>NC_083572.1:53490466-54090466 GCF_027579695.1 Neoarius graeffei
CGCACCCTCAAAAATATAATTAAAAAATTCGTAAGTGAGGACGCATGTAATTGGGATAAGTGGCTCGAACCCTTGTTGTTTTCAGTGCGAGAGGTCCCACAAGCCTCCACGGGGTTCTCCCCATTTGAATTGTTATATGGGCATAAGCCACGCAGCATTCTAGATGTGCTGCGGGAAAATTGGGAGGAGGGACCTTCACAAAGTAAAAATGAAATCCAATACATTATTGACCTGCGCGCAAAACTCCACACACTTGCCCACCTAACCCAGGAGAATTTGCGGCAGGCCCAAGAACGACAAACCCGCCTGTACAACAAGGGTATGCACCTCAGGGAGCTCGCACCGGGAGATAAAGTACTCGTACTGTTGCCCACATTGAGCTCTAAATTAATTGCCAGGTGGCAAGGACCCTTTGAGGTCACACGGCGAGTCGGGGACATCGACTATGAGGTGAGGCGAATGGACAGGGGTGGGGCGTTACAGGTACCTGTATACCACCTCAATCTGTTAAAACGTTGGCGCAAGGAGGTCCTCGTGGCGCTGGTGTCGGTGGTTCCTGAGAAGGCGGAGCTGGGGCCAGAGGTTCAAAAGGGAAAATTGGCATCACCCACCACTCCGGTCCCCTGTGGAGCCCACCTCTCACCGACCCAGCTCGTGGAGGTCGCCCGGTTGCAAACAGAATTTTCTGACGTGTTCTTGTCCCTGCCTGGCTGCACCCACCTCATAGAACACCACATTGAGATGCCCCCAGGAGTGGTAGTGCGTAGCCGCCCTTACAGACTGCCCGAACACAAGAGAAAGGTGGTTCGGGAAGAACTCGAGACCATGCTCGAAATGGGCATTGTCGAGGAGTCCCACAGCGACTGGAGCAGTCCGGTGGTCTTGGTACCCAAGGCTGACGGGTCGGTCCGGGTCTGTGTAGACTATAGAAAAGTCAACGCGGTGTCTAAATTTGACGCATACCCAATGCCTTGTATTGATGAGTTGCTCGATCGACTAGGCACGGCTTGCTTTTACTCGACACTGGATTTGACAAAGGGTTATTGGCAGATCCCCTTGACTCCATTATCCTGAGAAAAAAATGGCCTTTTCCACACCGTTTGGCTTACACCAGTTTGTCACACTTCCTTTTGGGCTGTTTGGGGCACCCTCTACGTTTCAACGGCTGATGGATAGGGTCCTCCGCCCACACGCCACCTATGCTGCCGCGTACCTTGACGACATCATTATTTATAGTAATGACTGGCCGCGGCACCTACAACACCTGAGGGCCGTCCTTAGGTTGCTGAGGCGGGTGGGTCTCACAGCCAACCCAAAGAAGTGTGCAATTGGGCAGGTGGAAGTACTGTATCTGGGCTTCCACTTGGGCAATGGCCAGGTGCGTCCCTAAATTAACAAGACTGCAGTGATTGCGGCCTGCCCGAGGCCCAAGACCAAAAAGGGGGTGAGACAGTTCCTGGGGTTGGCTGGCTATTATTGTAGGTTTATACCTAATTATTCAGACGTCACCAGCCCGGTGACTGATCTCACTAAAAAGGGGGCACCAGATCCGGTCCAGTGGATGAAGCAATGCTAGCGGGCTTTATCTGAGGTAAAGGCTGCACTGTGTGGGGGACCACTGTTACACTCCCCTGACTTTTCTCTCCCTTTTATATTGCAGACGGACACGTTGGACAGAGGGCTGGGGGCTGTTTTGTCCCAGGAGGTGGAGGATCGCCCAGTGCTGTACATAAGTCATAAGCTGTCAGTGCGTGAGGGGCGCTACAGCACCATAGAGAAGGAGTGCCTGGCCATCAAGTGGGCGGTCCTCGCCCTCAGTTACTACCTGCTGGGACGCCCTTTCACCCTCTGTTTGGACCATGCGCCCCTCCAGTGGCTCCACCGCATGAAGGATGCCAACGCGCGGACCACCCGTTGGTATCTGGCATGCCAACCCTTTAACTTCAAGGTGGTCCACAGGCCGGGGGCACAGATGGTCATGGCGGACTTCCCCTCCCGTCGGGGGGGGGGAGTCGGCTGCAGGCCGGACGGCTGCCCGGCCTGAGTCGGGCGGTGAGGGTATGTGGCAGTGGGGGTGTGGTCAAGCGTCAGTCTGTGACTGGAGGGCGGAGTCAGGGAAGGTAAGTGGCAGAATCACTGCACCTGAGGTTGATTAATGTGTTTGTGTGTCTTCCCCAGTGACTGTGCCCTATTTAAGGAGGAGAGCGAGAGCAGAGCGGGCTCTCTCCCGACCAGAACACGTGTGTGTGTGTGGCGTGTGTGTATATGTTGATCAAACTATAGTGAAGGCTGAAAAGCTGTAATAAACGTGTTTGTGAACTCAGTTCTGGCCTGCCGTCCTTCTGTGCTCCACCCACCCATCCGAGTTGCTACAAAGACAAATAGAAAATAGATGGCCTACCAAGCAAATGAACTAGGACAAACACACAAGGTAAAGGGTCACAGGCTTATCTCATCTGAACTGTAATTAAATGAAACATTTCATTCTTGAAGCAGTGTTGTCCCTCTAAAGATCATATTCAAAACACTCAAAACCCAACATAACAGCCTTAAATGGCGACAGCACCCCATGACTAGGTGCAACAAAGTGCCGCTGAGGTTGTCTACCTCTTAAATGCTGGATAGAAGGCTGCGGCAACTACAGACTACCTCAATGTACATACACAAGGTCACACATCTGCATGCACCTGTACATGCATGCCACGCTCACACAAATGCATGCATGCCAATATACACTACTGTGCAGTGTTGAGTTCTCCATTGAGTTTATGAATCTTGGAGGTCATCTTGTTGGAACCAAGCTCCATCAGGATCGTCTGAAGGGCCTCAAAGGTGAACCTGAATCCCTGTGGATATTCCATGTTAAGAGCATAGCAAAGTCCAAAGAGCATTACAACTCCATCTGTGACAGAAGGCAACTCATTGAGGACCTCCACACCATCAATGATGATCCCGATGTCTTGGGGCTGTTGTAGAAGGCTTGAGTTCTCTCTGAAGATGAAGACCGCCATGATGGTACTCTCCAGCTCTTGCTCGGCTTGATCTTTCTGGGACACCTGAGGTAAAATATACAAAATGTGTAAGCGAACAACTGCAGTCTGGCATACCTGATTAATCACTACATTCAATGGCAAAGCAGTCCTGTTCCCCCAGGATTAATCAAGTTGCATCTCATCATTGAAACAGAATAGCATGTATTCTTTTATTAGGTCATCAACACGTTTTCCCAGGTAGATGATGAGAGCTTTGAGGACACACTCTCTTTTGACATCAGCATCAGCATCCTGCAGGGACAGTCAAAAGGGTTACTATGCAATGTGTAGGCTAGTCTAGCTTCTCAATTCCCGGCTCTGCCACAAACAGTGCTTTTACAATGTGCATCAGGTCAAGATTGAATCCATGGCACAGATTAACTGAAAGCATAGTGACAAAGTAAAAACTGTATCCAGTCTGGCTCTGTCATAGGCCATTGACAGTCTCTCTTGGAAGATGAAGACTGGATGGCTCTTGACTGGATTCCTATACTATGGAAGTAAATTTGGTGCAAAACACTCACACCTCAGCATTTGGAATTTCAAACTAGTAATTTTTGTTTTCCACAAATGCAACACAACAGTTAGACCTTAAATTCTTAGTTACAGGTGAACAAATTATTTTCTAAAAGTCACAAATTAATAAACTCATAGGGCCAAATTTCTGCTATGGATGCTGTAGTGAATATGGTGCAAAATGCCTTTGCACACCTGTACAAAAAATGCCATGGACAAAAATTGCACATCAGCATACCAGTATATGACTTCATACAATGAGAGTTGCACAAACAGTATGCATATTCATCAGATATAAGGGTTAAAAGCTGTTGTTGTTAGTGGTTAATTACATACATCATACCTGATCAAGAAACTCCAGGATCGTAGCAGTTTTTGCTTTGGTTGTCCCTTCTTTCTGAAGATCTTCAGTAGCTGTGGGGAGTACTTGTCCAGCTGCACCATGAATCTGGTCAGGAGGGGAACTGCAGTAACCCGCAGAAACTCTGCATTGATCTGTACATGAGTAAGCAGTGCACAATACATTTTTCAAATTGAAGAATAATGAGCAACAAGAATAAGATTGAACATTCATTTCCCATCACTGGACTTAAGGCATTAGTATACAAGAAGTTACGGAAATTATACCTCTTCCATCTGAAATAAAGCTGACCATCTTTCCATGATGTTCTCGATGGTAGGCTTCTGGTCCACAATCTCTTGCCTCCGGAACTGAAAGGTCCTGGCCATCTTCTCCCGTATGGTTTTCTCATTGTTTTGCTTCTTTACTTTGGTCAGAAGAGATGCTCTCTCTTGCTCCAGGTTGTCTGGAGTGTCAGCAGTGGGCTGAGGATAGTAATTGGCCTCACCTCTTCTTGCCTTTTTGATATTCTTTGCTGGGAGGGGAGCAGGATCTTCTCTTGACTTGGATTTGAGAGTATTCACCATGAGCTCAGATGCAAGTCCATGTGACTTCAGCTAAGTGTGATAGTTGCACATCTTACTCTTGAGTCTCAGTTTCCATCCATAGCTCTCATTGAAGGAGTCTGGTTGCCTCAGGCAGGGATACTTCCTTGTCAAAGCCTCTGCAACATCACTCAGGTCTGCATCAGTGGGGTACCCCTTGTAGGAGAAAATCTTCTCCGCCAATCTTTCCAGTATGTCGGACAGCATTTTTGATGAGGGTGTCAGTCTGGTTTGGTTCTGTGCATACTCCACATTCCCTTTCTCAAGTTGACCTTTTGTTTCAAGGGAGAAGGGCGGGATGATGAACTCCTTTGGCCAAGGCTCTTTTCGGAGTCTGTCAGAGGGGCTGCTGCTGAGTATGAATGTGTCATCCGAATCAGTGTTTCGTGAGGCAGGGCTTATGTCTAAGTCACTCACATCAGATGGAACACTTTCTATGAAACTCAGAATGATATCAGGAGCAGATTGTATGACCTTGATTGTGGTAAGATCTTTTATCATGGAGGTTGAGCTCAAGTTAACAAATATTCTACCAAAGTCAATGTCCTTGTATTGCAGCCTGATGTCTCCAGAAAGTTTGCATACGTTTTTGACCTGTTCAATGAGCTCTTCAACTGTGTCTGGCACCCTTGATAGATTCATCCTCTCTGAGCTTTCGTCACTCAACAAGATGAGGAGTCATATGGGATTTGCCATATTGACCAATCAAGTTGGGTCTCAAGTTGGGTTGAAGTAGATGGTGATGCCCTGACAGTCGGTGTAGTTCAGGAAGCTGGTGTCAAAACCTGGATGGCAGGAAAATAACAGGAAAGACATACGGAGAGAGAAAGAATTAGTTCACATGCACAACCACCTTGTGTCGGCATAAAGATGACAGGTTGGAGTAAGTATAGTGTCTCAGTGCCCCTTTAAGCTTATCTACGATCACAGTGTGTTAGTGCCCCTTTAAGTTAGTCTACTATCACAGTGTGTTAGGGTTTTGCTGGGGATCAAACCCGGGTTGCTGGTGAAGTGATCCAGCAAACCCCCACTAGGCCACCGGGGGAATGACTCAAGTGCAGAGGAGTGAGGCGAAAGTAGAATAGAAAAAACAGTTTATTTACAATATACAAAATCCCAGGCAAAAACAAAAGTATAATCCAAACGCTCAGAAGATACACGAGAAAAATAAAAAATCCAAAAGTTCAAAGTCAAAACAAAAAGCCAAAGATAAGAAAAGAAATGGCAAAAATCCAAACGCTCAGAAGATCCCAAAATGGTAAACACAAAGTCCAAAATGTCCACAAGAAAACAAAGTACAAAAGACCACAAAGACAAAGGCAAAGAACTTGGAACAGAGATCTCAGGTGATAACATAACAGCACAAAGACTCCGTGACTAGGGACCAAACTAAGGAAGTATTTATACACAGTGCAATTAGAACTAGGCAGGGCAGGAAATAAGGAACAGGTGAGGCAAAAGCACATGAAAACAAAGGCTGTCAAAACAAACACAAAACACAGAAAACAGTGGCGGCCTCTAGAGGCCAAAACAAACATGACAAGATAAAGCAATAACAGCGGCCTCTAGAGGCCAAAACAGTCCCCAGTCCTAACAGGACCCCCCCCTCAAGGAGTGTCTCCTGATGTTCCCAGGGTGATCCGGATGGGCCGAATGGAAGTCCCGACAAAGTTCTTTGTCTAAAATGTCCCGGGCGGGGACCCAACAGCGTTCCTCAGGGCCATAGCCCTCCCAGTCCACAAGATATTGAAGCCCGCCGTGGACCCGGCGGGAGTCCAGCAGATGGCGCATGGTGAACACAGTCTGACCCTGGAAGATGTGGGGGGGGGCGGGGGATTCCTAGGGGCAGGGGCATACATGGACAACAGTACGGGCCGCAACAGGGAAACATGGAATGTGGGGTTGATCCTTAGAGTCCGGGGCAGCTGGAGCCGGTAGGCGACAGGGTTCATCCTGCACACAACCTTGAAGGGGCCAATGTAGCGAGGAGCAAGCTTGCGGTTCTCCACCCACAGCGGAAGGTCCTTGGCGGACAGCCAAACCCACTGCCCAGGGCGGAAAATGTGGGCAGGCCTTCTATGGCGGTTGGCCTGAGTCTGGTTGGCCCTGGAAGTCTGGATGAGGGTCCTCCTGACCTTGTTCCAGGTCTTGCGACACCGTCTCACATACTGGTTGACCGAGGGCACCCCAGCGTCCTCCTCCTGTTCTGGAAACAGAGGTGGCTGGAACCCGAACTGGCACTGGAACGGCGACAACCTGGTGGCAGATGACTGCAGGGTGTTGTGGGCGTACTTTGCCCATGGCAGCCAGGTGCTCCAAGATGTTGGGTTATCCATCGCCAGGCCTTGCAGGGTGGTTTCCAGGTCCTGGTGGAGCCTCTCAGTCTGGCTGTTGGACTGGGGGTGGAACCCAGAAGAGAGGCTGGCAGTGGCCCTGATGAGTTTGCAGAACCCCCACCACACTCGGGAGGAGAACTGGGGCCCTCGGTCTGAGACGATGTCCTGCGGGAGACCAAAGACTCGGAAGACATGGGTAAAAATAATTTTGGCTGTTTCAAGAGCAGAAGGAAGTTTGCACAGTGGTATGAAGCGGCAGGCTTTGGAGAATCTGTCGACAATGACCAAAATGACAGTGTTACCTTGTGAGTCAGGAAGGCCCGTGATGAAGTCGACCGCCACATGGGACCAGGGACGCCGGGGAATAGGCAGAGGATGCAGGAGGCCCTGGGGACACTGTCGTGGGTTCTTGGTTCTGGTGCACACCTCACAGGACAGTACAAATGACCTCACTTCCTTCTCCATGCTTGGCCACCAGAAGCATCTTTTCAAGAAGTCCAGGGTCCTCCGGGCTCCCGGGTGGGCAGTGAGAAGGGATGAATGACCCCACTGAAGAACCTTGGCCCAGGCTTGACGAGGGACGTACAGGAGGCCCGGTGGCCCCGTCCCAGGGCCGGGGTCCTGGCATTGAGCTTGTCGGACGGCCTCCTCAACACCCCAGCGGACAGGGGCCACAATCTGAGACACAGGGATAATAGGCCCAAATTCACTCTCCCTGTTGTTGGGCGAAAATAGCCTGGAGAGCGCGTCCAGTTTGGTGTTCTTAGAGCCAGGGTGGTACAATAAGGTGAAATTGAATTGGCTAAAGAACAAGGCCCACCTAGCCTGTCGTGAATTCAGTCTCTTGGCTTGCTGGAGGTACTCCAGGTTCTTGTGGTCGGTCCAAACCAGGAATGGATGTTGTGCTCCCTCCAACCAGTGCCTCCACTCCTCAAGGGCCAGTTTGACTGCGAGCAGTTCCCAATCCCCCACATCATACCGGGACTCTGCAGGGCTCAGGCGGTGGGAGAAGTATGCGCAGGGGTGCAGCTTTCCCTCCGAACGTTGAGAGAGGACCGCGCCGACGCCATTGTCCGAGGCATCCACCTCGACGACGAATGGTTGTGATGTGTCTGGGAGGACCAGGATGGGTGCTGTGCAGAAGCGGTGCTTGAGGTCCCTAAACGCCTTTTCTGCCTGAGGAGACCAGAAAAAAGATCCACCTGTCTTCTTGGTGAGGTCCGATATGGGCGCTGCTACAGAACTGAAGTTCCTGACAAACTTGCAGTAGAAGTTAGCAAACCCTAAGAACTGCTGAACTTCTTTAATGGACTTGGGAATGGGCCAGTCCCGGACGGCCAGGGTCTTGGCTGGATCCATCTGGAGTTGTCCCGTTCGTACAATAAAGCCCAGAAAGGAGACCTCAGGAACATGGAACTCACATTTCTGGGCTTTGGCAAACAGATTGTTCTGTAGCAGCCTCTTGAGAACCTGGCGGACATGGTGGCGGTGCTCCTGCACGGTCTTGGAAAATATTAGGATGTCGTTGAGGTAGACGAAAACGTACTGATTGATCATATCCCTCAAGACGTCATTGATAAGGGCTTGAAACACTGCTGGAGCATTGGTGAGTCCGAAGGGCATAACTTGGTACTCGTAGTGCCCAGACGGGGTGTTAAAGGCAGTCTTCCACTCATCTCCCTGTCGGATGCGGATGAGGTGGTATGCATTCCGTAAGTCCAACTTGGTGAAGACAGTGGCGCCTTGGAGCAGATCGAACGCTGTGGACATCAGCAGAAGGGGATAGCGGTTGCGCACAATGATCTTGTTCAGGCCCCTGTAATCAATACACGGCCGGAGCCCCCCACCCTTCTTGCCGACAAAGAAGAAGCCGGCACCAGCGGGTGAGGTGGAGGGTTGAATGAACCCAGAGGCCAAGGCGTCCTTGATGTACTCCTCCATGGCCTTGCGTTCTGGCTGAGAGAGGGAAAACGGTCTGCCACGAGGAGGGGTAGCCCTAGGGAGCAAGTTGATGGCACAGTCGTAGGCATGGTGCGGAGGAAGAACGGCGGCCCTGCTCTTGCTAAACACTTCTTTCAGATCCCAGTACTCTGTGGGAACTTGAGATAACTCAGTGAGATCAGGAGGCTCGGCAGGAGACACAGGAGAGCTAGAGAGCAGACAAGAGGCATAGCATGCAGGACCCCATTCCACAACCTGGCTTGTTACCCAGTCTATATGAGGGTTGTGGCAGGTAAGCCAAGGAAGGCCGAGAATCACCGGGAACTCTGGTGAATGAATCAGGTGCAGGGATATTTCTTCTTGGTGACCTTGGGACTGGAGAAAGACTGGAGAAGTAACTTGGGTGACTCTTCCATCACCTAAAGCTTGGCCATCCAGGGCAGACACAGACAGTGGAACTTCCAGAGGAGCAGTAGGGACATTGATTCTGCGGGCGAAGTGGACATCCATAAAGTTTCCAGCTGCCCCGGAGTCTAGCAAGGCCTGGCAAGAGTGGACGGACTCACCCCAGGAGATGGGGACCGGGATGTAGACTCCTTGGCCAGGAAGTTCAGGAGAGAGGGTAGGCCCAGTCACAACCCTCCCTCAGCTGGACGGGGCGGTCCTTTTCCCGAGAGCTCGGGACATGATGCTCGGAAGTGGCCAGGCTTGCCACAGTAGATGCAGCACTTGTCCCTCCTTCTGCGCTCCCTCTCAGATGCGGATAGGCAAGTACGGCCCAATTGCATGGGCTCTGGACAGTCACTGGAGGAGGTAGACGGGCTCCATGTTGAGGCAGTGAGGCCGGGGAGGCTCAGGACTTGGCGGCATTCTCTAATCCTGTTGTCAAGACGAATAGCATGTGAAATCAGAGTTTCAAGGTCATTTGGGCATCCGATAGAGGCCAGGCCGGCTTTGATGGGGTCAGACAAACCATGGTGGAAGGCTGAAACAAGGGCAGCCTCGTTCCATCCGCTGACTGCTGCGAGCGTCTGGAATGAGATGGCGTAGTCTGCAACGCTTCCTCCTTGCCGGACGGACATGAGCTTCCTGGCTGCATCCTTACTGGTGTCTGCCTGATTGAAGACACGAAGCATCTCCTCCATAAACAGCTTGAAATCAGAGCACTCGGATCCCTGTCTCTGCCAGATAGCTGTTGCCCAAGCTTGTGCCTTACCAGCTAACAAGGTTATCACAAAGGCAATCTTGCAGCGATCCATAGTGTAGGTGGTAGGCTGGAGCTCAAAGGTGAGTTGGCACTGGGTAAGGAACTCCCAGCACTCACCGTGCTTGCCGTCATACCTCTGTGGTGCAGGAAGGCAGGGCTCGCGAGGTGAAGAGGGCAGCATGGCAGGAGGCACTGGAGCGGGAGCAGATGGTGGAGCAAGATCAGGAGGAGGAAATGGGGACAGAGGGGTCAGCTGTGCCAGGGCTTTCCCAATTTGCTGAAGCAGTACCTCGTGGCGAGCAAGGGTCTCACATTGGCTTGCAAGAGTCCGTCCCTGAGTGTCTATGGTAGATCCGAGGCATGTTAACGCGGCCATCATTCCCTGAAGGTTAGCCGGGTAGACAGTTGAAGAAGCCTCTGCTGAGTCGGTCATGATGGAGTCTTTCTGTTAGGGTTTTGCTGGGGATTAAACCCGGGTCGCTGGTGTAGTGATCCAGCAAACCCCCACTAGGCCACCAGGGGAATGACTCAAGTGCAGAGGAGTGAGGCAAAAGTAGAGTAGAAAAAACAGTTTATTTACAATATGCAAAAACAAAAGTATAATCCAAACGCTCAGAAGATATATGAGAAAAATAAAAAATCCAAAAGTTCAAAGTCAAAACAAAAAGCCAAAGATAAGAAAAGAAATGGCAAAAATCCAAACGCTCAGAAGATCCCAAAATGGTAAACACAAAGTCCAAAATGTCCACAAGAAAACAAAGTACAAAAGACCACAAAGACAAAGGCAAAGAACTTGGAACAGAGATCTCAGGTGATAACAGCACAAAGACTCCGTGACTAGGGACCAAACTAAGGAAGTATTTATACACAGGGCAATTAGAACTAGGCGGGGCAGGAAATAAGGAACAGGTGAGGCAAAAGCACATGAAAACAAAGGCTGTCAAAACAAATACAAAACACAGAAAACAGTGGCGGCCTCTAGAGGCCAAAACAAACATGACAAGATAAAGCAATAACAGTGGCCTCTAGAGGCCAAAAACAGTCCCCAGTCCTAACAAGTGTGTCAGTGCCCCTTTAAATTCATCTTCCATCACAGTGTGTCAGTGCCCTTTTGAGTTAGTCTATCATAACAGTGTGTCAGTGTCCCTTTACGTCATTCCACTATCACAGTGTGTCAGTGTCCCTTTAAGTCAGTCTAGCATGACAGTGCCCATTTAGTGCCGATTTAACATGATTAGTAGAATGAATTACATGCAAGTAGGATGCTTTCATGAAAATGCAGACCTTAAACTTGAATATATCTCTTCAGGGTAATCAAACACACTCCTCCCACAGTGTAATCAACCAGTGGATATGGATCAGTCAGTTCATCTGATGCTACAAGTATTATGTCTTTTGTGGGGCTCACTTCAAGTTGAAAGGCACTGAAGTGTTCCCAGTGCCATGCTCTCAGCTTCTGGACAATGAAAAAAAATCTGTCCATCAGAATGAATATGTGGATGATTTCAGTGAATTCGGGGACCCCTGCCAAAGATCCATGTGCAAGGATCATTCCAGTTCTGTAGTTGAATCCATTGCAAGTGATATTTTTTGCCAGACACACATTGTCCATAGTTGGGTGTTTGAGCCGTATAGCTTGTGCGATATCTTCTTTTAACACATCAACAGAAAGAGTACCTGGCGACTTGTCCAGGGTGTACCCCGCCTTTCGCCCGTAGTCAGCTGGGATAGGCTCCAGCTTGCCTGCGACCCTGTAGAACAGGATAAAGCGGCTAGAGATAATGAGATGAGATGAGACAGAAAGAGTTGAGACATTTGACACTTCCAGAAGAGGTTTTTGAGGGTACAAATATACCTGTTGTGCCATGTGAAATTGGTGTCGCTCTGCCAAAGACAACAATACATGCTTGAAAGATCTTGTATATTGAACAACTCTTTTAAAAAAAACTGTGCTTGGCTTCATATCTCAAAGTCCAAAGACAGACTAATGGTCCGAATTTACGTATGAGTTGAGGATAATGTTCCAAGTAGTGATGCTTAGGCAGCAGGTTGTAGTCTGGGAAAACCTCTTTTAGTCGTACTCTGTGCTCTGAGATCTTGAAATTCAAATATGCAATCGATTCCTCTGTATGAACATGTGAGACAATAAGGTCCAAGATATCCTTTAAATCAGTCAGTATTTTCCAAGCAGGTTCATAAACAGGCACCTTCTGGCCGACAAGGAAGGGGAAAAACCTTAAGAGACTCCAGTTCTCATGGGAATTTCCTCCTATTGTCTTTCGAGATGCAAAGTTCAATGGCACTGGATGGGGGCAATTAACTTTGTCAGTCCATTTAAAGGGGAAACATAGTATAGACTCATTTAAATATGCAAGTGTAAATTATTTCTTAGCTGTAAATATGGAAAGACATAGTGCAATCTCTGCAGGAACAATCCCTTCAAATAAATTGTGGACAAGATCTGGGGGGAAACCCATGGTAACTTTGAAATGACTGAGTTTCTCAGAGAGGACACATCTCTTCTTGACACCACAGAAATTGTTCAGAGATTCTTCTTCAATGATTTTGAGGTGGTCTGAGTGAATCTCTTCTGTTCTTAATGTAAATGCACCACTATCTACGTTTTTAGTTTGAATTTCTGCTCTAGAAGCTGTACAAAATTGACACAAATGACCACTTGAAAAGCTCTCAACAAACCCAGTGATGCTGTGGGCTCCAAGGTTGTCAGCTATCACACACTGGATTGTTCCCCTGACACATTTCCCTAACTTTGGCAAAAACACACCATGTTGTTCCAATGAAATTAAATCACTAATGAGAGGCTCGAGTACTGCCTCATAGCCATATGCTTTCAAATCATCACTTTTGACTAGAATAGCCAAGTGTATTGATGACAGTGAAGACTGACAACCAGGGAACAGATTGCCTAAAGTCCAATAGAGGGCACATATTTTATGTTTTCTTCATGATGTCCCAATGGGATTACTTATTTCAAATTCATTGATATAAAGATTTAGTGAAATTGCACACTCTTTAGACAGAAGTGTATTGTTTCTGAAAAATTCACCATCAAAGGGACAACTATATACTGTTTTATCACTGTCAGGTGACTGATATCTACCTTTCAAATTCACAGTTTTTGTCAAGATAGTATCTGAATTTAGAATCTGCTGCAATGTTTTCAGCACAGACACATACTGTAATGATTTTTTGTTTCTTTTATCAAGAATGTATTCCAATGGTGACACTATGCCAAATTCTCTTTTATAATATGACTTGCGCTTCCAAGTAGTAGACAATGGGCCTTGTTTCCCTATTGCTTTATGAATTGGGTGTGAGGAACAAAGAACAGAGGCTAGCTGTTCAACTACAGATGCTTCTACGTGACAACTGTTATCTGCCAAATACTGATTAATTGTAGCTATACTACCTGGGACAGAGACAGTTTCAATAAGATGTTCTAGTTCCTCAAGCAATTCATTAACAGCTGTACCAGAGACTAAGTATGTACAGTGGTGCTTGAAAGTTTGTGAACCCTTTAGAATTTTCTATATTTCTGCATAAATATGACCTAAAACATCATCAGATTTTCACACAAGTCCTAAAAGTAGATAAAGAGAACCCAGTTAAACAAACGAGACAAAAATATTATACTTGGTCATTTATTTATTGAGGAAAATGATCCAATATTACATATCTGTGAGTGGCAAAAGTATGTGAACCTTTGCTTTCAGTATCTGGTGTGACCCCCTTGTGCAGCAATAACTGCAACTAAATGTTTGCGGTAACTGTTGATCAGTCCTGCACACCAGCTTGGAGGAATTTTAGCCCGTTCCTCCATACAGAACAGCTTCAACTCTGGGATGTTGGTGGGTTTCCTCACATGAACTGCTCGCTTCAGGTTCTTCCACAACATTTCCATTGGATTAAGGTCAGGACTTTGACTTGGCCATTCCAAAACATTAACTTTATTCTTCTTTAACCATGTTTTGGTTGAACGACTTGTGTGCTTAGGGTTGTTGTCTTGCTGCATGACCCACCTTCTCTTGAGATTCAGTTCATGGACAGATGTCCTGACATTTTCCTTTAGAATTCGCTGGTATAATTCAGAATTCATTGTTCCATCAATGATGACAAGCCGTCCTGGCCCAGATGCAGCAAAACAGGCCCAAACCATGATACTACCACCACCATGTTTCACAGTTGGGATAAGGTTCTTATGCTGGAATGCAGTGTTTTCCTTTCTCCAAACAAAACACTTCTCATTTAAACCAAAAAGTTCTATTTCGGTCTCATCCGTCCACAAAACATTTTTTCCAATAGCCTTCTGGCTTGTCCACGTGATCTTTAGCAAACTACAGACGAGCATAAATGTTTTTTTAGAGAGCAGTGACTTTCTCCTTCCGACCCTGCCATGCACACCATTGTTGTTCGGTGTTCTCCTGATGGTGGACTCATGAACATTGGCTAATGTTAATGTGAGAGAGGTCTTCAGTTGTTTAGAAGTTACCCTGGGGTCCTTTGTGATCTCACCGACTATTACACACCTTGCTCTTGGAGTGATCTTTGTTGGTCGACCACTCCTGGGGAGGGTAACAATGGTCTTGAATTTCCTCCATTTGTACACAATCTGTCTGACTGTGGATTGGTGGAGTCCAAACTCTTTAGAGATGGTTTTGTAACCTTTTCCAGCCTGCACTGTAAAAAAAAAAAATGGTTGACAGAACTGAAATTATCTAGGCAACGTGATGCATTTGTTTTTTTGAGTTCTCTTTACCTAAATAAGCCAAAGGTTGACACAACACAAATTTGCGAATTCTGCCAACCTCTTCACTTAAATAAGTCAAAGGTTGACACAACACAGATTTGTGAATTCTGCCAACCTTTTGTTTTTAATAATACAAACTCATTATACTAAGTTTGATCAACAAAGACTTTCAGTTTCATATGTAAAATCTAACTTCTACCAATTTTGTTTTTTGAGTTCTAACAATTTTCACCACACCCCATCATTCAACACAACACAAAGTGTAGTTAAAAAAAAACCTTTTATTCACCATTTTGAAAATTTCACATTACAATTGTGAATTCACAGACTCGTGCCCTATGAACAGGGCTTCTTGAGAACTAGTCTTATACTGTGTATGAATGTGTGAGTATTGGGTCTGAGAATGAATGCAAGATGTGCATTTCTAATTGTGTGCAAGAATACACACATTACACTTTGAATACACACATTGAAATTAACTTATGAACTTATGAACTGATCTTCTTAAGAACCGGTCTTTACTCACATTAGAATTGGGCCCAATGAACTGAGCTGCTCAAGAACTTAGTGTGTATGAGAGTATGGTCTGAGAATGAAGCTCGTTGGGCTTGTGGAGAAAGGAAGGAAACCCCGTAGTAGGCGTGTCAATGAACATAAAGTAAGAAAACTTAAAACTTCTTGTTAGAGAGTAGGACAGTCTTTAGAAATTTGAGGGAAACTAAGAAAAACTTGTTTTGCTTAATCAAGTATCTTTGTTAGTTATTTTCTAAGAAAAATGAGTTGTACAAACGTGAGTTTGTTTGTTAGATGTCAAAATTGTTTTTCTGAGTCAGTTTACAATAAAATTGTGAGCTTGAACAACAACTGTCATTTATATTTTTTACAGTGTGATGAGCGTCAACAACACTTTTTCTGAGGTCCTCAGAAATCTCCTTTGTTCGTGCCATGATACACTTCCACAAACATGTGTTGTGAAGATCAGACTTTGATAGATCCCTGTTCTTTAAATAAAACAGGGTGCCCACTCACACCTGATTGTCATCCCATTGATTGAAAACACCTGACTCTAATTTCACCTTCAAATTAACTGCTAATCCTAGAGGTTCATATACTTTTGCCACTTACAGATATGTAATATTGGATCATTTTCCTCAATAAATAAATGACCAAGTATAATATTTTTGTCTCATTTGTTTAACTGAGTTCTCTTTATCTACTTTTAGGACTTGTGTGAAAATCTGATGATGTTTTAGGTCATATTTATGCAGAAATATAGAAAATTCTAAAGGGTTCACAAACTTTCAAGCACCACTGTATGTTCTAATTTAAGTAAAAGTGAAGCTAATTTCATTTCAACTTCCTTTTCAAAATCTCCTGACTCTTCAGTGGTTGGCTCGTGCAGCTCTATTTCTTCATTCAAGTCAGAGTCAGACAGGTCGGAAATGTGTGATATGACAATTATTCCACTTTTTAAGTCATTAATGGTGCACGACTGATGTTTTCTCCATTTATGACTCCGGAAACTGCCGTATACATTGGTTTTGTATAAGCAACCATCAAACATGCAGGAGACTACTTCATATTTTTTCAGATGTTCATAGATATGTTGGAAAAAAAACATACTCAGTGGCAAGCTGATTGTTTTCACAAACATAGCACTTGAAAGAAGAGGGTCTTTGTCAGGACTCCAGAGAAGGATGATTTCTAGAGAGATGTTTTTTTAGGCCATTCCATGTCTTGGACGAACAGGGGCATTGTGCATGGATACATGGATATGGACGGTGCCCACCGTGAAACCGATGGTCAATTCGCAAGTGTTTCAGTATCTCAGATTTTCTTGAAAAAGACAGGCTGCAGTCTTTGCATTTCCACATCCAAACTGAAAAAAAAATCAAAAGGAAGACATACCAGTAAATATATAGAGAATACAATGAATGAGAATTACTACTTTCTGAAGATCACACAATACAGCACCCAGAAACATACTGAGAAATCTGATTGACTGCACGGCGCAGACAGCGCCGTTCCATACACATTAATGACACGCCGACATGTCGCAACATATCTCTAAAAATGCAATCGGAAAATTAAACTCTGAGCATGCTCTTTACTATAAATGGAGCACTGTCGTGAGAGCGCGAACCCAACGTGAACACTAGTCATACAGCCTGCATATAACGGTTCTCAGTAAGCAAGGAGACAACATAAGGCTTTCATGCTGCGGTATCTTTACTTTAAAACAGGAGAGAAATGTGACTGCAACGTACAAGCCACCACAGCGAACACTCGGAAACCAATCGCACCCATATGAATAGAATGCATGAACAAAACATTCTAAATTTGTAATACATGTAAAACAAACTGGGATTTCACAAGCATAATTGGATAAACACACAGAATGAAGAAATTGCTAATGGAGTGTATAAAACGTGATGAGCTAGTCAAGTTCAGGATGTAACCCAGGGAAACATGAATACACTTCTTATTACCTTGAGTAATTCCATCCACATCCCCCACAATGTGCACAGAATTGCATCTCTCATAAAATATATCAAAGTTCAGAAATTACACCACATTTAACACGACAAAAATCAGAATACAAACGAGAATGGTTTGTACAGAAACTTAGCCGAGACAGTAGACCTCCAGTTCCAATAAGGCTCTAGCTTTGGCAGTGGCTTGTTAGCCAGCTGAAATTAGGCTATTCTTTACTATTTATAAAATTATATTAAGAAACACCTGCATCTGCTTTCTTACTTATGTTTATTCTTCGATGCAATCCAAGAACGATGCTAATCGTTCCTCCTTCCTGCCGAAACAGAGCTCTGATACTCTCCACTTCTTCACGTGCACTTGTGCAGTGCGCATGTGCAACTCATGTTTGACTCAAAATAAAAATATTACATGCTGATCTTTTTTTTTTAACAGTATGTTTTGAGAGGAACCAAAATCTTTGTTTTGTGTCCTTTGTAAGTATATTTAGTTCCGTATAAATCAAAATTGATACCTCAAAATGCAAAAAGAATGAGTTTCACAATCAAATCAATAATTTTACAATGTGTTCAATGGTATTTAATAGATTGAATGAACAACTGCATGCAGCACTTTCTACAGTGTATTCAGTGGAATATTGTTTCTAATACACCTGCTATTACACCTGCTATTACATTGTTATTACCTTGCCCAGGATGGAGTCCACCAGGGATCCAGTATTGTTTTTGGTGGGGTTTGTTTGTTTGTTTCTTTGTTTTTTGTTAACAATATTACGGGAAAATGGCTGGACCAATCTTCATGAAACTTTCAGGATAGATACGCATTGGTCTCAAATAGAACCTCCAACATTTTGAGGGTCATCCGGTCAAGGTCACCAAAAAGGTCAAAATCATTTTTGTTGTGGCTACTGCCTCCTATAAAGGTGCTAGCCACTATGTCATCGTGCTGTAAGAATGTAAGAGTGTAACAATCACACACTGTGCATGCGCATACACGTGTTCCAATTAAAATCGACGGTGAGCGTATACAATTCGGCTCACCATTCGAAATAAATGGACGAGACTAGAGAAATTACTTTCAGACATGTTTATTCTTATTACAGAGGAAAAGTGCATTCTACTGAGCTCTAGCACTGGGCCATTTCCAGGAAATAAGAGTTTCAGTCATGGCGACAGCGTGTGTATGTCAGCCTCGGTTTGGAGGCTTCAGTTTCGAAAACTGCAAGAGGTAAGAGTAGAATAATAGAAAGTACAGACACTTGGTATATTTTACTTCTGTGATTTTAAATTGTTCATTTTTGGGATTATGCTTCATTTTTATGGTTACTGCCTTATAGAGTATGCACGCTATATTTACTGTATAAACATGATATCAGAAAACAATCGTATTTATAAGCAGTAGCCACATGCACCCACAGGGTACCTATTTTTGTGATATCTTGCTTCATATTCATCATAAGTGCTACCGGGCGAGGTTTGTTTTGCCTGACAATGTTTGTTACCCCTGTTATTAGATGTGTTATAGCACCTGTTATTGCATTCTTATTGCACATGTTATAACAATTATTACACCACTTATTACACTTGTTATATTGTTATTACACCATTCATTACAGCTGTCTTTACACCTGTTATTACTTCTTCTTTTAGCTGCTCCCATTAGGGGTTACCACAGTGGATCATCTGCCCCAATATATGATCAGCATACTTGATTTGACATAGGTTTTACACTGGATGCCATTCCTGATGCAACCGTCCCCAATCTATCGGGGCTTGGGACCAGCACTGTTCACTATGCATTGTGCTTGTGCAACACCAGTGACTAATCTGCATGCCGTTAGACTGTGGGGGGTAACCAGAGCAACCAGAGGAAACCCATGCAGACATGGGGAGAACATGCAAACTCCACACAGCTGGTTGGCCATGAGGCTTGAACCCAGAACCTTCTTGCTGTGAGACGACAATGCTAACCACTGTACCACCCTATTTCACTGTTAGTACATTGCTTATTAATGCAATAATAAACTTTGTGAGCAAATAATTAATGATATGAAATAATTTACACAATCACATGCTTAATGTATTATTTACAGTGTAGAATTAACTCTGGTGAACCCATACATTGCATATAGTGTCAAATTAAATCAAAATAACATTCAGTTAATATTGAATACCTTTCTTTTGCCACAGAATAACTTTACACTTTACTTTAGTGCGTTATTTTGTCAAGTGTACCCACACGAATTCTGTTTCTTTCCCCCTTGCTACATATTGTAGGGGAGACTGGGGAAGGTTGAAACACATTTTGAATTTCTCTTGGTTACTCAGAGACTGTTTGGACTATTCTCACCAAATGTTTGTATATTAATTTTACATCTGTTGGCTAATTATTCATACCATTATTTTGCAGAGTGTTTGCTCATTCTGGTTCATCCCTGCTTGTATTTTGTATTATATATGACTCTGTTTTAATAGCCTGACAGTACAGCTGTATGTTGTATACACAGGACTGTGCAAAAGTTTGTTTTTTTTTTTAGTTTTTTTAACACATCATGTTTATATATATATATATATATATATATATATATATATATATATATATATATATATATATAATATTAGGTGGCACGGTGGTGTAGTGGTTAGCACTGTTGCCTCACAGCAAGAAGGTCCTGGGTTCAAGCCCAGTGGCCGACGAGAGCCTTTCTGTGTGGAGTTTGCATGCTCTCCCCGTGTCCGCTTGGGTTTCCTCCTGGTGGTCTGGTTTCCCCCAAAGTCCAAAGGCATGCAGGTTAGGCTAATTGATGGCTCGTTGTTTGTCTCTGTGTCAGCCCTGTGATGACCTGGCAACTTGTCCAGGGTGTACCCTGCCTCTCGCCCATAGTCAGCTGGGATAGGCTCCAGCTTGCCTGCAACCCTGTAGGACATGATAAGCAGCTACAGATAATGGATGGATGGATGGATGGATGGATGGATGGATGGATGGATGGATATATATATGTGTGTGTGTGTTTATTTTATGACTTGTGTATTACTGAGTCAGTACAAAAAAGAAGTGTGACAGAAAAATATATCTCAGTAAAGAAAGCAGCATATTGTGCAAGAGATCACTTTCCAGGCAAAAACATAATGAAGGCTGCTGGGTTTTGCTGCAAAAAATAAGAAGGAATTGTGATAGTTAAAGTATCCAGAAGAACTGTGGCTGGTTCTGCAACTTATAACTGACTTCCTTATAAAACTGTACAATTTTTTTTGTTTATTTGTTTTTTTTGTTTTGTTTTTTTAACCTACGAATATTAATTCTTTAAAAAAAAAACAGTGTTGCCACAGTTTGTTCAGTTTATTACAGTTTACTGCTCCTTGTAACATTTCTGTTAAACAAAATGTAAAACAAACGCTTGGCCAAATATTTAATTTCATAATTTTTGAAGCCATCTTTCCTTTTGCACTGTTGTACTTGAGACCGGTCTTGGTCTTAAGACCAGTCCAAAGACCACTTCTTTAAGGTCTCAGTCTGGTCTTGGAAATGACCACATTTTACTTGGTCCTGTCTCAGTCTCAGGACTCAGGATTTTATTTTAAGATTGGTCAAGATCTCATCTACGGGGATTTTCACTAAATTGCCTGTGCTTTGTCTGATTTATTTGTGAACACTATTACTGTGATTGGATGTAAAAATGTCCTGCTTCAAATGCAACCAATAATGTGACTCATTGCTAATTTGAAAATTTTCTTCCTATTAATGGCTGTCACCACTCCCTGCCCCTCTTCACACACACTGGTGTGGTCCTGGTCTGGACTTAGACTTGTCCTGACTTGGTCTTGGTCTTTTCTTGGTCATGACTTAGTCTTGGTTTAGGTGGTCTTGACTACTACAACCACACTTATATATACACACACTATAAAATCCAATAAGTAAACCTTACTTTAAAAAAACATGGACACCGATTGCCTTGAAAAATCAGACTAAAGTGGACTGGGAATCTAAAGCTGAGCTTACAAGCAATTCCTCAGTGTAGTGTATTTACACTACAGCAAATTCCTCTTTAACCTACATAGGTATTGCAAGTGAAGTGTACTTTATTTTTTATTCATAAAACTCATGTTCTGAAGGCAGCACAGTGGTGTAGTGGTTAGCGCTGTCGCCTCATAGCAAGAAGGTCCGGGTTCGAGCCCCGTGGCCGGCAAGGGCCTTTCTGTGTGGAGTTTGCATGTTCTCCCCGTGTCCACGTGGGTTTCCTCTGGGTGCTCCGGTTTCCCCCACAGTCCAAAGACATGCAGGTTAGGTTAACTGGTGACTCTAAATTGACCGTAGGTGTGAGTGTGAATGGTTGTCTGTGTCTATGTGTCAGCCCTGTGGTGACCTGGCGACTTGTCCAGGGTGTACCCCACCTTTCGCCCGTAGTCAGCTGGGATAGGCTCCAGCTTGCCTGTGACCCTGTAGAAGGTTAAAGCGGCTAGAGATAATGAGATGAGATGTTCTGAATTTGTGGTAACTAATCAATCAATTCCTCAAATCTGGAATATGTAGTAACATTTACTTGAATCTTACTTTGTGAAACCATGGAAACTGATTGCCTTCAATTTAGCAAGTAAATGTTACTCTTATACACATGTTTGAATTAAAACAGGCTCTATTCTAAAATAATGAAATTTACAACTGCATCAGGTACACGTACGGCTTTGAATTATTTATTATTATCCTTATAAAAAACAAGAAACTTTTGTTCAGTTTTAATTAAAAAAACATCTTTAAAATGTCTTAAAACAGCACAAGTTAGCTGTAGCGACAACCTACATCTTCCTTTTTTTCTCCTTTGAACATTTTATAAAATCCTCTTTATTGGTCTGAAACTAAAATATACACACTTCAGAAGTATCTCAGTAGCCTTTACCAAATAAAATCACCACAGTAGTCTAACATAAATTTACACATGATAAACAAATGATAAATGAAAAATACTCTGTTGTCTTAAACATCTTCCAAAACTTTATATAGACATCAACTTATAGGGCCAAATTCTAAATTACTTAACCACCACAGACTTAAGCTTAGAACCATGTATGCTCAACACATCTCAACTCAGCAGAAGATTTTTAAGACTTTGCAATTTTGGTGGTAGTTTGTTCTGACCCAAGCCAAGCATCACCTTTTGAATGAAATTCAATGTATTTTTCATTGACGTGGGATAATCAAGGTGTAAGGAGTATGATAACCCAAACAAGATGCAAAGTGCCTCAGGCAAACTTTTGAGATCATCCATTACCAGCCTTCCCTCAATGATGATGGCTGTAGACACTGGCTCCAGGTGGATAAGATTTGGATCAACCGGTGTGTTGTCATCAATGACTGTCAGCAGCCCAAAGGAGACTTGTGCCCACATGTCATCACTATCAGTAACCTGTAAAACAAATAGAAACACAATGACAACAGTTAAATATATGACTGATTAGTTATTAGTGTCCAAACTGCTTGTAGCTTTACCTTGCTGAAATATAAAATAAATTAACGGTAATGCAGCTGCAAGTAATCCAAGCTTTGTGTTGATCTCTTGGGGATGTCATCAGCATTAAATTAATGACACAAAAGATTTACAACCATAAAAGCAATTTTCAGCAACTTGTATTACATCCATGGAAACTTATCAAGCAGGTATTAAAGAAGCCACTGGGGTCATCACCCAGAAGAACTGGGAGGCTACGGAGTACCAGTGTGCACATAGCAGTCGCATCTTGTTTCTAGAAGTGAATAAAGAGTCATACAGTGACATTACACATCATTAATGTTACAGTGGGAAATCAATGTTTCAGTGTTTCACTTTGTGGTTAACTAAGTTAATTCTGAACTTAACTGAATAGATCATGCCATCTTCAACTTCTATGGTATACAATTTCAGTGTTGTGTTGCATCCTTGCCTCTTTGTTAATAATATAACCAGTATTGTATTGTTTGTGTCCATAACTTACAGCTATTCTATTAGTATCACAGTGCACAATATATGTACACCCTACTCACCCTTAAATCAATCTGTTGCAAAAATGCATTCAGTTTCTCTCCAACACCTCCCCGTTTGGTCTTGAATATTGAGACAAATCGTGGAGTACGGTATAGCGGTCAAGGGCTTCAAAGAAGTCATTCAGATTTGTTGCAGCAATCCTGTTGAATTCTGAGAACACCTAAAAACAGTAAAATACACTGTGAATATGCAGCAAGGAAAGGAATTATAAACATACACTAGGGGAAGAAAACACTAAAAGTAGCATTTAAGCTTGCTTTTGATATGCCATAAATACATAATCATATAGCTGTCTATGTGTAGCAGGTTCAGAGATTTGGAAACACCAAGTAGACAATAAGACACAACAATTTATATGAAAACTCCAGCCATTTTCAACCCCTATCCCTGTTGTTCAACATCACCAAGTGCTGTCAATAGAAAAAAGAAGATTTGGTAGAAGATGGAAGAAATAATGAATGGCAACTACATAAAGCTGACCAGTGTGGGCAAATAAGCTCAGTTTCAGTTAACTTGCCCCCATTGTTTAGCTTTAGCTGCCAGTTCACTATTCGGTCTATGTTATACCAAATCTTATTCTTTTCCCTTCAGACAGCACTCTGTGATCTGAAACAACCTGAAAATGACTAGAGTTTTATTTTCTTTTAATCATATACATGTGAACACTTACCTGGCTTTCTGTAAAGAGAGCTGGCCACCGTTCCTTCAATGTTTCCACTGGAGTTTCAGCCTCCACTATCTCTCGTCTCCTCAAAGAAAAAGTCTGATCCATTTTTGATGCAATTATGGTAGCATTTGGGTTTCTTTTTTTCATTTCTTCAGCAAGCAAAATCCTTACTGCTTCAAGGGTTTCTTCACTCTGTCTCTCTGGTAGTTCAGGTAAGAAATTAACCTCATATCTTCTGGGCCTTTTGAGGGTCCCTGGGGTCCCTTTCCCACTGTTTACAGAGACTTTCCACACATCCCACTTTCTGTAATTTTGATCAAATGTTCCCCATCTTGAAGTAAAGACTATTCTTCCAGCTTGAACAACCATCTGTAGATCTCACTTCAGGCAGGCAGGGATGTTTGGCAATCAGTGCTTGTGCAACTGCACGAAGCCGGTCCTCATCTGGATAGGTGTCGAATTTGTAAATTTCCTCTGCCAACACATGTAGGATGTTGTGTTTTATATCCCAAGGACACTTGAATGTTTTGTTGTCTTTAAGATAGGCCAGATTTGCCTGTCTTAGCCTGAACTCAACATCAACTGAAAAAATAGGGATGCTGAAAAACTCCGGCCAGGTCTGTGTCCTTGACGATGATGGTATAATAACTGTGTCAGCAGAGCTGATGGAGACGTCTGATGAGTTGCTGGTTAGCTCTGGAACCACAGATGTTAGCAATGGAACCACTTTAACAGTAGCAGCAACTGGCACATTATCCATATTGTCCAAGTTACATAAAGCATTTCCAAAGTCTGGGTCCTCATACATCATGTTGAACTCGTACTGCAAATGGCAGTGTTCTTGAACAATTACTTTAAGTTCCTCTACAGTTTGTAGCTTCACATCCAGTGACAATTTTTGGATATCTTGATCGGTGACAATCACTCTGATCTTGAACCTTTCCATTGCCTTAGGGGAAAAATAAAAACATTTTAAAGCACATACCATATAAACTGGCTGAATTTGTTGTCACACTGCCACCCATATTATTGCTTGATTTCTAATGTTGGCCTGGTTATGCACACAAACTTGAAAGCAAATTTGATTACCTATGACAAATTGAGGATTTTCTTTTTTTGCAGGAGGGTATAACTTAAAGGGGAAATCCAGTGGGAATCAATCCATAGCCCTGTTGGTTGGGCTCACCGAGTGCTGTCATTAGGAAAAAGAATGAGAAAATGTGATACATTTGTCCTGGGCTGGTGTAGACCTGATCTAACCTCTTTATCCTATCCTGCACATTATTTCAATGGCACAGACAAAAACGACAAAAGCGATCTGCAGCAAAACTCTCCTGGAACCCTGCCAAAGAGTGAGCACCTACGTTGTCTGCTGATACATACAAGACAGTGCCTTTCACACTCTCTGCTAACTGCTCAACATAAACACCATGTTCCTCGAGAGTAACAAGATCCTGAATGAGAGGACGAAGTACTTCCTGATAGCCATGTTTTTGTACTGAGCTATTCTTACACAACAGAGCAAGCTGGATAGTGTGGGGAGCTGACCGGTATTTGGAGTCGAGATTAGCTAGTACCCAATAAACAGCACACATCTTGTGTTTTTTCTTGTGAAATGACTGATCTGACTTCAATTTTGAATGGAGTAGTACACCCACTATGCATTCTACTTTTGTGTGCATTAAATGTTGAATACACACTAGTATGAAAATCACAGCCTTCATATGGGCATGGAACTTTCTGCTTTAGTTTTAAATGACTACGCACATGTGTGAAAAAATCTGCTTCAGTGCAGGGCTCCTCATATTCACAAACCTGACAATGGAACACTGTCACTGGTTTACTAGCTTGGCCAATGTCTGCCTGAGAGTGCCATTTGGATAAGTGGACTTTGAGTACATTAAATGACTGAAAAGTGCATAAACAATTCATGTGAAGACAAGGTATTGGTTGTTGCCAAGTAAACCCACCATGTCTTAGACCAGGGGTCATCAAACTACGGCCCGCGGGCTGACTCCGGCCCGCCACCTCCCTTTGACCAGCCCCCCTGCCCCCCACCACTTGAACCAGCCCTATGAGGCAATCCCCAAAAGTGGTCATGGCCTATTTTTTTAAATTGCTTTTTGGCAAATAATAACATGTCTGCATCTTGTATTTTGTTGATTTTATCAATTAAAATTGATATTTACTTATAAAATGAACTATTAATATTTTCCAAATTTTCATCATATGCTCGCGATCAAGCAGTGACAGGCAGCGCACACGCAGAGAACTGTCAGTGTTCAGGACCGCAAAATGGCTAGCAGTAAGTGAAAAGTTGACAGAGAGTGCAGAGTTTTTAAAGAACAGTGGACCACCGATTATTTTTTTGTTCAGTGTAAGGACCATGCAGTTTGTCTTGTATGTAAAGAATATAATCTGCGTCGTCACTACGAAACCCGCCACAAAGAGTATGCTAGTTTGCGAGGGCAAACAAGAGAAGACAGGATTCGGAGGATGAAATGCGGACTGGCTGCACAACAGAATGTATTCCTTTGCCAAACCCAGATCAACCAGGCTGCTGTCCGAGCTAGCTATAAGGTAGGTCACCTACTAGCTACCCATGGAAAGCCGTTTACTGATGAGGACTTTGTTAAAGTATGCATGCTTGCTGTGGCCGAGGAGGTGTGTCCCGACAAGAAGGATGCGCTCAACGCGGTGAGTCTCTCCGCACCTACTATGACCAGGCGAACCGAAGATTTGGGGGACGTGTATGACCAGCTGAATGAGAGTGTCAGAATTCGAGTTTTTTGCTTTGGCCATGGATGAGAGCAATGACGTGCAGGACACAGCACAACTGCTGTGATCTATTGATCTATTGCTCATATTATAATTTCACTGTTTTTAAAAATGTATTTATTTTATAGGCCTATTTATTTGACCTTTATTAAGTGCTGCACACAATTATTATTAATATTATTAATATCAACAGGCCTACCTACAATTTATAATTTTTCACTCACCTTTGCCAGCGTCAATCACCTCAACTAGGCAGATGTTTCTTACCTTGACAGCTTTGATGTTATTTTTATTAGAAAATAAATAAATGGAATATCTGTGGTATTTCAAATTAAAACAAAGTGTGAAGACTCAATTACTACTTTTGCAAACCACTAGTAAAGATAAACAAATATGTGCCAGGAATCAAGTGTTGATATAGTAGTGTGGATATAGTAGTGGGCACTGGCGGCTCGTTAATAGGGGCGATTTGGGCGACACACTCCCAAACAGGGAGAGAGATTTTTTTTTTTATCTACTCCTACTACCACGGCAACAGTAATGTCATTGTCCAATCAGGCTAAGGTCGCACCTAGTGTAGCCACGCCCTTTTGGGGCGATTTCTGTCAGGTTCAGATTTGCCCCAAAATCTCCCATTGACAGTAATGGTACGTACGTTTTTTTTCGAAAATCATGCTCCCAATGCATTTTCTATTAGGTTTTATGTGCTCGCACAAGCAGCGTGCTTACGTCATACGCCTGTTGTGCCACGCAAGTGTTGCCAGATTGGGCGGTTTCCCGCCCAATTGGGCGGTTTTAAGTGCATTTTGGTGGGTTTTGAACATAATTTTGGGCTGGAAAACGCAACTTGCGCGGGAAATGTGTGAACATTCTATGAAGAAGATGGCGAGTGTTGAGTGCAACAATACGATAGCGTCTCTGAAAGAAGTTCCCTTTAGTCATCGTACCAATGAGGAGAAAACGGCAATCAAACAGCTAGGACCTCCTAGACCGAATTTAAACATCAAGCAAGTGTCTACGAAGGGGGAGAAGACCTACTCAAGAGGTTTTAACAAGAACTGGTACCACCGGAAAACTTTGCTAGCTGGCTGTGATGTAGTCAATGCTCTTTTTTTTTTGCTACCCTTGCGTTCTCTTCCACCCTGGAAGTAGCACAGCAGACGGTACAGTGATATCTGATATTTGAATTTACTAGGCAAAAGTTTTTTTTTTTGTGTGTGTGTGTGTGTGTTACCAATGGCAGTTGTTTTACCAATGGCAGTTTAACATTGCCATGTTTTTGTTTTACCACTGGCAGTTTAACATTGCCATGCTTGGAATATTTCAGTAGCCTCAAGTTCTCTCTGACTTGGTGTAAATTAATCATATTTTCAGTTTTTATATATTGTACAGTATATGTGTTCATTGGAGCCAGCAGCACCTTACCTTTTTTCCAACTTGTTAAGCCAAGTTGCACTGACTACAAAACCTTGTGTGTATATAGCTAAATAACTAAAGCCTTTTGTGTTCATTGACATGCTTGTAATACTTTAAATTTCCTTTTAAGGCATGGCTTTCTGGAGGAATTCTTGGGGAAAAAACTGCAGAATTTATTTAGAATTATTATTTGTTGTTAAAATGGTGCAATTCCATATAAAAAAAAAACCACGTAATTAAGCTGCACATGTTTGTTTGATGGTTATGCTTTTCTTCATCTTTTTCAAAACTTAAATAAACACTTGTTTTGGATTTATATCCTGCCACTTTAACTGCATTCTTTAGAATGAAGAAATTAGAATATGTTTATAATTAAGAATTTGTGTCTACTTATTATAGAATACTGGAAAAATATGAGAAAATAAATGAGTAATGTAATATTAATTGATTGTGATGCCAAATGTTTTGCTTTGAAGGCTTCACAATGAATCTTCCTTAGTTTTAGCCTGGCTAGCCAGACTAAATGTGAATATTTGCCACTCGTAGGCAAAAATATTTTTGGCCGCTAGGCGGGTGGGTCTAGTTTACTAGGCTACCTTAGTTTGCCACCTTTAACTTGTTCAGTGTTGCCACCTAGTGGAGAGAAGAGATATTGTCGAAATTGATATCTGAATTTACCAGGCAAAAACAAGTTCGGCCAATTGATTTGCTACCTAGGTCAATTTACTTCAGTCCTGTGGACATTTATGGTCCATGTAGACATAACGGGGGAAAATTGCCTCCCCCCTGAAAAAAAAATTCAGGAGCCGCCACTGGTAGTGGGGATGGCTGTGCCAGGCTAGCAATCTCTACTACACAATGAGGCCTGCTGGTGGTCATATTTGTCTGGGTCATACAATTCTATGTTATAGGGTATAGCTGACCCGACCCCGGACCCACATCACAGTCAGGAACGACAATGTGGCCTCCAGCAAAAAAAGTTTGGTGACCCCTGTCTTAGATGATAATGCTTAAATAACTGACCTCTTTTGTCTGACGAAAAAAATGCAATGCTTACATTTCCACTGCATGCTTACACCATCTTCTAAATTCGCAGCTAACCTTAACTTTGATTCCGAATTCACTACCACGTGCTTTTAAATTCTAAATTAGCTGCCAACTTTGAATTAGAGAGTAATTTACTACTAGTTAAAGTCACACATTAATTTAACCAACTGTTAAGATGTCTTACAAATTATTTCCCTATGATTGCGACACATGTGTGGTGTGGTGTGGTGGGGGGAAGGGGGGGCCATTGATCGAACTTTAGCTCTTTAGAACCAAAAACATGCCCCGGCAAATTCTAACAGTTGACCAACATATCTTTACAGCTTACCACAAAGGCTTCCGAAAGGAAGAGGTCTGATGTTTATTTTTTATCTTCTAAATGCTTTCAACAACGAATCTTCAGAAGAGCAAAATGAAGAGGCGAAAAATGAAATCACACCCCTCCAGCACAGTCGCATGCACAGACGACGTCTTCAAATTTCTTCGTCTTCTTCCCTGCAGATATGAACACAATGGTGCCTCCTAATGGTAGAAATATGTCACTGTTGAGGTTACTTGTCTCAGACAAGTTGACCTCAGTCTTATTATGAAGTAACATGCTTTTTTCGCCCTGGAAGTAACTGTTACTTTACCCAAATCATTAAGATGCACACATTTGTTGCTGAAAGTAAAGTAAACAAGGTTAATGCAAGTTCACGCAAGTGTTAGATTTTATAGCGATACAGTTGCAGTCAGAAGTTTACATACAGTGACATGAATGTCATCTTGGATATGAATGCCATGGCAATATTTGGGCTTTCAGTAATTTCTTTGAACTGTTCTTTTTCTGTGGCAGAATGTACAACATACATCTTTTAAAAAAAAAACACTAGAGTTTGCTGCACAAGTTTTAATTTTCTTTGGGTTTTCTGAAATCAAGATTCACCTTGACCAAACATTTTTTACGATGAATAAGCTTCTAGCAGAATTCTGGTTGGATATTTCATGACTCTTGATGGTAGAATTGGTAGAGTTCAATTACTATTTTTTTTTCTTGGCATGGACTCAACTTATAAGCATGGTCCATATATTTTCAATAGGGTTGAAGTCAAGACTTCTTTTAAGCTTAATATTAGCCTGCTTTATCCTCCACAACCAGCTCTGATGCATGTTTGGGTTCGTTGTCCTGTTGTAAGTCCCAAGTCATGTTCATGTTTCTGATGGTTTATGCTGAAGAATTCTGAGGTAGTCCTCCTTCTTTATTATTCCATCCAGTTTGTGTAATGAACCAGTTCCACTGGCAGCAAAACAGCCCCAGAGCATGATGATCCTACCACCATCACCAGCTGGTACAGTGTCCCTCTGTACATGGTGGTCATTGTTGCCAAACAACTCAATCTTTGTCTCATCTGACCATACGGCTTTCCTTCAGAAGGCTTTTTTCTTTGTCCATATGGTCAGCTTCAAACTTTAGTTCAGCTTGAAGGTGTCAATTTTGGAGCAGGGGGTTATTTCTTGGATAGCAGCCTCTTAGTCCATGGTGATCTGAACTCTAGACAGTGATCCATCAACTTCCAGTTCATGGCAGGGCTGGGCCATGCTGGTTCCCAGGTTGTTCCTGACCATCCAAACCAATTTCCTTTCAGCTGAGGGTGACAGTTTGGGTTTTCTGGAAGCAAAGTGACTTGGAAAAGTGACTACACCTCACAATAACTTGCATACAATTGTTTGAACTGATCTTGGGATCCACAGTTGTTTAGAAATGGCTCCAAGAGACATTCTGGAGTTGTGTACATCTGCGATCCTCTTTCTCAGATCTGCACTGAGCTCCATGGACTTTCCCATTTTACTGCAGTCAATCCAATGAATGCTGTAAACAAACCCTTTTTCTGAAGGCACAGAGAAGCTACCAGCTGTAGTCAATCATAATCACCAACAGGAAGTTAAGAGGCCTTGGCCTTAGCAAGATAAGAGACATTTCAGAGGTTTCAGCACCTCTGAATTAATAATCTAAAGCCTCACTCACAACCCACTGTACAGGCTGCTACGGGAGGTCTATGGTAAAAAAAAAAAAATTGGCAAAACCATGCTTGAGACTTGCGCGACACTTGTGTGTGTTCAGCGCCGTAAAAGGTCGCAGACTGCCCATGGAGACTTTTGGTCCTGCACATGCAAATTCTATGGGTCTTGCGACAAATCAAGAATGCATACACTACGCACAGGACCCGTATTCCTTTTTTACACCTTAGGCCCCCCCAAAAAATATGTGTGTTTCCGGTTACCCGACCGACCCTAATCCGTACCGCCCGATCCTAAACTTTTTTTTCATTTTTTTCCCAGTCGCGACTTTTACATATAACCCAACCGCGTGAACCGGAAGTTTTTGTCACTCACTGGGAAAATCAGGGCTTTCCACAAGCGCCGGCTGCCGGCCATACAGCCGACTACACAGTTAAGTCCAGCCAGCTACTTTAATGACTATTATTTTTGTAGCCCACAGGCTCTAAATATTAATTTTCAATTTTAATAAAATTAAATGTTTATCTAACGGACTGACAATAATGTCAAACTGAACCGCACTCATTTAAGTTGTGATTCGCGCTGTTTGTACCGATAATAACCACAAATTCCCCGCCAACTTCGTTGATCAAGGGAGAGTAACTCATCCGCAGCCCAACATGCGGTGTGTGTGTGCACACTCGGCGGAGGCAGTAGTGTGTCGGGGCCGTCAGAGGGAACAGAAGCAGAGATAATGCTTATTTTGTCTTTCACCTAGAGACATGATTCAAACTTTAAAACGGAGACAAAATTCTCCTGTGTGGATCTGGCATTCAACTTTTTTGCTAGGTTCTATACTTTTTGATCAGTCACAGATCAAACACCATGAGCAAATCTGGAGAAATTCCGGCTTTATAATGGGTGTCTATGGCGTTACACTTCAGTGGAGCTCATTAAGTTAGAGTGTGGAGAGCTTGAAAAAAAAAAGCTCTAACTTTCTCATTTAAACTGTTTTCTCAGCCACAATTTTCATGCTACACACACAATTTTCTCAAAAGTTGTAGTCACACTTGTCTTGATTCACACAATGTGTCTACCTGAGCGATAGGACTTAGTTTTTGAATGAGAAGCCTGAAAGTGAGGAGAGGACAGCCACGCTCTCCCATAGACTCACATTATAAACCTGGCAGCGCTTGCTCTAGTGTCCACATTTTTTACACTAGGGACAAAAAAAATTACATTAATGTGTTCATGGGAGCCTTGTAGCACTCAATGTGAAAGAATTTTGTGAATAGCTCCTTTCGTTTCTGTGTAAATCAGTGTTGTTCGAGGAGAGGGAACTGTGAGAAAAAGCACTCTTTGCTTGTCATATTGTGTCTCTTCCCTGCACCGTTACCAAGGCGACAAGCTCCACTCAGGGAGCAGAGAGGGGAGGGGCTGCTCTCTCTCTCTTCACCTTTATAACCATAGACCCTGAACTGAAACAAACATGGTGTATTGAGCTGTTATATTTACAGAAAAATTCATGTTAAAAGGTGTCTCATGCTGCATCAGATTCATCAGAAGGTGGTAACTCAGGTGACCTGCAAAGAAATTCATTGTATTTTGTGAAATTATTCCTGTCTAAATATAGGTTATGGCAGCCATCTTGAAAAAAAAAGTAAAAAAAAAAAAGCCTGCCTACCTACCCTAGTTTTGAAATCTACGTAACCGGAAACACACCTTTTTTTTTGGCCTTAACCAAGTCAGCAGCACGGCTAGGAGGGGCTTTTTGTGATGACGGGAAGACTCATGAGTGACGCACGGTCATTGTATGAGTGACATGCCTCAGAAATACTACACAAGTATTTCACACTTGCTATTTGTGTGGTGTGCAAGACAGAAGTACATCTTACTTTCTACCCCTATGTGTGGTGTGCACGCAGTGCACGCGACCTGCACACAGTGCACGTGACCTGCACGCCACACAAGGGGCAAGACTCTGGGCATATACAGTATATTGGGGAGGAACTAAGGAACCGATTGTGTAGCGTGTAGCATACTACACAGAAATATGACACAGAAAGGAAGAAGACCACCTCATTTGTTGTTTTTATTTGAGTATATGCTTAATTTACCATACAAACGTCAAATAATAAAACATGAGTAGAAGGGAATAATGCATTTTATTACACTGTAAAAAATCCCAACTAAATAGCCCAACAGTTTGAGCACTGAAACACACTTTGACTCGAGCTGCTGTCCTGCTCCTACTCCTGCTGAATGATGGGATGGGGTGTCAGGATGTTCTTGTCCTTCTCACTGAGCATGGCACAATGGCCTGACAGCAATGATGGGATTGCAATGTCCTCACTTCTGGGCATCGTTAGCTGAAACATACATGAAAATCAGCATATATAATATTAACTACAGATACCAAAATTAATGTTTAAAGCATGTGTATTTACCTGTGAAAATACCTCTGGCGGGGTGCTGTGCCTTCTGCCGGCTTGAAGGCATACTTCTCCCTGTCCGTGCAGGGCTCGCCGGTGCTCCTACCATCATCATCAAATTCTTCCTCCTCCTCCCCTTCTGCTGTTTCAGGCTGGGTTACTTCACTTTTGCTCGCTTCTTCTTGGGTCCCATTTTCTAAACTTTAAACTGAAAATTTTTACATTTTTCCTACAAAATATCCAGTGTTCTTCAGTCGAAAGACAGATGCAGAATGTTGCAGATACACTGGTTTTATACCCACTCCTGGCTTGCATCACACGCAAGTTATGAGTGATTGTTATGTGCTAATCACATGCATCACACATGCTTCACAAGTGCGGCCCGTACTCAGAGCACAGGAAACTGGTAAAATGCAAGTCTCACACACTCCACACTCACTGAACACACACTGATTACGTGCATCAGACATACGCTTTCCACGGGCTAATGGCGCAATTTTTCCCATGCCTCTAGGAAGTCAGGCGTGCAACCTGTACTTGACAAGTACTTTGCCCATACTCCTCCCCCAAACTTTCTTCCGGGTTCACTGTGACCCTGCGGCACAGCTGCGAGCTACCAAACCCTGCGACCCGTGCATGTCCAAAACACTTACGGCGGGTTGTGAGTGAGGCTTTAGTGAGCTTATGTAAATGGTTGACCCTGTATGTTTAATTTTGACCTAGTGTTGATTTAAAAAAAACCAAAGAAAATTAAAACTTGTGCACCAAATTCTAGTGTTTTTTTAATTAAAGATGTATGCTGTACAATCATTCTGCCATAGAAAAAGAACAGCTGAAAGAAATTACTGAAAGCCCAAATATTAGCATGACATTCATATCCAAGATGACATTCATGTCACTGCATGTAAACTTCTGACCACAACTCTCTCTCTCTCTCTCTCTCATATATATATATATATATATATATATATATATATATATATATATATATATATAGTGTGTGTGTGTGTGTGTGTGGCTAATGGGCACACATCAGTGCCCTGTGCAGCACAGTCCCTCACTGACAATAAAATGTTTCAAATGATCATGCATAATCAAGCATGTAATAGAGCTGAATTAGATTGCATACAGGCTCTGATTTGCACTTCCTAGATATGGTAGATAAAATGGAAATGTAATCTTAATTGAATGAAGTCTCCTTCATTTGCTTCACTGCAGTGCTCTAAGAATTCTCTAGATCGGTGTTTCTGTTGTTTCAGAATACAGCAGTTGCATTTTTTTTAATCAAATTAGCTCAGAAGCTTAGTTACATTAGCAAAATAACATCTAACAATGTATTTTATCAACAGATCAGACAATGAGGTTTTTCAACACAAATGATAGGTAGTAACTACTAATATTGATAGCCAGGGCCGCTGACAGCTTTGGCTGGGCCCGGGACAAAATGCTCTGAATGGGCCCCCCCGAACAACCCCCCCGAATGCCATTAAATGTATTCCGTTACACCCCAAGCCTGCATGCGACAGCCCCCGCAATGCCTTCCTAAACTCGTGGATAGTCTACTATAATCACGTGATTGGGGTGCTCTTGAAGGAGCAGCGATGGACGGGGGATTTCGGGCAGGGCTGGGGGCGAACATAGTATACTGTGTGTGCGTACTGTCCAGTGTGAAAAGCAGAGAAGAACACACCGCTCGAGAAACGGCGGGATATGTTTGCGGGCTAATGTGAATATTCTTAGCTTCAATCAGATATATGAAACACAATGTTATTAAGCCGTTGTGGTTATGAAATGATTCAATGCCCTGTGCGTTTGATATGGTGTTCAGTGTGACTTGCTCTCCCCTCGTTTGTAACATGAATTGCGTGCCATGCTTGCCTTGGTTGGGGTTACTTTACGGGGCTGGAAAAAATTGGCTGTGTCTTACCTGGCTCAGCTGCCCCACTGCCTTTGCTAGTACCTGCTGCATCATCCAAATCTTTTTAAAAATATTTATGCAGTGAGCCCCTGAGTCTCTTGGTTTCTTCCTCTCTTTTCTTTTCTGTGCTCCTGACTTGTGCATGTTGGCAAATGGCACGCACGCTAATTGTCGAAGTGCTATGATCGAACGATGTCGTTTTTTTCCCCTTAATCAAAGAGTCAGACCAAACCATTTTTGCATTAGGGGTGGTAGGGGGTTCTTGACGCCTTTTTCAAAGACAATAAAGGCAAAAGATCTAGAAATCATTTATTGAATGCAAATATAGCACATTTCTCCCCCAAATCAACACATTTTGAAATAGGGCAGCACGATTATGGAAAAAATGATAATCATGATTATCTTGATCAAAATTGTAATCACGATTATTAATTACGATTATTCTTGATGTTAGGGAAATCACTTAAATTTTATTTCACTATATTCAAACAAAGCCCTGTGATGACCTGGCGACTTGTCCAGGGTGTACCCCGCCTTTCGCCCATAGTCAGCTGGGATAGGCTCCAGCTTGCCTGCGACCCTGTAGAACAGGATAAAGCGGCTACAGATAATGAGATGAGATGAGATATTCAAACAAACAATATGAACAGCTTTCAGTGCAGAATGAAATTTAAAAGAGAAATTCTGATTTCCAAATGACAAATAAATGAAATTTATCCAAGAAATTACCAAAGGATGAAGGAACTGAAAACTCAATTGCAACAATTACATAGCATTATACTGAGGCCTACAAGTTTTTAGCTAGAAAGACCAGCCTATCAACATGCTCTGGCTTTAAACATGAGCGAAGGCAGGTCACAACATTGCCTCCAGTGTTAAATACGCTCAATCTGTTACCCACTCTCACGCTATCACCCCTTGAAGAAGATACCGCCAGTGTTGCCAGACACTGCTGACATTTTCCAGCCCAAAATATGTTCAAATCCGCCAAAAAGCACTTAAAACCGCCCAATCTGGCAACACTGGATACCGCTGCACTGAAGCTCTGTGCACTTGGCTTGCTTGCTTATTTAGGCAGAGTAATGAAACCTTACATGCGTCAGTTTGCCCCCTAATGGTTTGGCGGAGTACTGGTCAAAAAGTGCTTGATCAGATATGCAGCAGAGCTCGCATTTTAAATGGAAATAAATCACGGTTTTCATTTAATTTAATCGTGGCAGCAAAATCGCGATTTTCGATTAAATTCGATTAATTGTGCAGCCCTATTTTGAAATGAAATAAAATAATCGCAACTTCATGAGAGCCCAGTTCTGGGCCCTCCCCATTCCTGGGCCCGGGACAACATACCCGTTTGTCCCCCCCCCCATCAGCGGGCCTGTTGATAGCTAGTACTACTGTCAAGTCTGTTACTATTGTCAAGTAGGGCTAGGCCAACATTTTCATGTCAGTTGCTATCTATAATTATCATAATAAATGTCAAATCATTATACTCTTTCAAATTTAAAGGGTGATTTTTTTTTCCATCCTGAGTGAAAGTTAAAGAAACCGGGGGGTACTTGTAGTTTTAAACTATTCTTCATAGTTTACTTAGTTTTTATAGTGCTTACTACAATGATTACCCACTAACCCTTTGTTTTGTTTGGTTAAAAAGTTTGTTAAATTGGTCAAATCTGAGATGGAGTTCTTTGATATGGAGATGGAGATGCAGAAGTGTAAAAGAAAAAGAAAAGGGGCCCTACTAGGATAAATTGAATCACAATGCCAAAGAATGGTATTTGGACAAACAAGCATGGTAAACAACATAGTACCATATTACTGTACGTGGTAGCTCAAGACTGTATTATATTTTATCACACAGCCCTACTGTTAAATTTCTCAATTTGTAGGACAGTACTGTAAAAAAATGTTGCCCATAAGAAGAAATAATGTTGAAATAAAATCAAAATAAATATATAAGAAATAATTTGGCCTTTAGAATGGTATATCACATGGCACAGATCTGTATTCTAGAATCCAATCAATACTAAGTCTAGCTGTCTGGCTTTTTAAGTCCTCTTGTCCAAATGTGGGCCACATCTGCTTTACCTTGTCCTCTGGATCAGTTCTGCTTCAGTTTTGGTGTTTTCCTTGTGCACATGTGCATAAATACTGTCTTTTACCACAAAGTCACATGGTATATGTATGACATATTTTCTCTAAAATATCATGGTCCATGGCTGTCATTCCCCGGAACCATCTTACTGAGTTTCTCTCCATTTGGCACTGATTCTGAGTGATAGAGAACATTAGCAATTATCCAGTGTTCATAGAACCTTGGTTAAATATGTAACCTACCACTCTAGTGCATACATTTAAATCACCAGGATGCACTGTTTTAACAAGTGGATAATTTATAACAATATATCAAAAGGAACTGACTTTCCCTTAGACATTCAGATATGATTGCCTGGCTCATTCTAAAAGCTGATCTTATAAAATATGGAGAGGTAAACTGTGATGCCCAAGAAGATGCAGCAAAGACCTTCTAGAGCAGCAAACTGCTGAGTACTGCCAATGAAGATGAAACACTCTTAGGCTACATCCACACGACAACGGCAACGAGATGTTATTAAAAAAAATATCGGGTCCACATAGGCAACGGATCAGTAAAATATCAGGTACATATGGCAACGCAACGCTTGCTGAAAACGATGCAATACACATGCCACACCTCTAGGGGCACTGTAAGACTGTCCCTTCAGAGACACCAGAACAATAGAAGAAGTAAGGACGCATGCGCATAAACTATTATGTGCGAGACTTCATATTAGCCACAAAGTCAGAAAAATCTGTTCATAAAATTACATTATAATGACCAAATACAATGAAAAGTATTTTTCCAGTCTCACCTGTGAAAGGTAATCCCATGTGATCTCGTTTGGACGGTAAACATGTTGGTACAGTTAAACGCAGCACATGAATGAGGCATCTTTATTCTCCGCTTTGACCCATCCAATATGGCGGTGAGGATGACGTATGATTCTACGCGGAAGGCGGTGTCTTTAATGTTCCAGAATAAATTGAATGCTACACATTGATGGATTAATTTGTTCTTCTACGCCCTTTTTGAGGAATGTATTGTAGGACTTAAACCAACATCTGAAGAGGTGAGATCGCTCCTTTTTTTTCCCTATTTTTGCTGGCGGGATTGACTCTGCCCTAACTCTCTCTCTCACTTTGCACCATTACACAATAAATATTCAGAGTGAAAATATTTTGTAAGCGCGTTTCATGAACCAAGTTATAGGATTTGTTGACAACTCGCATCGAGTTCGTTACACTTCTACCCGGCGTGAAGCACATGTGGTTGTGATGTCATCGTAAACAAATCCGTTCTACTCATCCAGATGACTTCGCAACGGCACCATTGCCAGATCTTTCCACTCTGGAACCTGTTCTCAAAAGATTTCATTTTGGGGCACCCAAAACGCCGGTGCCGTGTGGACGCCAGGCCGAAACGATAAACAATTTTATCGGATTCACCTGAATCCGTTGCCGTGTGGGCAGGGCCTTAGTGGAATGACCCATCATGCAAGGCTTCTGGCCCATTCACAAGATTGTTAGGCCTTGAGTAGATGACTGCAGTTCAAATACTGAAAGTGATGTGTGGGCACAGTTAGTGAAGGATGTGTGAATTCATAGAGTCGGATGGGCTACTTTGTCTTGTCCCAGAGCACTGTTTGAATCCACTACTGAATTGGCCTCAGCAAAACATTTCCCAGAACTGTTGGCCAACTCTACAGTGGTGCTTGAAAGTTTGTGAACCCTTTAGAATTTTCTATATTTCTGCATAAATATGACCTAAAACATCATCAGATCTTCACACAAGTCCTAAAAGTAGATAAAGAGAACCCAGTTAAACAAACGAGACAAAAAAATTATACCTGGTCATTTATTTATTGAGGAAAATGATCCAATATTACATATCTGTGAGTGGCAAAAGTATGTGAACCTCTAGGATTAACTAATTTGAAGGTGAAATTAGAGTCAGGTGTTTTCAAACAATGGGATGACAATCAGGTGTGAGTGGGCACCCTGTTTTATTTAAAGAACAGGGATCTATCAAAGTCTGATCTTCACAACACATGTTTGTGGAAGTGTATCATAGCACAAACAAGGGAGGTTTCTGAGGACCTCAGAAAAAGCATTGTTGATGCTCATCAGGCTGGAAAAGGTTATAAAACCATCTCTCAAGAGTTTGGACTACACTAATCCACAGTCAGACAGACTGTGTACAAATAGAGGAAATTCAAGACCATCGTTACCCTCCTCAGGAGTGGTCGACCAACAAAGATCACTCCAAGAGCAAGGCGTGTAATAGTCAGCGAGGTCACAAAGGACCCCAGGGTAACTTCTAAGCAACTGAAGGCCTCTCTCACATTGGCTTATGTTAATGCTCATGAGTCCACCATCAGGAGAACACTGAACAACAATGGTGTGCATGGCAAGGCTGCAAGGAGAAAGCCACTGCTCTCCAGAAAGAACATTGCTGCTTATCTGCAGTTTGCTAAAGATCACATGGACAAGCCAGAAGGCTATTGGAAAAATGTTTTGTGGACGGATGAGGCCAAAATAGAACTTTTTGGTTTAAATGAGAAGCGTTATATTTGGAGAAAGGAAAACACTGCATTCCAGCATAAGAACCTTATCCCATCTGTGAAACATGATGGTGGTAGTATCATGGTTTGGGCCTGTTTTGCTGCATCTGGGCCAGGACGGCTTGCCATCATTGATGGAACAATGAATTCTGAATTATAGCAGCGAATTCTAAAGGAAAATGTCAGGACATCTGCCCATGAACTGAATCTCAAGAGAAGGTGGGTCATGCAGCAAGACAACGAACCTAAGCACACAAGTCATTCTACCAAAGAATGGTCAAAGAGGAATAAAGTTAATGTTTTGGAATGGCCAAGTCAAAGTCCTGACCTTAATCCAATGGAAATGTTGTGGAAGGACCTGAAGCGAGCAGTTCATGTGAGGAAACCCACCAACATCCCAGAGTTGAAGCTGTTCTGTATGGAGGAATGGGCTAAAATTCCTCCAAGCTGGTGTGCAGGACTGATCAACAGTTACTGGAAACATTTAGTTGCAGTTACTGCTGTACAAGGGGTCACACGAGATACTGAAAGCAAAGGTTCACATACTTTTGCCACTCCCAGATATGTAACATTGGAACATTTTCCTCAATAAATAAATGACCAGGTATAATATTTTGTCTCATTTGTTTAACTGGGCTCTCTTTATCTACCTTTAGGACTTGTGTGAAAATCTGATGATGTTTTAGGTCATATTTATGCAGAAATATAGAAAATTCTAAAGGGTTTACAAACTTTCAAGCACCACTGTATATACAAATGTGACACTCTGGGCATGTGTGCTGCTTCGTAGCAACAGCTGTAACACTGTACTGAACTGGTATGTAAGTCACCCTCAGTGAGGCTTATCATTTGAAAGCCCTCTTGTGGAGCTTCATATAGCAGGTGTAGAGCATTCTTTTAACCTTGTGCCACTTTGTTGATTTGTCAGAGTGGATCAGGATATCTCAAGACAGGTAGGAACAACTTGAGGGGCTGCCAGGCCATCCTCAGTTCTAACAGGTTGATGTGCCCTCTTTTTCCCAGACAGAAAATCTTGTGCCCCCAGGCAATTTGGAACACATACTAATTTTACACTTGGAACCAGGCCTGAACTGGTAAGCATGACAATGTTTGCTACACATTGGGACAACAAGATGGCTAATATTCCCACTGAATCTAGCATCACTGCAATGAATAATATTGTCTACTTCAGCATTAGGGGTTGTTTCTACTATGGAGCATGGTAATGTATCCAATAATGGATTTATAACATCATACACAAACCAAGAATGGACAAGTATGGAGGGGGCATGGCCGTTTTACGAAAAAAAGGATTTGGTACTAGTTTGAACAACCATCATAAGTACCAAGCAATGGGATGCCTAGATGTCACTGTTAAAGCTGGAAGTAAATTCCTATGATTGGTATCTATATCAACCACCACCATCAAACAAGAACAAATTAATGATCTCTATGCTCTTTGATGATTTCAGTCACCTTATAGAGGAAGTTGCTGCTGCTTCACCAAGCTGCTGTTTAATCTGTGGTGACTTCAACCTCCACATTGACACTTGTAACTCTGAGATGCAACAATTTCAAGAGATTATTCTGTCTGCTAACCTGAACCAACATGTTGACTTCCAGACGCACTCTAAAGGGCATACATTGGATCTTGTACTTACTAATAGTGACGCCAACTTGGTTTCAAATCTACGCTCATCCTTTGATCTTCCCTCTGACCATGCCTGCATTATTTTGTAATGTGGAGCTTCCTCATCCACCACAAATCCAAATCCAGACTAATCATCGCAAGGTTTTCGACATTAACATTGATTATTTTGTACAAGATCTATCACGTTTGAATTTAATCACCAATGCTCCATCTAGTCTGCATGACCTGGTCAATGCCTACAATCATGAGCTGGAAAACTTACTGGACAGCCATGCACCCATCTGAGATCATGCCATCACTCTATGGCCTCATGCTCCCTGGTTTCCTGAAAGTCTGCAAACTCTTAAGCGAGAAAACTGTCATTTTGAAAGAAAATGGATTACTTCAGGACTTGAAGTTCACAAGCAAATGTAGAGAAAGTCGTTGAAGAAATACCACATTGCCATCCAGGAAGCCAAGCGGTTCTATTACAATGACAGGGTCTCCAACTCAAACCAGAAACAGCTGTTTCAGCTCGTGAATCATTTATTCAAATCCAAACAAGCTCCATTGCTTCCATCCCATGACTCTCCACAAAAACTGGCTGAAAGGTTCAATAAATACTTCTCCAACAAAATAACAGCTCTAAGATCTGATCTTAATAATCTACTGTACCACCCAGAGATCTTTCTGTGGAGGTTCATGAACTTTTACCTGAGTCCATGCTGTCTGGCTTTGATGTTGTTTCATCTGATATTGTAAGAAAGACCATCAGTAGTGCCCCTTCAGAGTCCTGCACTTTGGATCCACTTCCGACTAGTCTGTTGAAGAAATCAATTCATGTTCTGCTACTTTGCATTACTTCTTTGGTCAACCTGTCATTACAAACTGGTGCCTTCCCTGCACAGTTAAAGACTGTGCATGTCACTCCACTGCTAAAGAAGCCTGACTTGGATCATGATGTATTAAAGAATTACAGACCAATCAGCAACCTGTCTTATCTTGGAAAAGTATTGGATCGGATAGTGTCTATACAGCTTAACCAACATCTTGCCACCAACAACTTACACTCTATTTTCCAGTCAGCCTATAAAGTGAACCATAGCACCGAGACTGCTCTACTTTGTGTGTCAAACAACATCAACCTGGCTCTTGACAACCATGATGACTTCGTGTTGGTTATGCTTGATTTGTCTTCAGCATTTGACACCATCGACCACAGCATTCTGATTGCCAGATTACAAAGCAGATATGGAATCACTGGCGCTGCATTAGACTGGATCATATCTTATCTGACTATGTGTTTTCAATTAAAAGTGATCAATAACTCCAAATCTGAGCCATTTGTGTTAGAGTATGGTGTCCCTCAAGGTTCCGTTCTGGGTCCTTTTCTATTTTCCTTGTATATTGCACCCATTGAGGATATCATTTATGCACATGGTCTACAGCCAATGTTGTATGCTGATGACACCCAAATTTATTTTGTGGTGAAAAAGTCCAACCATCTACTTTGCATTGACAAACTGGAATGTTGCATTCAGGATGTCACTAACTGGATGTTTAATAACAAACTAGTTTGTAACAGTTTTAAGACTGAAGTTGTGCACTTCTCTTCTCATCACCTGCAAAATCATCCAATCGAATCAATTGTGATGAACGGAACAAAGATCAAGATGACTTCTGAAGTGTGTGATCTTGGTGTAATGTTTGACAACAACTTCACTATGGTATCTCAAATAAACAGTATATGCAAGTCTGCTTCATTTGCCCTTAGACACATTGACACTATTAGAAAGATTTTGGACCAGTGCAATGCTGAAAAACTTATCCATGCATTTGTAACTTCTAAACTTGATTACTGCAACAGTCTTCTCTATGGCCTTCCTGACAAACAAATCAACAAACTTCAATGCATCCAGAACTGTGCTGCACATATTCTAATCATGACAAGGAAATCTGACCACATTACTCCAGTTCTCCATGATCTTCACTGGCTCCCTATTCACAAGCGTATTATCTTCAAAATACTTCTGGTGACTTACAAGACTGTCAGTGGCTCCACACTGAAGTACTTAAGTGATTTCTTGAGGCTCCACCAACCAAGACGAATGCTGCGTTCAAGCAAGAATCATCTGAGCTTGTCAAATCCTCAATTCAAGACCAACAGCTACAGAGCATGAGCATTCTTTACTTGTGCCCCCAGACTGTGGAATGCTATTCCACTGGAGATATGTGAAGCACCCCCTTGTGAAACTTTCAAGAAAAAACTAAAATCTTACTTGTTTAATCAAAGATAACCATTCAACATTGTTGGTTTTACATGTCATATTATTTCTATTTTGTAAGAGCATTGAGATTTACATGGGATGCGCTCAAGAAATAAATAATAATAATTATTATTATTATTATTATTATTATTATTATTATTATTATTATTATTATGTATCCATATGGGCTGCTCCCTGATAGAGGCCTATCAGAAGTTATTGTCCAGCTATGGCAATACCCTTATGCTTCTGGCAATCAGTGGTGATAGGGCTGTTTGCATGCCTTCTGTTAACATCTTCACCTGGAGAGAGAGGCTGGCGGATAAGACACTGAATTAGAATTCCTGTGTGAATTAGAATGATGTGGCCTTCTCTGTGGCCACACAACATAGTTAACATCTGATAGCTACATACATAATGAAAGGACTTTAACAAATGAGGACTGCTGTCCTGCTGTCCAGCTCCAAGATGCCTACCAGCAGTGGCTGTTGGCCGGCAAAGGCGATGTCAATTCCATCATCGAGCGAGTGACACTGGAGCAGTTTGCTACCCAGCTGCCGAGTGGGACTTCAGTGTGGATCCAGTGTCACCAACCGATGTCACTGGAGGAGGCAGTCTGACTGGCCGAGGATCATCTGACGGCATATCTGGAAGCAGGCTGTGCTGCAACTTCCACTCTTTCACTTTCGTTTTCTCCTTCTTCCCCTCCCTCTCCTTGCCCCTCCCCTACCCCAGCCCCGTGGAAATGGGGGCTAATTCCCCCGAAGCCCACTCCCCACACCCATGTTTATCCTCGTGTTTCTACTTTCTCTTCTCCTCCTGTGCCTGTGCCGCCATTAACCCACTCTCTCTCTCACCACAGATGAACTCATCCATGCCCACCAGAACCGCGAGCGCACCCCAGGCAGGTCTGTGAGTGCAGAGGGAAGGCGGGAAATCAGTGCTTCCTTGAGGAGGCGGGGCTACTGGTTTGCGTCCCTGATGCACCTCAGGCTTCCCCTGATCGAGCGGGGGTGTACAGGATAATGGAGTATTCAAGGGGGTACACATCAGGCTTTGGTGGATTCAAGTTGTAATCAGACCTCCATACATCAAAGCCTGACTCAATGTGGGGCACTGGGAAATGCACGTTTGCTGAAGGTTAATTGTGTGCACAGTGATATACACAAATATCTGCTGATGCCCGTCACTATCCACTTCTGGGGAGAAATTCATAGTGTAGAGCCCGTGGTTAACCCGAGTCTCACTCACTGATCCTGGGGACCAACTGGCCAGGGTTTAAAACATTAATGAAACAAATAGTAGTGGGTGAGTCCTACAGTAGCACATCACAGGGGAATTCCACTGCAATGTTGGCTGGGGAGGCAGTCTCAGGCACACCCATGTCAGCTCCGCGTCATGATGACACAGAGAGTGGGGAGAGTCCTCCTCCCTCTCTGGGGAATCTCTTAGGGGACCTTCCCATTGGAGCAGGCACGTGATGAGCCTCTGAGACACGCCTTTGACCAAGTGAAAGTAATTGATGGTCATATCCTCCAGCCTATCATTGTGCTTTCCTTCCTGTATTTTTTCTATTATTAAGGATAGGCTGTATAGAGTGACACAAGACACTCAAATGAAAGAAAAAGATAACACAGCTGTTGGTCCCAAAGAGCCGCAGGGAACTTTTATTCCATGTGGTTCATCATAATCCTATGGCTGGGCATTTAGGGCAGGATAAAACACTGAATAGTCTCATGGCCCATTTCTATTGGCCAGGGATTTGCACCGATGCCCGCAGGTGGTGTGCGGCATGTCATGAATACCAGCTGGTAAATCCAGCTACCATGCCCCTGCTGCCACAGTATCTTTATTAGAGTGGCTGCTAAATATTAAATTTAGTTGTCAGCTTTGGATTATATGCTTTTTTTCACAGATGAACACAAGCTAAGTAGAAAAAAAATCCTAAATAAGAATTTAAGTAAAGGTTTGTTAATTAGCAAATTAATATATTTAACAACAATTAATTAAAGGTAGAATCCCTTTCAGATTTTTCAAATTTAGGCCATAAAAATAATTTTCCCTGACACCCAATAATTTTTTTTAGTGGACCAAAAGCTACTGAATCCGAATCACAGACTTCTGATTTGTCAGTAAGCCTGTTGAAACTTCAAACATGGACACCATGGACTACACTCCCCAAAACTCACAGCGCCCTCTGTCTCCACACTATTGAACTCAGCTGTCACTCATCATTCTAATTAGTCCCCCTGCCTATATTAACCTCTCTTTCACACTACTCCAATGTGAAGTATCGTTCTGCTCTCATCAGTTCATACCAAGCCTTGTTGTTTCTGACCGCCTCTCGTTATTCTGATTCTTGCTTCTCTCTTTCCCATTTACACTCTTTGTCTTTCCCCTTTAACATTGTTTGCTGATTGCCTGACCCTCGCTTGTTCTATGACTCTGATTCTTGTCTCACGCTTTGGCTCCGTCACTGTTTGCTCCTCATTACTCTTTTGTGCATGCCTGCACCATGACAGGATACTTCGCCTCCATGGATGTAGCGGAAGAGGCAAAGCAAACTGCTCTCAATGCCCAAGGATGCCTATTAGGAAAGCATCAGCAGATGCTAGCCAACCTCAACACAAGAATGGCCCAACTAGCAACTGTGACATTGCAGGCCCTCCGAATGCATTCTGAGTCATCTCTGAGCCCAGCGTTACAGCATCCGGCTCTGGAGAAATTCGCCGGAGACCCTCTCACCTGTAAAGGCTTCCTTCTCCAGTCCACCATGTACTTTGCTGCTATGCCTAGCATGTCTAACGAGCACAAGATTGCTAAATTTATTTCCTTTCTCACGGGCAAAGCACTCCAATGGGCCATTGCAGTTTGGAGCAAGGGTGGCGAGCTGACTACAGTGGTGCTTGAAAGTTTGTGAACCCTTTAGAATTGTCTATATTTCTGCATAAATATGACCTAAAACATCATCAGGTTTTCACACAAGTCCTAAAAGTAGATAAAGAGAACCCAGTTAAATAAATGAGACAAAATATTAGACTTGGTCATTTATTTATCGAGGAAAATGATCCAATATTACATATCTGTGAGTGGCAAAAGTATGTGAACCTCTAGGATTAGCAGTTAATTTGAAGGTGTAATTAGAGTCAGGTGTTTTCAATTAATGGGATGACAGTCAGGTGTGAGTGGGCACCCTGTTTTATTTAAAGAACAGGGATCTATCAAAGTCTGATTTTCAGAACACGTTTGTGGAAGTGTATCATGGCATGAACAAAGAAGATTTCTGAGGACCTCAGAAAAAGTGTTGTTGATGCCCATCAGGCTGGAAAAGGTTACAAAACCATCTCTAAAGAGTTTGGACTCCACCAATCCACAGTCAGACAGATTGTGTACAAATGGATGAAATTCAAAAATTCATTGTTACCCTCCCCAGGAGTGGTCGACCACAAAGATCATTCCAAGAGCAAGGCGTGTAATAGCGAGGTCACAAAGGACCCCAGGGTAACTTTTAAGCAACTGAAGGCCTCTCTCACATTGGCTAATGTTAATGTTCATGAGTCCTCCATCAAGAGAACACTGAACAACAATGGTGTGCATGGCAAGGCTGCAAGGAGAAAGCTACTGCTCTCCAAAAAGAACATTGCTGCTCATCTGCAGTTTGCTAAAGATCATGTGGACAAGCCAGAAGGCTACTGGAAAAATGTTTTGTGAACAGATGAGACCAAAATAGAACTTCATCTCATCTCATTATCTCAAGCCACTTTATCCTTCTACAGGGTCGCAGGCAAGCTGGAGCCTATCCCAGCTGACTACAGGCGAAAGGCGGGGTACACCCTGGACAAGTCGCCAGGTCATCACAGGGCTGACACATAGACACAGACAACCATTCACACTCACATTCACACCTACGGTCAATTTAGAGTCACCAGTTAACCTAGCCTGCATGTCTTTGGACTGTGGGGGAAACCGGAGCACCCGGAGGAAACCCACGCGGACACGGGGAGAACATGCAAACTCCACACAGAAAGGCCCTCGCCGGCCCCGGGGCTCTAACCCGGACCTTCTTGCTGTGAGGCGACAGCGCTAACCACTACACCACCGTGCCGCCCGGTCACAAACATAAACATTCTCAATCACACATCACAGGAATAGAAACAGGCTGAAATCATGGGTCACGGAAATAATTTGTTGGCAATCACGCTAACCACTACACCACCGTGCCGCCCCAAAATAGAACTTTTTGGTTTAAATGAGAAGCGTTATATTTGGAGAAAGGAAAACACTGCATTCCAGCATAAGAACCTTATCCCATCTGTGAAACATGATGGTGGTAGTATCATGGTTTGGGCCTGTTTTGCTGCATCTGGGCCAGGACGGCTTGCCATCATTGATGGAACAATGAATTCTGAATTATAGCAGCGAATTCTAAAGGAAAATGTCAGGACATCTGCCCATGAACTGAATCTCAAGAGAAGGTGGGTCATGCAGCAAGACAACGAACCTAAGCACACAAGTCATTCTACCAAAGAATGGTCAAAGAGGAATAAAGTTAATGTTTTGGAATGGCCAAGTCAAAGTCCTGACCTTAATCCAATGGAAATGTTGTGGAAGGACCTGAAGCGAGCAGTTCATGTGAGGAAACCCACCAACATCCCAGAGTTGAAGCTGTTCTGTATGGAGAAATGGGCTAAAATTCCTCCAAGCTGGTGTGCAGGACTGATCAACAGTTACTGGAAACATTTAGTTGCAGTTACTGCTGTACAAGGGGTCACACGAGATACTGAAAGCAAAGGTTCACATACTTTTGCCACTCCCAGATATGTAACATTGGATCATTTTCCTCAATAAATAAATGACCAAGTATTATATTTTTGTCTCATTTGTTTAACTGGGTTCTCTTTATCTACCTTTAGGACTTGTGACGCGTACTGTCTCTTTCTCTCACTCTGCTCCGTGGTTTACACCTGAGCTTTGTTAAATGAAGGCTGCTGGTCAGCAGCTGGAGAGACTTAGTCATAAAACTGGCCTGACAGTTCATGCACTAGCATACAGTAACCATGTCTCTGCCTACAAAGAGTCTCTAATTGATGCCAAGACCAGCTATTACACCACCATCATTTCCAGAGGCCAAGGAAACCCTAGAGTGCTTTTTTCTACTGTAAACAAACTTCTTTTGCCTGCTAAAAACTTTTCTCTTACTGCTTCCACTGATCTTTGTTGTAAATTTCTTGAACTTTTCCAAAATAAAATCAACTCTATATACAAGCAGATCAAATCCACTTCCATCACTCCCTCTAATATCCCCTTTTCCTGTCCACCACCAGTTGGATCTTTCTCTGCTTTCTCATTAGTTGATGAGCAGTATGTCTTCAGCTTAGTATCTAAATCCAGGCCTACCACCTGTCTCCTCGACCCTATGCCCACCTCTTTGGTCAAGATCTGCCTGCCAGTTCTCTGTCCCCTGCTGGTTAAGATAATAAACTCGTCCCTTTCAACTGGATTAGTCCCTCAGGCTCTCAAAACAGCAGCTATCACTCCTGTCTTGAAAAAACCTGGAGCAGCTATTGATGCTTTTAAAAATGATCGCCCCATTTCCAATCTTCCCTTCATTGCAAAAGTCCTAGAGCATATTGTTGCCAATCAGCTCCAAGAGCATTTAACTCAATATAATCTTTGGGAGAAGTTTCAGTCTGGGTTTAGGGCCATGCACAGCACCGAGACTGCCCTGGTCAAGGTTGTCAATGATTTGCTGTTAGCTGCTGACACTGGCCATGTCCATATACTTGTTCTCCTCGACCTTACAGCAGCTTTTGACACTGTATGTCACAATCTTTTATTGAGCTGCTTAGAAACTCTGCTTTGCATCACTGGTTCTTCTTTAGCCTGGTTCCAATCTTATCTTACCATGAGAGAACAGTTTGTGTCAATTGGAGACTTTAGATCCCCTAAATCAACCCTCCTTCATGGTGTCCCTCAGGGCTCTGTCTTGGGACCCTTATTATTTGTAATATACATCCTTCCTCTTGGCCACATAATACAGCATTATGGGCTTAACTTTCACTGTTATGCAGATGACACCCAAATTTATATTCAAACCAAACCCTTTTACCCACTCCCTCTGTCCAATCTCGTGAACTGTCTAAATGCAGTCAACAACTGAATGGTGCAGAACTTTCTTAAATTAAATCAAGACAAAATAGAAGCCATCCTCATTTCCACCCCTTCTATCTTGAAAAAACTGGAGCACTCACAGCTATCTATTCCTGGTTATTTCACTTCCACTACTGTTGAAGTAAGAAATTTGGGTGTTATTCTGGACTCTACTCTCTCTTTTGACTCACACATTAAAAGTATCACTAAGACAGCTTTTTTTCACCTGAAAAGTCTCTCCAAACTCTGTCCCTCCTTGACTTCATCTGCAGCTGAAACGCTTATACATGCTTTTGTCACCTCAAGACTGGACTACTGCAATGCCCTGCTCAATGGCATCCCAGCCAAGCGACTAAATAGGCTGCAATATGTCCAAAACTCCTTAAAACACCTTATTGTGGTGGAGGGGTTTGTGTGCCTGAATGATCCTAGGAGCTATGTTGTCGGGGGCATTATGCCCCTGTCAGGGTTTCCCAAGGCAGACAGGTCCTAGGTGACAGGCCAGACCAAGAGCAGTTCACCAAAACTCTTATGGAGAAACCATCAAGGACCGTGACGTCGCCCGGTATGGCACAGCTGGCGCCCTACCCTGGAGCCAGGCCTGGGGTTGGGGCTTGTATGCAAGCGCTTGGTGGCCGGGTCTTTGCCCATAGGGCCCAGCCGGGCTCAGCCCGAAGAGGTGACGTGGGCCCGACCTCCTGTGGGTTCACCACCCACAGAGGTAGCAGTAGGGGACTGGTGCAGTGTGGATTGGGTGGCAGTCGAAGGCAGGGGTCTGGACGACCTGATCCCCGGACACAGCGGCTAGCTGTTGGGACATGGAATGTCACTTCACTGGGGGGGAAAGAGCCTGAGCTTGTGCGAGAGGTTGAGAGGTACCGGCTAGAGATAGTCAGGCTCACCTCCACGCACAGCTTGGGCTCTGGAATCCAGCTCCTCGAGAGGGGCTGGACTCTCCACTTCTCTGGAGTCGCCCATGGTGAGCGGCGGCGGGATGGTGTGGGCTTGCTTATAGCTCCCCAGCTCAGCCGCCATGTGTTGGAGTTTACCCCAGTGAACGAGAGGGTCGCCTCTCTGTGCCTTCGGATTGGGGAGAGGGCTCTTGCTGTTGTTTGCGTCTATGGGCCGAATAGCAGTATAGAGTATCCGGCCTTCTTGGAGTCCCTGGGAGAGGTACTGAGGGGTGCTCAGACTGGGGAATCCATTGTGTTACTGGGGGACTTCAATGCTCACGTGGGCGACGACAGTGACACCTGGAGGGGCGTGGTTGGGAGGAACGGCCTCCCCGATCTGAACCCGAGTGGTGTTTTGTTATTGGACTTCTGTGCTAGTCACAGTTTGTCCATAACGAACACCATGTTCGAGCAGAGGGGTGTCCATAAGTGTACGTGGCACCAGGACACCTTAGGTCAGAGGTCGATGATAGACTTTGTTGTAGTTTCATCTGATCTCCGGCCCTATGTCTTGGACACTCGGGTGAAGAGAGGGGCTGAGCTGTCAACTGATCACCACCTGGTGGTGAGTTGGATCCGCTGGTGGAGGAGGAAGCTGGACAGACCTGGCAGGCCCAAACGTATGGTGAGGGTCTGCTGGGAACATCTGGCCGAGCACTCTGTTGGGGAGGTCTTTAACTCCCACCTCCGGGAGAGCTTTTCCCAGCTTCCGAGGGAGGCAGGGGACATTGAGTCTGAGTGGACCATGTTCTCTACCTCCATTGTGGACGCAGCTGTTTGGAGCTGTGGCCGCAAGGTCTCCGGTGCCTGTCGTGGCGGCAATCCCTGAACCCGGTGGTGGACACCGGAAGTAAGGGATGCCATCAAGCTGAAGAAGGAATCCTATCGGGCCATGTTGACCTCCGGGATCCCTGAGGCAGCTGACGGGTATCGGCAGGCCAGGCGTGCTGCAGCTCGGGCAGTTACGGAGGCAAAAACTCGGAACTGGGAGGAGTTCGGGGAGGCCATGGAGAAGGACTATCGGTCAGCCTCGAAGAAATTTTGGCAAACTGTCCGGCACCTCAGGAGGGGGAAGCAGTACTCTGCCAACACTGTTTACAGTGCAGGTGGGGAGCTGTTGACCTCAACTGGGGACATTGTCGGGCGGTGGAAGGAATACTTTGAGGATCTCCTCAATCCCACCGTCATGTCTTCCATTGAGGAGACTGAGGCTGATGACTCAGAGGTGGACTCGTCCATTACCCAAGCCGAAGTCACTGAGGTGGTTTGCAAGCTCCTCGGTGGCAAGGCACCAGGGGTGGATGAGATCTACCCTGAGTATCTCAAGTCTCTGGATATTGTGGGGCTGTCTTGGTTGATACGCCTCTGCAACATCGCGTGGCGGTCGGGCACAGTGCCTCTGGAGTGGCAGACTGGGGTGGTGGTCCCTCTTTTTAAGAAAGGGGACCGGAGAGTGTGCTCCAATTATAGGGGAATCACACTTCTCAGCCTCCCGGGGAAAGTTTACTCTAGGGTACTGGAGAGGAGAATTCAACCAATAGTCGAACCTCAGATCCAGGAGGAACAATGCGGTTTTCATCCTGGTTGCAGAACACTGGACCAGCTCTATACCCTTCATAGGGTGCTCAAGGGTTCATGGGAGTTTGCCCAACCAGTCCACATGTGCTTTGTGGATCTGGAGAAGGCATTCGACCGTGTCCCCCATGGTATTCTGTGGGGGGTGCTTTGGGAGTATGGGGTTCGGGGCTCTTTGCTAAGGGCTGTCCGGTCCCTGTACGAATGGAGTAGGAGTCTGGTTCGCATTGCCGGCAGTAAGTCAGACCTGTTCCCAGTGCATGCTGGACTCCGGCAGGGCTGCCCTTTGTCACCGGTTCTGTTCATAATTTTTATGGACAGAATTTCTAGGCACAGCCAGGGGCCGGAAGGAATCCTGTTTGGGAACCACAGGATTTCATCTCTGCTTTTTGCGGATGATGTTGTCCTGTTGGCTTCTTCAAACCAGGACGTCCAGCATGGACTGGGGCAGTTTGCAGTCGAGTGTGAAGTGGCTGGGATGAGAATCAGCACCTCCAAGTCCGAGGCCATGGTTCTCGACCGGAAAAGGGTGCCTTGCCCTCTCCAGGTTGGTGGAGAAGTCCTGCCTCAAGTGGAAGAGTTTAAGTATCTCCGGATCTTGTTCACGAGTGAGGGAAGGATGGAGTGTGAGATCGACAGGCGGATCGGTGCAGCCTCCACAGTGATGCGGTCGCTTTACCGGTCTGTCGTGGTGAAGACGGAGCTGAGCCAAAAGGCGAAGCTCTCAATTTACCGGTCGATCTATGTTCCGACTCTCACCTATGGTCATGAGCTTTGGGTAATGACCGAAAGAACAAGATCGCGGATACAAGCGGCCGAAATGAGTTTCCTTTGCAGGGTGGCTGGGCGCTCCCTTAGAGATAGGGTGAGAAGCACAGTCACTCGGGAGGAGCTCAGAGTAGAGCCGCTGCTCCTCCACATCGAGAGGAACCAGCTGAGGTGGCTCGGGCATCTTTTTCGGATGCCTCCTGGACGCCTCCCTGGGGAGGTGTTCCAGGCATGTCCCCCCGGGAGGAGGCCCCGGGGAAGACCCAGGACATGCTGGAGGGACTACGTCTCTTGGCTGGCCTGGGAATGCCTCGGTGTTCTTCCCGAGGAGCTGACCGAGGTGTCTGGGGAGAGGGAAGTTTGGGCTTCCATGCTTAGACTGCTGCCTCCGCGACCCGGTCCCAGATAAAGCGGAAGAAGACGAGACGAGACGAGATGTCCAAAACTCAGCTGCTAGGGTACTCACTCACACCACGCCCTGGGATCATATCACTCCTATTCTATATAACCTGCACTGGCTCCCAGTTAAATACAGCATTCAGTACAAAATTATCTTACTTGTTTACAAATCCCTACATAACCTAGCCCCTCCCTATTTATCAAATCTCCTAACTCTATATCAGTTACCTTTAAATCTTCGCTCCACAGATGCCCACCTATTAGCAGTCCCTTACTCTCAGCTCTGCTCTATGGGTGACAGGGCTTTCAGTGTAAATGGCCCTAAGCTGTGGAATGCCTTGCCACTAGCATTGAGCCAATGCTCAACACTGTCCTCTTTCAAAAAACAGCTAAAAACACATCTCTTTAGCTTGGCCTTTTCTCTTTGATTTTTAATAACGTTGTTATTATTATTATTATTGATTTCTTATTATTTTATTATTGTTGTTATTTTATTGTTTTGTTTCTATTGTTTTTTACTGTTCAGTGTCCTTGGTTACCTTGAAAGGCGCTTATAAATAAAATGTATTATTATTATTATTATTATTATTATTATTGTGTGAAAATCTGATGATGTTTTAGGTCATATTAGCAAAAATATAGAAAATTCCAAAGGGTTCACAAACTTTCAAGCACCACTGTAAATCTTATGAGCAATTTCTCACTCTGTTTAAAAGGGTTTTTGACCACAAACCCAAGGGGATTGAAGTAGGTGAAAGTTTACTCACCATATCACAGGGCTCCAGAAGCGTGCCTGAATATGCCCTGGAATTCAGAACACTAGCAGCCACTAGTGGATGGAATGATCCTGCTCTGAAAGCTGTATTTCACCAAGGTTTGTGCCCAGAGATTCTAAGCAAACTTGCCTGCCTGGATGAACTACTAATGCTGGATTCTCTCATTGACCTCGCGATCCAGCTTGGTAATCTCTTGGCTCATTGACCCCCCCTACAGGAGAGTGGAAAACTGGATCCAGGCTCAGAGGACAGTTCTGCCAATGGACATCACACGCACCTGGTTAACTCGCTCTGAACATGCTAGGAGGAGAAAGGAGGGGTTTTGCTTCTACTGCGGTAGCTCTGAACATATCAGCTCAATCTCTGTCCCATTCGTCCTTCCCATTCATCTCCTACAGAGGGTCCTCCACACAATGCAAGTCCAATTAGACGGTTCAGTTCCAAATCATTCAAGGTTCCAGTAATGTTAAAGTTGGCTTCTTCTACCCACATCCTTTCTGCTTTCACTGATTCAGGGGCAGAGGGGAACTTTATCCGCAACTCAATCATTCAGAAGTTCAACTTGCCAACAACCCCTCTTCAAAGTGTGCTCGGCATTTGGACCATCGACGGAGGACCAATAGGAGATGGTTTTGTCACCTTACGCACAGCTCCTCTATGATTCCAAGTGGGTGCCATCCACTCTGAGCTCATCTCACTCCATGTCACCACCACCATAAGTCATGATCTCACCCTTGGCTACCCTTGGCTCCAGCTTCATGACCCCTTGATCTCATGGCAAAACAAAGACATTCTGCAGTAGTCACCCACATGCTTTCAAGGCTGCATTTCTCATCCTCAAATAACTCCCATCTCCACCTCTGTGAAGAGCCCTCAACCTGACACTCTGGACAATGTTCTCAAATGTTTTCTGGACCTCAAGGAGGTTTTCAGCAAGGGAAAAGCCTATGGGCTGCCACCTCACAGATCCTATGACTGTGCCATTGACCTCCTGCCAGGCATGTCACCTCCTTGTGGGCGTATCCATCCTCTTTCTCAGAAGGAACAAATAGCTATGGAGGAGTACATTCAGGAGGCCCTCAAGCAGGGCTACATCCGTCCTTCTAAGTCTCCAGCTTTGGCTGGCTTCTTCTTTGTGGAGAAACGAGGCAGGGGTCTACGCCCATGTATTGATTACAGGGGATTGAACCAGGTGTCAGTGAAATACAGTGGTGCTTGAAAGTTTGTAAACCCTTTAGAATTTTCTATATTTCTCCATAAATATGACGTAAAACATTATCAGATTTTCACACAAATCCTAAAAGTAGATAAAGAGAACCCAGTTAAACAAATGAGACAAAAATATTATACTTGGTCATTTATTTATTGATGAAAATGATCCAGTATTACATATCTGTGAGTGGCAAAAGTATGTGAACCTTTGCTTTCAGTATCTGGTGTGACCCCCTTGTTCAGCAATAACTGCAACTAAACGTTTCCGGTAACTGTTGATCAGTCCTGCACACCGGCTTGGAGGAATTTTAGCCCGTTCCTCTGTACAGAACAGCTTCAACTCTGGGATGTTGGTGGGTTTCCTCACATGAACTGCTCGCTTCAGGTCCTTCCACAACATTTCGACTGGATTAAGGTCAGGACTTTGACTTGGCCATTTCAAAACATTAACTTTATTCTTCTTTGACCATTCTTTGGTAGAACAACGTGTGTGCTTAGGGTCGTTGTCTTGCTGCATGACCCACCTTCTCTTGAGGTTCAGTTCATGGACAGATGTCCTGACATTTTCCTTTAGAATTCGCTGGTATAATTCAGAATTCATTGTTCCATCAATGATGGCAAGCCTTCCTGGCCCAGATGCAGCAAAACAGGCCCAAACCATGATACTACCACCACCATGTTTCATAGATGGGATAAGGTTCTTATGCTGGAATGCAGTGTTTTCCTTTCTCCAAACATAATGCTGCTCATTTAAACCAAAAAGTTCTATTTTGGTCTCATCCGTCCACAAAACATTTTTTCCAATTGCCTTCTGGCTTGTCCACATGATCTTTAGCAAACTGCAGATGAACAGCAATGTTCTTTTTGGAAAGCAGTGGTTTTCTCCTTGCAGCCCTGCCATGCACACCATTGTTGTTCAGTGTTCTCCTGATGGTGGACTCATGAACATTGACATTAGCCAATGTGAGAGAGGCCTTCAGTTGCTTAGAAGTTACCCTGGGGTCCTTTGTGACCTCGCCAACTATTTCACGCCTTGCTCTTGGAGTGATCTTTGTTGGTCGACCACTCCTGGGGAGGATAACAATGATCTTGAATTTCCTCCATTTGTACACAATCTGTCTGACTGTGGATTGGTGGAGTCCAAACTCTTGAGAGATGGTTTTATAACCTTTTCCAGCCTGATGAGCATCAACAATGCTTTTTCTGAGGTCCTCAGAAATCTCCTTTGTTCGTGCCATGATACACTTCCACAAACATGTGTTGTGAAGATCAGACTTTGATAGAGCCCTGTTCTTTAAATAAAACAGGGTGCCCACTCACACCTGATTGTCATCCCATTGCTTGAAAACACCTGACTCTAATTTCACCTTCAAATTAACTGCTAATCCTAGAGGTTCACATACTTTCGCCACTCACAGATATGTAATATTAGATCATTTTCCTCAATAAATAAATGACCAAGTATAATATTTTTGTCTCATTTGTTTAATTGGGTTCTCTTTATCTACTTTTAGGACTCGTGTGAAAATCTGATGATGTTTTAAGCCATATTTATGCAGAAATATAGAAAATTCTAAAGGGTTCACAAACTTTCAAGCACCACTGTACCTTTATCCATTTCCTCTTCTTCCCACAGCCCTGGAACAACTCAGATCAGCAAAGATCTTCTCCAAGCTCGGTTTACGTAGTGCATACAACCTCATCAGGATCAAAAGGGGCGATGAATGGAAAACCGCATTCAGCACTACCGCTGGCCATTTTGAATACCAGGTAATGCTGTATGGCCTTTCTTTGGCACCTAGCATGTTCCAGTGTCTTATCAGTGATGTGCTATGCTAGGCAGATATGCTATCTCCAGACAAAGAAAGTCACCAAGAGCATGTAAAAATGGTTCTCCAACACCTGCTTCAGAACCATCTCTATGTCAAAGCAGAGAGATGCCAGTTCCATCAGAAGCGTATCTCCTTCCTAGGATACATCAATGCTGAGGGAGTGAGTATGGACTCATCCAAGGTCTCTGCAGTTACGGCTGGGGATAGATTAGGGATAAAATTAGCTCATATTTGAAGTTGTTCAAATTCTGTAAAGCTGCTTTGTGACAATCTTTATTGTTAAAAGTGCTATACAAATAAACTTGACTTGACTTGACTTGTTGTCTTGGCCCACACCCACGTCCATTAAGGACTTTCAATGTTTTCTCGGTTTTGTAAACTTCTATTGCTGGTTTATTAGAGGGTTCAGCTCAATCAATGCTCCCTTGACCGCACTACTCAAGAAGGGACCAAAATGCCTTCAGTGGAGCCCCGCAGCAGAAGAAGCATTTTGTCATCTCAAACAAGCCTTCACCTCTGCTTCCATCTTCCAGTATCCTGATCTTTCCAAGCCCTTCACCCTGGAGGTAAATGCTTCTGACATGGGAGTAGGGGCAGTCCTATCCCAACATTTTGGGGAGAAACAGAAACTGCATCCAGTACCCTTCTTTTCTAAGAAACTCTCATCAGCAGAAAGGAATTATGACGTGGGGAATCAGGAGCTACTTGCGATAAAACTGGCCTTTGAAGAATGGTGATACTGGCTAGAAGGTCCCAATCACCCTTTCATAATCCTAACAAACCACAGGAACCTAGAATATCTCAGGAAAGCCAAGTGGTTAAACTCTCGCCAGGCCAGATGGGCTCTTTTCTTCACAAGGTTTAATTTCACCATTTCTTTCCACCCTGGCTCCAAGAATACTAAGGCTGATGCCCTCTCGCGAATCTTTGCTCCCATTCACCAGGACTCTGCTGCCCATCCCATCCTCCCATCTCAGTGCTTTCTACAGTCCATCACTCAGGACCTAGACAGAGAAATCAGGAACTCTCAACCTCAACAACTTCCCGAAAGTCTTCCACCTGGTCTACTATATGTGCCCAAACCTCTCAGAAGTAGACTCATCATATGGACTCAAGCATCACCTGCCACAGGACACCCAGGCAGCCAATGCACTCATCAGATTCTTAGGAACAAGTATTGGTGGGAGAACATGCTCACAGAGATCAACCAGTTCATCCCCTCATGCTTTGTCTGTGCACAAGCCAAAGTACCCAGAACTCTGCCCACTGGTAAGCTTTGCCCTCTCCCTGTTCCTCAGAGACCCTGGTCCCACATAGCCATAGAGTTCATCACCGACCTCCCTCCTTCACAGGGTAACACCACCATTATGGTAACCATTGACTGCTTCTCCAAAGCTCTCAAACTCATTCCCTTACCTGGCATCCCCACTGCAGCCCACATGGCAGAACTATTATTCCAGCAGGTTTTTCATTACTATGGTTTCTCTGAAGATATTGTAAGCGATCAGGGCTCTCAGTTCATTTCTCATTTCTGGAGGAGCTTCATGGAAAGACTAGGGGCTTCAGGAAGCCTTACATCTGGATACCACCCTCAGTCTAATGGACAAGTCGAGAGAGCCAACCAAGAAATCGGCTGTTTCTTGAGAATCTTCTGCATGCGCAACCAGGGGGACTGGTTACGCTTCCTTCCATAGGCCGAGTATGCACAAAATTTCCTCAAGCACTCTGCAACCCAACTCCTGCAAGAAGCTCCAGCCATGATATATCAGGCCTTTTAAAGTGCTGGACCACATCAACGAAGTTTCATACAGGCTAGAACTCCCTCCTCACAGCAGGCTGTCATCAATATTACACATATCCTATGTCAAACCTGCTATCCTGGGCCCACGCCTGGATCACCGCACAGGCTTCATATGGCTTCAGTCTAGGGGCCCCCACACCCCCCACCTCGCAGGGGGGCCCCCAATTGGTCAAAAGAAAAAAAAACCTTCATATTCATTGGCTCAAAATGAATATTTAAATAAACGGATGTTGATTGGGTGAGGCAAATCTGTCTTCCATATATAAAGGTTAGACGTCACGCACAATGTCACTCCACAGTTGAACAGTGAACATGTGTGACAGAAAATATGAGAGCAGTGCTCAAAAGCGCAAGGTGCAACGGCAAAAAGCCCAACGTGACAAAGCTCTATTGAGCAATATACCAAAACTAACAGGGTTTTTTAAAGGAACAGTCCACCGTACTTCCATAGTGAAATATGTTCTTCTCTGAATTGAGACGAGCTGATCCATACCTCTCCTAGCTTTGTGCGACCTCCCAGTCAGTCAGACGCGCTGTTACTCCTGTTAGCAATGTAGCTAGGCTCAGCATGGCCAATGGTATTTTTTGGGGCGGTAGTTAGATGCGACCAAACTCTTCCATGTTTTTCCTGTTTACATAGGTTTATATGACCAGTGACATGAAACAAAGTTCAGTTACACAAATTGAAACGTGGCGATTTTCTATGCTATGGAAAGTCCGCACTATAATGACAGGTGTACTAACACCTTCTGCGCGCTTCGACAGCGCATTGATACCTTCACTCCTGTTTTCCCCCTCTCCCCCGCCCCCCTGACTAGACTGTGTTCCAAGGAGTGCAGGCTACTTGTCTTGGTGGTCACATTGGTTGTATTGACGGAAGTTGGGGGGGCAGGGGAGAGAAAAAAAACAGGAGTGAAGGTATCAATGCGCTGTCGAAGCGCACAGAAGGTGTTAGTACGCCTGTCATTATAGTGCGGACTTTCCATAGCATAGGAAATCGCCACAGGGGCTACAGCAACTTGTAGCCTAGGGGCCCCTGGCCATGTTAATCTGGCCCTGCCTGGGCCCCCTCACCAAGACCACACCCAGCCAGGAGCACCCAGCTCTCCACATTGAGGGTGAACCCATCTACTAGGTAAACAAGATCTTCAACTCTAGATGTAGAAGAGGGAAGATTGAATACCTGGTAGATTGGGAGGGTTACGGACCCGAAGAAGAGAGCTGTGTTCCAGCTAAAGACATCCTAGATCCACTCCTCAAGCAAGAATTCCATGCTCTACATCCAGACAAACCTGCACCTAGAGGTAGGGGGCACCCTAGAAAGAATATAGTTCCCAGTGGAAGCTCCTCACGGGGGAGCTTTGTCAGTAAACCTGCTGAAACTGTCCAAACTACAAACATGGACACCATGGACTACACTCCCCAAAACTCATAGTGCCCTCTGTCTCCAGACTATTGAACTCAGCTGTCACTCATCATCCTAATTAGTCCCCCTGCCTATATAAACCTCTTTCTCACACTACTCCAATGTGAAGTATCGTTCTGCTCTCATCAGTTCATACCAAGCCTTGTTGTTTCTGACTGACTCTTATTATTCTGACTCTTGCTTCTCTCTTTCCTGTTTATGCTTTTATGTTTATCCTGTTTGTCTTTCTCCCTTAACATTGTTTGCTGATCGCCTGACCCTCGCTTGTTCTATGACTTTTTTTCTCGTCGCATGTTTTGGCTCTATCACTGTTTGCTCCTCATTACTCTTCTGTGCAAACATCCATAAGTGTCTGCACCGTAACATGGTTTTATTACTTTTTTTCATAAAAGACAATTAATTAATTAATTTAGAACTCCATGGCCCTAAATTCTCCGCCATTTTTTTCTTGCCTCACTGTGACCTAAACCAAGATACTATGTCATGTATGACGTGGGGGGTTTCCCCATTCGCAACACATTGTAGGATACAAATTTGCAACCTGAGAGAACAATGGAGCACGAGTGTGCACATGAAACACGGAAGACTGACTACAGTAATGGAAAGTGAGAAGAAAAGGCCCTATATTGCGAAGGAAGGGAAACGCAGGACCAAACTAATAAATATTGGTGATCACATATATATATATATATATATATATATATATATATATATATATATATATATCCTTCAACCAAACGTTAGAGATTATTTTCTCTCCTCAGGCTCATGTCTGAAACGGGTGGGTTATACAGGAAATTCATGAAGTGATACTAAAGTTGAGTTTAGAAAAGTCTATTAGTGGCATTACAAAGATAGGAGGGTTCGTATTCCCCAAAACTATTACTTCTGATCACTACGTTTGGCAAAAAACATTAGCAAACACAAAAATCAAAAAGGTGAATGCAACAGGCAGGCAGGATCAATGTCACTTTCATTTGTATTTTTTAAACTGTCACTTAATACAAAACATGTTTTTCAGCAGTGTCAAAAGAAACTGCGTGCCACTGCACTGATGTGATTTCAGTCATAGGAAGCGATCCTCTCACTGCCCATGTGAGCACACACAGAGAGCACTGTCCTCGCACTCCATTCACAAACCGGCGCTTGACCACGCTCCCGCTGCCACACTGAAAAAAGAACCATATACTGTCTTGCTCAATGAAATAAACTGCACAGTATGATAGCGAATCGAGAGGTTGTTCACCAGAAGTTGTGCAATATAGGTGTATAGTCTAGTAGTGACACACATTTTCGCTCCGTGGTCTTCACCATTGCAATGATAAAAATGGACCTTCTATGTAAACTATATAATGCATAGAAATAATATTTACATTGTGAAATCAATACATAATTTTTGTTATGACTAACAAATAGCTAGAATATGCTCAATGATAAACAGACTTCAACAAGATAAGTGACCAGGCTCAAGTTTGCCTCAAAAAGATACATATTTGGGTTAATTGCAGCATGTTGTTCACTAATTACAATATTTACAATAGGGAGAAACATACTAACCAGCATTTAATGTGTAGGATCCACTGGCTGTGTCATATTTTCTGTCACAACTTGAGTACTGAAGTTACAATGTGAATGTTATGATTAGCCCCTCCTCTTGCTGCAAAATGACATAACTGGGTCAGCGCACAGTCAACGAAAACTTGTGCATGTGCAGACTGGACTTCCTCTCTCTGCTGGACTGTGTGAAGTGTGCAATTTCATGCACACTATTTGCTAGGGAATCCCCTAAAATAAATAATTTCCCAGCCACATAATGGCCTGTTTTTTTTTTTTTTGAGATATTACAGAAATAAACATATGTCACAGTAATTTCAGAGGGAACTAAATTTGACCGATTTTATGAAATCCAAAGGGCGTTTTACTTTAACTGGTGCAATTTAAAAAAAAAAGCACATGAGAAGTAAAATTTCAGCTTGTTGTAGTGCAAAAAACTCCCTACCAATTCAGTTTCATTTTACTCTACCAAAAGAACACATTACTAAATTCATAAATTCATGGTGTGTGTGTGTGTGTGTGTGTATATATATATATATATATATATATATATATATATATATATGGGCGGCACGGTGGTGTAGTGGTTAGCGCTGTCGCCTCACAGCAAGAAGGTCCTGGGTTCGAGCCCCGTGGCTGGCGAGGGCCTTTCTGTGTGGAGTTTGCATGTTCTCCCCGTGTCCGCGTGGGTTTCCTCCGGGTGCTCCGGTTTCCCCCACAGTCCAAAGACATGCAGGATAGGTTAACTGGTGACTCTAAATTGACCGTAGGTGTGAATGTGAGTGTGAATGGTTGTCTGTGTCTATGTGTCAGCCCTGTGATGACCTGGCGACTTGTCCAGGGTGTACCCCGCCTTTCGCCCGTAGTCAGCTGGGATAGGCTCCAGCTTGCCTGTGACCCTGTAGAAGGATAAAGCGGCTAGAGATAATGAGATGAGATGATATATATATATATATATATATATATATATATAGTGGTGCTTGAAAGTTTGTGAACCCTTTAGAATTTTCTGTATTTCTGCATAAATGTGACCTAAAACAACATCAGATTTTCACACAAGTCCTAAAATTAGATAAAGAGAACCCAGTTAAACAAATGAGACAAAAATATTATACTTGGTCATTTATTTATTGAGGAAAATGATCCAATATTACATATCTATGAGTGGCAAAAATATGTGAACCTTTGCTTTCAGTATCTGGTGTGACCCCCTTGTGCAGCAATAACTGCAACTAAACGTTTCCGGTAATGGTTGATCAGTCCTGCAGACCGGCTTGGAGGAATTTTAGCCCATTCCTCCATACAGAACAGCTTCAAGTCTGGGATGTTGGTGGGTTTCCTCACATGAACTGCTCGCTTCAGGTCCTTCCACAACATTGCAATTGGATTAAGGTCAGGACTTTGACTTGGCCATTCCAAAACAATAACTTTATTTTTCTTGAACCATTGTTTGTTAGAACAACTTGTGCGCTTAGGTTCGTTGTCTTGCTGCATGACCCACCTTCTCTTGAGATTCAGTTCATGGACAGATGTCCTGACATTTTCCTTTAGAATTTGCTGGTATAAGTGTTTCACAGATGGGATAAGGTTCTTATGCTGGAATGCGCGGTTTCCTTTCTCCAAACATAATGCTTCTCATTTAAACCAAAAAGTTCTATTTTGGTCTCATCGTCCAAAAAACATTTTTCCAATAGCCTTCTGGCTTGTCCATGTGATCTTTAGCAAACTGCAGATGAGCAGCAACGTTCTTTTTGGAGAGCAGTGCCTTTCTCTTTGCAACCCTGCCATGCACACCATTGTTGTTCAGTGTTCTCCTGATGGTGGACTCATGAATAGTAACATTAGTCAGTGTGAGAGAGGCCTTCAGTTGCTTAGAAGTTACCCAGGAGTCCTTTGTGACCTCGACAATAAAAGCAATTAACTTGCTTTTGGAGTGATCTTTGTTGGTAAACCACTCCTGGGGAGGGTAACAGTGGTCTTGAATTTCCTTCATTTGTACACAATCTGTGTGACTGTGGATTGGTGGAGTCCAAAGTTTTTACAGATGGTTTTGTAACCTTTTCCAGCCTGATGAGCATCAACAGCACTTTTTTTCTTAGGTCCTCAGAAATCTCCTTTGTTCATGCCATGATACATTTCCACAAGCATGTGTTGTGAAGATCAGACTTTGATAGATCCCTGTTCTTTAAATAAAACAGGGTGCCCACTCACACCTGATTGTCATCTCATTGATTGAAAACACCTGACTTTAATTTCACCTTCAAATTAACTGCTAATTCTAGGAGTTCACATACTTTTGCCACTCACAGATATGTAATATTGAATCATCTCATCTCATTATCTCTAGCTGCTTTGTCCTGTTCTACAGGGTTGCAGGCAAGCTGAAGCCTATCCCAGCTGACTATGGGTGAAAGGCGGGGTACACCCTGGACAAGTCGCCAGGTCATCACAGGGCTGACACATAGACACTGACAACCATTCACACTCACATTCACACCTACGGTCAATTTAGAGTCACCAGTTAACCTAACCTGCATGTCTTTGGACTGTGGGGGAAACCGGAGCACCCAGAGGAAACCCACACGGACACGGGGAGAACATGCAAACTCTGCACAGAAAGGCCCTCGCTGGCCACGGGGCTCGAACCCGGACCTTCTTGCTGAGCGGCGACAGCGCTAACCACTACACCATCGCGCCGCCCACATATTGGATCATTTTCCTCAATAAATAAATGACCAGGTATAATATTTTTGTCTCATTTGTTTAACTGGGTTCTTTATATAAATATCTATATATCTCTATCTCCATCCATCATCTGTAGCCGCTTATCCTGTTCTACAAGGTCACAGGCAAGCTGGAGCCTATCCCAGCTGACTATGGGCAAGAGGTGGGGTACACCCTGGACAAGTTGCCAGGTCATCGCAAGGCTAACACAGAGACAAAACCATTCACACCTATGGTCATTTTAGAGCCACCAATTAGCCTAACCTGCACATCTTGGGGGGGGGGGGACCAGAGCACCTGGTGGAAACCCACACAGACACGGGGAGAACATCCAAACTCCATACAGAAAGGCCCTCGTCAGCCACTGCGCTCGAACCCAGAATCTTCTTGCTGTGAGGTGACAGTGCTAACCACTACACCACCATGCCGCTATGTGTGTGTGTGTTAATTTGAATCATTCAAATTATCTACAACTGTACACTGACAAAATTATGCAACAGGAATGAAACATATGATTTTATTTATTTCTAAAACAAACAAGCTGAATTTTTACATTTTTGATGAAGACTCAGTGGTTTGTTCCAAAAACCAGTTATGGCCACTAATAATATATTTTGCTATCTTTTAAGGCATAAACCAACAAATGATGGTAAATGGGTGATAATGAATGTCATTCATAATGATCCAGTTCACATCCTCTGCCTTTGAAGGATTAGAATAGTGTGTTTTCCTTGCTATCATCCATCTAATCAATTTTTTGGATTCATAATGATCATCCCATCGGGGCTACTACTTATCCATCTAATTTTGTTGTCAGCAAGTGGTTTGTTGTATTCATTACATTTAATTGTTATGGGTTAATCTTTCATAATTCAGGTATTATGTCACACAGTTTAGGAAAAAAAAGTTTCCATCACACAGTGCATACATTGTGCTCACCTTTCTAACATTCATCTGCTAGTCTGCTCTGTGCTTATGCTGTGCTATCTTGACAGCCATATATTACATGCTCATGCAAGTGGTTCTTGACAGCAAATTTGTAATGCACTTTTTATTGTCATTTACCACACATTTTGCTTCAGGGTAAGTAATCAAAAAAGTATTATATTATACCTCATAGTAAATCCAAATGTATCTGCATAAATCATTGCATTTCTTTACCAGTGTTGTACAGATAGTGACATTAAAATGACACTGTAGATTAAATAAGTGCATTAATTATTAATTTCTTGTCACACATTTATAACTAATCCAGCATCAACAGTATAGTGCTACAAATAAAACAACCATGTCTGCAAAATGATTTTATAGATAAGAGAGGGATGAGGAATTCACTGTGAAACACTGCCTCCACTCTCCAAACCACAGAAAAGCACACAATCAAATATTTGCTGTGGCAGTGGGTTTTTAGTGTGGGAGCTTCTTGTCACTGCAGTCACCTCTAGTCTTCACAGTACAAACAAGATTGGCACAGCAGGACTCTCAGGTGGGGCTTGTATTGACACTTAGTGCTCTGAAAAGTCAATCCGAGCAGACAAACACTGCTGCTGTAGCACAGGAGGATGGCACAGGTGTCGTTGTGATGCATGGTCAATGTAAAGGAACTGCATTGTTATGTAGTGGCAGTTGCCTTAGGCTTGAATACATCATCCCAGTTAGAACTGAGGGGAATTTAATTTGGCACATATTTAAAGAACACTGGTCTGGCTATTTAGTCTTTAAATAATTCTGAAATAAACAGTAAATTAAACAATATCACATGGAATGAAATGCTGTTGTTCTGAGTATCAGCACAGCTGTGATTTTGTTGTAGAAGATAATCACAGCCATGTTTGATATTCAGTACAACAACATGACCTCAAGTATGATGTTGCTTTTACACAACAGTTCTATAAACAAGAAATTAATATCGAACAAGTGACATTTCAGACACAATATGGCCACATGTCCTGTTTATTTTTCTTTTGCTAGCAGAAATTGGTCCCAAAGAAGCCACACTCACTTTCTCGCCTGTCAACTAGCTACCTCATATTGATTTTTATTACATTCCAGATAAAGGTGCCTCTGGTAAAACTGGCATCCCTTCTTGCATTTCCTCATCTGACAAGCTTTCACATTTTAAAAGTTATAATCCTGCAAAGTATTGATTGTCATGTCTGCTGATGTTGCTAACTCTACTGTTGTAACCGTTTTGAACTAGCTAGTGGAATTTTATGTGGCAAACACATAAACATAATGATAAACACAGTGAAATGTCCTAGTGCTGTTATAGCAAATGTAAGCATGCTTGGAATGCTGCTTGACTGACTGATCAGGGGTGGGTTTCCCAAAAGCCTCTTAAGGCCAGGAGTGTCTTTAATTACCTCCTAAAGCCTCATTCACAACCTGCCGCACGGGCTGCTATGGGCGGTCTATGGTAAAAAAAATTGGCAAAACCGTGCTTGAGACTTGTGCAACACTTGCGTGTGTTCAGTGCCATAGAAGGTCGCAGACTGTCCGTGGAGACTTTTGGTCCTGCATATGCAAATTCTATGGGTCTTGCGACAAATCAAGAATGCATACACTACGTATGGGACCCGTACTCCTTTTGTACACCTGAACCAAGTCAGCAGCGTGGCTAGTAGGGGCTTTTTGTGATGACAGTAAGACTCATGAGTGACGCATGGTCATTGTATGAGTGACATGCCTCAGAAATACTACACAAGTATTCCACACTTGCTATTTGCGTGGCATGCAAGATGGAAGTACATCTTACTTTCTACCCCTATGTGTGGTGTGAATGCACCACACGCGACCTGCATGCAGCGCATGTGACCTGCACACAGCATACGTGACACGAGGGGCAAGACTCTGTGTGTGTGTGTATATGTGTGTGTATATATATATATATATATATATATATATATATATATATATATATATATATATTGGAGGAGGAACCAAGTAACTGATTGTGTAGCGTGTAGCATTGTAGAAAGGAAGAAGACCACCTAATTTGTTGTTTTTATTTGAGTATATGTTTAATTTACCATGCAAATGTCAAATAATAAAACATGAGTATAAGGGAATAATGCATTTTATTACACTGTAAAAAATCCCAACTAAATAGCCCAAAAGTTTGAGCAGTGAAACACACTTTGACTCCAAGCTGCTGTCCTGCTCCTGCTGAGTGGTGGGACGGGGTGTCGGGATGTCCTTATCCTTATCACTGAGCATGGCACAATGGCCTGACAGCGATGATGGGATTGCAATGTCCTCACTTCTTGGCATTGTTAGCTGAAACATACATGAAAATCAGCATATATTATATTAATTACATAAACATATAGATACTGAAATGAATGTTTAAAGCATGTGTATTTACCTGTGAAAATACCTCTGGCGGGGTGTTGTGCCTTCTGCTGGCTTGAAGGCATACTTCTCCCAGTCCGTGCAGGGCTCGCCGGTGCTCCTACCATCATCAAATTCTTCCTCCTCCTCCCCCTCTGCTGTTTCAAGCTGGGTTACTTCACAGACGCCATTTTCAAGGGAAAGTCCATAAAAGTCGACTTTCCCCTGAAGATGGCGTCTGGAGAACAACAACTTCAGGTACGGTAAGGTACTGGCTTTGTATTTACTCTTCTACACACTCTGTCCGTGCACTTGCAGAGCTAGGGACACTTCGTTTTGTTTGTAGGAACCCTCTACTCACTTCCACAGAACTGTCATATTGTTTTGAGCTTTGCAATGGTTTTAAAACTCGCATTCTGTATCGGCAAAAAGACATGCACCTCGCACTGCCGTGTTAGTGCTTTCTGGTTGAAATCGCAAAAAACGAACTGTCTCAAAACACATCTGATTGACGTGATTGTGGTAGCAACTCAATGTATGCACTCCAAATAATGAGAAAATAGACCTAGAAAGCATATCACTCCGGATTATTCCTTTAATCACATACATCACACACGCTTCACAAGTGTGGCCCGAACTCGTAGCACAGGAAACTAGTAAAATGCAAGTCTCACGCACTCCCTGAACACACACTGATCATACGCATCAGATATACAGTGCCGTTATCTGTTTTTGTGGAATTTCCCTTTCGTGTTTTTTTCTCGCGCATGCGTGTTCAGTCAACCAACATCAGGGGTCATTTTGACAGCTGTGGTCTGGCAGACATCATTTTTGGAAAAATGTTCCGCATTGTGTCAAGTCAGGTATTGAAATACAATACTATTTACAACCCCGATTCCAAAAAAGTTGGGACAAAGTACAAATTGTAAATAAAAACGGAATGCAATGATGTGGAAGTTTCAAAATTCCATATTTTATTCAGAATAGAGCATAGATGACATATCAAATGTTTAAACTGAGAAAATGTATAATTTAAAGAGAAAAATTAGGTGATTTTAAATTTCATGACAACAACACATCTCAAAAAAGTTGGGACAAGGCCATGTTTACCACTGTGAGACATCCCCTTTTCTCTTTTCAACAGTCTGTAAACGTCTGGGGACTGAGGAGACAAGTTGCTCAAGTTTAGGGATAGGAATGGTAACCCATTCTTGTCTAATGTACTGTAGGATTCTAGTTGCTCAACTGTCTTAGGTCTTTTTTGCTGTATCTTCCGTTTTATGATGCGCCAAATGCTTTCTATGGGTGAAAGATCTGAACTGCAGGCTGGCCAGTTCAGTACCCAGACCCTTCTTCTACGCAGCCATGATGCTGTAATTGATGCAGTATGTGGTTTGGCATTGTCATTTTGGAAAATGCAAGGTCTTCCCTGAAAGAGACGTCATCTGGATGGGAGCATATGTTGTTCTAGAATCTGGATATACCTTTCAGCATTGATGCTGTCTTTCCATATGTGTAAGCTGCCCATGCCACATGCATTAATGCAACTCCATACCATCAGAGATGCAGGCTTCTGAACTGAGCGCTGATAACAACTTGGGTCGTCCTTCTCCTCTTTAATCCGAATGACACGGCGTCCCTGATTTCCATAAAGAACTTCAAATTTTGATTCATCTGCCCACAGAACAGTTTTCCACTTTGCCACAGTCCATTTTAAATGAGCCTTGGCCCAGAGAAGACGTCTGCGCTTCTGGATCATGTTTAGATACGGCTTCTTCTTTGAACTATAGAGTTTTAGCTGGTAACGGCAGATGGCAAGGTGAATTGTGTTCACAGATAATGTTCTCTGGAAATATTCCTGAGCCCATTTTGTGATTTCCAATACAGAAGCATGCTTGTATGTGATGCAGTGCCGTCTAAGGGCCCGAAGATCACGGGCACCCAGTATGGTTTTCCGGCCTTGACCCTTATACACAGAGATTTTTCCAGATTCTCTGAATCTTTTGATGATATTATGCACTGTAGATGATGATATGTTCAAACTCTTTGCAATTTTACACTGTCAAAATCCTTTCTGATATTGCTCCACTATTTGTCGGTGCAGAATTAGGGGGACTGGTAATCCTCTTCCCATCTTTACTTCTGAGAGCCACTGCCACTCCAAGATGCTCTTTTTATACCCAGTCATGTTAATGACATTGCCAATTGACCTAATGAGTTGCAATTTGGTCCTCCAGCTGTTCCTTTTTTGTACCTTTAACTTTTCCAGCCTCTTATTGTCCCTGTCCCAACTTTTTTGAGATGTGTTGCTGTCATGAAATTTCAAATGAGCCAATATTTGGCATGAAATTTCAAAATGTCTCACTTTCGACATTTGATATGTTGTCTATGTTCTATTGTGAATACAATATCAGTTTTTGAGATTTGTAAATTATTGCATTCCATTTTTATTTGCAATTTGTACTTTGTCCCAACTTTTTTGGATCGGGGTTGTAATATAATTTTGCCTATAGCTTAAATTTGTTTTAACTTTTCACAAAAAATATGTAATCCTATTAATATTTGATAACTTAGAACAGAGCAGCTCAAATGTCATCTGCTTCCATTGAGAAAGTCCATAACAACAAAAGCACATGGTCCACAGGAAGTGCCCATGCATTTTTTTCTTTCTATGGATGCCCAGATAGGACATGTCCGTTATATCAGTTTTATCACTGTAACACCATTTGTTGTCAACGTCCTTCTTTCATGTTGAATTTTTATTTTCAAGAAGCCCTAACCCTTATCTACTTATCGTTGCAGGACTGTCCTGCCTTGAAAAGACACAAGTACAGATCCTACTCTCCTACTGCACTGACCAATGCATTCTGTGATGTGAAGGATAATAGAGTGTCAGTTTGCAAAGCAGCCTGCAAGCACAATGTCCCTGAACAAACACTCAGAGACCGTATCCTGGGACATGTTCCTTCTGAAGCAGTCAAGTCAGGTCCACCCCCTATATTCACTGAGCTTCAAGAAGTTAGATTGGTAACTCATGTCAAAGACATGACATCCATGGGTAATGGATATACCAGGTCTGACCTAGTGTCCCTGGCTACAGAGTTTGCAGTGCATTTGGGGCTGTGATCATATGACATACCTCTTTCCCTCAAGTGGTATCGTGGCTTCATGTCCAGATGGCCAGAACTCAAACTGTGGTGTCTGAAGAGTATTTCAGAGTTGAGAGCTAAGGCTGCTTCTATGGAATGCATTGACAGATATTTTACTGAACTGGACAAGGTCTTTGAGAAAAACAACTGAAGCCTTGGTCATAACCGGCTGTACGTGCTCCTACGGCCGGTCTACGTGCAAAAAACGCAAGAAACGCACGGAGGGCGCGCATGTGACGTGCTGATTTTCAAGCCGTAGACTGGCCGCAGAGGTTCTTTGTCATGTCAAACAAACTCTACGGGCGCTTACGTTTTTTTTTCAGGTTGCAAGACAAACTTACGGCCTCGTGCGTCTTCCGTACAGCCAATGTGCATCTTTCGTACGATTTGCTGATGTCAGGTTTGGGCAAAATGTCAACTTTTTCATACATCGCACTTGCAGACTCCGTATGTGTATCGTGCGCCACACGTGCACCCCACATACATAATTAGTGAGGCCAACACACATTCAGATATTTCATACATCCTCCATGCATGTCGAGTAAGTCAGCCGTGCATTGGCCGTACGGCAAGAGTGCATCAATCGCACGAAAACTCGGGTATATAAAGCTGCAGGGGTGCCTATGGCCATTTGTGCATGTCGTGTTTATTGAGAGAAAATCCAATTGAGTTATTTGCATTGCATTGTTTCATTATGCTGAAGGCAAAAGGAAAGAGGAGGAGAGAAAAGGTATCAGAGAGGCAGAAGAGAGAGGGGGTGACAGAGAGGGAGGAGAGAGAGAGGACAAGGGGCAATGAGGAGGAGGATGAAGACCATGACAGTGGCCAGCAGGCCAGGAGTTTGTCATACTCTTTGGTGTAGCAGACGAGGAGAGGTTGGTAGATTTTTTCTGTGCTAACTCTTGGTTCTACAACAAGACTTTGGACCTGTACAGCAACGCCACCCACAAATGAAAATTGACACAGGGCATTGCTACTGAACTACACACAACTGGTGAGTATTGACCTGCTAAATACTAATGATGGTGCTGTTTTGGCATTTTCTTAGTAAAACTTCTTGGATTTGTAAGTTTTGTGTAGACATACTTTGCACGTGTATTGGTTAAAGCTTTGCTTGGTATATGTTGTCATTTTTTTCCAAGTTCATGTATGTAAATGTCTACAAATGCTGTGCACATGAATTTTTTTTTTACTTTCTTTTCTTTGCATTTCTTAATTTAAAATACCAAAATATTTTGTTTTATGTTTTTGTTTACTGCAGTTGCCAAGGTAAATGGATGGTGCAAGAACCAGAGGATGGCTGTGGGAAAGCTATTCAAGAAAAAGTCAGGGCAAGCACTAGAGGCATTCACAGCCAGGAAAAGATGGCAGCTACAGAACTTTGGTTTCTTGAGGGATCACATCATCCCAAGATCATACATGTCTGACACAGGAACAGTAAGCATTTACCATGTATTGTTGCTTGGATTATTATAAATGATCATGATTAATGATGATTAACAATCACGATTAATTATTTCATTAATGATCATGATTAATGACTATTTTCTGCTTTGTGTTTTGTTCCTCCAGCTGCCGTCATCAGAGTCCAGGACAAGCAGGGGAGCTTCGACCAGTGAAGAAGAAGATCAAGCGAGTGACAGGTCAACCTCCAGCCGAGCCTATGCTCAAGCCCAAAAGAAGCGCTCAAAGAAGATTGACAATGTCATTCTAGAATACATATCGAGGCCCAGGCCCTCTGAGGAGATTTCCCAAAAGGTATAAGACTTTAGCATTTGTTTGGCCAAAAGAATACAGCTTATTTGTACAAAATGTATTTTAAATTGATGTGTATAGTTTTTCTTTTTATGGTATTCTAATTTAATGATATATGGAGTTAATAATCATTAATAATCATTATGTTGTTTACATTTTTCCATGATCTTGAGCAGATTGAAGCAGCTTTAGCCACCAGTTCTGCAGGACCCCAAGACAAACGCACGGCACTGGGGAATTGGCTCATGGCCAGGATCCCGAAGGTGCCCGATGAGAGATGGGAGGACTTCACTGTAGCTGCCCAGAATCTGATGTGGGGATTCACAAAGCCCATCATGCCCCCTCCACAACCCCCAGACACTTCGTTGCCTCCTCGCATTGCCTCGCAACAGTCCTGGCAGCAGACCTGGCAGCAACCCTCCCAGCAGTCCTGGCAACATCCCTCGCAGCAGACCTGCAGCAACCCTCGCAGCAGTCCTGGCAGCATGACCCACCCCGTTGCCACAGCACTCCGATGAGGCAGGTGCAGCAGGTGTGTATTACAATGGAGTAGCCAGCGACAAGATGACACATTCTACTCTGCACATGTGTATATCTTCATGATAAATTAGATTGTGTATAATTATCTTTTTTTAAATGACAAATTTCGGTGTGTATATATATATATATATATATATATATATATATATATATATATATATATAAACTTTCACATGATCCGCGGACGTTTACTGCATTTTATATGCATTTTGAGCTATAGTACCCTAGCTACGTATATACAATGTTCGATCTATTAAACAATTGATTGATTGATTGATTGATTGATTGCTTTATTCCGAACAGTAAAGAAGATATAAAAACAAACAAAAAATAAAAATAAAAAATGCAATCATCAAAACATCATCATAAACAGAATAGCATAGCCACAAGGCAATAACATAATAATGTTCGGAAAGGATTAGGAAGAAGTAAATAACTTATCAAATCCTAACCCTCTATACCACCGTTAATCAAACGTGACTTTCCACCATAATAAACTATATATACAAAAGAAAGCAAAATCAACAACAACAACAAAAAAAAAACATACCAACACCAAGACATACCAACATGGTATAATATCGCCCAAATCAAATCATATATATACAAATACTTATGCTATGCATATATACACACATACAATACATATATACAGTACATACATATATACATACCTATAATTATACACATCCATACATACACAGATGCCCATATCATACTTATACATATTATGCTTATACAGTTAGGTCCATAAATATTTGGACAGAGACAACATTTTTCTAATTTTGGTTCTATACATTACCACAATGAATTTTGAACAAAACAATTCAGATGCAGTTGAAGTTCAGACTTTCAGCTTTAATTCCGTGGGTTGAACAAAATTATTGCATAAAAATGTGATGAACTAAAGCATTTTTTAAACACAATCCCTTCATTTCAGGGGCTCAAAAGTAACTGGACAAATTAAATAATTGTAAATAAAATGTTCATTTCTTATACTTGGTTGAAAACCCTTTGTTGGCAATGACTGCCTTAAGTCTTGAGCTCATGGACATCACCAGACGCTGTGTTTCCTCCTTTTTAATGCTCTGCCAGGCCTTTACTGCAGCGGTTTTCAGTTGCTGTTTGTTTGTGGCCCTTTCTGTCTGAAGTTTAGTCTTTAACAAGTGAAATGCATGCTCAATTGGGTTGAGATCAGGTGACTGACTTGGCCATTCAAGAATATTCCACTTCTTTGCTTTTATAAACTTCTGGGTTGCTTTGGCTTTATGTTTTGGGTCATTATCCATCTGTATTATGAAATGCCAACCAATCAGTTTGGCTGCATTTGGCTGGATTTGAGCACACAGTATGTCTCTGAATATCTCAGAATTCATCCGGCTGCTTCTGTCCTGTGTCACATCATCAATAAACACTAGTGACCCAGTGCCACTGGCAGTCATGCATGCCCAAGCCATCACACTGCCTCCGCCGTGTTTTACAGATGATGTGGTATGCTTTGGATCATGAGCTGTACCACGCCTTTGCCATACTTTTTTCTTTCCATCATTCTGGTAGAGGTTGATCTTGGTTTCATCTGTCCAAAGAATGTTCTTCCAGAACTGAGCTGGCTTTTTTAGATGTTTTTTAGCCAAGTCCAATTTAGCCTTTTTATTCTTGAGGCTTATGAGTGGCTTGCACCGTGCAGTGAACCCTCTGTATTTACTTTCATACAGTCTTCTCTTTATGGTAGATTTGGATATTGACACGCCTACCTCCTGGAGAGTGTTGTTCACTTGGTTGGCTGTTGTGAAGGGGTTTCTCTTCACCATGGAAATTATTCTGCGATCATCCACCACTGTTGTTTTCTGTGGGTGTCCAGGTCTTTTTGCATTGATGAGTTCACCAGTGCTTTCTTTCTCAGGATGTACCAAACTGTAGATTTTGCCACTCCTAATATTGTAGCAATTTCTCAGATGGGGTTTTTTCTGTTTTCGCAGCTTAAGGATGGCTTGTTTCACCTGCATGGAGAAATCCTTTGACCGCATGTTTTCTTCACAGCAAAATCTTCCAAATGCAAGCACCACACCTCAAATCAACTCCAGGCCTTTTATCTGCTTAATTGAGAATGGCATAACGAAGGAATTGCCCACACCTGCCCATGAAATAGCCTTTGAGTCAATTGTCCAATTACTTTTGGTCCCTTTAAAAACAGGGTGGCACATGTTAAGGAACTGAAACTCCTAAACCCTTCATCCAATTTTAATGTGGATACCCTCAAATGAAAGCTGAAAGTCTGGACTTTATGTCCATGTCCATTATATAACTATAACTTGAATATGTTTCAGTAAACAGGTAAAAAACAAAATTTGTGTCAGTATCCAAATATATATGGACCTAACTGTATATTATATACAATTATGCAATATATATATATATATATATATATATATATATATATATATATATACACACACACAAATACTCACTTTTTATATAATATATCCGAATGTACCCATACCCACATATATACACTTATATTATCAATAGCATGTTATTGTAATTCCTCCTCCCTATACCTCATAAAGATCTATTCCTTATACCTTTTTTTGAACTGGTTTATAGTTGTACATTTCATGAGCTCCACATTCAAACTGTTCCATAGCTTTACTCTACAAACAGAGATACTGAACATTTTTAAGGTTGTCCTAGCACTGCGAATTTTAAATTTCAATTTCCCCCTAAAATTATAGCCCCCCTTTCTATCTGAGAACATTATTTGGATATTCCTTGGTACTTTATAATTCCTTACTTTGTACATTGGTAAGGCAGTTTTATATTCTATAATATCCCTGAATTTTAAACATTTTGAATTTAAGAATAGTGAATTAGTATGATCTCAGTAACCAGCACTATGAATTATTCTTACAGCTCTTTTTTGAAGTATAGTTATTGCATGAAGTGAACATTTATACATATTTCCCCACACCACTGAGCAGTAATTTAAGTACAATAAAACCAGGGAACAGTAAAGAATGCGGAGTGAATTATAGTCCAGGACATGCTTAGCTTTACTCAACACAGATATGCTTCTTGATAGTTTCATTAGTATCTATTTTATATGTGATTTCCAATTAATTCTATCATCTATTATTACCCCAAGAAATTTATTATTAGAAACTCTTTCAATATCAACACCATCTACCTGTACATTTATTGCCCTATTTATTTTATAATTATTAAATAACATGATTTTTGTTTTAGACAGATTTAATGATAATTTATTTCCATCAAACCAACTTTTTAACCTGCACAATTCTGAAGAGATTATGTTTTCTAACTCATGTAAATTTGTTCCAGAACAAAACATATTAGTGTCATCTGCAAATAATACCATCTTAAATATCTTTGATACATTGCACATATCATTTATATAAATAATAAACAGTTTAGGACCCAATACTGACCCCTGAGGGACACCACAATCAATATTCAAATGAGTTGAGACAGAGTCACCCAACTTCACAAATTGTGTCCTGTTGCTCAAATAACTTTTTATCCAATTTAATACAACTCCCCTTATCTCATATTGTTCCATCTTATTAATTAATATATCATGATTAATAGTATCAAAAGCTTTTTGAAGATCAATAAATATCCCAGTGACATGTTTCTTATCATCTATAGAGTTACTGATTTCTTCAATTGATTCCATTAGTGCCATCTCTGTTGATCTATTTGCTCTAAATCCATATTGACTATCACTGAGTAGTTTGTATTTTTCAATGAATTTATCTAATCTGTTATTGAATAGTTTTTCAAGAATTTTGGAGAATTGAGGAAGTAAAGAAACAGGTCTGTAATTTGTGAAGTTGTGTTTGTCCCCAGATTTATACAATGGAATTACTTTTGCTATTTTCATATTGCTTGGAAATGTACCGGTTTGAAATGACAAGTTACAGATGTATGTTAATGGTTTAGAAATCCCCCCCCCCCCCCATAATAGTTTTCACTAGTTTCATATCAATATCATTACAATCTGTGGATATTTTATTACTACATTTATTAACTATATCAATAATTTCCTTCTCATCTACTGGTGTAAGAAACAGAACAAGAATTCCTCTTTATAATATTATCAATACAATCATCATTGTTACTGGCTCAGAGATATTTTGAGCTAAATCTTGGTCCAACATTAACAAAAAAATATTAAAACTATTAGCAACTACATCCATGTTATAATTTTCGATACCTTTGTCATTAAAGTATTTAGGGTAATGTATTTGTCCAGAACCATCTTTAATAATACTACTTAATATAATCCATATTCCTTTAATATTATTTTTGTTATTATATATTAATTTACCATAATAATCCTTCCTACATCTCCTTATGATACTTGTTAACTTGTTTTTTATATTTTTTATATTTATTCTCTGCCTCTTTGGTTCTTAATTTAATAAATTCTCTATATAGAGTGTTTTTCTTCTTACAGGCATTTTGTAATCCCTTAGTAATCCAAGGTTGGTCATTATAGTTTTGTTTTGTACAATATTGCTTCAGTGGGCAATTTTTATCATATAATAATTTGAATATACTTAAAAAGTTATCATATGCTCTATCAATGCTATTCTCTATATAAACTGATTCCCAGTCTTGTATTAATAAATCATTATTTAATGCAAACATGGCTTCCTCAGTCCTAACTCTTCTATACTTAAGTTTATGGTCTGTCACATTTCTCTTATGATTACAGTCATACATTGTAAAAACTGGTAGATGATCACGAATATCATTGAATAATATTCCACTTATAATGTTATTATCTATATCATTGGTAAATATATTATCTATTAAGGTAGCACTATGGTCAGTAATTCTGGTGGGTCTGGTAATTTTTGGGTGGAGACTCATACTGTACATGGTATTAATAAATTCCTCAGTCATACTGTGCTTATTAGGGTTCAACAGATCAATATTAGTATCCCCACAAATGAAGATAACTTTTTTATTATCTACTGTAAATGTCTTTTCTACCCAGTCCTTAAACGCCTCTATACTAGTTTCTGGCGCTCTATATATACAGCTAATTAATAAATTTCTACATTATTCAATATTAATTTCGATTGTTAAACATTCTAATAAGTTATCAATCACTGTTGTCATGCCATCTATTAACTTATAATTCAAATTACAGTCCACATACACTGCCACTCCTCCACCACCTTTATTTTTCCTGTTTATATAATTAAATTCATATCCAGCCAGTTCGAAATCCACTCCTTTCTCCAGGTCAGTCCAGGTCTCCGTTATGGCAATTATGTTGAATGTATAAGTAAACTGACTTAAGTATTTCTTGATGTGTTTGAAGTTAGTGTACATGCTTCTGCTGTTGAAGTGTATTATTGATAATTTTCCCACAGCCTGAGTGGACTGATTGTACTGCTCCTCTGTGTAATAGTGGCAATTGTCCTTAATGGTTGAAAAAAGTTATTGTCTGGGTCTATGTCATTTTCTGTATCCAATAGTTTATGGTCAGTGAATTCATGTGGTTTCAGTTCCAGGTTTTCATAATCAACAAGCACTTGCGTGAGCCGAGTAGTGTTCCGGGTAATGGATGAAAGAGTTATTTCGGTGTGTGTCATGGCTGGGTTTGGTGTAGTGTCACGTCAGTATTGATTACCGTACAGCCCCGATAGCATCACTGGTATTTGTCCAAGTCCTCGATGTTTCATATGACCAGAACTCTCGCCTCCTCCGGTGTACCGTTCAGCTTAATGAATACTTTGCAGTTGGTGATCCATGTAGATTGAATTTTATTTTCCTTCTTCAGATGTCGTGCTTTTCTGGCGATGTCAGCATTGCGTTTTGTCAGGTGCTTGTTGATGTAGACGTTTGTCCCTTTCAGTTTTCTTCCTTGTTTCAGTAGTGTAGCTTTATGTTTCCGGCTGATGAATCTCATGATGATGGTCTGTTTGTCTCTCGTGTTCCTCCTTGGTAGCGGGTGGCAAGCCTCAATGTTATCGCAGTCCAGGTGAATTCCCCTGGACTGCAGGAAAGCAGCTACCTGCTGCTCCGTGGAGCTCACATCCAGCTCCCCAGGCTCCTCCCCGCTGATATCGGTCACCGCCCGAGCGTATGACCGAGGTTTTACCTGGAGCCCGGTGACGACAACGTCGTTCATTCTGGAGTATTGCTCCAGGTCGGCCACTCGGCTTTCCAGGTCGGTGATCCGCTTATCCTTCTCCACATTCTGGATCTGCAGCGTTTTCACCTCTTCCACCAAGTCCAATATGCTCTTCTGCTGCAGCCTGACAGCAGAAACTTCTTCAGTTATGAAGTCGAGTGACTTTTTTATGTCATCAACTTCCTCAGCATTGGGGATCTTCTTTGGGCCCATATAGCCTGGTAGCAAGTTGCTGGGACAACCAGCTTTCGCCATCAGCTGTTAGCACAGTCAGCTGTTCGCCTCACTGCCTTTCTGAATTTTCCTGCTAAAGGAAGAGGAAGACGGAAGTGACGCTCACTTAGTGTTCTGTCAATATATATATATATATATGCGGCACGGTAGTGTAGTGGTTAGCGCTGTCGCCTCACAGCAAGAAGGTCCGGGTTCGAGCCCCGTGGCCGGCGAGGGCCTTTCTGTGTGGAGTTTGCATGTTCTCCCCTTGTCCGTGTGGGTTTCCTCCGGGTGCTCCGGTTTCCCCCACAGTCCAAAGACATGCAGGTTAGGTTAACTGGTGACTCTAAATTGAACGTAGCTGTGAGTGTGAATGGTTGTCTATGTGTCAGCCCTGTGATGACCTGGCAACTTGTCCAGGGTGTACCCTGCCTTTCGCCCATAGTCAGCTGGGATAGGCTCCAGCTTGCCTGCGACCCTGTAGAACAGGATAAAGTGACTAGAGATAATGAGATGAGACATATATATATATATATATATATATATATATATATATATATATATATATATAAAACCAATCAATCAATGATGTCAAGTTTTATTCCACCTTTTTTACACTTTAATCATGAAAATAACCCTTTATTGTGGCGGCACGGTGGTGTAGTGGTTAGCGCTGTCGCCTCACAGCAAGAAGGTCTGGGTTCGAGCCCCGTGGCCGGCGAGGGCCTTTCTGTGTGGAGTTTGCATGTTCTCCCCTTGTCCGCGTGGGTTTCCTCTGGGTGCTCCGGTTTCCCCCACAGTCCAAAGACATGCAGGTTAGGTTAACTGGTGACTCTAAATTGACCGTAGGTGTGAATGTGAGTGTGAATGGTTGTCTGTGTCTATGTGTCAGCCCTGTGATGACCTGGCGACTTGTCTAGGGTGTACCCCGCTTTTCGCTCGTAGTCAGCTGGGATAGGCTCCAGCTTGCCTGTGACCCTGTAGGACAGGATAAAGCGGCTAGAGATAATAAGATGAGATGAACCATTTATTGTCATGAAGAGTTCATCGAAATCTTCTGTTTCTGCCAAAGTTGTTTTATACAACCCTGTCCTGCCATGGTACACTGCCAATAGGGCTGTTCAGATAGTCACTGAGATAGTTCCTCTGTTTTTTTCCCTCATGTGTCACACGTTGACCTCTAACCACAAGTGTGTCAGTCAGTTGCACACCCTCACGCCAGGCTCCTGGTACCACGGTCCCATCATCGTCCTGATCCACCTCATTTGCCTGGAGAGCTGGTTGGCGCATCCTGAGGAGGTTGTGTAGTGCAAGCGTGGCATTGACGACCTTGGTGACCTTGCCAGGACCGATCTGCAATGTGGTGAGCAGGCAACGCCAGCGATGTGCAAGAATGCCAAAGGCATTTTCGACCATCTGCCTTGCCCGTGAGAGTCGGTAGTTGAAGACTCTCTCTGCATGCGTCATACCCCTGTTGCTATATGGTTTCATCATCCAGGTACATAGGGGGAACGCGTCATCGCCCACGAGAAAGTACGGAAGGTCACAGTCATCTCCTGGGAGTGCCTCACGACGGGGGAAGCCAAGTGAATCCCCCACAAGGCCCGGGTACAGCTGGGAAGCATTGAAGATGCCGCAATCTGATGCAGAGCCATTGCCCCCAACAGTGGCCCAGACGAACTTGTATTCAGCATCCACCACACCGAGCAATATAATAGAGAAAAATCATTTATAGTTATAGAACAGTGAACCACTCTTGTTTGGTTTCTTTATAGCTACCATATATGTTTCACGTCTATAGCACCACAAGTATGGGGAAAGTTCCACCGTTTCCAAAATTTCTGCGCTACGTCATGCCATTGGTCAGGTGTTGAGGGGACTTTGAACAGCTCCTCGTGGTATTCATCAAATATGGCTGAGCACACTTCAGGAATGAACAGGCTGATGGTGTTGTGGGCAACACGGAAGTTGAAGGCTAAAGATCTGTAGCTGCTACCCCTTACTAGGAAATGCAGAGTGATCACCAATTTCATCCCAGGCTCCAATGGTCATCTGCTTCTGTAAATATACCCAACAAAAAGAAATTTTAAGTACCTGAAATATTATATATGTACCATATGCTTTAATAGCGACCATTATTAGATTTTAATTAATATATGTATAATCCAAACATTTTCTTTACCCCCAGAGAAATCTCAATATTTCCTCAATATTTCACAAATACACACCTTGGCCCCTTGGTTATGCATGGTGTGACACGTAGCAGCAATTCCGCAAGGGTGTTTGGGTCCATGCGAATGTATGACATGTAGTCACCCTGGCTTTCTCTCTCCAACTCCTGGAAAAGGGTGTTATACTGCCCTAACATCCACCTTCTCTGTATCCAAGGACGTACCCACCATTTCCTTGGTCTTGGCCCCTGTTTGTGCTGTCTCTCACGAATTAGATAGAGTAGTATAGCTTTGTGGTGTTCCTCAGCTTCGCGAAGTTGTAATTGAAAATCTAGGAGACGAAGTCTTTGCAGAGGGATTGCCATTATCACAGTGAGAAACTTATGATAATGTGGTCAAAGTATTATATGCCGAAATATATATACCCCTCTCCAATCGCCGGGTAAGCTGTGCGACAAACGAACGTCGTTGGTACACACAACGTACAGATCGTGCGCAGTTCTTGCAACCTTCATACGAAGCCTGCATGGAACACACAGTCAGTATGATTATTGCACGTTTGATGGACGTTGGTCTTACAACTTACATGCGTTGGCTGTACAAATGAAGCGACGGCCGTACGTCCGAGCAGCCTCAGATTTCGTACGTGGTACGCACATTCGACTTCCAGGTTGTACGTTGGGTGTGCGGTGATCTTACTCCTTCATGGTCACCACAACTACGTTCTCCACGAACAAAAAAAAAAAACAGCGATTTGGGAAACGCCAAAAATTGCACGGCCAAAAAATCATATGTCTGGTTGTGACCTAGGCTTAAAGGATAAGCCACAGCATATTTACAATGTGGATGAAAAGGGTATATGCCAAACCTTCACTCCATCAAAGGTTGTTGCTTCAGCAGACTACATCCCTCATACATTGATGTCTGAAAAGTCTGCCACCACAACTATCCTTGGCTGCAGGAATGCCCTTGGACATCAGATTCTGCCATACTCCATTTTTAATGGCAGCAGAATGTGTCAAGAGCTTCTGGAAGGTGCAACAACAGGCACAGCAAGAAACATAAGTGACAGTGGCTGGTCAAATGCCATCATTTTCCAAGAGTACCTAGAGCAGCATTTCTTGAAGTTTGCCACTGGGGGCCACAATCACCAGATCATCATCCTGTTATATGATGGACATTGCACACACATCACCCCACAAGTCATAGACTGGGGCATATCCCACAACATTGTTCTCTTTGTTCTCCCAGCTCATACCAGTCATGTCCTTCAGCCCATGGACATTGGTTGTTTTGGACCTTTTTCACAAATATACAGTGCAGAATGCCAGAAGCACCAAAGAAAAACATCCTCTGTCATCAACCATTACAATATATGTCAAATAGCATGCAAGGCCTATGGATCTGCATTATCACCAGGAAATTTACAAGCAGCATTCCGCAAAACAGGCATTTATCCTTTCAACCCAATGGCTATAGACCAGTCCTTATTTCGTCTGTCTGATGCCATGCATTCACAGCACAAAGAAGACACATCTGGAAAAGCCACTCAACAATCTGATCCTCCCTCTGAACAACACCATGACATGTCCCTGCCAAATTCTCCAACACAGATTTTCTTCTCCAAGAAAAGCATGGCAGAAACAAAGAAACTCACCCAGAAAGCTAGACGATCTATTCACTAACTAACTGGTGGAAGAGCCATTACTGAACCAGAAAATGTCAAAAAGATTCAAGAGTACCTTGCCACTTCGAAACCCAAGTCCACTTCAAAACCCAAGACTTCAGCTGCAGCTACGTCAGTTAGAGTTCCAAAGAGAAAGTCCCATTCAAAGGCAAAGCCCACTTCAGATCTTCCAGTTCTTGCAAGCAAATCTTTGTGTCCAAATGAAGTTGAACACAGGCCTAGAATGATTTCTACTGATGAAGTCCCTGTTCTTGATGCTTGTCCAAAACCTGGTCCTTCAGGCCTATGTAATCCTCATGAAGATTCGGCTGAATCATCTCTTGAATCTCAGGTGAAGGATGAGGAGCTGTGTTGTGTTTGTGGGCTCTGGATGCCAAAAGAATTAAGGCAGTGTGTGTCCCTGGTGCTAACCCCATGGGCAAAGTATGATTACGAGGGCTATAATCACTGGACCCACCTCATATACTGCTGCAATGTCCATGTGGTGAGGAGGCAGTCTAAGTTTTACTGTCCATGTCATGGTTTGCCATGCAAGCCAAGTGATGAGGAATGAAACTTGCAGTCATTCAGTGTCAACCTGTAAAGGCACTTGCCAGATGATATCCAGTTGTATTTTCACGTGATTTGCACATGATTTTATTTTCTGAATAAACAGTTTTTGTTGTTCATTTGTTCATGATTGTTTCTTCTGTTCCTAAAACATGTTTAACAGTGACATGGCCCACCAGATACACCATAGATGACTGAACTTTAAAGCAGCGTTTCTCAACATTTTTTCAGTCATGGCACCCTTCAGAAGTATGCAAATTCTCAAGGCACCCCCATATAAAATATATGCAGTCACACTGACCATACGCTGACCCCAGCAGTGACGTTGTGACATAGGAAAGGGGGCCGTGAGACAAATTTTGATGATGCATAAGGCGGCGATGAGCTGCCTTAAGCCTAGGTCACAACCGGAGGTACGATTTTTTGGCCGTGTGATTTTTGGCGTCTCCCAAATCGCTGCGTTTTTTTTGTCCATGGAGAAAGACGCACGTTGGCCGTAAGTTTGTCTTGCAACCTGAAAAAAATGTAAGTGCCCGTAGAGTTTGTTTGACATGACAAAGAACCTCTGCGGCCGGTCTGTGGCCAGTCTACGGCTCGAAAATCAGCACGTCACACGCGCGCCCTCCGTGTGTTTCTTGCGTTTTTTGCACGTAGACCGGCCGTAGGAGCACGTACGGCCGGTTGTGACCGAGGCTTTAGTGTAACTATTGTTTTTTGGAATTTTAATTCATTTTATTTATTTCAGTGTTGGAATATGCAATTTTTTGACGGCACCCCTAACAAAGCCAGACGGCACCCCAGGGTTCCACGGCACCCTGGTTGAGAAAGGCTGCTTTAAAGAATGATGTGAATCCATGAAAACTGGTGACGACATGCCCACGTGATCCCACAATTTACATAGAAAATGGCTGCCTGCAGCTGCAGATATTTTCCAAGTGTTTTTGTTGTTTTATGCATAAGTTGAGAACTAATTGATGTTTCGCTTGGTGCATGATTATCAACATCTCTATGCTTCTTTTAACTGTTACATTTACCTGAACCCTTATATCCACGAAAACCGGTAACATGCCGATACGCTTTCCACGGGCTAATGGTGCAATTTTTCCCATGCCTCGAGGAAGTTAGGCATGCAACCTGTATTTGACAAGTACTTTGCCCGTACTCCTCCCTCAAACTTTCCCCTGGGTTCATTGCGACCCTGCGGCATGGCTGCGAGCTACCAAACCGTGTGACCCGTGCGTGTCCAAAACACTTACAACGGGTTGTGAGTGAGGCTTTAGATCCATCGTCAAGCTACACTGGTTTTCCCAAACAACATTGTAGCCAAAGTAGACCTTTAGTTTGCTCTGAATTTATGAGAGACCCAGACCACTCTTTCAAAACAAAGAGCGACTCTCTCATTGCTGAATACACAGACTGTGCATGCGCCTCCATGGAACTCTCACAGTCAACAGGGGAGACTGGTGTTGAATCTGCTGCCAGTGTTCAGGTATTTTTCTTGTACACTGCAAGTACATTGAGTTAATTATTAAATTTATGGACAACATAATGAATATATTTTAATGTGTTATGGAATTACATACAGATATGTCACACTATCGCCATATCAAATTTAACTCCAGTAAGCAAATGGTTATCTAATTTAGTGTCATGAATGAGACATTTCTGCACCTCTAATATTGTGTATGTGCACATGAGAGAGAGGTTTTGATCTGTTTCTACCTAAGGAGGTTGAACTGACTTCATATACATATACCTCCTTAGGTAGAGACAGAACAAAACCTCTCTCTCTCTCTCTCTCTCTCTCTCTCCATGCATATATAAGGGAGAACATTGCCAACTTGGCATTGTGGATAACAGTTGAAATAATTCTGACTGCATGTTTCAGTAACGATCAAATGAGCGGGCATGGGGAACACATTTACTTTAGTTTATTATTTGCTCATTTTTTTTGTGTGAACATTTATTCATTTAATTTAAAAAAATCCCCCCATCTATTCTCATGCAGGTTTCTTTTCCTCTCATACAAATTTAGCCAGGGGCGGCACGGTGGTGTAGTGGTTAGCGCTGTCGCCTCACAGCAAGAAGGTCCTGGGTTCGAGCCCCGGGGCCGGCGAGGGCCTTTCTGTGTGGAGTTTGCATGTTCTCCCCGTGTCCGCGTGGGTTTCCTCCGGGTGCTCCGGTTTCACCCAAAGACATGCAGGTTAGGTTAACTGGTGACTCTAAATTGACCGTAGGTGTGAATGTGAGTGTGAATGGTTGTCTGTGTCTATGTATCAGCCCTGTGATGACCTGGCGACTTGTCCAGGGTGTACCCTGCCTTTCGCCCATAGTCAGCTGGGATAGGCTCCAGCTTGCCTGCGACCCTGTAGAAGGATAAAGCGGCTAGAGATGATGAGAATGAGACAAATTTAGCCTGCTTTTGCACAAAACAGTATGCACTATGCTAGTGCTATGTCACATGCTTTTTGTTGAATGTCTTGGCATGTATGTGTAAGCATACAAGAAGGTATCCAGGTAATTCTCATTGCCCCTACTGGTTAGGTGGTGTAAAACCAAACTCAAAGGCTTAACAGATTGCCTTTAATATCTTTTTAATGGCTGTATAGGTGGCTCACATCCAAATGAATTTTTATATATCAATGAGCACTGTTGGATCAATTGTGGAGAAATGAAGGAGTTGCATTATACCACCCAGACACTGCCTATACAAAGCCATCCCTCAAAACTCACCAGCAGAGTATCAGAAAGGCAGATAACAGATGGACATAAAAGCAGCAGTGTTTAATCAGGTAAAGCTAGCAGACAAATCCAAAACATTAAGCAAAGGGCAGGATAAAAAAAAAACAGGCAATGGTTAGACAAGGAATAAACAAGAGATCAGAGGCAAAAGAGCAAGATTTAAAAACACAAAGTCAAAACCAGACCAACACGCTATCATAGGGTGACTAGATTTCCCTAGTCTGAAACCGGGACACTTTTGCGTGCGACCATGCTCGTGCACGCACACCTTTTTTTTTTTTTTTACGTAAATGTGACACTCAGAGAGGTGCTCTTATCATTTTGTTGAAGCTCACATTTATCAACATCTCACATGAAATAAAACAAACAGGCATGTTGTTATCTAGTAGCATAGTGGTATACAGATCAGTTAAATTATGGTCAGACAACAGATTTTGTAATGGCTGAGAATAGGCCAGGCTATGTCCATAGGCCAAATTTAAACTGATTTATTTCACCTGTTTGTGAGAACACCAAGAAGAATGCATATGCACATGTAGGCTATATCTCTAAACTTGTATGCACTATAGCATGAACTTAAAAAGTAGATATGTGACCTCAACATAGCCTAGGTCAGAATCAACCTTACTAACCATTCCCCACAACTGAATGAATAAAGCAAGATGATGTGTACAAAAGTGAACACTTTAATGGAAGGTGCAACAAGCTGTTCAACACAGCAATATGGCCAAACTGTCAGAATGGTATGTTAAACAGAAACAAAAAAGGGACAAGTGATTTGAGAATATACACTCAAACAAAACAGCAATAAAGGAGGACAGGGGCGACAGCCCGAGGAAAGCCCCCACAGGAGTGCACATCATTTGCAACATAGGCTACCCAACTCAGTACAAGAACAAAGCACAGGAACAAAGCTAAGGCGACTGTCAATCCACCCACCCTAAACAAAATGCATTAACCTACGTATATTTGCAAGAAGAGTTTTAATGTGATCCTGTATATTGGTGTTACCACCGTGGGCTACAGAGAAGGAACACTTACAGTGTGTGCAGTAGGCTTCGTGCGCATTGTTCTGCACCTCTCGGAGGAAGGGGTAGGTGCCCTGTAAATCTTTGGAAAAGGTACATTTTCTTTTCAGCATAATTGCTGCGGCATTACTGCTGCTAGCTGCTAGACAAAGAACATTCGCGCCAGTTAATGTTTATTTTATTGTTGCATGGCAACACGTTCTGTTGTCTGGAATAATGCGGCTAAATAAACACCCATGCCACAGGGCCAGGGGGCAGTAACCAGGAAAGTTTGTGATTCCTGTCAATTCATCAAAATAGTAAATGCAGACATTTCTCTGCTAATGATTCCCACGCTCAGGGGCGCCGCTAGAAATCTTGGGCCCTATGAAAGATTACAATTTAGCCCCCCCCGGTAAAATTTTCAAGCTCAAGCAACTGAATTTGAAATCTGTTTTTGGCTGGCACTTCTACTTTACTATGCATGTGATCAGCTACCTATCAAGTTTAGGTGATACAATTATTTGGTATATGAACATTTTAAATGCAGAACTTTCAGAATTAGACTGAATAGACTGTTGCCTTAAAATGAAAATTCCATGATATATATGGAAGATATATATATATATATATATATATATATATATATATATATATATATATATAATTTTTTTTTCTTTTTTCTTTTATGAGCAACTATTATTAGGCCACTCAGTAGCCTATGGAGTTCATTCAATCCAAATGTTTGTGGTGAGAGAAATTGCATGCATCACTGTATCAGTATGGATTTATAACATTCTGTATGCACATTATGGATACTCCAGAGCCCTCCAGCAAACATCATCAATAATCAGGATTACAAAATGTATTCCTTTGTTTCCTCTATTTATTAACTTATTGTATGTGATCAAATGTATGACTTGATGAATAACTACACTAGTTTTTTGATACAATTACATAGTGCACTGCAAGAAATCCACTAAGTGTTTTTGGTTTCTTTTAGGCATCACACATTTATTAGAAAACACAACAAATGTTCAAATATTCAAGTTAAATACTTAGCAACAGTATCAATAAATCCACACATGAACAATAGCAATGATATCTATGACCGCAGCTAATGTGCAAAATATTAAAGTTAAATACTTAACAATATCAACAAATCCACACATGAACAATGGCAAAACACCTAGACTTAATTATACAATAAAGATACCTATGAAAAAAGGTGATTTCTTTTTCACACACAGTGTGATATCCGGACTTCATAATTCATCACACCTGCTCCTGCTTAGCAACTTCTAGAATGTTCACCTCTGTTGCGCACATAGAAAAACTGCCAGCTGCTCTAAGCTGCGCTAACAGCTCTGTGCACACACGGAGCTACACATTTCACGTGTCCCGCGCCCAGAATCAGATTGTACCATTAGTAAAAAGGGTGGAGGGGTGAAATGACAATATCCTATATAATTCAAGAAAAATTTTATAGCAGATCATAACCATGTATAATTTGCATATTTTAACAGATGAAATGAAATATCTCATCTCATCTCATTATCTCTAGCCGCTTTATCCTTCTACAGGGTCACAGGCAAGCTGGAGCCTATCCCAGCTGACTACGGGCGAAAGGCGGGGTACACCCTGGACAAGTCGCCAGGTCATCACAGGGCTGACACATAGACACAGACAACCATTCACACTCACATTAACACCTACGGTCAATTTAGAGTCACCAGTTAACCTAACCTGCATGTCTTTGGACTGTGGGGGAAACCGGAGCACCCCCACGCGGACACGGGGAGAACATGCAAACTCCACACAGAAAGGCCCTCGCCGGCCCCGGGGCTCGAACCCAGGACCTTCTTGCTGTGAGGCGACAGCGCTAACCACTACACCACCGTGCCGCCTGAAATGAAATATTTTATTTCAAAAACTTACACAAGGCAATACTATTAAAATAATATTAATATCCCTCACAGGCCCCCCTGTCAGTCCCAGGCCCTTAGAATCATCCTAACTTTCCCCCCCTAGCGGCACCCCTGCCCATGCTGCTCAGTCGCAAACGTCGCGAGTGGCGAAAACCGGGACATATTCGTGTCCCGACAGACTTTTGTCGGGACTCGGGACACACAACCCCAAATCAGGACTGTCCCGGTAAAACCGGGACGTCTGGTTACCCTATGCTATCAGCCACTGGGTAAAGGGTAGATTTTAATCTAAACAAATCTGATTGTCATGCTCTGCCCCAGACATCCACTCCACAGATTATGCATCTCCCACGCCAGCGCCGATCCGGATCCGGGACGTGAATTCCAGCTCACCTTCAACTCATTTCCTGGTTTTCACCCCTGCCTATATAAAGGCCGTTCTCAGACCCTGACTTTGCCAGAACATCTCGTTTTGCTATTCCAGCCGTTTCTGGGCCTTTATTGCATTTCATGGTTTTTGCTCAAGCTATTTTTCTAGTTTATGGTTTTTGCACTTATGGTTTTCTTCTTGTTTATGGTTTTTTGCTCTAGCATTTTTGTCTTTGTCTGCCTTGTGTTTTTGTCAAGTTTTTTGTCTTTTTACCTGGACTATTTTGCCATTTGTTTTTGTCCTGTTTGTTCACCTTTTCACCATGACCTTTTTTTCCCTGGATTAAATCACCTTTTTTATTGGATTACTGTCTGTGTTCTGCTTGTGGATCCTTATCTCACCACACCTCCCCTAACAGTATGTTCTGGCCATCATGGACCCAACGGAACTCACCCGTCTGAGAATGGCCATCCAGCAGCAAGGGACTCTCCTCAGGGCCCATCAACAAGTCCTCCAGCAGATCACCCAGAACCTCGCCACCCTGTCCAACTCACTCAACCTCCTCACCACACAGATGCAGCGCTATCAAGCTGTGCCTACCCCTGCCCAGCCATCTCCTACTTCAGCTCCTGCCACTGCTCTTCTCCACGAACCAAGACTTCCAGCACCTCAGCCCTATGATGGAGAACCAGGTACAACCCTGATTCCAAAAAAGTTGGGACAAAGTACAAATTGTAAATAAAAACGGAATGCAATGATTTACAAATCGCAAAAAAACTGATATTGTATTCACAATAGAACATAGACAACATATCAAATGTCGAAAGTGAGGCATTTTGAAATTTCATGCCAAATATTGGCTCATTTGAAATTTCATGACAGCAACACATCTCAAAAAAGTTGGGACAGGGGCAATAAGAGGCTGGAAAAGTTCATTTCATCTCATCTCATCTCATTATCTCTAGCCGCTTTATCCTTCTACAGGGTCGCAGGCAAGCTGGAGCCTATCCCAGCTGACTACGGGCGAAAGGCAGGGTACACCCTGGACAAGTCGCCAGGTCATCACAGGGCTGACACATAGACACAGACAACCATTCACACTCACATTCACGGTCAATTTAGAGTCACCAGTTAACCTAGCCTGCATGTCTTTGGACTGTGGGGGAAACCGGAGCACCCGGAGGAAACCCACGCGGACACGGGGAGAACATGCAAACTCCGCACAGAAAGGCCCTCGCCGGCCCCGGGGCTCGAACCCAGGACCTTCTTGCTGTGAGGCGACAGCGCTAACCACTACACCACCGTGCTGCTGCTGGAAAAGTTAAAGGTACAAAAAAGGAACAGCTGGAGGACCAAATTGCAACTCATTAGGTCAACTGGCAATAGGTCATTAACATGACTGGGTATAAAAAGAGCAACTTGGAGTGGCAGCGGCTCTCAGAAGTAAAGATGGGAAGAGGATCGCCAATAATCCTAATTCTGCGCTGACAAATAGTGGAGCAATATCAGAAAGGAGTTCAACAGTGTAAAATTGCAAAGAGTTTGAACATATCATCATCTACAGTGCATAATATCATCAAAAGATTCAGAGAATCTGGAAGAATCTCTGTGCGTAAGGGTCAAGGCCGGAAAACCATGCTGGGTGCCCACGATCTTCAGGCCCTTAGACAGCACTGCATCACATACAGGCATGCTTCTGTATTGGAAATCACAAAATGGGCTCAGGAATATTTCCAGAGAACATTATCTGTGAACACAATTCACCATGCCATCTGCCGTTGCCAGCTAAAACTCTATAGTTCACAGAAGAAGCCATATCTAAACATGATCCAGAAGTGCAGACATCTTCTCTGGGCCAAGGCTCATTTAAAATGGACTGTGGCAAAGTGGAACACTGTTCTGTGGTCAGACGAATCAAAATTTGAAGTTCTTTATGGAAATCAGGGACGCCGTGTCATTCGGACTAAAGAGGAGAAGGACAACCCAAGTTGTTATCTGCGCTCAGTTCAGAAGCCTGCATCTCTGATGGTATAGGGTTGCATTAGTGCATGTGGCATGGGCAGCTTACACATCTGGAAAGACAGCATCAATGCTGAAAGGTATATCCAGGTACTAGAGCAACATATGCTCCCATCCAGACGATGTCTCTTTCAGGGAAGTCCTTGCATTTTTCAACATGACAATGCCAAACTGCATACTGCATCAATTACAGCATCATGGCTGCGTAGAAGAAGGGTCTGGGTACTGAACTGGCCAGCCTGCAGTCCAGATCTTTCACCCATAGAAAACATTTGGTGCATCATAAAATGGAAGATGTGACAAAAAAGACCTAAGACAGTTGAGCAACTAGAATCCTACATTAGACAAGAATGGGTTACCATTCCTATCCCTAAACTTGAGCAACTTGTCTCCTCAGTCCCCAGACGTTTACAGACTGTTGTAAAGAGAAAAGGGGATGTCTCACAGTGGTAAACATGGCCTTGTCCCAACTTTTTTGAGATGTGTTGTTGTCAAGAAATTTAAAATCACCTGATTTTTGTCTTTAAATGATACATTTTCTCAGTTTAAACATTTGATATGTCATCTATGTTCTATTCTGAATAATATATGGAATTTTGAAACGTCCACATCATTGCATTCCATTTTTATTTACAATTTGTACTTTGTCCCAACTTTTTTGGAATCGGGGTTGTACTTGCAGATCATTTCTGTCTCAATGCTCTTTGAGCCTAGAACTGGAACCTCTGGTCTTCCCCACAGAATGCTCCTGGGTAGCATATACAATCATGCTCCTCACTGGCAAGGCCAGAGAGTGGGGAACAGCAGTCCTGGACACCAATGCACCCTTTTTTGTTCCTGTTTTCAAGGATTTCTCCAAGGAGATGAGGTGAACTTTCAACCGCTGTCTGTCCAGCTGGGAGATGGCTATAGGGCTCATGGAGCTGCGGCAGGGGTCCCGGTCTACCTTGGACTACGCCATCGAGTTCCGGATGTTGGCAACATTGTGTGGTTGGAACAAGAGTGCTCAGATTGATGCGTTCCTGCATGGCCTGTCTGATGCCATTAAGGACGAATTGGTATTGCGGGAACTGCCGTCAAACCTCTCCAGCCTCATGGACCTCGGCAACTGCATCGATGCCTGGGTCCAGCAATGGAGGAGAGAGAAGAACCGCCCCAGCTTCACCTCCTCTCCACCCCCTGCCGCGTCCATCGAACCCATGCAGATAGACCGGGGTCTGGTGTCAGCAGAGGAACAACAGTGCTGGCGGAGCACAAGAGCCTGTTTCTATTGTGGTCAGCGAGGACACATCTGCCAAGCCTGCCTGCTAAAGGGAATGAGACCACCAGTGAATCGAGGGGCCCTGGTGGGCAACACTCGGAACCAGCCCCCTGCTGATCAACTGTTACTCCCTGTCATTGTCATCCACAACAACCAGCATCACCATCTCCAGGTTCTTGTTGACTCAGGGGCGGACAGGAACCTGATCTGCTCCGCCACCACCAAGTGTCTGGGAATTCTGCTACTTGCCCTCAATGTCCCTCTCACAGTCCTGACACTCGATGGCACCGGCTTGACCACCATCACCCACCTTACTGCCCCGCTCATCCTGAGGAGTTCCGGCAACCACTCTGAAACCATCCAACTCCATGTCATGAACAACCCCCAAGTACCAATCATCCTAGGATTACCCTGGTTAACGCAGCACAACCCCCACCTAAACTGGGCCCATAATACCATCCTAGGCTGAAGCCATTCCTGCCTAGCTTCCTGCCTGAACTCCGCTCTGCCTCCCGCCAAACCACTGCAGCCTTCAGCCAGCGAATTTCCCGACCTCTCTCATGTGCCTCTGGAACACCTGGACTTAAGACTTGTTTTCAGCAAGACCCAAGCAGTGTCCCTCCCTCCTCACAGAGCCTATGACTGTGAAATCGACCTCCTGCCTGGGACAGCACCACCCAAAGGGTGATTCTACTCTCTTTCTCCCGTTGAAAGGCAAGCCAAGGAGAAGTACATCTCCGAGTCTCTGGCAGCTGGGATCATCCGCCCTTCCTCCTCCCTAACAGGGGTGGGACTTTTCTTTGTGGAAAAGGACAAGTTGCTCTGCCCCTGCATTGACTATTGAGGTGCCAACGCCATCACCATCAAGAACCGTTACTCCCTACCGCTCATGTCTACTGCCTTTGAACTACTCCAGGGAGCCAAGATATTCACCAAGTTGAACTTATGCAATGCCTACCATCTCATCAGGATCAGGGAGGGGGACAAGTGGAAGATGGCCTTTAACACCACCAATGGCCACTACGAGTACCTCGTGGTCCCTTTCGACCTGACCAATGTGCCTGCAGTCTTCCAGGCACTCATCAATGACGTCCTAAGGGACTTAACATCTTCATTTTTGTGTACATGGATGACATCTTGATCTTCTCTTGCTCCCTGGAGGAACATCGGGGCCACGTCCGGCAGGTCCTCCAGCACCTGCTAGAAAACAAGTTGTTTGTCAAGGCGGAAAATATTAGATTAGATAAAACTTTATTGATCCCTTTGGGTGGGTTCCCTCAGGGAAATTAAGATTCCAGCAGCATCATTACAGATAAACAGAGAAAAGAAATAGAGAACTTCTAGATAAATTAAAATAAATTAAGTATTTACATATACAAATATATAAAAATAATAAGATAAGGGGGAGGGGGGAAAGGTGGAGAGAAGGGGGGGTGGCGGCAGGAGAGATATTGCACTTTATATTGCACATTGTCCGGTATTGCTTATTGTTAAGCTAGGCTACTGCTCCTTCCCGTCCTCTGTCCTCCTGTTACCCCTCTTCCCCCCCCCAGAGAGGAGTTGTACAGTCTGATGGCGTGAGGGACAAAGGAGTTTTTAAGTCTGTTCATCCTGCACTTGGGAAGGAGCATTCTGTCACTGAACAGGCTCCTCTGGTTGCTGATGACGGTGTGCAGAGGGTGACTGGCATCATCCATGATGTTCAATAGTTTGTCCATAGACCTCTTCTCTGCCACCATCACCAGAGTCTCCAGCTTCACGCTGACCACAGAGCCGGCCCGCCTGATCAGTTTGTCCAGCCTGGATGTGTCCTTCTTGGATGTGCTGCCCCCTGTAGGTGCATTTGGTAATTGAGTGATCAATCTCATTGAATCTGAAGGTTAATAATTAAATCATTAAATTGAATCACTCTCATTGAATCATTTTCATTGAATCAGTCTCATATCATTAAATCACTCATGGAATCAGTCAGTCTCATTAATTAATACCATTAATTTTGGTGCTTAATAATAAATTACCAAACAGCTAAATTATGGCATATTCCAAATTATTATGATCACTTACCATATTACATAACTCATATGCACCTTTGAATTCTTGGAGATTGTGTGACTTCAAAGATATTGGAACACAAATAAATAGACAGTTTCAATAATAAATGAATTTATTATAACAATGATAAAAATTGAATAATAGCAGTTGAAATATATAAAAATATGATATATACTTGATGAGCGTGAGTGTGTGTGTGTTTGTGTGTGTGTGTGTAAAAAAAAGAAATTAAACATGAAACGTGTGTGTGTGTGTGTGTGTGGGAGTTGAGATGTTCCGAGACTTTTGGAGTTTCACCATTGTGAAGCCTTCCGTGAAGCAGAGGATTTCTTGGTCCGACGCGTGGTTGCTCGTGATGAAAAGAAAGTCTCTGATCAAACAATGTGCACAGAATTAATTAGAAGGATCCGGTCGCTCCTAATTTTAAATTAACTGCTCGGGCTGCAGTTTGTACGTACTTGATAATAGAAATAAAAACCGGTTGTAACTCATTTGAGTTAGATCGTGCAATTTTTGGATTTTTACCGTGGCCAAAGGTAAACAAAGAAATTGCGCTGAATTGTGGATCTTGCAAGAAAGAGAAGAAAAGACGTCTATCTTGGGTTTGCTCAGCGGAGCAAATCTCTTTGTGCCTGCAGACCGCTGGTCCAGATGGAAAGAGAGACGGAGAAGTCCTCCTTGTGTCCGTGTTGAAATCACGGCGCCACAAGAGGAGGAGCTAGGAGTTTCCGGGTTTCTTATGCTTTCATGGAGGATGTGACGTTGGTGATCCTGCCCCCGCGTGATGCAGGTCAACACGGAAGCTGGTGATGGGAGTTGTAGTCCTTAAAGGGACTGTTGTAGTTCTTACATGGACTGTACCTACAATCCCCCTTTTGGTCTCAGGGGTATGATGGAGTCGTAGCACTGAGAGCACAGTACCGTACAGTCCATGTGTCCATAGTCCTTGAGGCAGCCTTGCTCTGTACAGTCCATGGTGTCCTGTGAAAACTGTGTAAACTCATGAGTTCCAGTAAGACAGTTGGAGGCAGAGGCATTTTGGGCATATACTCAGGCTATGGGCATTTTGAGCATATAATCACTAGCTAGGTCAAAGTCACATAAAAAAAAAATTATTAAACATTGAACATGAAACATACAGTATATACTTCATTTCCTATGCATAAAATAAACAAGAAAAGAGAAGAAATGAAGGAAGAAAAGAAGTGTTAGTGTTTGGGTTGGCAAACCTAATCTTCTGGAGAAGTAATCGCAGCGGGTGGTCTGGCCAGAAAGTGTGCGCTACTGCGGCTAAAGCTGTCAGACCATCTTATCCAGCTTGGCGTGTAATGTTATGTATTTGATGTGAAAATGTGACTGGGAATGTTGGTATACGCTTATGGGTGAGTGAGGCGTACAAGCTAGGTGGACAGGATGGGCCTAACTATCGTCCCCCCCTCTTGGAATGAGGACTGTTCAAAAGGCTGGATTTGATTGTTATGGAAATCGATATGAGAGCGTTTGATTGGGCCTGGATGTCCTAATGCAATACGCGACGGGGGACAGTTTTCCACGATCGAAAGGTCCCGACCAATGTGGTAGGAACTTTTTGAGACTTCTACCGGCTTGGTAAAGTTGAAATATAGGACTTTGTCGCCTATTTGATATTCGTGATGGGAGGCTTTTCGGTCGTAGTAGGCCTTTTGTTCTTTTACGCTCATTTCGATTTATTTTGTTGAGGGGTCTGACCTCTTTTGAAACAGTTCTTTAATCTCAGCCAACTGGGCTTTTAAAGATTCCAGCTCTGAGCGGAACTCACCAGGTTGGTCTGAGTCACTGTGTCGGTCATCTCTACCCCTACGTTTAGAGTTACGGTTGGAACGCTCCTGCCGTCTCTGGCCAGAGCGGGGATGACAGTCTTGCTGCCAACCGCCTTGTTCCCTATGACCCTTTTCATGTGATGGGTGATTGCCATAGTCACTGTGAACTTGCCTTCGGTCCCTCCTGGCCTTACCTTGCCGATTTCACCGCTCACGCTGGTGATGGCTCGGCAAGGGGCGGTTCGGACCGGGATTTCTCCAGGGGGGCCCCCCTTTTGGAGCTTCGCCTCCTTCTAAGGCTAGCGGGGGCTCGTCTGCATCCTGGAGCCTAAGGACTCTGGGTTCATCATCGTTTCCGTTTGTGGTTTTGACAAAGGTCTCCCAGGTCATTTGGGCTAGTTGCCTAATTTCCCTCATTGAGTGGAAACCCTGTCGACATGTCAGTGTGACTTAGGTCCGCATGCTTGGGTGGAGGTTATATAAGAAGAGTGATTTGAAGCCTCTATCTTCTTCCAAGCCTGGTGCACTACTACCCTGGAAATAGGCAGTACGTAGCCGTCTATAATACTCACGAGGTGCCTCAGACCATTTTTGTTTGATTTGTATAGCACACAATGTCACGGAGGTTTCATCCGTGTACGGTGCATATTCTTCCCTCATGTAATTGCGAAGTCTCGAATAGCTATCGCGAATGTTTGGGGGTAGCGTCTCTAAAAAGGCGCGAACGCTGCTACTGGAGGTCTTCCAGATCAGTTTAAGTTTCTCTCGCGTGGTGGCTTTCGGTAGGTCCATCAGGCATCGGTCAATTTCTCGCAAATAATCATTTACATTTGTTCTTTGATTGTCGGGATCGAATCGCTCGACATCTTTGGCAAGTAGGTCAGTTTGCCGTAAGCGAAGAGTTTGGTGCACGTCCTTGTGCGGTCTTCTTGGCTCTCCTGAGTACTCACTATCTAAGCTACTCTGGTGTTGTTCCCATTTCGCACTAGATTCATAGCCTGATTCATCCGAAGATGGATCAGGGATACTGTAGCACACTGACCTGGGTATGCTATGGTTCTGGGCTCGGGATGAGCACAATACAGCTCCACCCTGGCTAAACGACGAAGTCGTGTAGCGAGTTGATGGCGTTTGGTGGGGTGTCTGGTCCTCGACCAGGTAATCTACGGTGTCCGGTTCGGACGCCTCCTCCCGCTCTGAGCTTTGGCGCATTGTTGGGGGTCTTTCACGCCCCTCACGATCTTCTTGGGGGGGTCTGCTCTTCGGCAGCCCTCTTGGCAGCCATTTTGGCTTTCTCTAGCCTTTTGGCACAATCAAGGGAGTTCTTCAAGAGCTCACACTCCCTATATAAATCATTATTATCGGCTGCCAGCTCGGCGTTGCTGGTGGTCAGCCTTTCAACCTCTCTGCGGAGGCATCTGATTTCTGAATCAGTATCTCGGAAGTATGACAGGAATAACTTACCTAGTGCCTCTTGGACACCAAGGGTTGTTTTTTTGGATCTCTCATATGTTTGTTCGAGTTATCCATGTTGTTTTGGCATTCACTCTTACTTGTGCTCCTAATGTTTGCCTTTTCGGAGGCAGAGCAGTGAATGAGGTCTGCGATGACCTCAAGGAGAGACACGTCTTGAGCATTGTCTTCAATTTTTGAGACACAAGGGAATGCCATTTTGCTTAGGTTGGATATTGGATAATTAATTTATCAATGAGTTAATTTATTAATTAATTTTTATTAATTAATATTAACTATGTAATTAATTAATCAATAAGTTGTTTTCTGTTTGGAAATGCTATCTCTTATCCTAAATTAAGAATAGGTTATTAGTATTTTGTAATATGGTTATCACGCTACTGTTAACCGTCTAACACACCTGGGGATATAGCTTAACAACTGCTGAATCAAACTGGTAGTTTATCTGTTGCAACAATATTCAAGAAGTCAACACCAATCGCCTCACACGGGGCACCAATTTAACTGTAGGTGCATTTGGTAATTGAGTGATCAATCTCATTGAATCTGAAGGTTAATAATTAAATCATTAAATTGAATCAGTCTCATTGAATCGTTTTCATTGAATCAGTCTCATATCATTAAATCACTCATGGAATCAGTCTCATTAATCAGTCTCATTAATTAATACCATTAATTTTGGTGCTTAATAATAAATTACCAAACAGCTAAATTATGGCATATTCCAAATTATTATGATCACTTACCATATTACATAACTCATATGCACCTTTGAATTCTTGGAGATTGTGTGACTTCAAAGATATTGGAACACAAATAAATACACAGTTTCAATAATAAATGAATTTATTATAACAATGATAAAAATTGAATAATAGCAGTTGAAATATATAAAAATATGATATATACTTGATGAGCATGTGTGTGTGTGTGTGTGTGTGTGTGTGAGTGTGTGTGTGTTTGTGTGTGTGTGTATAAAAAAAGAAACATTAAACATGAAACATGTAGTGTGTGTGTGAGTTGACCACGTGTTTCTAAGTGAAAACAAGGGAGTTAGCTTTGGTTGCTAAGACAAAAGAATTAGCTTTGTGTTGCTAGCTAAGGAGGGTGTGTCACCACGTGGGGTTTGAGAACAAAGGATTTAGCTCTGGTTGTTAGCTAAGATGTGTTGGCCATGTGTGGAGACACAGATTAGCCTTGTGTCGCTAGCTAAAACAAAGGGATGCTAGCTAGCATGTGTTTGTGTGTGAAAGGCCTGGTGACCACGTGGTAAGGCCTTTGGCCTAGCAAAAGAAAGGCTAGCGTGGGATGCTAACTAAGGTGTGTTTGACCACGTGGAGACACAGATTAGCCTTGTGTCACTAGCTAAGACAAAGGAATGCTAGCTAAGGTGTGTTTGTGAGGCCTGTGGAGGAGGGCCGCCATGTGTTCTCCTTTGAGACAATACAATTAGCCCTGGATGCTAATGGGACAAAAGAATTAGCCGTAGGCTAATTTCACTAGCTTATAACAGTACTGAATCCACTGAAATTTTGATGAGGTCAAAATGTGTGTAAATAATGAAATTAAAGTATTAGAAAGAAAGAGAGAGCATGCAAAACCTATTTAACAATTGAGATATTAAAACAAAATGGAACAATCAATTCAATTCAACATGCTGCATGTTTACAGTGTACACATTTAAACCGTTCCTGAGTTTAAATTCATACTTCTTCATAAAAGCTAATTCCTAAGACTAGGTTTTTGCCCAAATGCCAGTCTTACTCAGTATTTTGCCTCTACGCAAAATTATGAAGAGATGTTCCAAGACTTTTGGAGTTTCACCATTGTGAAGCCTTCCGCGAAGCAGAGGATTTCTTGGTCCGACGCGTGGTCGCTTGTGATGAAAAGAAAGTCTCTGATCAAACAATGTGCACAGAATTAATTAGAAGGATCCGGTCGCTCCTAATTTTAAATTAACTGCTCGGGCTGCAGTTTGTACATACTTGATAATAGAAATAAAAACCGGTTGTAACTCATTTGAGTTAGATCACGCGATTTTTGGATTTTTACCGTGGCCAAAGGTAAACAAACAAATCGCGCTGAATCGTGGATCTTGCAAGAAAGAGAAGAATAGACGTCTATCTTGGGTTTGCTTGGCGGAGCGAATCTCTTTGTGCCTGCAGACTGCTGGTCCAGATGGAAAGAGAGAGAGAAGTCCTCCTTGTGTCCATGTTGAAATCATGGTGCCAAAAGAGGAGGAGCTAGGAGTTTTCGGGTTTCTTATGCTTTCATGGAGGATGTGACGTTGGTGATCCCGCCCCCGCGTGACACAGGTTTGCCAAAATCTCATCGATGTCAGCTGCGCAAGGCAAGGGTAGAGGTCGCAGCAAACCTTCACAGCCTAAAATAGATTTCACTCTGGCTAAACAGAGTGGTGCGGCTACAGCTAATGTTAGCCCAACAGTGGAGAAGAAGGCTAACGTAAATACAACTGAAGTACCTACTACCCAGCCAATTCTTGAAGCTATTAGTGGCTTAAAAACTGACTTTGGCAACAGGTTTGATGGAGTCCTGACCGCAATTGAAGGAGTGAGAAAAGAAATTGGTGTGCGTTTGGAACAGGTTAAGTGTGCAGAAACTCGCATCTCCGAGACAGAGGATGCTGTTAGCAGTCTAGCAGCCAGAGTCCGCAGCCTCAAAAATAAACAAAGCCATGGAGGACAAGATTGTCGACTTAGAAGCAAGATCCAGAAGAGCTAACCTAAGGTTGGTTAACCTCCCAGAGGGTGCGGAAGGCAATGATGCCTGCTCTTTCCTCGAGTCTTGGATCCCGGAGGCCCTGGGCTTAATTTTGCCTAACTCAAAACTAACCTTGGAGAGAGTCCATCGTGTGGGACCGAGGAGCGAGCTGTCCACACCCCCAAGAACACTGATTATGAAGTTCTTGAATGACAGAGACAAGATGAGAGTTCTGAATGCGGTCCGAAACAAGAAGCAGATATTCTACAAAGACAGAGCAGTTCAGTTTTACCCCGACCTAGCGCCTGGGATACACATGAAGCATAACACCGTGAGGCAAAAGCTGCACAACATGGGAATAAGAAATGGAATACATTTTCCTGCAAAGTTGCTGTTAACCCACAATGGCAATACTCGGTCTTTTGATAAACCATCCGACGTGGAGGACTTCATCAGATGCATTCAAGAGGAGGAAATACGTGATGAGTAGCTGTAATGGGATAACTTCACTGATTTGCTGTTTAGCATAACAATTTAGCTTCCGTTGACAGTAGGTGCTAATATATACAGTGCTTGTGAACTTTTTTTTTCTTTTCCCTGTTTCATACATGGTGCACTTATCCTGACTTATTTGGCATCTTGCGTCTCGATAATGATTAATTATACATACTTGCTGAATTCTTATAGGAGTCAATGCTACCTGTCTTGCTTTCTTACTGAAGCTAATTTTTTTGGACCTACTGGTTAGCATAACAACTTGGCTTCTGCCGGTAGCCGGAGCTAAAGTAAACAGCGCTGGTGAGAAAGTTAATTTTGCCGACATGTATAAGTTCCTCTGTTTTAATGATGCCCAACTCACGAACAGTTATCGGGTCTCATAGTTGCACTTGTAAAGTTTGTTATAACTCGTGTAATCTATAAGAGTTTGGTCTGATGTTATCTAAGTTTTCTGACCAAGATCCGGACTCAATTTCCCAGAAGGCAACTGGGGTCAGACCCTGTTCACATGTTTTACTTCCGGCTGAATAGCTTCTGGCATAGTTGAAAATAATCTGTTTTTTTTTCCTTTTTTTGATGTGTTTGTATGGATGCATGAGGATGTAGGTATAACATTTACTCTCACTCGGGCAAATATTTCTGAATAACCTTATCCACTACTTATTACCTGGGTCTTATTTTCATATTTATTTATTGTTATTTTTTTAATAGTTATTTTCAATATATATTCTATTTTTATTCCCATCTCATCTCATTATCTCTAGCCACTTTATCCTTCTACAGGGTTGCAGGCAAGCTGGAGCCTATCCCAGCTGACTATGGGCGAAAGGCGGGGTACACCCTGGACAAGTCGCCAGGTCATCACAGGGCTGACACATAGACACAGACAACCATTCACACTCACATTCACACCTATGGTCAATTTAGAGTCACCAGTTAACCTAACCTGCATGTCTTTGGACTGTGGGGGAAACCGGAGTACCTGGAGGAAATCCACGCGGACACGGGGAGAACATGCAAACTCCACACAGAAAGGCCCTCGCTGGCCACGGGGCTCGAACCCGGACCTTCTTGCTGTGAGGCGACAGCGCTAACCACTACACCACCATGCCGCCCTCTATTTTTATTTATTTTATTTATTTACTTTTATTACTTTTCACTTCACTTTCATACTCTTTCCATCCATAATGGTGCTGTCAAGAGTGTCTTCATTATTTTTGCTCTCCATTACAATAGCAATGGATAATAGAGTTTAGTTTTAATTTTCTTTCTGATAAGAGGAGGGGGAGACCGCTTTAGAGATGGAGGGGACAGCGACACTTGACCATTCCTCAGGAAGTGTGGAATGGTCTCCAAGTCTACTGGAGTGTACAAGTGGGGGGAGGTTGGAATCCCGTGCTTTGGGATACCGGGTTTTTGTTTTTTGTTCAAGGGTTTTTTTCATATGGTTGTTTTGGCGGTTTGTAGATATTTCTTTTTTCCTCCACATGAGTAGTCCACAACTAGTTAGATATTATGTCCAGTGGGGTAGTAATTAAATTTACTTCTTGGAACTGTAGGGGGTTGCAAAAACTTAAAAAGGTTAAGCAAGTAATGGGGAGATTAAAAGGTATACAATCTAATGTTATTTTTCTGCAGGAAACTCATTTGGTAATGAAGGAGGATGTTAGGATAAGGAGGAGGTGGTGGGGGACAGTTTTCTCAGCCCCTTTCAATTCCCAGGCAAGGGGTGTCATGACTTTGGTTCATAGGTCCATTCCACTGAATGTCACTAAGGTAATAACAGACAAATTTGGCAGGTTTCTGATAATCCAAGGTACGCTTTTCACTGAATGCATCAATTTGGTTAATATATATGCACCAAATCACGATGACCCAAATTTCTTTAATAATTTGTTTCTGACCTTAGCATCACTTAATGGGCATTACATTATTGCTGGGGATTTTAATTACATACTTGACCCCAACATAGACAGATCAACACATTCAGACTCATCCCACAGTAAAAGTAGAGCTATAATTCATCAGTTCATTAAGCATCTTAATCTGAGGGACATCTGGAGAGATAGGAATCCTGGTGTGGCAATGTATTCTTGCTTCTCCAAAACTCATCACACGTATTCACGAGTTGACTATTTTCTAGTTTCAGCCAGCTTAATAGGAAAAATCAAGGACTGTAATTATGACAGCATCCTAATTTCAGACCACACCACAAATAATCTGGTTTATGTGGATCCAGGACAGCTATGGGATCCCCCCAAATGGACATTTCAACATAAATGGCTCCAGGACCCAGACCTAATAACTTTTCTTGGAAAACAAATAGATGAATATTTCATGATTAATACTTATGAGACATCAGCAAGCACCAGATGGGAGGCCTTTAAAGCCTTCCTCAGAGGCCAGATAATTAGTTTTACTAGCTCTAAATCTAAAAAAAAACAAACAAAAAACTGCATTACTAGAGGCAAAAATTAAAACTATGGAGGATATTTACTTCAAAAACCCCTGCCCTAAAATTCATCAAGACCTTCTATTATTGAGAGTTCAGTATAATGAAATCTCAGCTTCCAAGGCCACTGCTAACCTTTTAAAACTTAAAGTTCCTTCGATCAAGGAGAAAAAGCAGGCAAGATTCTAGCTTGGTGCTTAAAACAACTTCAAGTTGAAAGATCCATTACCAATCTTAAAAATGAGAGGGGGGAATCCATTGCAGACCCAGTGGCCATAAATGATAACTTTAGGGACCTTTATGAAAGACTCTATAGCTCGGAAGTAATCAGAGGGCTAGCAGACCAGAGCTCATTGGCATTCTTAGATAGTCTCAACTTCCCCAAATTAGAGGAATGTGAAGGGTCAGCACTGGAGGTAGGCTTGACAGTGGAAGAAATCTCGGCAGCAATAAAGTGCATGAATTCTGGAAAAGCTGCAGGTCCAGATGGCCTGCTGATAGATATCTACAAAAAATTTGAATCAAAAACATTTCCCCTTTTGGAAATGTTTTTAGAATCCCTTCAGAAAGGGATACTTCCTCCCTCCCTGAGAGGTGGTCTGATTACGCTCCTCCCAAAACCGGGTAAAGCCAACGATAAGTGTGAAAATATGAGACCGATCAGCCTCCTGAATTCAGACTTGAAGATTCGATGTAAAATTCTGGCAAAAAGATTAGAACCTATATTACCAGGTCTAATAATGGCAGATTAAAATGGTTTTATGACCGGACGTCACGGCTTTCCTAATGTGAGAAGGATCTTGAACATCTTACACAACCAGAAAGGGGCATCGGACACGGCCTTCTTGGCATTAAATGCTGAGAAGGCCTTTGATAGGGTGGAGTGGTCTTATTTATTTGAGGTTCTTGGGCACTTTGGCCTGGGGGAGGGTTTTTGTAATTGGGTTAAACTTTTGTACAATGATCCCTATGCAGAAATTACCAACAACATTTCGAAATCGATAAATTAAAAGAGGCTGTAGACAGGGTTGTCCACTTTCCCCATTACTTTTTATAATTGCAATCGAACTGTTTGCCATGGCTGTGAGAGGACATAGTGGAATCACGGGAATAAGTATTGGAGAATCTGATCATCGTATAGCTCTTTACACTGATGATGTAATTCTTTTCCTTAGAAATTTAGATAAATATATTCCTTCCCTCCTGAATCTAATTAAGACATTTGGCAAATTGTCGGGCAATAAAATCAATAACTATAAATCTTCCATAATGCTTCTCAACTCAAGGGAGAGGCCGGATCCACCCACTCATGCACTTCCTGGTTCCTGAGTTGTTTGCGCCGAGTCCTTTTTTCCAGCGAGTGCCGGCGTTAATTACTAATCCTTTTTTAACTTTTTTCTACAAATAAATTTCCAGTATCCTCTTCATTTTTATTGTACTGTCGCTTTCTTTTTTGTACTTTTCACTTTCGTTTTCTTTTTTCCGGTTTTTTTCCCGGTTTTTCTCTTTCTTTTTTCGAAAGAACGCCAAGACCGGAAGCTTTCTTTTTCTCTCCTCCTGTGTAAAGACCACAAGTGGAGGCCATCCACATCGGATCTGCTTTAATATCAACAGATCTTCGTTTAAGGTACGTGAATCTTTTCATCATGGCACACCTTCTGCCTGTTCAGTGTGCTGAGTGCAGGATGTTTAGTCATTCTTCCTCCGTCGCTAGCAATAGCTTTATTAGCTTTATTTGTGATAAGTGCAGATTAGTTAGCTCTCTGACGGAGAAGATTACAGTGCTAGAAGCGCGTGTCCAGGCTTTAGAGCAGGTTAGTGAGCGTGAGAAAAGTATAGCTTCTGTAGGGGAAAGTCTGGATGCCCTAGGTGGAGTTAGTAATCCCCTAACTCCGGCATTAGAGCCCTTACAGCGGGGCGAATGGGTGACGGCTCGGCGGCATAAGCGTAGAGCCAAAGCTACCGCTGAGGCTCGCCCACGGGAGCACCACTCCTCTCCGTGTCACGTGCCGAACAGGTTTGCTCTCCTTAGTGATGCACCCGCTGAGAAACCTGAAAGAGCTCTGGTTATAGGGGACTCTATCATACGGCACGTGAAATTAGCTCAGCCTTTAGGGGCACCAACAGCTTTAGTCAGGTGTATACCGGGAGCCAGGGCGCCGGACATAGCAGGTAATCTTAGGGTCCTAGGCAAGCACAGGTTCTCAAAGATAGTTATCCATGCAGGAGCTAATGATATACGCCTTCGTCAGTCTGAGGTTACTAAGAGTAACTTTGTAGAGGTGTTTAAATTAGCGAAGGTGATGTCCGATGCTGTAGTGTGCTCTGGCCCCATCCCAATGCGGCGTGGCGATGTAGCTTACAGCAGGTTATGGTCGCTGAACTACTGGCTGTCCAGGTGGTGCTCTGAAAACAGTGTGGGCTTTATAGATAATTGGGCTAATTTTGAGGGCACTGCTGGCCTGTTAGGGCGGGACGGTATCCATCCTACTCGGGAAGGTGCTGCTCTCATTTCCTGCAACATAGGTCATAGTCTCAGAACAGGCCTAGTTAATTCCTGGCAATCCAGAGCCAAGGCCAGGGAGCAGACGAACAGGCTAAACCGACTGTCTGCTAGCTGCACAGAGTCATCACTCAGGGTCCACTACATCGAGACTGTGTCTGTTCCCTGAGCTCAACAAAAAGGTAGAAATTTTCAGAGATTTTGTTCCAGTAACCTAATCAATATAAAATTAGCTCATACTGACTGTACAGCTGCTGCCAGCACCTTTGATCTAAAGGTGGGGCTATTAAATATTAGATCTCTTACATCTAAAGCGCTAATGGTTAATGAACTCATTACTGATCAGGAGTTTAATGTACTTTGTTTAACTGAAACATGGATTAAGCCAAATGAATATATAGCATTAAAAGAAGCGAGTCCTCCTGGATAGTTATATACACCAGCCTCGTCTAACTGGCAGAGGAGGAGGCGTTGCAGTTATTTATAACGATTATCTAGGTGTAACACAAAAACCTGGTTATAAATTTAATACATTTGAAGTTCTTCATACTCGTATAATGTATGTAGCCTCAAAAAATAAGTCTACCCAGTTAATTCCATTGCTTATTATTTACAGGCCCCCAGGGCCATATTCTGAGTTTCTTTCTGAATTTGCAGATTTTATCTCAGATCTGGTTATTTCCTTAGACAAAGCTTTAGTTGTTGGAGATTTTAATATTCACTTCGATAACCCAGAAGACCCTTTAAAAACAGCATTTGTGTCCATCTTAGATTCAGTCGGGATTAAGCAGAATGTCATAGGACCGACCCATAATGGTGGTCACACCCTTGATCTAATACTAACATTCAGATTAAACGTAGACAATAGTCATGCTTCCCCAGTCTGAAGTTATCTCAGATCATTATCTCATCTCATTCAAACTATGTCTGAGTAATAATATATGCACCTCACCACGCTACTGTATTAAACATACTTTCACGTCAACTACTACACAGAGCTTTATAAATGATCTCCCAGAGTTATCAACTTTGATTGGGTCACTGTCAGCCCCTGCAGAACTTGATCAGGCAACTGAATGCTTAGAGTCAACATTCCGCCATACTTTAGATAATGTAGCTCCTCTAAAAAGGAAAATGGTCAGAGACAAAAAATTAGCACCCTGGTATAATGATGACACTCGCACATTAAAACAGACCACTTGAAAATTGGAACGTAAATGGCGTCAAACAAAATTGGTAGTGTTCAAATTAGCTTGGAAGGAGAGCTTCCTGAAGTATAGAAAAGCTCTTAGTGCTGCGAGATCAACATATTTCTCCTCCCTAATAGAAGATAACAAAAATATGTAGTGGATGTTCATTATGTCTAACTATTACAGATATTTTAAGTTCGTTTCTTAGACAAGGATTTTTTTTTTTAAGCTTGTTACCTCGTTAACAGTTTCGGCGAGAATCTCCCGCCTTCTTCAGAAACAGTCACCAGATGTCGAGTGGTGACGTGCCTTATCAGCTGATGTTGCGTTACGGAGGCATGAACGTCCCGCCCAATTTGACAGGTAGTTCACGCCTCCTGCTGTCAGGTCGCTCCTCCAGGACGGCGCTCCAGGTGTGCGACAGCGCGTACGCTCCCTCATCCCGGTTCATCGTCCTCTGCGCCCGCTTACGTATCTCCACTGCCTCTAAAATCCAATGCTGGAATCTATTTTCTTCAGCGCGAATGACTCTGGCCTCTTCCCAATTCATTATGTGATTTTGCCGTTTGCAGTGGTCTGAAATGGCTGATTTTAGGTTTTCTTGGTTTGCTTTTTCTTTTTCGGATCTTGTGAGTCTTTTTGTTGTTTCTTTTTCACACTCTATTTGGTGTTCTTTCCTTCGAGTATGGAAGCATCTGCCCATTTCACCAATATAGACTTTATTACATGAACGGCAAGGGATTTCATAGATGACATTGCATTTATTGTCCAGTTGTATTTTGTCTTTGGGTTGAACTAGCAGCTGTCGGAGGTTCTTGTATGGTTTGACCGGGGTGTTGATGTGATATTTCCTCATGGACCTGTCAAAGCAGCTTTACAGAATTTGAATGACTTAAAACATGAGCTAATTTTATCCCTAATCTATCTCCAATGAGCAAGCCTGTGGCGACGGTGGCAAGGAAAAACTCCCTCAGACGACATGAGGAAGAAACCTCGAGAGGAACCAGACTCAAAAGGGGACCCATCCTCATCTGGGCAACAACAGACAGCCTGACTATAATATTAACAGTTTTAACATGAGGACAGTTTCACTGATGTTATAACTCTTCATTGATGGAAACTTGAGTGCAAAACTGTTCATGATAACTGCAGTCCTAAAGTTAGCAAGACAACTGTAGTCCTCAGCCATAAAAGCATTACTGAAATAGTCCAGAGCATCCTCCAGGTATAACCCTCAACTGTCCTCATGGGGCCGTCCTTCACAGGAGCAGTGCGATAAAACTCCGACCAGACACAGGGCACCATGATGGATCAAGCAGGTCCGAGGGGCAGAAGAGGCCAGCATCTCAATCCCAGGACCAACATGTAACTCAGAGGGACAGATTGGGGGGGGGGGAAGAGAGAGAGAAAGAAAACACATGTTGTTAGGTATGCCCTAAAAATGACGAGTATTAAATCTGTGTGGTAGGCTCGCAGAGATGAGAGTCTTTACATCAGGCATAACACACAACAATGGCATGTTAATATGGTAAAAAATATATCATGACCTGCTCTGGCTGGATGCTTGATTGGGTGATGGGAGCACACTCCTCAGCAATGATATGCAGATGGGACCCTTAGGGCTGGCCAAGACAATTCAGTTACATTTCACCAGGTCTGGGACATGCGACAGAAAGTCTGACGGCCGATTCCCTGCAGGCTACAATAGCCAGTCGAGGTCTCCACCCTCTCCACCAAAAGATTTCCTGTTGACTCCATGTAACTCAGAGGGACAGAAAGAAAACAGGTTGTTAGGTATGCCCAATGTCACCTGAATAAGTAGGAGCAGTATACATATTGCACCGAGTACAAGCAGGGACTCCGGCAACTGGGGAAGACCCTCTAGATCTACACCTTTACCTCATAAAACACCATTAACAAAAGGCTTGACTAAACAGATATGTTTTCAGCCTAGACTTAAATGCTAAGACTGTGTCTGAATCCCGAACATTACTTGGAAGGCTGTTCCATAACTGTGGGGCTTTGTAAGAAAAGGCTCTGCCCCCTGATGTAGCCTTCACTATACGAGGTACCAGCAGATAGCCTGCACCTTTTGATCCAAGTAGGCGTGGCAGGTCATAGAGGAGCAGAAGTTCACTCAGGTACTGTGGTGTGAAACCATTTAGTGCTTTAAACAGGGATGTGATTTGGGGCTGGTGAAGTTATCTGAAAATTTTAGCCGGGGGTCTGGGGGCCGCAGGCCCCCAGCTGGTCCAGGGCAGCGCCCTGGTGGGGGGACAAGGGGGGGGGCGAAGCCCCCCGAAGCTCCTGGGTTCTGGGGTTTTCTGACTTAAAAATTGTACTAAAATGGCAAGCAAACACACAAGAAAAAACTTGTCATGATTAACAAATTCAAGCCAATTTAATGGTCAATATGCAACTCTGAGCCCCTATAGTAAATTCAATGATTCTTAACTGACAAAAAGCCAAAACATGAAACCTAAAAATGTCATTCTAAATTAAATCATCTGCATTAGAATAAATAGAAAATTGTATAAAACAAAATTTATACTTTCAATTACTGTAGAAGTTGAACATACCTAAATGTGCCTTTTCAAACAAACATGATGCAACATAAGAATTCATCCACCATCTCATCTCATCTCATTATCTCTAGCCGCTTTATCCTTCTACAGGGTCGCAGGCAAGCTGGAGCCTATCCCAGCTGACTACGGGCGAAAGGCAGGGTACACCCTGGACAAGTCGCCAGGTCATCACAGGGCTGACACATAGACACAGACAACCATTCACACTCACATTCACACCTACGGTCAATTTAGAGTCACCAGTTAACCTAACCTGCATGTCTTTGGACTGTGGGGGAAACCGGAGCACCCGGAGAAAACCCACGCGGACAAGGGGAGAACATGCAAACTCCACACAGAAAGGCCCTCGCCGGCCCTGGGGCTCGAACCCAGGACCTTCTTGCTGTGAGGCGACAGCGCTAACCACTACACCACCGTGCCGCCCCTTCATACACCATTATTTATTAAACTCTATTGCTCCTGGTAGTCTCCCGGTTTGCTTCTTATGTATGGCAACTTCTAATATTTGATTAAGTTACTGCACACCCCGTTTAGACAGGGTAACAGGATTGACACAAAAAAATTAGTCATGCATAGACTACTTACCAAAACTGAAATTTTTAAGTAAATATTCTCAGATTCAGTTCATTCTGCCATCCATATAAAAGGTGAGAATATGTAGATCCTTGGCAACAAATTTCAATAATAGCTTTTGGGAGCATTTATTTTTGTTATTAATCACAGTAACAGAACTGACACAAACCTCTGGGACAGGTACAAAAATTAACAAAACATCGAAAAAATCTCTTTTCTTAATGGCATTTACAATTTGTGACATCATATGTCCATTGTGGTTTCCACAGTCTTGTCGTTGAACATGAAAAAGTTTCAATTCCACCTTTGTCTAACATTAAGAATCATGTCTGAAAAAAAGTCTCTTTTCAGTGGGACAGCCATTTTTGCTCATTTTCGACCCTAAAATCTGCTACAAAATATACATTTATGAACCAAAGTAGTCAAATTTTGAAATGCAAGGTAGAACTGATAATGTTTTATCATATGAGACCATAAAAAGGTTTTAGAAATCTCAAAATGTAAACAAAACACGTCCGGACAAAAAAAAAAAAAAATAAATACATTTTCTGTGAAATTGACTCATATACAGAACTGTACAGTGTTCACTCACTTGAGGATTTTCATATGCAAGAATAAAAATCACTTTTTCACTAAACAACATTCACAAAAAATGTGTTTGCAATTAATTGGGATCCACTGTTTTTATCATTTCAACCGTGCATCAGACCCTCGGCCAATTGAAAATCTCTTTCATGCACTTTTCTCCCTCATGCGAATTTTGAGAAGTTGGCAAGTATGTATTATTTGCACTGACATTTTAATATTGAATAAACAAATCAAAATTGTGTATAATTACCTTACATCCACGCTGTGGGAAATGTTTTGAGCAAAAATTAAAACTAACTTCGAGTGAAAAAGGTGAAATAATCTGTGATGAAGTTGGCAGAGACTCTTAAGTAAAGTGAGAGGAGGCGGGAGGGGTCAAGCATCACTGCCGCCTCACAGACTCACTTTCCCGGGTTAAACTCCCACCACTCCCCCTCTCTCTAGCTTTTGTTTTGTTTTCACTGAGTAACCATTTTGATTTGTAAACTAGAGCCATGATTTAAACTGCTGTTTCTTCGGACGTAACTAAAACAAACTGAAATAAAAACCGCCCCTTCTTTTCTCCTCAGAAGGTTTAGCCTCCGATGCTAACCTTTTCACCACAGCTTTCATAGCATGCGCATCCAGGAAGCAACAGATGGCGCGAGGCCCTGTTGCCACGGCAACCTTCGTCACCCCGCGAAAACATACCCAACTGTCGCACGTGCAGTGACACCATCACCACTCACAGGTTTATTATGGGGAAAGAAATGAGCTGGGTTGATTTTTTTCCTTCTTCCCCATGTTTATTTACTTTAAAAATACACACACACACACACACACACACACACACACACCAAACTGATGATCAGGTGCATCTTTACGCTCGATCACGGAGGCTGCCATCTTTCAACTCTTTGTTTGAAGCGAGCTTACGTACAGCTATCTAACAAGCGCGTTCATTGGTTGTTACAGAGCGATGGGCCAATCATGTACCTTGTTTCATCTCAATGACGGAATTACTGAAAGTCAGAACAAATAGGATATGAATGCGGATTTTTGAGCGAAAAATCAGAAAAAAATTTTCAAATTTTGAGGTGAAAAAAGTGGAATTCCGTGAATTTGCAGAAAAAATCACATCCCTGTTTAAAGTTCAATAGTAGTATTTTATAATCAATACGAAATTTGATTGGGAGCCAGTGCAATGTGGATAAGACAGGCGTGATGTGGTCATATTTTCTAGTTCTAGTAAGGACTCTTGCTGCTGCATTTTGAACTAACTGGAGCTTATTTACGCACTTATTGGAACATCCAGACAGTAAGGCATTACAATAATCCAACCTGAAGGTAACGAAAGCATGGACTAGGCGGGCAATCCATTGATCACCCTAAAGACTCTCTAGGCCATTCACGTTCAGCCCCCAGTGACCCACACCAACAGGATGACTCAACGACACCTTAGATGAGCTTTTCATCCATGAGAGGATAAATACCTGATACTCCCTACCAGTCAGACAGAACTGAAGAAGCCTTTCGGATGAGAGGTGAAACGTCTTCAAGAATCTTCAAGCAAGTCCAGTTGCTCTCTTTTACCACCCATAGTTACTATGACCTGGATGACTGAGAATATTCACAGAAATCGTAAGAGAAGAATTTATTATTTTTAGAAGCGGTTCAATTACTCCAGGCATTATCTGTTTGAATAGATGTGTAGGTAAGGGATCTAGTATGCAAGTTGAGGCTTTTGATGTAGAGATTAATGAAAGTAATTCAGTTTCTTTAAGGGGAGTAAAACATTCTAACTGATGATCTGATACAGTTATATAGTTAACTACAAGGTCACTTTCATTGTCTGACCTTAAATTAGTAGTTTGAATTTTTTGTCGGATATTCTCAATTTTGTCATTAAAAAAATTCATGAAGTCGTTGCTACTACATACTGCAGGTGTGCATGTGTCGATAGTGGACTTATTCCTGGTTAATTTTGCTACAGTATTAAATAGGAATCTAGGATTATTTTTGTTATCGATATTTTAAGTTCGTTTCTTAGACAAGGATTTTTTTTTTTAAGCTTGTTACCTCGTTAACAGTTTCGGTGAGAATCTCCCACCTTCTTCAGAAACAGTCACCAGATGTCAAGTGGTGACGTGCCTTATCAGCTGATGTTGCGTTACGGAGGCATGAACGTCCCGCCCAATTTGACAGGTAGTTCACGCCTCCTGCTGTCAGGTCGCTCCTCCAGGACGGCGCTCCAGGTGTGCGACAGCGCGTACGCTCCCTCATCCCGGTTCATCGTCCTCTGCGCCCGCTTACGTATCTCCACTGCCTCTAAAATCCAACGCTGGAATCTATTTTCTTCAGCGCGAATGACTCTGGCCTCTTCCCAATTCATTATGTGATTTTGCCGTTTGCAGTGGTCTGAAATGGCTGATTTTAGGTTTTCTTGGTTTGCTTTTTCTTTTTCGGATCTTGTGAGTCTTTTTGTTGTTTCTTTTTCACACTCTATTTGGTGTTCTTTCCTTCGAGTATGGAAGCATCTGCCCATTTCACCAATATAGACTTTATTACATGAACGGCAAGGGATTTCATAGATGACATTGCATTTATTGTCCAGTTGTATTTTGTCTTTGGGTTGAACTAGCAGCTGTCGGAGGTTCTTGTATGGTTTGACCGGGGTGTTGATGTGGTATTTCCTCATGGATCGTTGGATGCGTTCTGTGACTCCTTTTATGTATGGTAGTGTGACAAAGCCCCGGTTTGTTTTTTCGGTGTTTTTTCTTGTTTGTTTGTTTTTTCTTTTATTTGTGTCTGTAATTTCCCTTTCCGAATTGCCCACGGTGGATATTGGCAGTTTTTTAATGCCTGTTGGATGTGTTGGTCCTCCTCCTGTCTGTCTTTCTCCTCTGTGATGCTCTGTGCTCGGTCATATAGTGTTCTGATTGGTCAGAACCATTCTCTCCCAGAGGGCCAGTGATGAGGTCCACCCCTGCTCCTTCTCTCACCGGCTGTCCCCTGCTGAACATAATTATGACTTCGGCGACAGAGTTGTTGGCCATCAAGCTTGCCTTGGAGGAGTGGAGGCACTGGATCGAGAGGTCAGATCTCCCCTTCCTAGTCTGGACTGACCATAAGAACCTGGAGTACCTCAAGTCAGCCAAACATCTCAATTCCCATCAAGCCCATTGGTCTCTCTTCTTCTCCCGGTTCAACTTCACGCTCTCCTACCGCTCAGGTTCCAAGAATGGCAAACCCGACGCCCTGTCCAGGATGTTCTCTTCCCACCAAAAGGAGTCCAAGTGTAGGTATCATGCCGCCATCTTGGTCTAAGAACTACAACTCCCAGGCAACTTCCGCATTGACTATGTCACGCCTGGGCGGGATCACGTACATCATTTCTCAGGTTTCAACAAAAGGACTTGGAACCCAGCCATCTTCGCTCTTTCGTGTCGGACTCCAACCGAGACTGACCAGATAAAGAGTACTCATCATTAGACGTCTAAACAGCGTGTTTCCTTCTTTAATCTGCTCCTGATCAAAGTAGATATTGGAAACACGCGATCATCAACTCAAGCGAGTTATTAACCGGTTTTTGCAAGTATTACTTGTCTTTTAACGCGTACGCGGCTGCGAGCAAAGGCAGTTTTCTAAAGAGCTCTTCTCTTTTCTTTCTTTTAAATCCATGCACGGTGTTGAACAAAGACTTTTTGTCTTATCAACTATGAAGATCACCAAAGAAAACTTCAGAACTTCTCTCTCCCTCACCGAAGACTTCTGACCTCAGGAAGCGTGTGCAACTTCCTTGAGCTTCCAACTTCAGACAGAAGACAAACTTCCTCTGCAGTAAGAAGGCATTGGGCAAACAGAAGTTTAAGTCTTAGGAATTAGTTATTCTATTCACTTAATGTGAAGATTGTATGAAGTTAAATGAAGTGTATACACTGAATCTTGGTTCTCTATCATTTGTTTGTTGATTTAAAAATTGGTTAATCCATAAGCTGCATGCTCTCTCTCTCCCTTTCTCTCTCTCTCCTTTTAACATCCTAAATTCATTACTCACTCATATCCTGATCTCATTAAGATTTCAGTAACTCGGGTAATACTAGGAAGTTAAGAGAGCTGGCTGGCTGGAAAAGTTTTCCTTCCACTGGGCCTCACACGTATTTTAGATAGCAAAGCAGAGCCAGCTCCTTTGTTCTCCAAGGAGCAGATGTGGGCCCTGCCTCCACACACTAAGTTTTGAACACGTGGTCCTGTATCTCATCTTTGAATTAAATATCATAAGTCCTAAGTTTAATTCAACCTTGATAGCAATTCTCCTGTTTACATTTAAAGCCATATAAACTACAGATGACTGTTTGAATGTTTAATTTTTAATTGAAGCCTTCAGCTTTTACACACTAGGCCTGAAAGCACATGCTAGTTAGCATCTCTTTGTCTGATTAGCCTACAAGCTAACCACTAGGCTGGAAGCACATGGCTAGTTAGAAATTCTTTTGTTCAGTTAGCTCACAAGCTAAAATTGCTTATAAACTTTGCTCACTAAACTTTGAGGATTCCCCCTCCTCCAAGATTGCAGATAAGACACCCTGGTCCGTCCTGGCACGGACACACACACACATACCAAGATTGCAGATAACAACATAGCTCACAAGTTAAAACTGCTTATACATACACACACACACACACACACTGTTTACAGAAGATTTCAATTCTGCTGCTATTAGATTGTTCAAATTTTTCCTTTTCTTTTTATTAAAATTTTTATTATCTTTTTAATAATAAACTCCATTATTATTGAAATTGTGTCATTGTTTGTTTATAATACTTTGAAGTCACCCACATCGTCAAAGAATTCTTAAGGTGTATGAATAATTAATTAGATGCAGTTTGGTAAGTGATTAAACTTTGAATTATCAAATTTTAAACGATTCTTCACTTGATTCTTTAAATGATTCACTAAATGATTCATTGAATGATTCACCAAATAATTCACCAAATGATTCACTGATTCGATTCACTGACTCGATTCATTGAATGATTCACTTCAAATGATTCAAATGAGACTGATTCTGTGGTATGATTCAATTCAAATGAGTCAAATTAAATGATTCAATAGGATTGATTCATTTTAACTATTAACCTTCAAATTTAATGAGACTGATTTCATGTAATTACTAAAGAGTGATCACTTATCCAATTTTAAATACACAAAATCATTAATTACACCTACACCAAGCCACCCGAGACCATCCTTCCTCCTTGCTGCCTGGTGAGAGCTGCCATTCTAGAGGTTGAGACGCTCATGCAGAAGGCCCTGGAGCAGGACCCCGGTGAAGGTAACTCAAGCAACATAACACCTAACCATCTGTTTGTTCCCTGTTCTGTGCGAACCCAGGTGCTGCAGTGGGGTCATGGCTCCAAGTTGGCTTGTCACCTGGGAGCTGCTCAAACCCTGGCGCTCGTCCAACAGCGCTTCTGGTGGCCATCCATCAAGGAAGACATCCAGGAGTTTGTGGCAGCCTGTGACACATGTGCCTGGAACAAGGCAGCCAATCGACCACCTGCTGGCTTGCTAAGACCCCTCCCGATTCCTCATTGACCCTGGTCTCACATCGCCCTGGACTTCGTCACAGGACTCCCCAACTCAGGTGGCAACACATGCATCCTCAGTTATCGACCGTTTCTCCAAGACAGTCCATTTCATCCCTCTGCCCAAGCTTCCCACAGCTAAAGAAACCACCGAATTACTCATCCTTCACATTTTCCGCCTACATGGACTCCCCACTGAAATTGTCTCCAACTGGGGTCCTCAGTTCACTGTGCAGTTCTGGAGGGCCTTCTGCAAACTCATTGGGGCCTCCTGTAGTCTCTCCTCAGGGTTCCACCCTCAAACCAACAGCCAGGCAGAATGGGCGAACCAAGATTTGGAGGTGACACTCGGGTGCATGGCGTCCAGGGATGCCAGTTCTTGGAGTAAGTACTTACCTTGGGTCGAGTACGCTCATAACACCCTCTTCCTTCATCTGCCACAGGTCTCTCACCCTTCCAGTGTTCCCTAGGTTACCAACCACCACTCTTCCCCAACCAAGAGGAGGAGGTCGCCATACCCTCAGCCCAGATCTTCATACGCCACTGCAGGAGGACATGGGCAATGGCCTGGAGAAGACTCATTCACTCCACCCTAGCATCCAAGAGGCAGGCTGACAAATGCCACTCTAAGGTCGAGATTAACACCCACGCCTACCGGGTGGGGCAACGAGTCATGCTCTCCAGATATAAAATATAAAATATATAAAAAAATATAAAATAAAAACTCTACTCAAAAACAAAACTCCCCAAAATACAAAAAAGCAACAAAATATGGAATAAAAGTATATGATGGTAATAACATTCATCCATCTATTATCTGTAGCTGCTTATCCTGTAGAGGGTCGCAGGCAAGGTGGAGCCTATCCCAACTGACCATGGGCAAGAGCAGAGGTGGGCAAACTACGGCCCACGGGCCACATCCGGCCCGCGGAAGACAATCATATAAACATGATTGAGCAGCTCTATAAACTATAAGCGTCAGTGTTATCACATAGACAGGTGTTCTAGAGATCCGTCTTTCCAGTCAGTCGTATTCACACGAGATTACATTTGCAGAGTGGTGCAGCGTGTGCCATGGAAGTCATTCTGGCGCCCATGCCACTGATGAGCTTGAGAACACAGGATAAAACTTTACAATGAGCGGTCCTAAAAAAAGAAAAGTGGACAGTGAGTGCAGGGTGTTCAATAAAGAATGGACAACTAAATATTTTTTTGCTGAAGTCCGATCAAAGGCTGTATGCCTTATTTGCAAAGAAACCATTGCAGTTTTAAAGGAATATAACATCAAACGGCACTTTTCCTCCAAGCATGCTAATTATGCTAACAACCAGTCAGCGCAAGCACGGATGAATACAGCTCAGCGGTTGCTGAGTGAATGTGAGTATTAACACTTTCTCTTTTTAAAACTATGTTGGAGCTGTAATAAGATGGTAGTCACATGTTTATAGACAATAATATAAAAAGTATAACTCTTAGTAATTTTGGTTGTCGTGGGTGGCTGCTGTAGTGCTGGTGTTTGTTTTTAAGTACCGTGTGCTTTTAGGTGTCTGCTCCGCCCCTCATTTATGTCCCTGTCTGCTATTATAGGTGTATTATGAGCAGCTGACCTTGCTTCTGCTTATATCTGTTCCTGGACTTTTGCCTGTGGAGGTTATTCTGATCTATGAGTGGCCTTTTGGAATATGAAAACCTGTTTGGAACCTGTGTTTTGATTTTTTGAGGACTGGAAATATTTCAGTGAGTGACTTTGAACCTGAAAACCAGTTTGGAGTTTTTTGCTTTCTTGAGCTGTTTTGTTTGATTTTGTGGGCTGGATGGATCTAGTGCCAAACCACTGAACTGCAAACATGTTGGCATGGTGTGGTACCCAAACTGTTGAACTGCAAACATTTTGGAATGGTGTGGTACCTCTCCTACTAATGGTGGTTGGTTGTACTGGCAGGCTGGAAGTGGATGGTTAAAAAAAAAAAACACTCAGGTGTAAATCTATGAGTTCAGTGAAATGTACAAAAATGATATGTACTGATATGTAATTTAGTTCAATTTAATGATATGCAATTTAGTTGTATGTATAAAATGATACAAATATACAAATACACTGGCATCCTACTCATCCTGGCAGCTCAAAGATGTAATTTAAGAATTAAGTGTGCTACTTTTCTTACTATCAAGTGTGTGTGTGTGTGTGTGTGTGTGTGTGTGTGTGTGTGTGTGTGTGTGTGTGTATTACTTTTCTGGATGGATCCAGTGCCAATCTATTGAAGTGCAAGCATTTTTCTGCTCTGCCTTTGTTGACTGAGAACTAAAATAAATGTCAATCTGATCTGCATTTGGGTCTCTGTCAGTGAAGGCCTTACAATAACACTAAAGCTTTTCCGGTTTATGTTCGATATGTATGAATTTGGTGTTGGCCCAGCCCGCCTGGCAAATTTCAAAAGTCAATGTGGCCCCTGAGCCAAAAAGTTTGCCCACCCCTGGGCAAGAGGCAGGGTACACCCTGGACAAGTCGCCATGTGCGACGCCATGCTATAAGCCATGTACGAAAAGATGGGGTGGAATAATGGTTTTATTTTAAGAAGAAGAAGCCTATACAGAGGTGCTTGAAAGTTTGTGAACCCTTTAGAATGTTCTATATTTCTGCATAAATATGACCTAAAACATCATCAGATTTTCAGACAAGTCCTAAAAGTAGATAAAGAGAACCCAGTTAAACAAATGAGACAAAAATATTATACCTGGTCATTTATTTATTGAGGGAAATGATCCAATATTACATATCTGTAAGTGGCAAAAGTATGTGAACCTCTAGGATTATCAGTTAATTTGAAGGTGAAATTAGTCAGGTGTATTCAATCAATGCGATGATGATCAGGTGTGAGTGGGCATGCTGTTTTATTTAAAGAACAGGGATCTATCAAAATCTGATCTTCACAACACGTTTGTGGAAGTGTATCATGGCACAAACAAAAGAGATTTCTGAGGACCTCAGAAAAAGCGTGGTTGATGTTCGTCAAGCTGGAAAAGGTTACAAAACCATCTATAAAGAGTTTGGACTCCACTAATCCACAATCAGACAGATTGTGTACAAATGGAGGAAATTGAAGACCATTGTTACCCTCCCCCAGGAGTGGTTGACCAACAAAGATCACTCCAAGAGCAAGGCGTGTAATAGTCAGCGAAGTCACAAAGGACCCCAGGGTAACTTCTAAGCAACTGAAGGCCTTTCTCACATTGGCTAATGTTAATGTCCATGAGTCCACCATAAGAACACTGAACAGCAATGGTGTGCATGGCAGGGTTGCAAGGAGAAAGCCACTGCTCTCCAAAAAGAACATTGCTGCTCATCTGCAGTTTGCTAAAGATCACATGGATAAGCCAGAAGGCTACTGGAAAAATGTTTTGTGGATGGATGATACCAAAATAGAACTTTTTGGTTTAAATGAGAAGCATTATGTTTGGGGAAAGGAAAACACTGCATTCCAGCATAAGAACCTTATCCCCTCTGTCAAACATGGTGGTGGTGGTAGTATCATGGTTTGGGCCTGTTTTGCTGCATCTGGGCCAGGACAGCTTGCCATCATTGATGGAAGAATGAATGCTGAATTATACCAGCAAATTCTAAAGGAAAATGTCAGGACATCTGTCCATGAATTGAATCTCAAGAGAATGTGGGTCATGCAGCAAGCCAACGACCCTCAGCACACAAGTTGTTTTACCAAAGAATGGTTCAAGAAGAATAAAGTTAATGTTTTGGAACGGCCAAGTCAAAGTCCTGACCTTAATCCAATCGAAATGTTGTGGAAGGACCTGAAGCGAGCAGTTCGTCTGAGGAAACCCACCAACATCCCAGAGTTGAAGCTGTTCTGTCTGGAGGAATGGGCTAAAATTCCTCCAATCCAGTGTGCAGGACTGATCAACAGTTAGCGGAAACTTTTAGTTGCAGTTATTGCTGCATGAGGGGGTCACACCAGATACTGAAAGCAAAGGTTCACATACGTTTGCCACTCACAGATATGTAATATTGGATCATTTTCCTCAGTAAATAAATGACCAAGTATAATGTTTTTGTCTAATTTGTTTAACTGGGTTCTCTTTATCTACTTTTAGGACTTGTGTGAAAATCTGATGATGTTTTAGGTCATATTTATGCAGAAATATAGAAAATTCTAAAGGGTTCACAAATTTTCAAGCACCACTGTAGCATGAATAATGAATGAGTTTTGTATTATGACCTTTCTTATGCCCATCACTAAAAACTGCAAATCATTGTGTGTTCATAATTTTGGCAGGCTACAATAAAGCATTACAAAAAAACAAACAAAAAAAACCCACATGTTAAGACAGTTACACACAATGACTCTCTTACACACACACACACACACACACACACACACACACACACACACACACGAAGTTAATTTTCACTTTCATTTTTGTGTATAATATTAATGTGGAAAAAGAAGACTTGCTAATGACATTGAACTTAAAGGTGCAAGGTGGCACTCGATCTGTGATTTATACATTACTATTTTCAAATGGGCTTTGTGGAAATGAAGGCTTCGTGAGACCAGTATGGAAAGCAAGATTTCTTGTCTTATTGCAAAGATTCTTGTCAGTGAGCTGAAGCTCATTTCCAATGTGCTCCAGGGCAGTGACACTTAAAAAGCAAACACAGAAGCAAGAGAGGAGGAGAGAGAAAGACATTGATTGACTGGAAAAAAAATATTTTCAGTCTTTCAATAATAATTCTGCATAATTCAGCACTTTTTTCAGATAATTGCATTTGCAATAGAGGTCACTGTAGCTTGACTACGAAATCAAGGAAGATTAAACTCCAGGTGCTTTTTTTAGCACACGTACAAAAAAAGTGTATGTGTGTCTCTTTTTTTTTTTGTGCTCAACATCAAAATATTCATCATTATAGCTAATGGCAGGCTGTTTTGCACACAACCTCGCAGTTGCTAATACCTGACCAGCTGTTTTTCATGCTGTGTGCCATCACACGTACACACAGTTTCATGCATAAGTATGCATTCTGCAACACTCACACCTGAACAAGGCCTACGGTAAGTGCTCTATCTTTGTTATTGTACTTACAACAGCGACCTGTCTCTCATTTCCCAGAATGCAAATCTAAAGTAACCAAATTCTGCTACTATCAAGACTGATGCTGTTCTCTCACTCTGTGCACCAAAAACAGAAACCCATTCATTAGCTGCTGGTTTTGCCTTCCCCATCTTTCTTCAAATTAAATAAGTGCCTGCTGTTGCCTTGCTGTACACGTACTAAAATTGTGGTAAGACTAATCAGGGAAAAAAAAAAAAAAAGTATTAGTGTGATGTAAATGAATGCAACCAGGACATGGATTGTCATGAATAGCTAAATGAAATACCCATGTTAAATAAAGACCTCATGCATCTCAAGTTAGTTTTTATTTATTTATTTACAGTTGCTGTGAGAAACAACAGGCACAAGGACTCTCAAAGGACTTTACTATGAGAACAAGAAAAGGTGTGTGTGTGTGTGTGTGTGTGTGTGTGTGTGTGTGTGTGTATTGGGGGTGGTCTACAAACTAATAGTCATATGAAATAGAGATCAAAATACCCAACGTTCACTCAGCTTATGACCATAGTTACCCTGTGCACAAACAGACAGTTCACAATGAATGTATTTTACTTTGAAGAGTATATTCATAAAATAGGGATGTAACCAAATACAAATACATTATTTGTCACTGAATGTGTTCTATATGATCTGTACAGGAGATGCATTACTTTATTTATTTATTTATTTATTTGTTTGTTTATTTTTTTAGACTGGACATGTGTTTAGCATGAGCCGGTGCTTTTTACCTTCATGCAGACATGCTCATTAATTTGAATGTGTGGCGTTGTGCATTTGAAAGTGCATAGTTAATTTATATAATAACTGCATGATCTGCAGTGCTTTAAATAAGGCAACTACTTTGGGCTGAGGTTGCTAAAAGCATCACAGCACTTAAGAGACTCATTAAATAATAGCATCACATTGAACATTCTCTTTCCCAGTTATGATGATCATAATTTTGTGATGCTTTTTTCATGTTGTTGATATTTTAAGTATGAAAAAAAAGTTAAATCTGATAAAACATTATTAGGTGCCTATTGTTGTCAACTATAAGTAATAGCTATTTGATTTGGGAAATACATAGTTGTTTTGAGAGACAGACTATATGGCCAAGGGTATATGGACACCTGGCCAATCACACACTTGTGACCATCCAATGTGCTTGCTGACTATCCCATTTCAGATTTAGTCCTCCTTGCTGTTATAATATATTCCACTGTTCTTGAAAGGTTTTCCACTAGATTTTGAGCATGAGTGAAGTCAAGAGCATTAATGAGGTCAGGCTCTGATGTTGGGCAAGAAGTCTTAGGACACAGTAAGGGTTACCTTTATGGATCTTGCTTTGAGTACAAAGTCATTGTCATGCTGGAACATATTTGGGCCTCATAGTTCCAGTGAAGGGAAAACTTAATGCTACAGCATATACATACATACATACATACATACATACATACATACATACATACATACATTCTAGCATATAAATAATTCCTTGCAACTGTACAGTGGTGCTTGAAAGTTTGTGAACCCTTTAGAATTTTCTATACGGTATTTCTGCATAAATATGACCTAAAACATGATCAGATTTTCACACAAGTCCTAAAAGTAGATAAAGAGAACCCAGTTAAACAAATGAGACAAAAAGATTATACTTGGTCATTTATTTATTGAGGAAAATGATCCAATATTACATATCTGTGAGTGGCAAAAGTATGTGAACCTTTGCTTTCAGTATCTGGTGTGACCCCCTTGTGCAGCAATAACTGCAACTAAACATTTCTGATAACTGTTGATCAGTCCTGCACCCCAGCTTGGAGGAATTTTAATCCATTCCTCCATACAGAACAGCTTCAACTCTGGGATGTTGGTGGGTTTTCTCACATGAACTGCTCGCTTCAGGTCCTTCCACAACATTTCGATTGGATTAAGGTCAGGACTTTGACTTGGCCATTCCAAAACATTTACTTTATTCTTCTTTAACCATTCTTTGGTAGAACGACTTGTGTGCTTAGGGTCATTGTCTTGCTGCATGACCCACCTCTCTTGAGATTGAGTTCATGGACAGATGTCCTGATATTTTCCTTTAGAATTTGCAGGTATAATTCAGAATTCATTGTTCCATCAATGATGGCAAGCTGTCCTGGCCCAGATGCAGCAAAACAGACCCAAACCATGATACTATCACCACCATGTTTCACAGATGGGATAAGTTTCTTATGCTGGAATGCACAGTGTTTTCCTTTTTACAAACATAACACTTCTCATTTAAACCAAAAAGTTCTATTTTGGTATCATCCATCCACAAAACATTTTTCCAATAGCCTTCTGGCTTGTCCACATGATCTTTAGCAAACTGCAGATGAGCAGCAATGTTCTTTTTGGAGAGCAGTGGCTTTCTCCTTGCAACCCTGCCATGCACATCACTGTTGTTCAGTGTTCTCCTGATGGTGGACTCATGGGCATTAACATTAGCCAATGTGAGAGAGGCCTTCAGTTGCTTAGAAATTACCCTGGGGTCCTTTGTGACCTCGCTGACTACTACACACCTTGCTTTTGGAGGGATCTTTGTTGGTTGAAGTTGCTGTCTTTCTCTTATTACTGGTTATCTGAAAGACAGACACCCAGTAATAGACAGCCAGTAATTAGACATAGGTGTAACTTGAGAATGTTATGTGCTGGTTCAACCTGACTCCTCGCCGTTCCCAGCCAATGTTTGACCACACCCTCGCTGCCACATACCCGCACAGCCCAACTCAGTCCAGGGAGCTATCCGGCCTGCAGCTGACTCCCCCCAGGGAAAGAGGTAATCTGCCACCACCATCTGCCCTCCCAGCCTGTGGACCACCTCAAATTTAAAGGGCTGAAGGGTCAGATACCAACAAGTGATTCATGCATGGCATCCTTCATGCGGTGGAGCCACTGGTGCAGGGCATGGTTGGAACAGCGGGTGAACAGGCATTCTAGCAGGTAGTACCAGAGACTGAGGAATGCCCACTTGATGGCCATACACTCATCCTCTATGGTGCTATAATTTGATTCTCACATGGAGGGCTTGCAGTGGATGTACAGCACTGGGAGCTCCTCTTCCTCCACCACCTGGGACAAAACAGCCTCCAACCCTCTGTCAGATGTGTCAGTCTTTTAAAAAAGGGAGAGAAAAGTCAGGAGAATGCACCAGCAGGTCCCCACACAAAACCGCTTTTACCTGAGCAAAAGCTCATTCACACAGCTCCATCTACTGACCAGATCTGGTGCCCCCTTTTTAGTGAGGTCAGTCAGCAGGCTGGTGACATCTGAAAAGTTAGGCACGAACCAACTATAATAGCCAGCTAACCCCAGGAACTGCCTCACCTTCTTTTTGGTCTTAGATCTTGGACAGGCTGCAATTGCTGCGGTCTTATCAATCAGGTTGGTCTTATCCAACCTGCCCATGACCCAAGTGGAAGCCCAGATACTGTACTTCCATCCATCCAATTACACTTTTTCAGGTTTGTTGTGAGCCCTCAGTGACCTCAGGGTAGCCCTGAGATGTTGTAAATGCTGTTGCCAATCATTACTATGAATAATATAATTGAAATAGGCAGTGGCATATACATTGTGGGGATGGCGGATTCAGTCCATGAGATGCTGAAACATTGCTGGGGGAGTGTTTCCCACACATTGACGAGACTATAGCAGCCCGCTCAGTCTGCGCCCGCCTGCACGCACGGCGACACTGACGCACCCGGCCTGACATTGCATGCATTGCCTATCTGAGACAGCATGAGGAGACAACTCTGATAAGCTACATCCTGCCTGCATCTACAGGTTAAGGTAACTTTATACAACTTTATGTAGATGTTACGTCCTCCTACCACTAGGGGTCCCCAGTACTTTTTGTATGCTTGCTGCACTTAATTGTTTTACAGGTGGTTGGTGTGGAGCCAATGATGTCTCCTCTATAAATGCTAGGGTGGGAGCCTAAAGACTCTCTCTCTCCTCGGGGGTTGGTTCCACACCCATTTGATGCCTGCTTGTTTCTCTTTTGTGGTTGGTTTCCCCTTTTGTATGTAGTTTAATTCTTTGTTGGTTGTTCCTTGGTTTGTTTTGTTATTATTTGACAATAAAATACCTCTAGATTTAAATGAGCCCTGTGACTTTTTGTCATAGATGTTATACTGCTACATCTGTTTGTAACATTTGGGGGCTTGTCCGGGAGTCTTTACTTGTTGGACCTTGTTTTTGATAATTTTTTGTAATGAGAGAAGTGGTTTGTAAGTTTGCGACTTTTTGGTGAGCACTTTGTTTGGCTGTGAGTCATTTCTGCTGTACTGTGAATAGGAAGCCGCCGGGTGGACACAGAGTCCACCACTTTTTTATTTTAGTTATTTGTTTTTGGTGGTAGCCCTTAGTCGGCCTGCTTCAGGGGTGTGGCATCATTCACCCCTTGAGTTTGCGGTTAAACTACGCCTTTTAGGGGAACCACTGAAGACTAGTGGTAAGGTTTAGTTTAGGTTAGTTTTTTTTTCAGGTAAGTGTTTAGGTTGCAGTACAGTGTAAATTATTCCGGTCGTGTGCTCTGTCGCTTTGGTGTTTTGCGTGGGTTTTTCCCATGCTACTGGTGATTAGGGGTTTTGGTTAGACTTCGGTGCTGCTTTAGTGGGTGTTTTGCCCTTTTGGTCTGTCTAGCCTTGTGTCCTCCTATTGGTTGGGTGTTGGACCACCCTTTTGTGTGTGGGGAGAGAGCTTTTGTGGGGGAATTTTAGTGACTACTTTGTAGTTTTTTTTGTCGCAAGTTGCAGCAGGTGCGATTTTGTGTGGGTTTTTTTTGTGTGTGTGTGTCTTTTGGAATGGACACCATGATGTCTGCGGCACAAGGTTTTGCCGATAATCCGACGTTAGAGGCTTTTCATAGTCTCACGAAAGATCAATTGATTGAAGTGGCTGGGTTATTTGACATTAAACTCAGCGCTTCTGAGAAGCGGTTGAAGACCTCAATTAAGAGTGTAGTCCATCCCTTTTTGATTGAGAAAGGAATCTTGCCTAATGTTGATCTAACGGAGACAATTCGGTTGAAAGAGCTGTCCATTAGAGAGAAGGAATTAAATAATCGGCGGGAGGAGTTAAAATTAAGACAAACTGAAAATCAGTTGCAGCTAAAAGCACTAGAAAATGAGGCTGCTCAGGGAGGTGTTGATTTGGCGTCAGCGTCGTTTGATGTCACGAGACACATCAAATTGGTACCTCCCTTTGCAGAAAAGGACGTGGATAATTTTTTTCCGCACTTTGAGAAGGTTGCTCACACCTTGAATTGGCCGAGGGAAGTGTGGCCTCTGTTAGTTCAATCTGTATTGACAGGACATGCCCAACAGATATTCGTTTCGTTGTCTCACCGGGAAAGTGCAGATTATGATGTGGTTAAAGCCGCAATTCTGCGGGGTTATCAGTTAGTACCTGAAGCTTATAGGCAGCGCTTTCGGTGCTCAAAAAAGGTAGACAGTCAGACCTATATGGAATTAGCTCGTGAGAAAGAGATACTGTTTGATCGTTGGTGCACAGCTAGTGAGGTGCACAGTAAAGCGCAATTGCGTGAACTGGTGCTGATTGAGGAGTTTAAGAATTGCCTCCCTCCTTCTGTTGCCACCTTTCTTCATGAGCGTCAGGTAAATATATTACATCAAGCTGCGGTTCTGGCTGACGAGTATGCGCTGACACATCGTGTGACTTTTAAAAACAAACATCGGTCTGACTCATTTAAAACTTTGCCTGGTGGTGAACAAGCCTGTCATTATTGTAAGAGGCCCGGTCATTTGGTGGCTGACTGTGCAGTGTTAAAGAAGAAGCACGGAAAGTTGAACACCAAGAGTGTGGGGTTAATTAAAGCTTGTCCTTCCTCCTCTGTTTTACAAGCTGTGTCTGAGTTGAAAACTGGCTATGAACCCTTTCTAAGTGATGGCTGTGTGTGTTTGGCTGGCGATCAAAATCGTGTGCTAGTGCGTATCTTGCGTGATACTGGAGCTGCATTGTCGTTTATCTTAGGGGGAATCTTGCCTTTATCTGAAAATACGAAGACGGGGACTAGTGTCCTCGTGCGTGGCTTTGAAATGGGGTCGGTGTCCGTTCCACTGCACCAAATTGAGTTACAATCTGATTTGGTCAATGGTACTGTTGCTGTGGGGGTTCGTGGCTCACTGCCTATTCCAGGAGTAACTTTTATTCTTGGGAATGATATCGCATTTGGTAATGTGTGGGCCAAATCAAATTCAAATGTGCTGCCCAAGGTTTTTGTACCTGATCCATCTGTTGTTCATGAGTGTGTGCGAGAGCATCCTGAAGTGTTCCCCGCCTGTGCCGTCACTCGTGCTATGATGAAGCGCGCAGCTTCTGAGGAGCGTAAGCGCTCACTGTCCTCCTCCGCTGTTGATGCGCCCGATTTGTCTGATTCGTTCTTTGCTAATCTTGATGATTTAGGTAGTATTGTTCCTTCATCCACTACTTCTGTGCCGTTGGCGAAAGTTGAACGCACACTGAATTTGTCTCGTGAAAAGTTGATTTCTGCTCAGAAATCTGACTCAACACTTGCTCCATTGTTGCAGCTTGTGTCAGATGTTGATATAGAAAAAGAACCGCAGTGTTTATTTTTCAGAGACGGAGTGTTGATGAGGAAGTGGAGACCTCCTCATGCTCCAAACCTGGGGAAGGAGTGCTTCCAAATTGTGTTGCCTGAGATATATAGAGGTAGGGTTTTAAGTATAGCTTATGATTGTTTGGCTGGACACTTGGGGATAGCAAAGACATTAAATCGTATTACTCAACATTTTTTCTGGCCTAGTGTTAGGAGAGATGTTGTTCGTTTTTGCAAGACGTGCCATGTTTGCCAGTTAGCTGGCAAACTAAATCAAACCATTCCACCTGCACCGTTGTATCCTATCCCTGTGTTAGGCCAGCCATTCGATACAGTCATCATTGATATTGTTGGTCCACTTGACCGTGCAAAAGGTGGGTACCAGTATCTGTTGACAATGATGTGCGCAGCGACTCGCTTCCCAGAGGCGATCCCTCTGCGTACTATCACCACCAAGGCTGTACTTAAGGAGCTGTTAAAATTTTTTTCGCTGTTCGGTCCACCCAAGGTTGTGCAGACCGACCGTGGGTCTAATTTTACCTCTTGTCTTTTTGCTCGCGTGTTACAACAGTTGCGCATCCAGCACAACATTTCCAGTGCTTTTCACCCTGAGAGTCAGGGGGCACTGGAACGTTTCCACCAGACTTTGAAGAGTATGTTACGGAAGTATTGTTCAGAGACTGGTGGGGATTGGGCTGATGCTATTCCCTGGTTGTTGTTTGCATGTAGGGAGGTTGTCCAGGAGTCTTTGGGATTTAGTCCGGCTGATCTCGTTTTTGCGCACTCACCACGAGGTCCGTTGGCTGTCCTGAAACACCAGTGTTTTAGTGATGACTCCACTAAGAACATACTTTCTCATGTATCTGACTTTCGCGATCGTTTACATCGGGCATGTGAGTTTGCTCGTGAACATCTAAAACAAACTCAATGTAAAATGAAGCAGTGGTATGATCGTAAGGCTGTCGATCGTCACTTTGTAGTGGGTGACAAAGTGCTGATGTTGCTACCTGTTCCTGGGTCTGCTTTGCAGGCTCGATTTAGCGGTCCATATGAAGTTTTGGAACGAGTGTCTGATCGGGACTATGTGATTGCGACTCCAGACCGTAGGCGTCAGAAGTGCTTATGTCACGTGAATATGTTGAAGCCGTTTCATGAGCGTAACTCCTCTGTTCTTCCTCTTGTGCCACCTGACCCGCAACCGACTGCTGAACCGGTGCTGTCTAGTGGTGCGGTGCTGATCTCGGCGGTGGAAGAGGGGGACGATGATGTTGGGAGTAGCCCGTGTCGTGCAGTGGTAGTGGGGCGTTTGAACAATTCTGCTATGATTTCTGTGCTTGCCTCTCACCTTCCTCATTTATCTCCGTCACAGAGGGCTGACATAGTGGAAATAGTCAGTCAGTTCCCTGAGCTCTTTGGCGATGTACCAAAACAAACACGAGTTTTCGAGCATGATATTGATGTTGGTGCTGCAGTTCCCATCAAGCAGCATCCATACCGCGTTAATCCTGCAAAGAGGGCGATTTTGAGGAGGGAAGTGGAGTACATGTTGGCGAATGGCATTGCTGAGCCTAGTTCGAGTCCTTGGAGTTCTCCTTGTCTTCTTGTAGCTAAACCTGATCACACGTTCCGTTTTTGTACTGATTACCGCCGTGTCAATGCAGTCACGGTACCTGACTGTTATCCTCTTCCGAGGCTTGATGACTGCATTGACAGGGTGGGGTCAGCTGTGTTTGTGAGCAAATTTGATCTGCTCAAAGGTTACTGGCAAATTCCGTTGACAGCCAGAGCCAGGGAAATTTCTGCCTTTGTAACACCGGACGATTTTCTGTCTTATCGCGTAATGGCGTTCGGCATGCGTAATGCTCCCGCAAGTTTTCAGAGACTGATCAATACAGTATTGTCGGGTATGTCTAATTGTGAGGCCTATCTTGACGATGTTGTGTTGCACAGTCCTGATTGGTCCAGTCACCTTGTCCAAATTCGAGAACTGTTTCAGCGTCTCTCGTTTGCAAATTTGACCATCAATTTGGCAAAATGTGAATTTGGAAAGGCTACTGTTGTGTATCTTGGCCGCTTGGTGGGAGGGGGTAAGGTGCGTCCGTTGGATGCAAAAATTTCTGCCATCTGCAATTTTCCTGCCCCTGCTGATCGCCGCGAGCTTCGCAGATTTCTTGGCATGGCGGGCTACTATCGTGCGTTTTGCAAGAACTTTTCTGCAGTAGTAGCCCCGTTAACTGATTTGTTAAGTCCGAAGGTCCCATATGCCTGGTCGGAACATTGCAGTAGGGCTTTTGAAAATTTGAAGTCGCTTTTGGTTGTGGCTCCAGTTTTGAGTGCGCCTGACTTTTCAAAGCCCTTCTCCCTTGCTGTCGATGCATGTGACTATGGTGCTGGAGCTGTCCTCCTCCAGCTTGGTGCTGATGACATTGAACATCCTGTTTCTTATTTTTCTAAGAAATTTAGCCTTCCGCAGCGGTCGTATTCGACCATAGAGAAGGAGGCACTAGCCCTGGTCCTTGCTGTACAACACTTTGAGGTTTATTTGGGTGTCTCAAAGAACATCGTTGTCTATACCGACCATGACCCGTTGAAGTTTATCTGGCGCATGCGTAATTCAAACCAACGGCTCATGCAGTGGTGTTTGATATTGCAACCTTTTAACTTGCAGGTTAAACACATTCGGGGTACGGACAACGTTATAGCGGACGCTTTGTCCAGAATGCCTTAGTGGTGTCTTTTACGGTATACCCGTATGATTTTTTTTTTCCTTACAATAATTAAATATTGTTATTTTAATAATGTTTAAAATAATGAAAAGTTGAATGGATATATATCCGTATGATTTTTTGTTTTGGTGTTTGGTAATGTGTGGTGTGTATATATGTATGCGTATGTATATATGAACCATTACGTGTTTTGTTTGTTTTATTGTGCTTATGTTTGTGCCACACACCTCTTCTCGTTGTGGACGTGGTGCATGTGCACGTTTTTTTTTTGCACTTAATTATGTTTGTGTCTTGCACCCGACCTGTTTGTGAACGTGGTGTATGACGTTTTTTTGTGTTAGTAATTTGGGGACTATGTCACCAACTTAGTGGGGAGGTGTTACGTCCTCCTACCACTAGGGGCCCCCAGTACTTTTTTGTATGCTTGCTGCACTTAATTGTTTTACAGGTGGTTGGTGTGGAGCCAATGATGTCTCCTCTATAAATGCTAGGGAGGGAGCCTAAAGACTCTCTCCTCGGGGGTTGGTTCCACACCCATTTGATGCCTGCTTGTTTCTCTTTTGTGGTTGGTTTCCCCTTTTGTATGTAGTTTAATTCTTTGTTGGTTGTTCCTTGGTTTGTTTTGTTATTATTTGACAATAAAATACCTCTAGATTTAAATGAGCCCTGTGACTTTTTGTCATAGATGTTACACTGCTACATCTGTTTGTAACAGTAGACTTTGACACGATTGAGAAGGTGACATTTAGGCTACGCTATTGTGCTTTTATAGGCGTATGGAGAGCGCATTGATCAGACCCTCCAGGATTTCGAGATGTTGTGATTTGCAACTTCAATGCAAATTCAACCAATCCCCGCGAATTCAGGGCGGTGTTGCAATTATATCCAATCACCGCAACTTTCCCGCAAATTTGACCAATCGTTGGCGTCGTCTTGAGGTGATGTTGACAAACTACCTTCCACCTTACTTCCGTGTATACATTCAAGAGAAGCAGCATGTGTGCAGTGTTGCCAGATTGGGCAGTTTCCTGCCCAATTGGGCAGTTTTAAGTGCATTTTGGCGGGTTTTGAACATACTTTGGGCTGGAAAACGTCAGCAGTATCTGGCAACACTGCATGTGCGAGTCAGTGTTTATGTAGGGTTAAATTCTGTTACTGAAAGTTTTATGTTTACAGTGAAGGACTGTGTGCACTTTTTTTTTTACACTTAATATAATAAATTAATGGATGCCAACATTTTTGCCAAAATGGTATTTTATTTTCCATTGTTTAGGCAGCTTCAGCATCATACTGTGAGATTCTGTTCAATTTTTTTTTCTTCTATGAAGCCTGAGCCATTTATTTTATTAGTTTATAATTATTGTTTAATTTAGTCTTCAGGAGAGACTGCCTACACACAGTACTAATATTAAGTTTTTTTTTCTTACGTGAAAGCTGAGGCATTTATATTATATTTTAACGTAACTTCATGTTGTGCTGTGAGGTTCTATGCACTTTAACTTTTGAACCAACAGGTGCATTTGGGTAAGTAAAGCCTATTTTTCTGCATTTTTGTAGTCCTGGTAATCTTTTATATTGGTAAAGTTGTTTATAGGGCCATTTCTCAGTGTCTTTGTTTTTTTTAATCAATATTTTTTTAGTAATAACTTAATATTTAACATATCACTCAATTTTAATCACAAAAAGAGAAAATCGCAACAATTTCTCACAACTTTCACTTCCTCCCTCAATGTAATCACAACAAAAACCTAAACACTGCAACTTTCATCACAATATTTTTGGAACACCCCCCCGCAACAGACATTTTAGCCCACAACAATCACAAAAAAGGCCCGCGAAATCCTGGGGGGACTGTTTGATGGATGACGTTAAGTGTATTGTTTCAGTAAAATTACTTTGTCCATTTCATACTGGCAAACCTGCCTTTTCTGTCAGGCAACAGTAGGCTATTTTGAGGCAATATTAGTTAGCCCTACGTAGTTATCTAATTCGTCAAATTAACTTTATCATCCTACCAGGATCAGGTCGTTTCCAAATTCACCGGTGAAGTGCTTCCCGCTTGACATTGTATGTGCGCAGTCTATCCAAGTGATGGAGATGTGAAGTGACAGCAGTGATAAACTAATCTAGGTCTGCATGTACATGTTAAAAGGGAAAAGTAGTCTATTCTAACAGAGAGCGAACTTCGATGCCACTTTTGAGAATTAGTGCTAGTAGCCTTAACGCAATTTGTTACTGGTGAGACGGAAAACGTTAAATTATTTTTAGCCTTTTCTAATAGGCTACTTTCTAAAGGTGAAGCTATTAGGCCACATAATTAAGGGAATGTAATGTTAGTTACTTACTTAATTAAATTAACTTCTTGACTCGGGCGGCACGGTGGTGTAGTGGTTAGCGCTGTCGCCTCACAGCAAGAAGGTCCGGGTTCGAGCCCCGTGGCCGGCGAGGGCCTTTCTGTGTGGAGTTTGCATGTTCTCCCTGTGTCCACGTGGGTTTCCTCCGGGTGCTCTGGTTTCCCCCACAGTCCAAAGACATGCAGGTTAGGTTAACTGGTGACTCTCTAAATTGACCGTAGGTGTGAATGTGAGTGTGAATGGTTGTCTGTGTCTGTGTCAGCCCTGTGATGACCTGGCGACTTGTCCAGGGTGTACCCCGCCTTTCGCCCATAGTCAGCTGGGAGAGGCTCCAGCTTGCCTGCGACCCTGTCATTATCTCTATAGAGATGATGAGATGAGACTTCTTTACTCGAATTTGATCGTTTTCAAATTTACTGAAGAGTGTTTCTCCACTAACGTAGGCCTTAATGCAACACGTTGAATGTCAGGTGATGTCAGCCTTATTGTAGACGCTACAGCTGTAACAGAAAATCTCTGATCCTTATTAAACTGATGCTAAATTTTTGTTGTTAATTCAGATTATGAGCATTTTGAATTATTTAAAAAAGAGGGATCGAAATTCACCTCAGGATGAAGAGGTAGTGACTGAGGTAGGCCTAACATCAACTGCTTGCTGTCTTTGTCAGGATGTCAATTGGTATAACACTCCTAGCAAGTGAGTACAATGAATGGGGGCAGATATACCCATTACTCAGCCACTTAGCAGCGATTGCCCTTGTTGTGCTGGTGTCGAGCGTGAATTGTGAAAGAGACTTTTCCACAATGAACAGGGTAAGGACATCTGCAGGCAAACCAGTGATGTGAATTTCAATTTACATTTACCCATTGTTTTTATGCTCAAATCCCACCTAAGTTCAATCTCACTTTCACTGAATTAAATATTTCAGAGTGAGCTCTACAATCACATGACTCATTGTAGTAACAACTTGTTTGCCATTTTAGGTCAAAACAGACCTTCGGAACAGACTGCAAGGAGAGCACCTGGCCACCTGCTTGAGGATTTCCATTAACGGGCCACAACCAGAAGATATAAATTATGAAAGGGCACTATGGGGCGTCGTTTGTAAAGCATGTCCGTGCTGAAAATTTCAGCAACATTTTGTCACATTTAGCTTAAAACAGTGTTTTTAAAACGGTGTGAATTTTTCAGACTCCCCTTTTTGCACATTTATAACAATATTTGTCATCTTAGAGATTTTAAATAGTTATATCTAAATGTTACAAATAAATGTTAAACCTAAATGAAAATATATGTTAAATTTAAATATAAAAATTAAATCTAAATGTTAAATCTCATCTCATCTCATTATCTCTAGCCGCTTTATCCTGTTCTACCGGGTCGCAGGCAAGCTGGAGCCTATCCCAGCTGACTACGGGTGAAAGGCGGGGTACACCCTGGACAAGTCGCCAGGTCATCACAGGGCTGACACATATGGCCCTTTTCCACTACCCTTTTTCAGCTCACTTCAGCTCGCTTCAGCCCGACATGGCTCGCGTTTCGACTACCTTAGACCAGCACGACTCAGCTCGCTTCAGCCCTGCTTAGCACCCAAAACTCGCACGGTTTTGGAGTAGGGCTGAAGCGAGCCAAACTGAGCCGAGTGGGGCTAGGGGCGTGAGCAGACATTCCCCTGTGCACTGATTGGTGAGGAGGAGTGTCCTCACATGCCCACATGCCCCGCGAGCACGCTGGGATCTGTAAACACCATAAACCCGGAAGAAGAAGAATTACTAATTGCGAGAATTTCTGAAGCCTTATGTGCCTCGCCTCATCTATACGCTCTTGCCAGTATCTGTTGGCGTTGTCGGTGACAACAAGCCACAGCACCAAGACCAGCAACACTAACGACTCCATGTTTATTGTTTACTATCCGGGTCATGAGACTACCGCTTAAAAGGTCACTGATGTCACTGTTTGCGCCGCCTAACGACATCACGTGATGTCCACCCACTTTCGCTAACTCCACCCAATGTGTCCACCCACTTCCAGCCAGCACGGTTCAGCGCGGTTGTAGTCGAAATGCAACTCCAACAGCCCCACTCAGCTCGACTCAGCCCAACTCAGCCGCACTGGTAGTAGAAAAGCGGCAATAGACACAGACAACCATTCACACTCACATTCACACCTATGGTCAATTTAGAGTCACCAGTTAGCCTAACCTGCATGTCTTTGGACTGTGGGGGAAACCGGAGCACCCGGAGGAAACCCACGCGGACACGGGGAGAACATGCAAACTCCACACAGAAAGGCCCTCGCCGGCCACGGGGCTCGAACCCGGACCTTCTTTCTGTGAGGCGACAGCGCTAACCACTACACCACCATGCCACCATGTTAAATCTAAATCTATATTTAAATATTAAATCTAAATGTTAAATCTAAATCTAAATGTTATATCTAAATGTTAAATCTGAATTTTGAATCTAAATGTTTCTGCTGAAACTAAATATTTAGCTAATATGCAAATAATTTAATATGCATAATAACTAATGTGCAAATTCCAGATGACCACAACAACCAGCCACAAGGGGGCACACTATTACCGACTTTGACATGAGTTCTTCTCCAGTCCGCTGGTCTGGAAACAGAATCTAGCAACTCAACTGTTCGTGTGCACATGGACATTGTCAAGTGTGGTCGGTTGTCTTCATGTCCACTGTTCCACGGTTATAATAACTGGCAAACATGTCGGACTCATTGGCAGAAAGCATCGGCAGAGCAGTTCTGGCGGCCATTCAAAACTTCTCTGCAGGGACGACAGCGACAGCAAACCCAACAGGGCTACCACAAACTAGCTTGGTAAGTGTCTAGCTGCTACTGTGTATGTGTTTTCCAAATCACACAGGATGATTCTTGTAAGACTAACTAAACTAATCCAGCGACCGGCAGCTGGTAGAAAATAGAGATTTGCGTTAGGGTTGCAGCTAAGGAGGCTAGGTGCTACTCATGGCTTGGAATTAACTGTGTAATAATTGTTATTGGGGACAAAAGTTCACAAGGTTGTCGTTTGATCATAACGGTGCCATGCTAACATTACATAGATAGCCTTCTCATTCATCTCATTATCTCTAGCCGCTTTATCCTGTTCTACAGGGTCGCAGGCAAGCTGGAGCCTATCCCAGCTGACTACGGGCGAAAGGCAGGGTACACCCTGGACAAGTCGCCAGGTCATCACAGGGCTGACACATGGACACAGACAACCATTCACATTCACACCTACGGTCAATTTAGAGTCACCAGTTAACCTAACCTGCATGTCTTTGGACTGTGGGAGAAACCAGAGCACCCAGAGGAAACCCACGCGGACATGGGGAGAACATGCAAACTCCGCACAGAAAGGCCCTCGCTGGCCACGGGGCTCGAACCCGGACCTTCTTGCTGTGAGGCGACAGCGCTAACCACTACACCACCGTGCCGCATATATATATATATATATATATATATATATATATATATATATATATATATATATATATATATATATATATATATATATATATATATATATATATATATATAAAACCCTGATTCCAAAAAAGTTGGGACAAAGTACAAATTGTAAATAAAAACGGAATGCAATGATGTGGAAGTTTCAAAATTCCATATTTTATTCAGAATAGGTCATAGATGACATATCAAATGTTCAAACTGAGAAAATGTATCATTTAAAGAGAAAAATTAGGTGATTTTAAATTTCATGACAACACCACATCTCAAAAAAGTTGGGACAAGGCTATGTTTACCACTGTGAGACATCCCCTTTTCTCTTTACAACAGTCTATAAACATCTGGGGACTGAGGAGACAAGTTGCTCAAGTTTAGGGATAGGAATGTCAACCCATTCTTGTCTAAAGTAGGATTCTAGTTGCTCAACTGTCTTAGGTCTTTTTTGTCATATCTTCCGTTTTATGATGCGCCAAATGTTTTCTATGGGTGAAAGATCTGGACTGCAGGCTGGCCAGTTCGGGGTTGTGTGTGTGTGTGTGTGTGTGTGTGTGTGTGTATGTATGTGTATATATATATATATATATATATCACTCAGAATATTGCACATTATATAGGTATTATTGTCATGATTGCTCAGCTGTGCATCTTGCAGAAAGGGGAGGAGTTATACAGTTTGATGGCCACTGGTAGGAAACACCTCCTATGGCGTTCAGGTGTCATTGTCCAGTCTGCCCCAACCTTCTGAAATGTCTCACAGAACTATTCATTCCTCTGAAGAAGTTTTAGGGCTGACAATTTACCATGACCTGCAAATGCACAGTGTTGCAGCCGTGTATGCGTGTAAACCAGGGAAAGCCTGACACAATTGTGAACCCCGACCACGAGCGAGTTGTCAGATGTTTATGTAACTGGTGCAATTCTTTGCCCCTGTCTTCAGGAACAGGTCACATGTGAGTACGTCACTGGTAGCCAGGCTTATCACTAAGACATCAGTGTCATCAGACACAAGGATGACAGATTTGTGACCAGTCATTGAGGCATGCAAGCAGAGGTTAAGGTGGTGGCGGTGGGGACTGGGGAGGTTAAGGTAGTGGACAATGGAGGAAGGAAGGGAGGATGACGGGTGCTGGTGGTGGACACAGCATGGAGGTGTTGTGACTGGATGTGTGGCAGTGTTGTGGGTGGGCAGTGGTGGGCCAGCTAAGGTAGTGATAATGGGGAAGCAAGGAACACAAGACAAGAAGGAGGGTGGGAGTGAGGGTGGAGTGTGGTGGGTTGAGAGTGGGGTGTTTGGGGGGGGTTAAGGTAGTGGTGATCGAGAGGACAAGGAATGGAGTGAGGGAAAGTGTGTGGTGGATGGTCTGCACAGTGGGTGGGTAGATGTGTGGCTGGCTGTGTGAATGTGAGGTGGTCGACAGTGATGAGATGGATAAGGTAGTGGTGGAGAGGTGAAGAAGGAAAGGGAGTGAGGGTGGGAGCACAGCTATATGGCTTGCTGGCTGGATGTGTGGTCTGTGAATGACGGGGGAGGTGCGTGGGGCTGGTGGTGGCTGATGTGTGGTGGGTAGGCTAATACCTGCTACACAGTGTTAGGGGGAGAGTTGGGGGCGAGTGGGAAGATGTGTAGCTGTTTGGCTGTGTGGTGGGTGGTCAGTACCTGCCACACAGTGTTACCAGAGCCATCTTCCTCCATCCTCCTGCCCATCCATGGGCTCCACAGCCCTAACTGAGCCGCCCTGACCTACAACTCCGATTCCAAAAAAGTTGGGACAAAGTACAAATTATAAATAAAAACAGAATGCAATAATTTACAAATCTCAAAAACTGATATTGTATTCACAATAGAACACAGACAACATATCAAATGTCGAAAGTGAGACATTTTGAAATTTCATCCCAAATATTGGCTCATTTGAAATTTCATGACAGCAACACATCTCAAAAAAGTTGGGACAGGGGCAATAAGAGGCTGGAAAAGTTAAAGGTACCAAAAAGGAACAGCTGGAGGACCAAATTGCAACTCATTAGGTCAATTGGCAACAGGTCATTAATATGACTGGGTATAAAAAGAGCATCTTGGAGTGGCAGCTGCTCTCAGAAGTAAAGATGGGAAGAGGATCACCAATCCCCCTAATTCTGCGCCGACAAATAGTGGAGCAATATCAGAAAGGAGTTCGACAGTGTAAAATTGCAGAGTTTGAACATATCATCATCTACAGTGCATAATATCATCAAAAGATTCAGAGAATCTGGAAGAATCTCTGTGCGTAAGGGTCAAGGCCGGAAAACCATACTGGGTGCCCGTGATCTTCGGGCCCTTAGACGGCACTGCATCATATACAGGCATGCTTCTGTATTGGAAGTCACAAAATGGGCTCAGGAATATTTCCAGAGAACATTATCTGTGAACACAATTCACCGTGCCATCCGCCGTTGCCAGCTAAAACTCTATAGTTCAAAGAAGAAGCCGTATCTAAACATGATCCAGAAGCGCAGACGTCTTCTCTGGGTCAAGGCTCATTTAAAATGGACTGTGGCAAAGTGGAAAACTGTTCTGTGGTCAGATGAATCAAAATGTGAAGTTCTTTATGGAAATCAGGGACGCCGTGTCATTCGGACTAAAAAGGAGAAGGATGACCCAAGTTATCAGCGCTCAGTTCAGAAGCCTGCATCTCTGATGGTATGGGGTTGCATTAGTGCGTGTGGCATGGGCAGCTTACACATCTGGAAAGACACCATCAATGCTGAAAGGGATATCCAGGTTCTAGAGCAACATATGCTCCCATCCAGATGACGTCTCTTTCAGGGAAGACCTTGCATTTTCCAACATGACAATGCCAAACCACATACTGCATCAATTACAGCATCATGGCTGTGTAGAAGAAGGGTCCGGGTACTGAACTGGCCAGCCTGGAGTCCAGATCTTTCACCCATAGAAAACATTTGGCTCATCATAAAATGGAAGATATGACAAAAAAGACCTAAGACAGTTGAGCAACTAGAATCCTACATTAGACAAGAATGGGTTAACATTCCTATCCCTAAACTTGATCAACTTGTCTCCTCAGTCCCCAGACGTTTACAGACTGTTGTAAAGAGAAAAGGAGATGTCTCACGGTGGTAAACATGGCCTTGTCCCAACTTTTTTGAGATGTGTTGTCATGAAATTTAAAATCACCTAATTTTTCTCTTTAAATGATACATTTTCTCAGTTTAAACATTTGATATGTCATCTATGTTCTATTCTGAATAAAATATGGAATTTTGAAACTTCCATATCATTGCATTCCGTTTTTATTTACAATTTGTACTTTGTCCCAAGGCGGCACGGTGGCGTAGTGGTTAGTGCCGTCGCCTCACAGCAAGAAGGTCCTGGGTTCGAGCCCCGGGGCCGGCGAGGGCCTTTCTGTGTGGAGTTTGCATGTTCTCCCCGTGTCCGCATGGGTTTCCTCCGGGTGCTCCGGTTTCCCCCACAGTCCAAAGACATGCAGGTTAGGTTAACTGGTGACTCTAAATTGACCGTAGGTGTGAATGTGAGTGTGAATGGTTGTCTGTGTCTATGTGTCAGCCCTGTGATGACCTGGCGACTTGTCCAGGGTGTACCCCGCCTTTCGCCCATAGTCAGCTGGGATAGGCTCCAGCTTGCCTGCGACCCTGTAGAAGGATAAAGCGGCTAGAGATAATGAGATGAGATGAGACTTTGTCCCAACTTTTTTGGAATTGGGGTTGTACATCTCCATGCCAACAAGCCAGCCAATCAGACAAGCAAAAAATTGGTGAACCCCAGGAAGTGTTGCAGTTCTTTCACTATAGTGGGTGTGGGCCAGGTAGTGACTGTGGAGACCTTACTGGCATCTATGCTTACATCCTCCACACTGATGATGTATCCAAGGAACAAAATCTGAGTGACATGAAATTCACATTTCTCTGCCTTGACATATAAGTGGTTCTCTAGGAGCCAGGTTAGTACTGATCAAACATGCTTATTGTGGGTGGTTTCATTTTGGGAGTAAATCAGGATATCATCTATGTAGGCCATAACATAACATCCCAGCATGTCCCTTAGGACATCATTAATGAGACACTGGAAAACACTGGGAGTGCAGGAAAGTCCATATGGCATTACACAGAATTCAGAGTGCTGAGAATTCATGCTAAAAGCTGTCTTCCATTCATCTCCCTCACAAATTCTTACTAGATTATGTGCAGTTCTAAGATCCAATATAGTGAACACTCAAACTGTCCTTAACTGTTTTAAAGCAGAGGGTACCAGGGGAAGCGGATAAGGATACTTTACTCTGATCTGATTTAGACCTCTGTAGTTGATGCAGGGGTGAAGCCCCCCCCCCCTTTCTTTTCCACAAAAAAAGATGCTTGCTGAGGTTGGGGATGTAGATGGTTGGATGTATCCCTGTTGTAGCACTTCTTGAACATACTCTTTCATGGCAGCTTGTTTGGTGATGGATAGTGATATATGCAGTTGTGAGGAGGTGTCGGTCCTGGGAGGAGATTGATGGCACAATCATAGGGTCAATGGGGGGCAAGCCACTGGCCCTTCCTTTACTGAATACTTCTTTAAGTTCATGATAACAGGTGGGAATGTGTTAGAAACCTTTGGGTGAGGGACTTTCTATGGACATAGTTGTCAAGGTGACTTTGGGGAATTGTAAACAGTTTTGAAAACATGAAGGTGACCACTGTAAAATTTCTGTGTTGTCAGGAGATGAGGGGATTGTGGAGTTGAAGCTAAGGAAAACCTAAAAGTATGGCATGATGTGCTGTGTGGGTGACAAACAAGGTGATGTTTTCTGCATGAAGGGCTGCAACCTGAATTTCTAGCAGAAAGGTGTGGGTAGTGACAAGCCCTTCCCCAATGGGACCACCATCAATGGCCTTGAGGTTTACTGGTCATTGGAGCTCCTCCATGGACAAGTTGAGCCTCTGGACAACCTCAAGGGTGATGAAATTGCCTTCTGCCCCTTGAGTCTATGAGGGCAGAGAGAACATGGGTCAAGTCTGGGAGCTTTAATAGTACTTGAATCTTTAGTGAATATGGTATGGAAGTGGGTTCAGAACTCACCAGGCTGGAGGGACTGAATTCTTTACTGGAGAGACCCTCCTTTCTAGAGTAAGGTGGATGGACTGGGCACTTAGCTAGAAGGTGGTCTTGTTCACCACAGTAGAAGCACAACACCTTACAATGCCTCCTATACCTCTTGGAGCATTGCATGTGAGTATGGGAGATCTCCATCGACATTGGTTGTGGAAGAGCTGGAGTATGCTGTAAGGACAGTCTGTTACGAAGCAGATGATCCAGTTGGATAGCTAAGTCAATAAGAGAGTTGAGAGTGAGTTGTTCATCATGGCATGACAGCTCTGAGGACCTCTGGGCATAATCCCTGTCAGAAGTTCACCTTCAAACTTCTTCTTTAAGTGGGTTCAGAACTCACTGGGCTGGAGGGACTGAATTCTTTAAGTGGGTTCAGAACTCACTGGGCTGGAGGGACTGAATTCTTTACTGGGGATACCCTCCTTTTTAGGGTAAGGTGGATGGACTGGGCACTTAGCTAGAAGGTGACTTGTTCACCACAGTAGAAGCACAACTCCTTACGATGTCTCCTATCCTTCTTGGAGTGTTGCATGCGAGTATGGGAGCTCTCCATCGTCATTGGGGACTGTGGAGGTTGTAGAAGGGCTGGAGTGTGCTGTAAGGAGGGTCTGTTACAAAGCAGTTGATCCAGTTGGATAGCCAAGTCAATGAGGGAATTGAGAGTGAGTTGCTCATCATGGCATGACAGCTCTGAGGACCTTTGGGCATAATCCCTGTCGGAAGTTCACCTTCAAAGCTGGTTTGTTCCACCTGCTTCCTGGTGCTAGCATGCAGAACTCCAGGGCATACACAGCTACTCTTCTATCCCCTTGCCAGATTGCAAGTAGTCTCTCACCTACTTCAACACCCTCAGGTTGATGGCCAAATACTCCTTTGAACAGTTCAAGAAAATGATCAGAGGAAGAGGTGTGCTCACCACCATGCCCCCAAACAGTGCTAGCCCACTTCATAGCCTTGCCTGTGAGGGGATTGATGAATTGCGCTATTTTCTGCTCGTCTGTAGCTCCCGTGAGGGCCATGAAATATAACAAACACTGGAGAAGAAAACCCTTGCACTCAGAAACCTCTGTGGAGTACTTCTCTGGTTGAGGCACCATCATGGCTGCACTAGCAGAGGATGAGGGGTGTGTCAGGAGGGCCTGTGAAACAACAGCTGTTAGTTGTGACATTCTGATGTTTAATTCACTTAATATCTGTTTGTGTTCTCCCAACAATTGTCCCTGAGCATTGAAAGCAGTTTGCTTCACCTCCTCTGCTGCAACCATAATGCTGAAGTATCCTGCCAGGCTGCAGGCACTTATGGATGCAGGTGCAGGGGAGAGTGGGTGCATCACAAACTGGAAATCAAATCCAAATCGGCAAACAGAAAGCATAGTCAGGGTTAGGCAAGGGTCAGTCTGTGTACTCAGTATTTCAGAGGTCAGGCGAGAATTCAAGGTCAAAGAAACAACATAAAAAAGCCAAGAAGCCTTTATTTGTCACATGTACACTCAAGCACAGACTTTACCACACAGTGAAAGTTAACCTCTGCATTTAACCCATCTGAAGCAGTGAACACACACATGCACACACAAGTGAGCAATGAGCACACACACATACCCAGAACAGTGGTCAGCTATGCTACAGCACCTAGGGAGCAGTTGTGTGTTAGGTGCCCTTGCTCAAGGGCACGTCAGCCCAAACTCAGGCCATGGCTGCCCCGTGTTAACCTAACCACATGTCTTTGGACTGTGGAGGAAAACAGAGCACCTAGAGGAAACCCATGCAGACATGGGGAGAACATGCAAATTCCACGTAGAAAGGCCCCTGTTGGCCACTGGGCTTGAACCCAGAACCTTCTTGCTGTGAGGCGACAGTGCTAACCACTGCACCACCGGCAAAGCAGGGTCAAAGTCACCAGAAGTCAGGAACTATAATCAAAGGCTTGGTACGATCAGGCATGAGGACACAGAACTATACTTTGCAACTAGAGTGAGAGTGTTTGCTGAACTTATATAGAGGGGGAATGCTGGGAAAATGGGAAACAGGTGCACTTCCTAGTATTCAGGAGATGAGGGGTGCTGAGGTGCTTAGGAAATGTAGTCTGGAACAGCCATGTTTGAATGCTGCTCCGAACTCAGGTTTTCGGCACTATGACTGACAAATTGAGCTCACAGTCATTCGCATACACTTATGCCAGTCGTTGTCCAACACAAAGCATGCCTGGCAATATGGCTGCATAAACAAATCCACAGTTATGATGTCATTTGAAAGGCCCTTACATGATAGGCAGATGGAAGCCCTTTCACACACACACACACACACACACACAAAAAAAAAATCCAAGCCCAATTAAATTACCCCAAACCACGTGGCAAAATGTGTTACATTCGAATGAGACCAATTCCAAACGTTATAATCATTTTATAATTCAAAAAGGTAAGTGTGTCACAAAAAAACACCTAACCAAAGGAACACCATACCCAAGGTGAAGCATAGTGGTGGTAGCAAAATCACATTTTTAATCCCAGAAGTGAGGCCATAGGTATTTGAGTCTGTACCTTCAACTGAGAGTAGAAGTACAGATTTGAACACTGAGGCTAAAGCTTGTAAAAAGGGCTATATGGTGATGCAGTGGTTAATGCTGTCACCTCACAGCAAGAAGTTTCTGGGTTTAAATCTTATGTCTGATGGCGGCCTTTCTGTGTGGAGTTTGCATGTATTCTGTGTGGGTTTCCTCTGGGTGTTCCAGTTTCCCCCACAATTAAAGACATGCAGATTAGGTATGATAAGGCTGCTGTAGTGGTTTCCCAGCCATAATGTACAGTATGTGTGTGCATAGCGCATATATATATATACACAGTGGTGCTTCAAAGTTTGTGAACCCTTTAGAATTTTCTATATTTCTGCATAAATATGACCTAAAACATCATCAGATTTTCACACAAGTCCTAAAAGTAGATAAAGAGAACCCTGTTAAACAAATGAGACAAAAATATCATACTTGGTCATTTATTTATTGAGGAAAATGATCCAATATTACATATCTGTGAGTGGCGAAAGTATGTGAACCTTTGCTTTCAGTATCTGGTGTGACCCCCTTGTGCAGCAATAACTGCAACTAAACGTTTCCAGTAATGGTTGATCAGTCCTGCACACTGGCTTGGAGGAATTTTAGCCCGTTCCTCCATACAGAACAGCTTCAACTCTGGGATGTTGGTGGGTTTCCTCACATGAACTGCTCGCTTCAGGTCCTTCCACAACATTTCCATTGGATTAAGGTCAGGACTTTGACTTGGCCATTCCAAAACATTAACTTTATTCTTCTTTGAACATTCTTTGGTAGAACGACTTGTGTGCTTAGGGTTGTTGTCTGGCTGCATGACCCACCTTCTCTTGAGATTCAGTTCATGGACAGATGTCCTGACATTTTCTTTTAGAATTCGCGGGTATAATTCAGAATTCATTGTTCCACCAATGATGGCAAGCCGTCCTGGCCCAGATGCAGCAAAACAGGCCCAAACCATGATACTACCACCACCATGTTTCACAGATGGGATAGGGTTCTTATGCTGGAATGCAGTGTTTTCCTTTCTCCAAACATAACGATTCTCATTTAAACCAAAAAGTTCTATTTTGTTCTCATCCATCCACAAAACATTTGTCCAATAGGCTTCTGGCTTGTCCACGTGATCTTTAGCAAACTGCAGATGAGCAGCAATGTTCTTTTTGGAGAGCAGTGGCTTTCTCCTTGCAACCCTGCCATGCACACCATTGTTGTTCAGTGTTCTCCTGATGGTGGACTCATGAACATTAACATTAGCCAATGTGAGAGAGGCCTTCAGTTGTTTAGAAGTTACCCTGGTGTCCTTTGTGACCTCACCGACTATTACACAACTTGCTCTTGGAGTGATCTTTGTTGGTCAACCACTCCTGGGGAGGGTAACAATGGTCTTGAATTTCCTCCATTTGTACACAATCTGTCTGACTGTGGATTGGTGGAGTCCAAACTCTTTAGAGATGGTTTTGTAACCTTTTCCAGCCTGATGAGCATCAACAATGCTTTTTCTGAGGTCCTCAGAAATCTCCTTTGTTCGTGCCTTGTTACACTTCCACAAACATGTGTTGTGAAGATCAGACTTTGATAGATCCCTGTTCTTTAAATAAAACAGGGTGCTCACTCACACCTGATTGTCATCCCATTGATTGAAAACACCTGACGCTAATTTCTCCTTCAAATTAACTGCTAATCCTAGAGGTTCACATACTTTTGCCACTCACAGATATGTAATATTGGATCATTTTCCTCAATAAATAAATGACCAAGTATATTTTTATCTGACTCGTTTAACTGGGTTCTCTTTATCTACTTTTAGGACTTGTGTGAAAATCTGATGATGTTGTAGGTCATATTTATGCAGAAATATAGAAAATTCTAAAGGGTTCACAAACTTTCAAGCACCACTGTATATTAGTCGTCGACCGTCGACTTACGACCTATGCGACTTACGACCGATCGACTTTACGACCGTCTGGTTATGACTGGCAAGTGTTTCCCAGCTGAGCGTATGACAATTTCCGCCCCAGCTCCCGGCAGCGCCCAGCGTGTTGCCAGATACTGCTGACGGTTTCCAGCCCAAAATGTGTTCAAAGCCCGCCAAAATGCACTTAAAGCCACCCAATCTGGCAATACTGCATCCAGCCTCTTCTATTATGTGTGCAGTGTTTCGCTGGACAAACAACAAGCGAGCTACAGCGCACCTACAGCTTAACCAGATCTTGTGCTATAACGTGTGCAGCTGGTAATCAAAGTAACTTTCACTTTTCTGTTCTGTTACACTGTTCTATGTCCAGTGTCCAAAATGAAAAGTTCGTTTTCAACTGTTCAGCTAAAAAAAAGTAATTAAAATGATTGTGTTGTTGAAATGATGTGTTTGCAATTTATTTATATTCAAAAACTGATACAGGTGGATAAGAGTGATAGTGTGATAAAAAAGTACTATACTAGTACTACTGAGTGATAAGAAGTCCGAGTGAATGCTTGATAAGTAGACAATAATAAATAATTAGGTGTATTTTTCAGCGTGCGTTGCGCGCACGCACTAGGGCTCAAAGTAATATACTGGCAAGAAATAAAAGTTACTTTCACCCCTGAGTATGCAGTGTTTGACTTAAACCAAATAATGAGCCAAGGTAATGAAATAAGAAAATGTTGATAAAATAAGACTTTAAGATGATTACAATATCATGACACATCACAATATACTTACGTTCATTTAACATAGGCCGACTTACGACCAGATCGGTTTACGACCGGTCAGTCATAACCAAACGCAGTCGTAAGTCAACGACTACCTGTATATATCACTATGACAATGATTTTAAAAAAATCCTTAAGCATCTTTAGTGAGCAGTTCTTATTAATTTTATTTCACTGTGATTCTCAATGTCAAAAGTCAGAGGCCTTTTAGAGGCAAAAAAAAAAAAAATGCTGTATTTTAGTGGAAGTTTATGGATAAAGAAGGATTTTATCTATGAAAGTGTTTAATACACATGAATCATCCACCGTGTGTCCAAGGACATAAGATAACAAGGTCAGTTTTGATTTCAGTCTTTAATGGTCCCACATGCCATAAATCAACCTTTATAAAAGGCAAATTACCTGCATTAAAGGAAAAATCCACTCAATGATTTGCATATTTATATTTATGATTTTATTATGTGAGCTGCAATGGTATCCAAGATTTATTTTGTAATGAAATTTGGAGTTGACTTTTTTTTCTTTAAAAACTTCTTCCACTAATAGATTGGTCTATTTCCATTTTGTTTAACGGTTTCCTAATTTCCTAATTTGGGATGAACTGGAATGCTGACTGTGTGACTGATCAGGTTTCTACATACTTTTGGTCATATAGTGTATTTAACATTATCTTGATTATATAGGAATTAATACTTAACTAACTGTAAACATTTATCTACAAATACAACTTGTGTCCCACATTCTTGGATGCAAACTATTGGTCTAACTAGACCACATTGACAGAGTAATTAGTAAGAAAAAAGTGGTCTGTTTTTATTGCAGAAAGTCAGATATTTACATTGTGTTCAATATTAATATATTAGTTCATTTTTACTTTGCTGTATAAAAATGCACAGTATCCACATCTATATTGTTTGATATCACTTAAGTCAGTTAGTCAGTTATGCCTCTTTCATATCAAAGACCAGGGTTGGACCTGGCTTATTTGACTAATGTTCAATCCTTATTTTTGTCAGTTCAAACCAAGTGAGTCAACACGGGTTAATCCCTGGTCATAACAGTTCAGATAAGATCTGGGTCACAATGTAGTAGAGATGCATAACAATTAACTTACAAGCTGGAAATGGGCAGATATCTTATACACAAACTTTGTGTCTGACTCTTATGTGTTTTTTTTTTTCCTCTTGGCTGCATGGTCTTTGTGCCTGTTCTGAGCAAGGCTTCCTCTACACTGGCTTTAATTGGCATACCAAATGATAACTTTATTGAAGAACACACTTGAAAATGTACTGCAATAAAGTTTCTAATTTTGGTCTCTGGAGTTGTTCTTGTGTGTGTGTGTGTGTGTGTGTGTGTGTGGAGTCTTGTGCCTGACAGTACAAAACTGTGAAAACACTGTGTGCCCCATTTGCATGAGATTCATTAGTCCTGCCCCATCTATTAGTGACCCAAGTTGGGGGTCACGATTGAAATTTCACATTGAAATTGACCCTCGTCCGACCCACTTCAAGAATTTGATTGCAAAGCCAAGCAAAACATGTTGACCCATTCAAGCACAAATAAATCTGGGTATTATCCTGCCACTTGGTACGAAAAGGGTATGGTCCCGGTCCCACAACACCAATAACTATAACTTTGCCTGAATTTAGTTCCAGTTTGGAGCAGTCACACCACAACAATAATCCCAACTATAATATTGGTTGGTCCTGCCACTCAGGTAAATAAATGCATGCAACTTAGGAATAGTCATGGAAGTTTTTCCCCCCAAGTAATAGCTCATTATTCCTGGTCATACTGTACAGTTTGGACTTCAAAACTACCCACACACATACTTTGGTGGTTGACAAAATACAGATAGGTCATGGACTATGGAAATATAATTTAAAAAAAGGATACAAAATAAGGAGTGGTTATGGATTTTAATACAGATGCATCACAGATGCTAATAATTTATGGATTGGTCATGGATGTTTCAGTATATTACAGTTTGGCTACCAATTTCATACGGATGATGCATCATGGATAAAAAAAAAAGAGAAATCTAAAACAATTCAACATTTGGACTGCTGCAGTTCATAATTAAAATATCTTACCTGCATTTAAATGTTGACTTTATTAAGTTACTACTGATATTTCATGGAAAATGACACATCCATGAATAAAAGATCCATGCTTTGTATTATATTTTTTTTATTTTCCTTGAATCCGTATTCCATGACTTCATGATGCAACAAGGATGTACAAATGTCCCCAGGAAAAATAGCACGTGCTGAGACAACGTCTGATGTAAACAATTACCTGAATGGTCAGACGTTTTATTAGATCAGGTCCAGGCCTGGAAAAATTGCTCCAGAAGCAATCTCACGGATACCAATACAGTAAAGCCATGCCTGGGCTATAGGTATTGTTATCAGTTTGGTGTGACCACCAACCACAAACTGCAGGGGACTGATTTATTTATAGTTAATCATTATAGTTGTAGTTATAGTTATCAGTATTATGGGACGGGGCCTTAAGAGTAATATTGACAAGTTTTGTCAGTGCTGCTCAGCAGTCTAAAATGAGGGTAAAACCATTTACATTTATGGCATAACAGATGCTCTTATCCAGAGCAGCAGAAGTGTTTTGAAGTCTTTATAGATGTGTACAGTATGCTGTCATACTGGTCCACTAGATCATGGACTACCTTTCTTTATTAGTCTAAAAATCCTGTTCAGGGAGATTAGTACAGTGCGCACACACACGCCACCTAAAAAAAGGTCCCCTGCCCACCTAAATAAATAAATGAATAGATTCCTTTAACAAAAACAATTGAAATACGTATAACGTTGTGGCAGCGGGGGCGTGGTCAAGCGTCGGTCTGTGACAGGAGGGCGGAGCCAGGGAAGGTGAGTGGCAGAATCGCTACACCTGACGGTGATTAACCTGTGTTTTGTGTGTTTTCCCAGTAACCGCTCCCTATTTAAGGAGGCAGAGGGAGAGCAGAGGGAGTGCAACCTGGGACGAGAATACAGAGTGTGTGTGTGTGTGTGTGTGTTGGTGTGTTACGCCGCTTACTAGAAATGGGCGATTTATACTGAAAAGTGAGAAATAAAAGCCCTCTCTGTATTTAAAGCGTTGTCCTGCCGTCCTCTGTGCTCCACCCACACTCTTTAAGCGCTACAGTGGTGCCAAAACCCGGGAAAGGTGGAGCACCAACCTTGCAGCCCCATGGAATCCTCCCCGTTCGCGGACTTGGTCCACGCCCTCGCCACGGCTCAGCAGAGCCAGCACCAGGCACTCGTCACGCTCCGAAAGGAGCAGGAGCGCCGCTTCGAAGCCCTGGTGCTGGCCCAGCAGGAAGATCGTGTGGCATTCCAGCATCTCCTCGCGTCGGCGGGGTCCACCAGCGCCCCGGCCGCGGGCCCGTCTCCCCTCACCATGACCAAGATGGGCCCGCAGGACGACCCCGAGGCGTTTATCACCTTGTTCGAGCAGGTCGCCGAAGCCTCGGGGTAGCCGATGGAGCAGCGCGCAGCGCGCCTCCTCCCCCTCCTGACGGGAGAGGCACAGCTGGCCGCACTACAGCTCCCCGCCGACCGCCGGCTGGCCTACGCAGACCTTCGCTGGGCCATCCTCCAGCGCGTGGGGCGCACACCCGAACAACAGCGCCAGCGCTTCCGCACGCTGCAGATGGAGGAAGTCAGCCAGCCGTTTGCATTCAGCCAGCAGCTCCGGGATGCCTGCTGGCGGTGGCTGAGGGCCGACGATCGCGACGCCGAGGGAATCATCGATCAGGTGGTGCTGGAGCAATTCATTGCCCGCTTACCAGCTGGAACTGCGGAGTGGGTCCAGTGCCACCGCCCGGCGTCGCTGGATCAGGCCGTAGGACTGGCGGAGGATCATTTGGCGGCTGTTCTGGCGGCAGGACGGCTGACGACGTTGTCTCTTCTCTCCGCTTCTCTCTCTCTTCCTCCCCCCCTTCTGTGTCCCGTCCTCGCCCCATTCCCCCACCACGGAGGCGGGGGCCGGCTCCACCCCAGCCGGCCCGCCGCACCTGTGGTGCCCTCCCGTTTCTCCCTTCTGTGTCTGTCTCTCCCCCCCCTCAGGTGAGTGAGCCCCAGAACACAGCTGCAGAGGGAAGGCCCGGGCCAGTTTGTTGGCGCTGCGGGGAACCGGGACACCTGCAGCAACAGTGCGCAGCAATGGAGGTGGGGGTGGTGGTGCAGATCCCTGATGCGCCAGAAGCTGCCCTCAATCGGGCCGGAGCATATCGCATACCGGTGAGTGTACAAGGGGCTACATATCAGGCGTTGGTGGATTCGGGTTGCAATCAGACCTCGATTCGCCAAAGCCTGGTGCAAGACAAGGCATTGGGGGGAGCACAGGGGGTGAAGGTGTTGTGTGTGCACGGGGATGTTCACAGATACCCTTTGGTGTCGGTCCACATATATTTCAGAGGGGAAAAATCTATAGTGAAGGCGGCGGTTAATCCTCGCCTTACCCACTCTTTAATTTTGGGGACTGATTGGCCGGGATTTCAGGGTTTAATGACACACCTAGTAAAGAGTGGGTCCTGCCGTTTGACAGGGGGTGGTCCCGGTGTCGCTTTGGCTGGAGCTGTGGTCGCAGAGCCGTCTACGTCATCTCCGCGACAGAGCGAGGAGCGGCCGGCTCCTCGTCTTTCTGTTGGGGAATCCCTCGCGGATTTCCCACTAGAACAATCGCGAGACGAGACTCTGCGACACGCATTTGACCAAGTGAGAGTAATCGATGGTCAAACGCTCCAGCCGAATGCCACCCCGTCCTTCCCTTATTTTTCCATTTTGAAGGATAGATTATACCGAGTGACGCAGGACACTCAGACGAAAGAGCGAGTCACACAGTTATTAATTCCAAAGAGCCGCCAGGAATTGGTATTCCAGGCGGCTCACTTTAATCCCATGGCTGGACACCTAGGGCAGGATAAGACACTAGCCCGGATAATGGCCCGATTCTATTGGCCGGGGATTCGCGGCGACGTCCGTAAGTGGTGTACGGCGTGCCGCGAATGCCAGTTAGTAAATCCAGCAGCCATTCCAAAAGCGCCCTTGCGCCCCCTACCATTAATCGAGACCCCGTTCGAAAGAATTGGGATGGATCTCGTCGGGCCATTAGATCGGTCAACACGAGGGTACCGCTTTATATTGGTTCTGGTGGACTATGCAACGCGATACCCGGAAGCGGTGCCTCTTCACAATATCTCAGCACTCAGTATTGCAGAGGCCCTCTTCCACGTCATCTCCCGGGTTGGAATCCCGAAAGAGATTCTGACTGACCAAGGCACCTCGTTTATGTCAAGAACACTGAGCGAACTGTATGGGCTACTGGGTATTAAGCCAATCCGCACCAGCGTTTATCACCCACAAATGGACGGTTTAGTGGAACAGTTCAATCGCACCCTCAAAAATATAATCAAAAAATTCGTAAGTGAGGACACACGTAACTGGGATAAGTGGCTCGAACCCTTGTTATTTGCTGTGCGAGAGGTCCCCCAAGCCTCCACGGGGTTCTCCCCGTTTGAATTATTATATGGGCGTAAGCTGCACGGCATCTTAGATGTACTGCGGGAAAATTGGAAGGAGGGACCTTCACAGAGCAAAAACGAAATTCAGTATGTTATGGACCTGCGCGCAAAACTCCACACGCTCACCCACCTAACTCAGGAGAATTTGCGGCAGGCCAAGGAACGGCAAGCCCGCCTGTACAACAAGGGCACGCGCCTTAGAGAGTTCACTCCGGGAGATAAGGTACTCGTCCTGTTGCCCACGCTGAGCTCCAAATTAATCGCCAAGTGGCAAGGACCCTTTGAGGTCACACGGCGAGTCGGGGATGTCGACTATGAGGTAAGGCGAACGGACAGGGAGGGGGCACTACAGATCTACCACCTCAATCTGCTGAAACTCTGGAACGAGGAGGTCCCCGTGGCGTTGGTGTCGGTAGTTCCGGAGAAGGCGGAGCTGGGGCCGGAGGTTCAAAAAGGGACATTGGCATCACATACCTCTCCGGTCCCCTGTGGAGACCACCTCTCCCCGACCCAACTCACGGAGGTCGCCCAGTTGCAGGCCGAGTTTTCGGATGTGTTCTCGCCCCTGCCCGGTCGCACTAACCTCATAGAACACCACATAGAGACGCCCCCGGGGGTGGTCGTGCGTAGCCGCCCTTATAGGCTACCCGAACACAAAAAAAAGGTGGTTCGGGAAGAACTTCAGGCCATGCTCGAAATGGGCATCGTTGAGGAGTCCCACAGTGACTGGAGCAGCCCGGTGGTCTTGGTTCCCCAGGCCGACGGCTCGGTCCGGTTCTGTGTGGACTATAGAAAAGTCAACGCGGTGTCTAAATTCGACGCGTACCCAATGCCTCGTATTGATGAGCTGCTCGATCGACTAGGCACAGCTCGCTTTTACTCGACACTGGATTTGACGAAGGGATATTGGCAGATCCCCTTGACTCCATTATCTCGGGAGAAAACGGCCTTTTCCACACCGTTCGGCTTACACCAGTTTGTCACACTTCCGTTTGGGCTGTTTGGGGCGCCCGCTACGTTTCAGCGGCTGATGGACAGGGTCCTCCGGCCCCACGCCACCTATGCGGCTGCTTATCTAGACGATATCATCATTTATAGTAATGACTGGCAGCGGCACCTGCAACACCTGAGGGCCGTCCTTAGGTTGCTGAGGCGGGCGGGTCTCACTGCCAACCCAAAGAAGTGTGCGATTGGGCGGGTGGAAGTACAGTATCTGGGCCTCCACTTGGGCAACGGGCAGGTGCGTCCCCAAATTAATAAGACAGCAGCGATTGCGGCCTGCCCGAGGCCCAAGACCAAAAAGGGGATGAGACAGTTCCTGGGGCTGGCTGGCTACTATCGTAGGTTTATACCTAATTATTCGGACGTCACCAGCCCGCTGACTGACCTCACTAAAAAGGGGGCGCCAGATCCGGTCCAGTGGACGGAGCAGTGCCAGCGGGCTTTCTCTGAGGTCAAGGCTGCACTGTGTGGGGGGCCACTTTTACACTCCCCTGACTTCTCTCTCCCTTTTATGTTACAGACGGATGCATCGGCCAGAGGGCTGGGGGCCGTTTTGTCCCAGCAGGTGGAGGGGGAGGATCGCCCCATCCTGTACATCAGTCGGAAGCTGTCGGTGCGTGAGGGGCGCTACAGCACGATTGAGAAGGAATGCCTGGCGATCAAGTGGGCGGTCCTCGCCCTCCGTTACTACCTGCTGGGGCGCCCCTTCACCCTCTGTTCGGACCACGCACCCCTCCAGTGGCTCCACCACATGAAGGGTGCCAACGCGCGGATCACCCGTTGGTATCTGGCGCTCCAACCCTTCAACTTCAAGGTGGTCCACAGGCCGGGAGCGCAGATGGTCGTGGCGGACTTCCTCTCCTGTCAAGGGGGGGGGGGGGGGGGAGTCGGCTGCGGGCCGGACTGGCGCCCGGCCTGAGTCGGGCGGTGGGGGTATGTGGCAGCGGGGGCGTGGTCAAGCACCGGTCTGTGACAGGAGGGCGGAGCCAGGGAAGGCGAGTGGCAGAATCGCTACACCTGACGGTGATTAACCTGTGTTTTGTGTGTTTTCCCAGTAACTGCTCCCTATTTAAGGAGGCAGAGGGAGAGAAGAGGGAGTGCAACCCGGGATGAGAATACAGAGTGTGTCTGTGTGTATGTGTGTGTGTGTGTGTGTTGGTGTGTTACGCCGCTTACTAGAAACGGGCGATTTATACTGAAAAGTGAGAAATAAAAGCCCTCTCTGTATTTAAAGCATTGTCCTGCCGTCCTCTGTGCTCCACCCACACTCTTTAAGCGCTACAAACGTATATTATAAACTCTTCAGGAAGAACAGTCACATCTTCCTGCTACCAATCCAATTACAATAGTAAGAAATGTCATGTTTGCTGTGCTTAGGGCTTTTGATGGCATTAAATGAAAAATGTGGAAAAGCAAGCTGAACACACCAAGTCAGCACCACAGTGAGTCCTTATGAAAGGCGAATCTCAATTATTCTTGTGCATTTTGGGCATTTTGGTTAAATCTCTGTTTGTCTAAACCCACGTAATGACGACTTAATGTTTGATATCTGTAGGCCTGCAGCCATTTATTAGCTAACTTTTAAGGTGTTTGTTTTTGCCTACTTGTCTTGTTAACCTTACTTGTCCATTTAATCTTGAGCAAGAGACTACATTTAATGCTTTAAGTGAAAACTGTTTACACTCCTCTGTCTCGCAGTTTTTTTTTGTTTTGTTTTACTAACTTTGGTCAATTCATTCCTCGCTTCTCAGGGAAGCCTTTGTTATATCAATAATATGTCCTATTGCTATTATTATTATTGCTTATTAATAAATAACAATCATTATTATTTAATTATATCTTGGGTGTATTGGCTGCTCATTTTTTTTAAACAATATTTGAATGTGCTGACATTTACACACTGCAGATAGGCTATTAGCTTTGCATTCACCACTGGTTTAATGCACTCATACACTACTGTTTATTTTAAATTCTGAGGAAATACACCATACACTAGCTTCAAAAGTAAGTGCAGTATTTTCACAGTGGAGGCACCGCGCTATTAAATTTATCATTCTTTAAATTTATTATAATTATTCTATCTCTATTGTACTTGTAAATTTATGGTATCAGGAATCTCAGCCAGCTCATCATTCCACCGCTGAGAATTCAGGATCCTGCCATTATTTATTGTCATTTAGTGTAACTCTAAGTAGCCTGTACTGTGCTGGGTGACTAGCACCCATTTAAAAAGGGGTATATATATATATATATATATATATATATATATATATATATATATATATATCAGGGCTCGAAATTTGCGGTGGTCCGGTCGCCCGAGGCGACTTAATTTGTCATTTGGCGGGTAATTCCTGTCACTAGCCAGCTCGGCTGGCTAGTTGAAAATAAAAAATATATATGAAGCAAAGATTCAGACACACCGTCAACTAAAGCCGCCACATATTAAACGTGTGCCGTGTCTGTGTTAATCTATATGTTTATCGGCAGGACGGAAAATACCGAAGAATTCCGAATCATATCGTGTACGAGTCAGGCTGTCCGTTTTTTCACTGCTACTCATGCATATAACGCATCTCATTGAATATCGCAGTAATCACGTGTAGTATTGGACCAGGTGGGTGGAGCACAGAAGCACGGCAGGCCAGAACTGAGTTCTCAATGAACTATTTATTGCAAGCTTTTCAGCCTTTTATCACTTCCCAGCCGTGCGCGCGCGCGTGCGCACACACACACACACACACACACACACACACACACACACACACGTGTTCTGGTTGGGGAGAGCTCCCTTTCTCTGCTCTCCTCTCCTTTTAAAGGGTGCGGTCACTGGGGAAGACACGCAAAGACAGGTTAATCCCCATCAGGTGCAATGATTCCACCACTTACCTTCCCTGACTCCGCCCTCCATTCACACACTGAAAAAAATGGCCTGTTAAATTAACACAAAAAAATCTTGTACATCAGTTGCACTTATTAAAATCATATCCACTAAGACCAATTAAGTCATGTTCAGTCAAACAGAACATGACTTAACTGGTCTTAGTGGATATGATTTTAATAAGTGCAACCAATGTACAAGATTTTTTTGTGTTAAATTAACAGGCCATTTTTTTCAGTGCAGACTGACGCTTGGCCATGCCCCTGCTGCCACATCACGTTATCAAATTCAATAGATGTGGCCACATTATCGCCCATTTAAACACGTGTGTTTTTTTGTTGTTTACATCTACATCTGCCAAAGCTATGTTGCGATGTGGAATTTTCTGAAAGGTGTACAGAAACCGCCAGAGACGGGGACAAAGCAACCTCAGTCTGAAGAGGAGAAAAAGGCCGCCAATAAAGCATATGAGAAGGAGAAACAACAAAGGACTTATAAGCAAATGTGGGAGCAGGGTAGGCCTTGGCTGCAATACGATTTTTATGGAATGATTAATTTTTTTCAAGTTGATTCCTAGTCAATATGAAGCTCCTAATGCTTTCTCTCTCATAAATGGTTAAATACAGAAAGCATGTTGGACATATTTTGGGTGCTATAGTCATGATAGTAAGTATATTTGTTTTCAATACTCATATACCAAGTTGCCAAGTTTTCCAATATATTATTATTTGTTGATATTATATTATGGTGCTCTGTGTTGTTCTCATTTACAGTATGTATTTAACAACAGTATCAAAATACTCGGGTCTTGAAATAAATGCACATTAGTCATGAACAATGGTAACTACTCTCTTTTGTGTTATTTTTGACAGAAGTAAAATTCATACATGAACAAATTTTGGCTGGTTGATTTTCTGTTTGGCTAGTTACTTTGGAAGGTAACTAGTCCGGCTGGCTGGTGAAAAAAATATATGAATTTAGATAGATAGATAGATAGATAGATAGATAGATCGTTCGTTCGTTCGTTCTGCCCTTCAGGCATTTTAAGTTTGATTTTGCACATTTATTTCATGTTTTATTTCAGTTTCGTGCTGACTCTTATTTTGACATGTAGGACCTTTGCTGAAAAGGAAGTGGGGTGTTAGGAAGTTGACCGGTAAAGGAAGTTTAGGAAGTTAATCACGTTGAACATAGTAGGCTGGTGAACTTTGCTGATTCATCAGAATCGTTAATCATCCTTTTCTCATGTTTGATACTCCAGCAGAAGCATTGTCTGTATGTATCAGTCTTTATTAGTTTGATGTAAATACATGAATATTTTTGAGTGCATGTTGTTAAAAACAGGGAAATATTGAGTTAATGTGTGATGCTAGTCTGTGTTATTGTTTTGCTATGCTAGGCTAGGGTGGCCAGACATCCGGCTTTAGGCCGGACCGTCCGTCTTTTCAATGTCTTGTCTGGCGTCCCGCGCAGCATCAAGCCGGACGCACATTTGTCCTCCTTTTAGAGACGATGAGCGGAATTATATAATATCGACTTGCCAGACTGGAAGAGCAGAGTTCTAGAATAACGTTTTGTAGGGAAACTGCAGATCTGTGCAGCACATTAGTAATCTACAATGAAGAGTCTATGGCTCGATGTTTTTTGGCATGCAATGCGAACTCCGCACCGTGAGGCGTTGCGTTCTAGAACGCGTTGCGCTCTATCCTTTGATGATCTTCCTGGCGCATGCCTTGTTGGCTACTTCTAAGAATCTGACTGTTTTCTCTCTCTCTCTCTCTCTCTCTCTCACTCACTCACACACAAAGACACCTATGAATTCTGAAGACACTGAAAGACTGAAGCATGATATACTGTTTTAAAACGTTTTATAATGTTGCTGGTTATGTTGCCTATTTGTTTTTTGAGAATCTACAAATGTTGTGCTTTTTGGTACTCAGCACCTTAAGTTTAATTTCAGTGGTTTGTTACTCCACAATGTTTTTAATAAATACAAATATGGTGTTCTAGCCAATTAAGAGCTAATACATGAATTATAATAAATACTATGAATGCTTTAAAATGTTTTATAATGTTGCTGGTTATGTTGCCTATTTGTTCTTTGAGAATCTACAAATGTTGTGCTTTTTGGTACTCAGCACCTTAAGTTTAATTTCAGTGGTTTGTTAACTCCACAGTGTTTTTAATAAATATAAATACTGTGTGTTCTAGCCAATTAAGAGCTAATACATGAATTATAATAAATACTATGAATGCTTTGACCTTACTCTTTTTTCCCCACAATCATAATCTTTAACCCTACAAAATTGCGATGTTGATTTCACCAAACTTGAGTGACTTGCATAAAAATAATCCATTCTCAATCTTGCCACTGTGGTTTACATAAAAATTTGAGGGCTATGAATCAGATGGGATTTGCCATTATTCACCCTAAAATTGATTAGAATGCAGGAAATTGCATCTAAGAAATACAAAATTTTCTGGGGGAGGGCCCCCAGACCCCCCCATCCAAATAATGTCCTCCTTTTTGGTGTTATGGAAATGGTCACCCTATGCTAAGCATTTACCTTCTGTAATGATAACATAATAACAGCAAACTGGAACTCTAATGTGATTTTGAAATATGTTTACACATCATAATTTTAATAGGAGCTGGAAACTTAGCTAATTGCATTGCTCCTTTTGTTTTTTATTCTAGTTCCACTCTCTATATGGTCTCAGTACGGGCTAAGATCTTGTCTCAAGCACTGTCTCATGGTCTCACTGTCTGAGAAACAGAATAAAGTCCCAATCAAGACTGTATGAGAGTTTAGCTCACTGCCTAGTTAGGATTGCTACACCTTGGTGAGGGCAGTACAGTGAAAAGTTGCTGATCAGCTGGTTGTTCAACATCTAGCAAGCTAAAGAAAGAAAGAAGATTAGAAAATGGAACTAGAAAGAACTGAAAATTCATCACTGCATTCAAGGAGATCAAAAAGCTCTCAAACCTCCATATCAAGTGCAGTAGTCAAGGTGCGCGCTGCAGCAGAGGCAGCGAAAACATGTGCTGCATTTGCAGAGAAAGAAGCAAAGCTGAAAGCTGAATTAAGCACACTTGCAGTTTGGAGAGTGGCAGCTACAGCTATTGCACAGGCCGAGGCATTAGAGGCAGCTGAAGAGTTAGAAAATTCACTAAAGACTGATTTTTCTTCTCAAGAAAACTTGCAAAATGAGATTACATGGCACACAAATGAATATGTAGAACAAGAAGCTGGACTCCAATCACCATGGGCTTCAGCGTCTGTCCATGCTGCTCTACCTGAGGCAGCAATATCTGAAACAAGCTACGTCACATGGCATCCTTCACCAGAGATGGGCCTAGACCTGAGTGAAGAGCATGAAGAGGGTGAGACCATCAACAGACCATCTGGCCATAACAGATCACCGAATACAATGCATGTTCACAACCACACTACATTCAGAGATGAATTTGACAACATACCATGTGCTGGAAATCGCATGAACACCAATCAAAACAACACACAGCCTGGAGCCAGCAACAGAAACAACACTCATCCTGGAACAACTAACAGAGACAGCGGACATCGCACAAGGCCCCAGAAAACTCCCTAGTCATGCAAATCACCACTCAACTCAACAGCTCCATCATAACATCCCTCTCTATACTCCATCCACCCCATGTGTACCACCCAAAACAGAACACCTGGCACGATAACTGGCTTGTCATGATCTACTGAGTACAAGCCTCTACCAGTTTGATGCTGCTGGCTGTCACTTATGCAGAGAATGACGTAACCGACATCTTCATTGATGGGAGAATAGTTCGATACGGTGTAGGCATGTTCAGCCACAGTGCTGGCATTGATGTTGATTGCCAGTGTTGGGAGGAGCATCACTTGCGCTAGCTTGGCTGGTTCTTCTCAGGCTGCGCTGCTGAGTTTTGGCTTGGAGGCAATCTTCAACAGCTTTCAAAGAATTCTTGGTGAGGTGGTGCCAGGTCTTGTGATCACGTGCCATTTCTTCCCATGAGTTAATGTTAATGCTGCAGGCAGTGAGATGTCTCTTGAGGCAGTTCTTGTAATGCAGTTTGGGTCATCCAACAGTTCTCTTTCCCTCCGACAGTTCCCCATAGAACACTGCTTTAGGAAGCCTGGTGTCCTCCATCCTCACCACGTGGCCCATCCATCACAGCTGGCTCTGTGTCAACAAGGCTTCAACACTTGGGATTCCTGCTATAATCCTGACTTCCGTGTTGCTGACCCTGTCACTCCACTTGATCTGGAGAAGCTGCCTGAGGTGGGACATCTGCATCTTCTGGAGTCTGTGTATATGATGGCAGTACAGTGTGTAAGATTCAGAGGAGTAGAGAAGGCACGAGAGGACAACTGCTCTGTAGACTTTGCACTTGGTGCCAAGTCTGATACCAGGACGTTTCCACACTCTAGTTTGCAGTTTCCCAAAGGCAGCAGAGGCAGTGCTGATTCTCTTCTCTACCTCCTTTGTAAGGCTGGTGTCATATGAGACTGTGCTCTGTAGGTAAGTGAAATGTTCAACACAGTTCAGACGTTCGGTATTGAGCAGGATGTCTGGTGGCTGATTGTCTGAGGCAGGTGGTGGCTGGAACATCACTTCTGTCTTCTTCACATTGATGGTCAGGCTGAGGCTTGAAGCAGCAGTGCAGAAAGAGTTCAACATGGTCTGGAGATTCTGTGCTGACCATGGCTGAGTCATCAGCATAAAGCATCTCCCTCACACACACTCTTCAGGTCTTTGTCTTGGTCTTAAGTCATTGGGCATTTAAGAGCTTGGCATGTGAACAAGTGCATAATGAGACACCATCATTGTTGTTGGCAGGACAGAGCTCGAGGACAGCAGACAGGTAGAGTGAGAAGAGGGTCGGTGCAAGCACACAGCCCTGTTTAACTCCTTGATTCACTTCAAACTGCTTTGAGGTCATTCCGTCCATTGACACTTGCACTTTCATAACAGTGTGAAGCTGAGTGATGAGGCTAGTGATGCCCGGAGGGCAGCCATATCACTGTAAGAGCAGCCAGAGACTGTCCTGGTTCACAGTGTCGAAGGCTTTAGTAAAGTCTATGAACACTATATATAGAGGTCTATGCTGTTCTCTTGCCTTCTCCTGGAGCTGTCTCAAGGTGAAAATCATGTCAATGGTTGACCTTGCACTCTTGACACCGCTTTGAGACTCTGTGAGGACTGCGTCCAAGATGGGCTTGATGCAGGAGAGAATAATCTTGCCAAGGACCTTTCCTGCAATAGCAAGGAGCGAAATGTCTCTGTAGTTTCCACGTTCCTGCTTGCTGCCCTTCTTCTTAAAGGTAGGAATGATTGAGGCATCTTTGAAGTCCTGAGGGACTTTTCTATCATGCCAGATTGTTGACAGGGCATCAAATAGCACTTCAACAATGCAGTCTCCTCCTTTCTTGTACATCTCAGCTGGGATGCTATCCATACCAGGAGCTTTATGCAGAGCAAGGGTCTTCACAGCTCTCCTCACTTCTTCCAGGGTAAGGTCATCGTCTGCACTTATCAGGACCGGGTATTGCTGGATATTGTTTATGACCGCTAGGTTCACGTTGGAGCTTTGGTGGTTGAGCAACTGATGAAAGTGCTCTCTCCATCTCTCTAGGATCTCTGAGCACTCAGTCAGGATTGTGGAGCCATTGGCAGCGAGTAGGGGGCAGGACTGAGCACCTTGTGGGCCATACACTGTTTTAAGTGCTTGGAAGTACCCTTGTGTGTCACCGGCATCAGCCATCCCTTGTATCTTGTCTGCCAAATTGTTCCACCACTTGTCTTCCATCCAACGAAGTTCTTGCTGCAGTGTGGCTTTGGCTCTGGTGAACTTCTGCTGGGCTCTTGAGCAGTTGGGGTTTGTAAGCTTTGCTTGTAAGGCTCTTCTCCTGTATAAGGTCTGATATGGTTCCAACTCTGTCCTCAAACCAATCTCGACTTTTGCGTTTGGAGTGGCTGAGTGCCTCTACAGCCTGTGTCATTAGGCAGGTCTTGAACTTCTCCCACTTTTCTTCAGCAGAGGCATCTCGTGCCTGGGTGAAGTGGGATTGGAAAGCTTGGGCGAGTTGTTGTCTAATGTCAGCATCATCCATTTTCTGCACATCCAGGTTCTTCCGCGGTTTGCTGACTGACCTCCTAAAAGTGCGGTGTACTGATGGCTTCATCCTACTTCTAATCATAATGTGGTCCGTTTCACACTCAGCTCCTCTCATGGCACATGTGATACAAACATCCTTCAGATGTTTCTGGCTGATTAAGATGTAATTGAGCAGGTGCCCGTGAACTGATCTGGGATGCTTCCATGAGAAGAAATGATGGTCTGAGGTCCTGAAGGTGTTAGAGATAGTGAGTTAAAATTCTGAGCAAAGTTGTAGGAGCAGTTCTCCATTGCTGTCGTAGGACCCTCTTCCAAACTTTCCAAGAACATTTGGCCAGGTGTTGTAATCACTGCCAGCTTGTGTGTTGAAGTCCCCCAGGACAATTATGATGTCATTGTGTGGTACACAACTGAGGGTTATTTTCAACTGGGTGTAAAAGGCTTCAATGTCAGTCTGTTCACTGCAGAGGGTTGGAGCATATACACTCAAAGCTGTTGCATGTGTAGTTGAGCTGACTGCAAAGCAGAGAGTCATGATCCTGTCAGAGACTGGCTTTGGCATTTCTGAGAACTTTGGGAGCAGTCGGTTGGATATGGCAAATCCAACACCTGATGTGCCTTGTTGAGGTGATCCATATGGGGTGCCTGACCAGAAGAATGTATGTGTCTGCTCCCTTCTCTCACCACTGTCTGATAGCCTCATCTCTGAGAATGATGATGATGATGATGCCTTTTATTGTCACTAGTCACATGTACCAGCGAAATTAGCTGTCAACCTGTCCATACATATACAACATACAATTGACATAGGGTAGACAGGACAGGAAGACAGGGATGAAGATAAAAAGGAAACACAACATGAGGAGAGATAAGGAAAAAAAGAACACCCCTCCCCCCCCACTATGCTCCTGTCAGGAGTACAGTGCGGGAACATTTAAAAAACCTTTGCACATAAGCACACAACAGCACAAGTACACTTTAAACACGGGACTTGAGGGGGGGAATCAGGGGTAGGGGGTAAGGGGGTGCAAGAGTGCTGCAAGATCGATGTATGTCTCAAGTTCTTTGCTAAGTAGAGCTGATTTTCATTGAGCGTGTTTTGGGTTGTTGTCAAGCAAGGTTCGTATATTCCAATAGGCAAAATGTAGAGTAGGTTTGCGGTTGTGCCCAATTGGTTGGAGACCCACTGGCTATGGGAAACCAGCCAGGTAAGAGGATGGGTGAGCCTTGTTTACCTCGTGTTTTCTTGAGGTGTCCTCGGATTGAGGCAGGTGGGGCATCCCTGAAAAGGGCTGCCTGGTCACCCAGGAAGGACCTTGGACCACTGTCACCCTCAGTGCATCCACGATCATCACTCCTGGTTCACACAAATGCAAGTCTTTACTACCAGCTCTCACACCTGCTGGTACCATAAGGGGGCTCATTGCTTTGTGTATTGAAGGGTTGCCAGTTAAGCCTGCACAAAAGCTTTGAGGTGCATTGTGCGGGTACACTACCCACCCTCTGGGCTGTCAGCTGATGAGTCAAATGGCAGGAGAAAATCCTGACAGCTTGGTCAGTTGGCAGCTGCCCCACAGTATCAGCTCAAGCTGATGAGATTCCTTGGTGGCCACTTCTGCAAAGGATGTCCCAGGTGCCCAATCAGGATATCAACCACCTGCTGCCGTGGTTGACTGCAGTGCCAGTCAAGAGATTTACATCCCTCAGCAGCCACGACTGGAAAAGATGTTCCAGATGCCTGATGAGAGGATCTGCCACCTGCAGCCATGGCTTCACTATTTGACCCATAGCTGGGGGATGCAGTTTAACATCATACCCAGGACAGACCAGTTTGATGATAAACCTGAAAATTATCTGGTGTGGCAGTCATCATTCAACAATGTCACTTCAGGCTTAGGACTTACGTGCACAGAGATGTTAGATCTGCTAATTAAGTGGCTGGGGCCAGAGTCTGTGAAGCACATCAAAAGAATTCACTCTGTGCATGTAGGAAACCCAAACATAGCACTAGAAAAGGCTTGGGGCCACCTCCAAGAGTGTTATGCCACACCTGAAGTAATGGAGAAGTCTCTCTTTCAAAGAATTGATGATTTTCCGAAAATATCACCTAAAGACTATGGGAAGCTGAAGGACCTAGGCGATCTTCTTATGGAGCTCCAGGGTGCCAGAGAAGAAGGCTACCTCACCGGACTGACATACCTGGACACCACCGGGGCGTTGGGCCCATAGTAGAGAAACTTCCATATGGGGGATTCAAGAGAAATGGCTCATAGTTGGCTCAAGATTTAAAGAAGAAAACAATGGCTACTTCCCTCTATTCGACTACTTTGCCGATTTCATCTGTCATGAAGCGCGGAGAGGGAATGACCCCAGCTTTATTCTCTCATGTGCCAGCAGCAATGGAATAAAATCATACAAAATAACCCTATGAAATTATGGAAGCAAGATAACCGTTCACAAGACAGACATCTCTGCAGGAAAAGACCCACCTGTGAACTCACCTGAGAAAAAAAGCTGATGGGCCAGAGAAAAACTGTCCTGTTCACAACAAACCACATGCACTGAGAAAATGCAGGACATTTAGAGGGAAAGGCCTTGAAGAAAGGAAAAGCATTCTTAAAGACAATGGAATGTGTTTCAAGTACTGCATGTCTGCCAGTCATCTTGCAAAGGACTGTAAGTCAACAGTAAAGTGCACAGAGTGTAATAGTGACTGACGTCATGCAGCAGTGCATCCAGGTCCACTACCTCAGAATGCCAAAAGGCCTCCATCACTGTCAGACAATGGCGGGGAGGAAGAAGAGCAGGTCGTCGATAGCACAGCCATCACCTCACACTGCACCCAGGTGTGTGGCCGAGGGCGAATGGCAAGATCATGCTCAAAGATCTGTCTAGTTCGAGTATATCCACAAGATCAACGTGAGAAAGCAGTCAACATGTATGTGATTTTGGATGACCAAAGTAACTGTTCGCTGGTTTGTTCAGAATTCTTTGAACTCTTCAACATCAAAGGCCAGCCATTCCCCTACTCACTCAGGACCTGTGCCGGACTGGTAGAGACGTCAGGCCATAAAGCAGAAGAGTTTCAGGTCGAATCCCTGGATGGGCAGACCAGCCTATCGCTCCCGCCACTAATTGAGTGTAATGAAATGTGCATTGACCGCTCTGAAATACCGATGCCTGATGCAGCCCTCCACCATCCTCATCTGAGGAGTATTTTGCCACACATACCAGAGTTCAACCCCAGTGCTGAAATACTCATCTTGCTCGGTAGAGACATTGTGAGGGTCCATAAAGTCAGACGGCAAGTGAGTGGACCTCACAATGCCCCCTTTGCCCAAAAATTGGATTTAGGATGGATCCTTGTAGGCGAAGTGTTTAGAGAATGCACATAGACCAGCTGTAGGCACATACAAGACCAGTGTGCTAGAGAGTGGCCATCCCTCCCTTCTCACACCCTGCAAAGGCTCCATAAAGCTGACTGAGAATGTGTCCCATGGTGGGCGCACGACCAAATCCAGCAAAGCATCATTGGAGGCCCTCAGACAGAAGGTCTTTAGTGAGACAGATTCCGACAACAAACCAGCCCCATCCATGGAGGACACAGTCTTCCTGAAAATAATGGACCAAGAAGTATACAGAGACTCTTCAAATAACTGGGTTGCTCCTCTGCCCTTTAGAACCCCTCACCAGCATTTATCCAATAGCCATGAGCAAGTGCTCACTCGCTTCACCTCTCTGCAGAAAATGCTACATAGGAAACTAGAGATGAGAGACCAGTTCCTGGAATTCATGAAGAAGATATTTGATAATGGACATGCAGAAGTGGCTCTGCCACTGCAAGAAAATGAAGAGTGTTGATACCTGCCAACATTTGGAGTCTACCACCCACAAAAGCCTGTGAACATCCACATGGTATTCGCCTCCAGTGCGAAGTATTCCGGCACATCTCTAAATGACATCCTTCTCACCGGCCCAGACCTCAATAATTCACTCACTGGGGTGCTGATCCGCTTCTGCAAGGAACAGGTAGCAGTGATGGCAGACATTCAGTAGATGTTCCACTGCTTCCTCATACACAGAGATCACAGGAACTACCTGAGATTTTTGTGGCACAGGGACAATGACATGTCCAAAGAAATTATCGACTACCGGATGCATGTCCACATTTTCGGTAACAGTCTGTCCCCATCCGTGGCCATCTATGGACTTAGGAGAGCCATCCATGAAGGCGCTCACAAACATGGAGCAGACACATTCCAGTTTGTTGAACATCATTTTTATGTTGACGATGGGCTCATTAGCATGCCCAACGATGCTGATTCCATCAGCCTCCTGCAGAAAACGCAGGCCTCTCTCAGTGAATCAAACCTGAGACTCCACAAGTTCACTTCAAATAGTGAAGCCGTCCTACAGGCGTTTACACCAGAAGACAGACCTATCTTGAAAGACCTTGACTTCAGTGGTAAAGCCATACCAGTACAACGCAGCTTGGGACTACTGTGGGAGACAACAACAGACACCTTCACTTTTGCAGTCTCACACCACAAGAAAGTCTTCACTCGCAGAGGAGTGCTGTCTCCAGTGAACAGTGTCTTTGATCCATTAGGCATGGTCGCATCAGTGACCATTGAAGGCAAAAATCTCTTGAGAGAACTTGGCATTGATGTGTGACTGGGATGCACCACTTCAAAAATGAAAACTGAAACAATGGGAATCATGGCAAGAGTCACTGCATGATTTAAGCAAGCTGCACATCCCACGCGCATACAGTGCCATGTCACTCTCTAAGGCCGAACACACAGAGCTATGCGTATTCTCTGACGCATCCACAAAGGCCATCGGAGTCACGACATACCTGAGGACTATTCAAGCTGATGGACAAATCCAAGTAGGATTCATCTTAGGAAAGGCTAAACTGGCACCACAATCCAAGCCCACCATTCCTCGGCTGGAACTGTGTGCCGCAGTATTGGCCATAGAAGTTGCTGAACTCATTCAAGATGAACTGGACGTGAAGCTGGATGCCACCAAGTTCTATTGTGACAGCAAGGTAGTGCTAGGATATATTCACAATCAGACCAAGCACTTCTATGTCTACGTTCGTAACCGAGTTCGTCAAATTCATCAGTCAATAACACCTGACCAGTGGCACTATGTGAATACACCAGACAACCCCACTGACCACGCATCTAGGTCAGTCCCTGTGTTCCAGTTGGCACAGACAACATGGTTCACAGGGCCAGCCTTTTTGTACAAACCAAGTCCACCTGATGAAGACACAAAGCCAGCATTAGAACTTGTAAACCCAGAAACAGACAAGGAAGTACGCCCTGAAGTGAGTAGTTTCCTGACTCAGACTCAAAGCAGAGGCCTAACTGCCACATGTTTTGAGCACTTTTCAACCATGCGCTCCCTCACCAGCGCCATTGCACTACTCAGCCAGAGCCTACAAACATTACAAGTCCAGTCAATGTAAAGGATGGCACTACTGCAGTCTTCCACGCACCCCTGATGAGCTGTCTCAGGCCAGACACATCATCATCAGAGCCGCGCAGGAAGATGTCTACTCCAAAGAATTCACAACTCTTCAAAACAGACTGGCTGTGACTAAAGACAGTTCCCTTTAAAAGCTCAGACCTGTTCTTGAAGGTGAGCTGATTTGTATTGGTGGCAGACTAAAACATGCTGACTTGAGCACTCTGGAAAAGAAGCCCAAAAGAAGCCCAAAAACAGTCATATTTCCTTGCTGTTAGTGTGACCACACCATGAAGATGTAAAGCAGCAAGGCCACCACTTCACCGAAGGTGCCCTGAGAGCAGCAGGCTTCTGGGTCATAGGCGGAAAATGGCTCATATCTTCAGTCTTGTACAAATGTATTGTGTGCAGAAAGCTCAGATGCAGAACAGAACAACAACTCATGGCTGACCTGCTTCCAGAACATTTGCACACATGCCCAGCCTTCACCTATATAGGAGTGGACGTGTTCGGACCATGGCCAGTCGTCTCCAGGTGCACCCAAGGTGGACAGGCCCAAAGTAATAGATGGTCGATGCTCTTCTGTTGCATGAGCTCCCGAGCCATGCACGTTGAGATCATTGACTCCTTGGACACATCCAGTTGCATTAATGCATTGAGATGCTTCTTTGCCATAAGGGGACCTGCAAAACAGATAAGATCGGACTGTGGAACAAACTTTGTAGCCGCTGCAAAGGAGCTGAGCCTCAGCAGACAATGGAGACAAGTGCAAGCACTCGCCGACAGATTCTGGCATTGCTGGTGCCAAGAGTACCTCCCCACTCTGCAAACCCGATGGAAGTGGCGAGAGACCCAATGAGAATTGAAAGAAAGGGAAATTGTGCTCCTGAAGGACAATCAGGCTGCACACAACGCCTGGCCTATGGTGAGGATCGCAGCTGTCTTCCCTGGGAGAGACGGCAGAGTAAGGAAGGGACATCGGATCAAGACTCCATGAAGGTGTTCCAAAGACTAGTGTCAGAAGTAGTAGTTCTTCTGCCTAGAGACTGTAATTAAGGTTCAGTGACAATTGAAAGTTCATAGTGACCTTTAAGGTCAGACGGGGAGTGTTCTGCCCTTCAGGCATTTTAAGTTTGATTTTGCACATTTATTTCATGTTTTCTTTCAGTTTCATGCTGACTCTTATTTTGACACGTAGGACCTTTGCTGAAAAGGAAGTTCGGCGTTAGGAAGTTGACCTGTAAAGGAAGTTTAGGAAGTTAATCACGTTGAACATAGTAGGCTGGTGAACTTTGCTGATTCATCAGAATCATTAATCATCCTTTTCTCATGTTTGATACTCCAGCAGAAGCATCGTATGTATGTATCAGTCTTTATTAGTTTGATGTAAATACATGAATATTTTTGAATGCATGTTGTTAAAAACAGGGAAATATTGAGTTAATGTGTGATGCTAGTCTGTGTTATTGTTTTGCTATGCTAGACACTTACCTGCTGTAATGATAATGTAATAACAGCAACCTGGACCTCTAATGTGATTTTGAAGTATGTTTACACATCGTAATGTTAATCGGAGCTGGAAGCTTAGCTAATTGTATTGCTCCTTTGTTTTCTATTCTAGTTCCACTCTCTATATGGTCTCAGTACGGGCTAAGATCTCATCTCAAGCACTGTCTCATGGTCTCATTGTCTGAGAAAAAGAATAAAGTCCCAATCGAGACTGTATGAGAGTTTAGCTCACTGCCTAGTTAGGATTGCTACACCTTGGTGAGGGCAGCACATACATATATATAAATCATCTCGTTATCTCTAGCTGCTTTATCCTGTTTTACAGGGTTGCAGGCAAGCTGGAGCCTATCCCACCTGACTACGGGCAAGAGGTGTGGGGTACACCCTGGACAAGTCGCCAGGTCATCACAGGGCTGACACATAGACACAGACAACCATTCACATTCACACCTACGGTCAATTTAGAGTCGCCAGTTAACCTAACCTGAATGTCTTTGGACTGTGGGGGAAACCGGAGCACCCAGAGGAAACCCACACGGACACGGGGAGAACATGCAAACTCCGCACATAAAGGCCCTCGCTGGCCACGGGGCTCGAACCCGGACCTTCTTGCTGTGAGGCGACAGCGCTAACCACTACACCACCGTGCCGCCCCTAATATATATATGTGTTTTTTAAATTAAAGTTTACTAACAGTCACTAACCAACAACCATTAACTCAAACCATGCTATTGCTTCATTATTGAATGCCAGTAAAATTTAGTCCAACCCCCTTATGTTTAAGATCAACTTTGTTTTATTTCCAGAGAATTACAGAATGTACTGTATGTATAACAATCACTGACTGGCTTTTTTCTCTTAAACACTTACAGTTGGCTCTTAATTTGCTTTAGAGCTGTATAAAGCACACAGAGGGGTCAATAATAATAATAATATGTTATTGAATTGTTTAAATGACTAGAATATATTCTTCAGAATTACAACCACGATTCCAAAAAAGTTGGGACAAAGTACAAATTGTAAATAAAAACGGAATGCGATGGTGTGGAAGTTTCAAAATTTCATATTTTATTCAGAATAGAACATAGGTGACATATCAAATGTTTAAACTGAGAAAATGTATAATTTAAAGAGAAAAATTAGGTGATTTTAAATTTCATGACAACAACACATCTCAAAGTTGGGACAAAGCCATGTTTACCACTGTGAGACATCCCCTTTTCTCTTTACAACAGTCTGTAAACGTCTGGGGACTGAGGAGACAAGTTGCTCAAGTTTAGGGATAGGAATGTTAACCCATTCTTGTCTAATGTAGGATTCTAGTTGCTCAACTGTCTTAGGTATTTTTTGTCGTATCTTCCGTTTTATGATGCGCCAAATGTTTTCTATGGGTGAAAGATCTGGACTGCAGGCTGGCCAGTTCAGTACCCGGATCCTTCTTCTACGCAGCCATGATGCTGTAATTGATGCAGTATGTGGTTTGGCATTGTCATGTTGGAAAATGCAAGGTCTTCCCTGAAAGAGACGTCGTCTGGATGGGAGCATATGTTGCTCTAGAACCTGGATATACCTTTCAGCATTGATGCTGTCTTTCCAGATGTGTAAGCTGCCCATGCCACACGCACTAATGCAACCCCATACCATCAGAGATGCAGGCTTCTGAACTGAGCGCTGATAACAACTTGGGTCGTCCTTCTCCTCTTTAGTCCGAATGACACGGCGTCCCTGATTTCCATAAAGAACTTCAAATTTTGATTCGTCTGACCACAGAACAGTTTTCCACTTTGCCAAAGTCCATTTTAAATGAGCCTTGGCCCAGAGAAGACATCTGCGCTTCTGGATCATGTTTAGATACGGCTTCTTCTTTGAACTATAGAGTTTTAGCTGGCAATGGCGGATGGCACGGTGAATTGTGTTCACAGATAATGTTCTCTGGAAATATTCCTGAGCCCATTTTGTGATTTCCAATACAGAAGCATGCCTGTATGTGATGCAGTGCCGTATAAGGGCCCGAAGATCACAGGCACCCAGTATGGTTTTCTGGCCTTGACCCTTATACACAGAGATTCTTCCAGATTCTCTGAATCTTTTGATGATATTATGCACTGTAGATGATGATATGTTCAAACTCTTTGCAATTTTACACTGTCGAACTCCTTTCTGATATTGCTCCACTATTTGTCGGCGCAGAATTAGGGGGATTGGTGATCCTCTTCCCATCTTTACTTCTGAGAGCCGCTGCCACTCCAAGATGCTCTTTTTATACCCAGTCATGTTAATGACCTATTGCCAATTGACCTAATGAGTTGCAATTTCGTCCTCCAGCTGTTCCTTTTTTGTACCTTTAACTTTTCCAGCCTCTTACTGCCCCTGTCCCAACTTTTTTGAGATGTGTTGCTGTCATGAAATTTCAAATGAGCCAATATTTGGCATGAAATTTCAAAATGTCTCACTTTTGACATTTGATATGTTGTCTGTGTTCTATTGTGAATACAGTATCAGTTTTTGAGATTTGTAAATTATTGCATTCCGTTTTTATTTACAATTTGGACTTTGTCCCAACTTTTTTGGAATTGGGGTTGTATTAAATCATGTTATACCGACTAGTGGCCTAGTGGTAGCGTGTCCACCTCTCGATCGGGAGATCGTGAGTTTTATTCACGGTTGGGTCATACCAAAGACCATCATAAAAATGGTACCTACTACCATCTGGCAAGGCACGCTGCAATACAGATGCGCATGGGGAGTTAAACTCTCGTGGTTACCAGAGGACTAGCCCCCCACTGTAACCCTAGCTATGTAATAGGCGAGAGGCCGAGGGCTACAGAAACGGCGCATCGGCGCCGCCGCATGGTGCGGGAAGGACTTTAACTTTAACTTACTTAAATCATGCTACATGGACCAGATTATATGCCTGTCATTTAACCCACATCTTTACACATTACCACCTATTGTGACCTAAATTCATGTAACATGTAGTGCAGACTCACATAATAATGGGATGATAATCATGACAGACAGCAATGATCTGCAATGGCAATTTGCAGTCTTTTTATGTGCTAATTTAGGTGAACGTCTGTCCAAATTTTGAAGATCCAAAGGAAATGCTGTCAACATTGCACCATACTGCATCAGACATTTACCAATGATAGCTTTGAAATATATCAAAGAATATGACTGCATTTAATACAATTTAACCCCTTCAGACACAAGCAAAAATGCTATGGAACTTCATGCTTCATGTGTGCAATTGTATACATTAGTGTTTATCCCCTTCGGACATAATTTCAGACAGGTGAACATCAAATACAATGCATTCACGTTACTTGATTCATGAAACCATGATTGCTAGTTTATTTGACCTTTTCAGAACAGCTTTACAACAGTTCGTTAGATGCCTGAATGTGTAAACCTTCGAACTGTTCAATGGGAGTAGTACACTGGTAAGTTGTTAGCGAGTTCACAGGCACATGTAACTCATTAAAATGTACAGATATCAAGTAGAATTTATTTATTGGCAAATATTTCCAAATCTAAGCATAGATTAGTGCCTTGTTCCAGTCATTTAAAACTATTATTATTATTATTATTATTATTATTATTATTAAACATTATATGCTGCCAAAACAGCAGAAACAGGGGTTATTATTATTTACTTTATATTGTAGCTCTAGCATTTTCCAACAAAGTGGGCAGATTGATGTGAGTACCATCACTATACTTTCACGCTTATTGAAAATATACGTTTGTTTTTCATATTTCAATTTATCTGTTTTTTAACAAAAGAAACAAAGTTTTCTGACCTCTAAGGAAATGGGGAAGGAAAAAAAAGCCCACAACATTTTAGCTGAAATTGTTTTTTATTATTGCTATAATGTATCAATATGTGGTAAAATCATATGTTATAACAGATTTAGATAACAAGAAAATCCAGGCTTTGGAAATTGCAGTACATCAAAATACTGTAAAGTAAATTATGAGCCAGTTACAACTATCATTTCTGCAACCAAGGTATGCTAGATTTTCTTTATATTGTTTCTAAATAAAAATGACCTGCTTAATTGAAATTTAAATCAGCATGTAAAGTTTTAATATCTGCTAGGAACAATAAGAGATTAACTTTAGAGAAATATCAGAAGCACAGACTAAATATTTTGCTGAGTGAGAATGTATGCACTGATTTTCAGGCGAATTTCAGAAAAAATGGTGAAAATTATAATTTGAATTCCAAAATGGCAACTATGTTGAGGTGAATTAAATGAGACTGAGTGTAAAGCTTATTCAAAGAATATGACAGAAAACAAGAAGACCATATTCTGTGAAAGCTTGAACCAAAATGCCCAGAAGTGATAATATTCCATTAGATTGTGGATAAGTAAAGAGGCAATCATAATTCCCATTTCTCAGTCCCCAAACTCACCTTTCAAATTCCAACTTTGTTCACCTTTTTTCTAGTGAAGCAGGCAAGTCCAGTCTCAGTGTTTGTGAGAGCCAAAAAAGAGGGGCATATCGATCATGGCTGCCCCTGCATGCAGAACTAATGAGCTGTAAACACCCAATGATGTAGTGGATGAGTGACTTTTAACTGAACAGCACAGGTCATGAGGCAATCACTCTCCTACTGTATACACCATAGATCTGCACCTGTCATTACAGCATATACCGTACACTAGAATAAACTGTAATTAAACTGAAAAAGATGGCTAAGAAAAAAATAATATATCAATGTACAGTACATTAAACTCCTTGTCAGTAATATGTTCATGAACAATTAGCACTTTAGACGCACGAGATCTAATATTTCACAGCCCTTCCTTTAGAGCTACTGCCAGCACAGTAAAGGTATAGAGTCAGTATGATCTAATTTTATATTAATTAGATTACTCGAACAAACTCTGAATATTTTTTTCTTTTTTGGATAGCTCGGGGAACAGACAGAGTCTCAATATAGTGGAACCTGAATTACGACTCTGTGCAATTAGCAGACAGTCAGTTTAGCCTGTTCATAGCTCCCTGGCCTTGAATCTGGATTGTCATACGTTAACTAGGCCTGTTCTGAGACTGAGTTATTCTGTAAGAAATGAGAGCAGCACCTTCCCAAGTGGGATGGATACCATCCCTCCCTAACAGACCAGCCTTGGCCTCAAAACTACTCCAATTATCTATTGTGAAGGTATTTTCAAATCAATGCCTGCCTAAACTTGACCAGGCATGGAAACCAATAGAGGATACTGGACAACTCCACTCATCTTCCTTCTTTTATTTATCTCAAGCAGACAGTTGGGTTGAGTAACAGGTTGAGTAATGGGTTGCATAACAGGTTGATAAATTTTAAAATAAACAACCATAAAATCATGTCAGTTAAATCAATTCACTTAACTTAAAGTATCATAACTGAACAGGGGCGGTCCTGGGGGCGGGCCGACCGGGCAGCCGCCCGGGGCGGCACAAGCGCGGGCGCGAAAAAAAAAATGGTCCCCCCAAAAAAAACCCTGAAAAAAAAAAACAAGACGGGCAGGTGTGTGTGTGTGTGAACATTTTGGATGGGGAAGCCCAATAGACCCTTTTCACTGACGTCACCGGAAACCGGAAGTAAACAAACCCTGCGCCATATTGGAAGACCAACAAACTCGTGATTAGGGGGAAATAACGGCAGCGCGCGGAATTTAAACCCACGAGGCACTTGATTCATCATAAACCTACAATGGTAAACTTTTGTGCTGTGTTAGGGTGTTCCAACAAAGCTGATGGGAAAGGTGAAAAGAAGTCGTTCTACAGAATACCAGCTGTGATTGAGACACAAGCAAACCAAGGAGCTTTCTGCCAGGAGACAGAGAATAAGTGCATTACTGAGTGTCTCTGAGCAAAGGAGAGCCTGAACGTTGCAACCTCCCTATTGGCTATTTATTGGTTGTTTGTAAAAATGTATCAGTTGTTGCCCTTCCCACGGGAATCATCGCGGGCTCGAGAGACGAGACCTGACGAGTTAGTTCGTTGGTAGCAGAACAAAATGTCTGGACACAAATCGGGTTTTCAGAAAAGGAAAGAAAATAAACGGAGGGTTGAAAATACAAAAAAGGAGGCAGAAAATGCAAAATGAGTTTTAAGGTAGGACAAATGGTTACTTTTCTGAGGCAGCCCGCCGTGGCTGCAGGCTTTCAGTTGTGTCATTGAATGGTTAATTTTCTGAGGCAGCCCGCCGTGGCTGCCTGCAGGCTTATTTATTATAGCCCATTTAGTTAAAATAGTTGATATAAAATGTTTATAGTTATGTGATGGTTGTCCTGATTTAGACTGGTGTTTTTTGTTTTGTTTTGTTTTGGGGGGGTTGCGCGATGTTGCACCCGGGTCCAGATTAGGGCAGAACTGGCCCTGGCTACATTTCAGGTGTAGTTTGTTTTATGAATGTATGTACTTGCATAGATGTGTACTTGGTCTTCCAATATGGCGCTTAACAAAATCTCGCGGTGCGGTGACGTCATGCGGTAGCCCTCGATACCAAAGTTGCGCAGGTGACGTCATCAGTGTGTGTGTGTGTGTGTGTGCCTAACTTGTCGTAGCCCCATAATATGCACAATCCCGCCAGCAGAACGTTGTACTAGTCATCAAAAGACTTTACTACCATAGTACTACACTACTATGACATTACACAGAGTCTTAAGTAATACATTACGACTTGATCATTGCCATTCTGGTAACAGCAAATTTATAACGGGCCGCGTGTCCACGACGTACAACACACGACGAGAAATGTTTAAATGACTATGTAAAGCTGTTAACATTCTGTTGGCTAATACAGAGCCCAACGCGGGGGGGGGGGTGGCGGCACGAGCGCGGGCGCGAAAAAAAAAAAAAAGGTCCCCCAAAAAAAACCCCCCGAAAAAAAAAAAAGACGGGCGGGGGGGCGCCAGCAGGGGGTTTCGCCCGGGGAGTAAATCACTCTAGGATGGCCACTGTAACTGAATCATGTCATTAATTCTCAATAGCAATTTTAAATATTAAGAGTTTAAATGTGAATTATTTTAAAATTTATTTTAAATATTTAATATTTTTAACATGAAAATACCTCTTTGACTTGACTTTTTACTTTTTTACTTTGACTCTTTCCTTTTTACTTTTCCAAATAAATCAGCAATTACTCCCAAGAAATAAACTTAATCATTAAATTTACAAATACCCCTCTGAAATGTGCACCTAAACATACTCAATGTAATACAAACTGACACATTTCTGCAGAGAGAAAATAAATAAATCTATGTATGATCAGCCAATTTAAGTTTATATTTTCCATGTGTTGATTTACAAATTCTGCAAAAAAAAATTATATATATATATTAGGGCTGTAACGATACACCCAACTCACGATTCGATTCGTATCGCGATTTTTGACCCACGATTCGATACGCCCACGATTTTTTTAAATGTTTTTTTTTAAGTAGTAAATTTGACTTATTAACATTTACTTACTTACATTAACTATTTAATAACAAATAATTCAGACCACTGCAGAGAATGAGTAATATGTATGCAAAAATGAACAAATGTATATCCAAAGATTGTTTTATTTCTCAAAATAATACTGTTGAGCTGGAAGCTCTGTTTTTTTCGGTTCTGAAAAAGTCATTTTTCCAAATCGTGTAAATCCGTTAAGATTTTTTTTGGGTGGGTGGCTCTCTCACTGTCTCACTCTCATAGGGCGAATGATTTTCTGTGATTGCGGAAAACAGATGGAAATTACGGAATTTTTATGGTGAAACATTGCTCGCGTGTCAAAATGTAACTGCCGCAGAAGGCTTCCGCCCAAGCAGACATGCCTTCAGTGTTGCCAGATATTGCTAACATTTTCCACCCCAAAATATGTTCAAAACCAGCCAAAAAGCACCTAAACCTGCCCAATCTGGCAACACTACATGCCTTTCCGGTCAAGTGACTGTGATTGGCTTGTGGCACACCTAGCCAGCCAATGAGCTGCTTGTTTACAGATTCGCTCCCCGCGTCGCAACCAGAATGGCGACCGCTTAAAAGAAATGAATGCTCTGCCAGTGGCGAGTGTGGACGTTGCGTGACTCACAGAAGATTGTCGCAGGTCAGCGAAAAAACGACTTACTAATAGATATAAAAAAAAAAAAGTAATTTAAGTAAGTTTAAAATGTAATTTAAATAAAAAGTAAAGTATTCATAAATTGAAGTTTGGAAGCGCCTCTGTTTTTGGGCTGAGGAGAAGTTTGAAAGGGTGTACCGCGATTCTGCCTTCTTGTATCGCGATACGGATCGTGGCTCTGCGTATCTCGATTTCGATACGCATATCGTTACAGCCCTAATTTTTTATATATATATATATATATATAAAATATATTCATTCAATGGGCGGCACGGTGGTGTAGTGGTTAGCGCTGTCGCCTCACAGCAAGAAGGTCCTGGGTTCGAGCCCCGGGGCCGGCGAGGGCCTTTCTGTGTGGAGTTTGCATGTTCTCCCCGTGTCCGCGTGGGTTTCCTCCGGGTGCTCCGGTTTCCCCCACAGTCCAAAGACATGCAGGTTAGGTTAACTGGTGACTCTAAATTGACCGTAGGTGTGAATGTGAGTGTGAATGGTTGTCTGTGTCTATGTGTCAGCCCTGTGATGACCTGGCGACTTGTCCAGGGTGTACCCCGCCTTTCGCCCGTAGTCAGCTGGGATAGGCTCCAGCTTGCCTGCGACCCTGTAGAAGGATAAAGCGGCTAGAGATAATGAGATGAGATGAGATATTCATTCAATGTAAATGAGTACACCCCCTTTGAAAAGTAATATGTTAAACAATATCTCAATGAACACACACAATTTCTGAAATGTTGACAAGACAAAGTTTAATATAACATCTGTTTAACTTATAACATGAAAGTAAGGTTAATAATATAACTTAGATTACACATTTTTCAGTTTTACTCAAATTAGGGTGGTGCAAAAATGAGTACACCCCATAACAAAAACTACTACATCTAGTACTTTGTATGGCCTCCATGATTTTTAATGACAGCACCAAGTCTTCTAGGCATGGAATGAACAAGTTGGCGACATTTTGCAACATCAATCTTTTTCTATTCTTTAACAATGACCTCTTTTAGTGGCTGGATGGAGAGTGATGCTCAACTTGTCTCTTCAGAATTCCCCATAGGTGTTTGATTGGGTTCAGATCAGGAGACATACTTGGCCACTGGATCACTTTCACCCTGTTCTTCTTTAGAAATCCAGCAGTGGCCTTAGATGTGTGTTTAGTCATGTTGGAAAAGTGCACAACGACCAAGGGCACAGAGTGATGGTAGCATCTTCTATTTCAGTATAGAGCAATACATCTATGAATTCACGATGCCATCAATGAAATGCAGCTCCCCGACACCAGCAGCACTCATGCAGCCCCACATAAGGACACTGCCACCACCATGTTTCACTGTAGGCACCATGCATTTTTCTTTGTATTCCTCACCTTTGTGACACCATACAGTTTTGAAGCCATCAGTTCCAAAAACATTTATCTTGGTCTCATCACTCCAGAGTATAGAATCCCAGTAGTCTTCATCTTCGTCAGCATGGGCCCTGGCAAACTCTAGGCAGGCTTTTTTGTGCCTGGGCTTTAGGAGAGGCTTCTTACGTGGACGGCATCCATGCATGTCATTCCTCTGCAGTGTACGCTGTATTGTGTCATGGGAAATAGTCACCCCAGTTTGGCTTTCCACTTCTTTAGGTAACTGCAGTGAACTAGCATGCTGATTTTCTTCAACCCTTCTCATCAGAAGATGCTCCTGTCGAGGTGCTAACTTCTGTGGATGACCTGGACATCTCTGAGATGGTTGCAGTTCCATCTTTCTTAAATTTTTGTACCACTTTTGCTGCAGTATTCCAACTGATAAGTAAAGCTTTGCTGATCTTCTTGTAGCCTTCATTTTTGTGGTGTAAATAAATTATTTTCTTCTGAATTCTTCTGAATTCTGAAGAGACAAGTTGAGCATCACTCTCCATCCAGCATCCAGTCACTAAAAGAGGTCATTGTTGAAGAATGGAAAAAGATTGATGTTGCAAAATGTCGCCAACTTGTTCATTCCATGCCTAGAAGACTTGGTGCTGTCATTAAAAATCATGGAGGCCATACAAAGTACTAGATGTAGTAGTTTCTGTTGTGGGCTGTATTCATTTTTGCACCACCCTAATGTGAGTAAAACTGAAAAAATGTGTAATCTAAGTTATATTATTAACCTTACTTTCACGTTATAAGTTAAACAGATGGTATATTAAACTTTATCTTGCCAACATTTTGGAAATTGTTTGTGTTCATTGAGATATTGTTTAAAATATTACTTTTCAAAGGGAGTGTACTCATTTACGCTGAGCACTCTGTGTGTGTGTGTGTGTGTGTGTGTGTGTGTGTGTGTATATATATATATATATATATATATATATATATACATACACACACACACACACACACACACACACACACACACAAGATGGAAGGGAAGGAGGTTAGAATTGAGGGTAGGAACTCTAAACGTGGGAACACTGACTGGCAGAACGAGAGAGTTAACAGGTATAATGGAAAGAAGGAAGTTGGACATTTTGTGTGTGCAGGAGACAAGGTGGAAAGGAAGCAAGGCCAAGAACATTGCAGGTGGATGCAAGTTGTTTTATTCTGGAGTTGATGGAAAGAGAAATGGTGTTGGTATTATTTTGAGGGGAGAGTTGGTCAACAGTGTGATTGATGTGAAGAGGGCGTCAGATAGAGTGATAGGCATGAAGTTGGAGATTCAAGGAGTCATAATCAATGTTGTCTGTGAGTATGCCCCACAGGTTGGATGTGAGAATGAAGAGAAAGAGTCTTTCTGGGAAAAGATGGATGAAGTGGTAGAAAGTATACCGAGGGAGGAGCACGTGCTGATAGGTGCAGATTTCAATGGACATGTTGGCGAGGGAAACAGAGGAGATGACATGATGGGCAGATATAGTGTAAGAGAGAGAAATGTGGAAGAGCAAATGTTGGTTGATTTTTTAAAGAGGATGAATTTGGCAATAGTCAATACATACTTTGAGAAGAAAGAGCAGCACAGGGTGATGTTTAAGATTGGAGGAAGATCTACACAGGTGGACTACATACTCTGCAGAACGGGTAACCTGAAGGAGATTGGAGACTGTAAAGTAATAGCAGGGGAGAGTGTAGCTAGACAACATCGAGTGGTCGTGTGCAGGATGAGCTTGAAAGTGAAAAAGAGGAACTGTGAAATAGTAGAGCCGAAGATTAAGTGGTGGAAACTAAGAGGTTGAACATCAGAAGGAGTTTAGGGAAGAAATGAGACGAGCATTGAGTGGTAATGGAAGTCTGCCAGAAGATTGGGATACTACTGTTATACTAGTAAGAGAGGCAGCAAGGAAGGTGCTAGGGTGGTTATCGGGAAGGAGGAAGGAAGACAAGGAGACATGGTGATGGAACAAAGAAGTGCAGGAAATTATAAAAGAGAAGAGGCTAGCAAAGAAGAATTGGGACGATCAGAGAGATGAGGAAATCAGGCGGTTATACAGAGAGATGAGACAGAAGGCAAAAAGAGCGGTAGTGAAGGCGAAAGCAGATGCATACCAGGAGTTGTACAAAAGACTGGAAACCAAAGAAGGAGAGAAAGGCCTGTACAGACTAGCTAGGCAGAGAAACAGGGAAGTGAGGGATGTACAGCAGGTAAGAGTGATGAAAGATGTAAATGGAAATGTGCTAACAAACAAAGAGTGTGTATTAAGAAGGTGGAAAGAGTACTTTGAGGATTCATTAAATGAGGAGAATCCAAGAGAGAAAAGGTCAGATTCGCTGGAGACAGCAAATCTGGAAGCAGAGTTGGTTAGTAAGGATGAGGTGAGGACAGCCATAAAAAGAATGAAGACTGGGAAAGCAGTCAGACTAGATGGTATCCCGATTGAGGCTTGGAGATGTTTGGGTGAGATGGCTGTGGAGTTCCTAATGAGATTGTTTAATAAGATCCTAGAGAATGAGAAAATGCCGAATGAATGGAGAAAGAGTGTGCTCGTCCCAATATACAAGAATAAGGGAGATGTACAGAGCTGCAGTAATTACGGAGGAATAAAACTGATGAACCACACCATGAAGTTAGGGGAAAGGGTATTGGAGGCAAGACTGAGAAGAGAGGTACAGCAGTGAACAGCAGTACAGGTTTATGCCAAGGAAGAGCACGTCAGATGCAATTTTTGCTTTAAGAATGTTAATGGAGAAGTACAGGGAAGGCCAGAGAAAGCTACATTGTGTGTTTTGTAGACCTGGAGAAGGCATATGATACAATGCCGAGAGATGAGTTATGGTATTGTTTGAGAAAGTGTGGCGTGAATGAGAAGTATATCAGAGTGGTGCAAGACATGTATGAGAACAGTGAAACAGCAGTGAGGTGTGCAGTTGGAACGACTGAATGGTTCAAGGTGAAGGTGGGACTTCATCAAGGATCTGCTTTGAGTCCCTTCTTGTTTGCCATAGTGATGGATAGCTTGGCGGACAAAGTGAGGGAAGAGTCACCATGGAACATGATGCTTGCGGATGATATTGTGATATGTGGCGAAAGGAGGTTGAGCTTGGTTTGGAGAGATGGAGCTATGCATTGGAACGAAGAGGAATGAAGGTGAGCAGTAGCAAAACAGAATACATGTGCATCAATGAGAATGGGGATGAGAGTGTAGTGAAGATGCAAGGAGTAGACATAAAGAAAGTTGGTGAATTCAAGTACCTGGGGTCAACTGTGCAGGAAAATGGGGGCTGCGATAGTGAGGTGAGAAAGAGAGTGCAGGCAGGGTGGAGCAGTAGGAGAAGGATTTTGGGAGTCATTTGTGAGAGGAACGTCCCAGCAAAAGTGAAAGGGAAGCTGTATAAGACAGCAGTGAGACCAGCTATGATGTATGGATTGGAGACAGTACCCTTAACGAAGAGACAGGAGGCAAAGTTGGAGGTGGCAGAGTTGAGGATGTTAAGGTTTGCGATGGCAGTGACAAGGTTGGACAGGATAAGGAATGAGCACATCAGAGGGACAGCACATGTGGAGAGCTTGGGAATTAAGCTAAGAGAAATGAGACTGAGATAGTGTGGGCACATCCTGAGAAGAGATGCAGAGCATGTTGGAAGGAGAATGTTGAGGATGGAGCTGCCAGGCACACGAAAACGAGGAAGGCAAAAGAGGAGATACATGGATGTGGTGAGAGAGGACACGAAAGTGGCAGGTGTGGTAGAGACAGATGCGGAAGACAGGGAGCAATAGAGATGAAAGATCTGCTGTGGCGAGCCCTAATTGGGAGCAGCCAAAAGAAGATGATTATATATACTAGTGCATCTCAAAAAATTAGAATACCATGAAAAAGTTCATTTTTTTTCATAATTTAATTCAAAAAGGTAAACTTTCATATATTCTATATTCATTACATGTAAAGTGAAATATTTAAAGCCTTTTTTGTTTTAATTTTGATGATTATGGCTTATAGCACATGAAAATCAGAAATCTAGTATCTCAAATTATTAGAATATTCCCTAAGATCAATCAAAAAAAGGATTTACAATACATAAATGTCCAACTTCTGAAAGTATATTTATTTATACACTCAATACTTGGTTGGGGCTCCTTTACCATGAATTACTGTATCAATGCAGTGTGGCATGGAGGTGATCAGTCTGTGGCACTGCTGAGGTGTTATTGAAGCTCAGGTTGCTTTGATAGTGGCCTTTAGCGTATCTGTATTTTTGGGTTGGGTGTTTCTCATCTTCCTCTTGACAATACCCCATAGATTCTCTATGGGGTTCAGGTCAGGCAAGTTGGCTGGCCAATCAAACACAGTAATATCATGGTCAGCAAACCATTTGGTAGTAGTTTTGGCACTGTGGGTAGGTGCTAAGTCCTGCTGGAAAAGGAAATCAGCATCTCCAAAAAGCTCGTCAGCAGATGGAAGCATGAAGTGCTCTAAAATCTCCTGGTAGATGGCTGTGTTGACTTTGGACTTGATAAAATACAGTGGACCAACATCAGCAGATGACATGGCACCCCAAATCATCACAGACTGTGGAAACTTCACACTGGGCTTCAAACACCTTGGATTCTGTGCCTCTCCACTCTTCCTCCAGACTCTAGAACCGTGATTTCCAAATTAAATGCAAAATGTACTTTCATCTGAAACGAGGACTTTGGACCACTGAGCAACAGTCCATTTCTTTCTCTCCTTAGCCCAGATAAGACACTTCTGACATTGTCTCTGGCTCAGGAGTAGCTTGATATGAGGAATGTGAAAGTTGTATCCCCTTTCTTGAAGATGTCTGTTCATGATGGGTCTTGATACACTGACACCAGCCTCAGTCCACTCCTTGTGAAGCTCTCAAAAGTTCTTGAATCAACTTTTCTTGACAATCCTCTCAAGACTGCGGCCATCCCTGTTGCTTGTGCACCTTTTCCAGCTACCCTTTTCAATGACCTTTTGTGGCTTACCCTCCTTGTGGAGTGCATCAGTGATCATCTTCTGGACAACAGTCAAGTCATGATTGTGGTTGTGTGTACTGAACTAGACCGAGAGATGCACTGTGTTCATACTGTTTTACTCAAACTCGAAATGAAATATTCTAATATTTTGAGATGGTTTTTTTTTTAATGTTTTTGTACTGTATGCCATACTAATTAAAATTAAAATAGAAAAATGCTTGAAACATTTTAGTTTGTGTAATGAGTCTATAATATATAACATTTTCACTTTCTTAAATAACTGATGGAAAATATTGAACTTTTTCACAATATTCTAATTTTTTGAGATGCACTAGTGTGTGTATATATACAGTGGTGCTTGAAAGTTTGTGAACCCTTTAGAATTTTCTATATTTCTGCATAAATATGACCTAAAACATGATCAGATTTTCACACAAGTCCTAAAAGTAGATAAAGAGAACCCAGATAAACAAATGAGACAAAAATATTATACTTGGTCATTTATTTATTGAGGAAAATGATCCAATATTACAGATCTGTGAGTGGCAAAAGTATGTGAACCTTTGCTTTCAGTATCTGGTGTGACCCCCTTGTGCAGCAATAACTGCAACTAAACATTTCCAGTAATGGTTGATCAGTCCTGCAGACCGGCTTGGAGGAATTTTAGCCCATTCCTCCGTACAGAACAGCTTCAACTCTGGGATGTTGGTGGGTTTCCTCACATGAACTGCTCGCTTCAGGTCCTTCCACAACATTTCCATTGGATTAAGGTCAAGACTTTGACTTGGCCATTCCAAAACATTAACCTTATTCTTCTTTAACCATTCTTTGGTAGATCGACTTGTGTGCTTGGTGTCGTTGTCTTGCTGCATGACCCACCTTCTCTTGAGATTCAGTTCATGGACAGATGTCCTGACATTTTCCTTTAGAATTCACTGGTATAATTCAGAATTCATTGTTCCATCAATGATGGCAAGCTGTCCTGGCCCAGATACAGCAAAACAGGCCCAAACCATGATACTACCACCACCATGTTTCACAGATGGGATAAGGTTCTTATGCTGGAATGCAGTGTTTTCCTTTCTCCAAACATAACATTTCAACCAAAAAGTTCTATTTTGGTCTCATCCGTCCACAAAACATTATTCCAATAGCCTTCTGGCTTGTCCATGTGATCTTCAGCAGACTGCAGACGAGCAGCAATGTTCTTTTTGGAGAGCAGTGGCTTTCTCCTTGCAACCCTGCCATGCACACCATTGTTGTTCAGTGTTCTCCTGATGGTGGACTCATGAACATTAACATTAGCCAATGTGAGAGAGGCCTTCAGTTGCTTAGAAGTTACCCTGGTGTCCTTTGTGACCTTGCCGACTATTACATGCCTTGCTCTTGGAGTGATCTTTGTTGGTCAGCCACTCCTGGGGAGGGTAACAATGGTCTTGAATTTTCTCCATTTGTACACAATCTGTCTGACTGTGGATTGGTGGAGTTCACACTTTTTAGAGATGGTTTTGTAACCTTTTCCAGCCTGATGAGCATCAACAACGCGTTTTCTGAGGTCCTCAGAAATCTCCTTTGTTCGTGCCATGATACACTTCCACAAACATGTGTTGTGAATATCAGACTTTGATAGATCCCTGTTCTTTAAATAAAACAGTGTGCCCACTCACACCTGATTGTCATCCCATTGATTGAAAACACCTGACTCTAATTTCACCTTCAAATTAACTGCTAATCCTAGAGGTTCACATACTTTTGCCACTCACAGATATGCAATATTGGATCATTTTCCTCAATAAATAAATGACCAAGTATAATATTTTTTGTCTCATTTGTTTAACTGGGTTCTCTTTATCTACTTTTAGGACTTGTGTGAAAATCTGATGATGTTTTAGGTCATATTTATGCAGAAATATAGAAAATTCTAAAGGGTTCACAAACTTTCAAGCACCACTGTATATATCTTTGAAAAAAGAAGGAATCCAAGGCAATCTTTGTATCCAACTATATAAAAAAGCCTTTATTTTACATGGCTATTTCATACAGAAAACATGAGCTGAGCAGCAACCCACGCGTAGCGGTACAGACAGCCTTCTTCAGGTCATGCTGCTCCAATAAACAATTTCCTCTTAAGAGGTAAACTAATTTTAAACACACACACACACCAATAGCATCTCTGTGGTTTCCTAAGCATTGAATTTCCCACCAGAGCAAACAAAGAAAATGCAGGTGTCGGGCTGATATTAATCATAGCTGCCTCTCTCTACCTGCAGACAAGGGAACCCGAGTTGCCACACCCATTAAAAATTGGTGCTATACTGCCCTTGTGTGCAACTTAATTATTGAAATATACCAAAATACACTCAGTATTATGAAAAAAAGTCTGTACCAAGTTTTCCAAAAACATCATAGCACAAAGATAACCATTAAATGGTAGAGTGAGTGGCACAATGAACATTCTCTCTCTTAGTTAAGATGCTCTTAGCATTAAGAGGCTTTTGGGAAACCCACCACTGTGCTGTATGACCCAACTCCTCCCACTTTAGCTCCTGGTTACTGAACCCAAGGAGGTCACAACAGTTTTTAAAAGGTCTTATTGTTGTTCAGTGGGGAGCAGAATCACCAGGTGTCTAACATCCCTCTGAAGAATGGTAGCAGGGATCTTAGATGAGAGTCCTTTACAGTCTTTACTTTGCCTGTGTAATGCCTTTTCCTTAATTGGCTTCATGACTTGGACTGGGAAGCTCAGAAAGATCCTCATATTTGCATCTCTCACAATGCCTTTCTTGTCAGAATTTTGCTGACTGTTCTGCCCAACTTATATTGGCCCCTCAGTATATTTTGATGCTCCAGCCAAACCACATCATCCATGGTGACATTCTGCTCCTTTCTGTGCCATTTACTTCTTATAAACAAGTTAGGACCTGCCAACTGGCACCACTTTTTACAGAATTTGCTGACTTCTCCTTGAATACTTTGGAGTCTTTTGTATATGTAGCCTTCAAACTGGAAATCTCCTGGATCTCCTCTTGGGCTTGCTCATCCAAGTAAGAGAGAGTTGGGGCTGACATACTCTGCACAGTCCTCTCAGCTTTGAACACTGGTATCTATGGACCTTTCATTCACCAAATTTGCTGCCATAAAGAGAAATGTCTGGAATTCCTCCATGTGAAAGCTCCATCACCACCAGTGTTGTTTAAGGCTCTCTTCAGTATCCAGACTGCTGCTTCTGCTGCTCCATTGGTCACTCATGATCTGCTGGCATTGTTTTTGCTTTAATTTTCCTGCAGGTCACACAACTGTCAACCACTCTTTTTGCAAGCCTGTGACCTTTAATCACCCAGGCTTTTTTCCTAATTCTGAGAAGGGTTCCTGCCACATCTTCATGGTTAGCATTGTGGGCTTTTCATGTTATCAGTGTAGATACCCATGCTTCGTATGGTATAATTGGCACAGCAGTCTTGTCTTCAGTGAACATCTGAAATCTGCCTCCACAGACTAATAGTCAAGGGTCTGGATCTCTATATACTGCCAGTCTGTTTAAGGCTGTGTGTGGAAAAGTTTTCCCCTCTTGAGCAGCAAGAAAAAGGTTTCTGAGGGCATCTTCTTGTTCCTTCACGGTCAGCACAGTTAACTCACCCTTTACTTATCCTCTGCCTTTTTCCTTCATCTCCAACCACTTCTTGGCAGCTTGCCAGACCAACACAATGATATTAAGTAGCTTATGCAAGTTACAGAACTTCTCCACTTCCACAAGATTCTTGATTACCCATCCAGTAGGTGCTCTTCCTAGAGTAGTAGTGGGGCTCACTTTGGTTTTGTCCTTCAGCCTGCCTGAGAGGTTTGCAAGTCTCGTCTTCCCTTTGCCTGGCCTCTGGTTACTGCTGCTGCGAAGGCTTTTCTCTGGAGCTTGTTCACACTTTCCCTGGTGTGTGCTATGACCTTTCCAGATGACTTCTTAAGCCACTCATCCACTGGCCACCTCAGAAACTCTGGTCCCATTTGCCATGTGGACTCTTCCTTCAGATCTTCAGCTGTGCCCCCTCATGTTATAATGTCAGCAATATTCAGTTCTCCAGGGATCCACCACCAGTCTTTAACTGGTCCAGCCTTCTGGATGTTGTCTTCATCCCTCCTCTGATTTGTAAGGATGATGGTTTTACTTTACTTCACTGCTTCTTTCTTTTTTAGGACTTCTCCTGCAATCTTTTGCCACACTTTGCCCTGACCACACCCAAGGTTTGAGAAAGAAGCTTCCAGCTTTCAGAATGTCCTCCATTCCTTGTGTGATTTTGATCAGTTTCTCCAGGCTGTCGTGGGAAGTTAGGATGTAATCTATATAACTATCCTCTTCAAGGATCCTGTGTTGTTCTTCCAGGTGAGCAAAGATACATAGCCTCGCTGTATCCTGCATAGCTAGTTGTGTGATGCACACAGCTGGCCTATCCCCTATGTTAACTCGTTTGATGGCATATTGTCTTATTTCTTCCTCAGGATTATCCCTCCAGAGAAATTAGTGTAGGTGCATTTCATGTCCCTCCAGACACACTGAATTATACATCTTTTTGATGTCACTGAGTGCTGCATACACACCTCTTCTGAACCTTAAGCCTCACTCACAACCCGCCGTAAGTGTTTTGGACACACACGGGTCACAGGGTTTGGTAGCTCGCAGCCGTGTTGCAGGGTTGCGGTGAACCTGGGGGAAAGTTTGGGGGAGGAGTATGGGCAAAGTACTTGTCAAGTACAGGTTGTATGCCTGACTTCCTCGAGGCATGGGAAAAATTGTGCTGTTAACCCGTAGAAAGCGTATGTCTGATGCATGTGATCAGTGTGTGTTCAGTGAGTGTGGAGTGCATGTGACTTGCATTTTACCAGTTTCCTGCACTACGAGTACATGCCGCACTTGTGAAGCATGTGACGCATGTGATTAGCATGTTACAATCACTCATAACTTGCGTGTGACACAAGCCAGGAGTGCGTATAAAACCAGTGTGTCTGCAGCATTCTGCATCTGTCTTTTGACTGAAGAACACTGGACATTTTGGGGGAAAAATGTAAAAATTTTCAGGTTAAAGTTTAGAAAATGGGACCCAAGAAGAAGCAAGCAAAAGTGAAGTAACCTAGCCTGAAACAGCAGAGGGGGAGGAGGAAGAAGTTGATGATGATGGTAGCAGCACCGGCAAGCCCTGCACAGACAGGGAGAAGTATGCTGTGCCTTCAAGCCGGTAGAAGGCGCAGCACCCCGCCAGAGGTATTTTCACAGGTAAATACACATGCTTTAAACATTCATTTCGGTTCCTATATGCTTATGTAATTAATATTATATGTGCTGATTTTCATGTATGTTTCAGCTAACGACACCCAGAAGTGAGGATATTGCAATCCCATCATTGCTGTCAGGCCATTGTGCCATGCTCAGTGATGAGGACAAGGACATCCCGACACCCCATCCCACCACTCAGCAGGAGCAGGACAGTAGCTCGGAGTCAGAGTCAAAGTTTGTTTCAGTGCTCAAACTGTTGGGCTATTTAGTTGGGATTTTTTTGCAATGTAATAAAATGTGTTATTACCTTTATACTCATGTTTTATTATTTGACATTTGCATGGTAAATTAACATATACTCAAATAAAAACAGCAAATGAGGTGGTCTTCTTCCCTTCTACAATGTTACATGCTATGGTACATGATCGGTTCCTTGGTTCCTCCCCAATATATATACCCAGGGTCTCGCGTGCGGGTTGTGTGCGCTGCATGCACTCCACACATAGGGGTAGAAAGTGAGATGTACTTCTGTCTTGCGGGCCGCACAAATAGCAAGTGTGGAGTACTTGTGTAGTACTTCTAAGGCACGTCACTCATACAATGACCGTGCGTCACTCATGCGTCTTACTGTCATCATAAAAAGACCCTACTAGCCATGCTGCTGACTTGTTTCAGGCATGCAAAAGGAGTGCGGGTCCCGTACATAGTGTATGCATTCTTGATTTGTCACAAGACCCATGGAATTTGCATGCGCAGGACCAAAAGTCTCCATGGGCAGTCTGCGACCTTCTACGGCGCTGAACACATGCAAGTGTCGCACAAGTCTCAAGCATGGTTTTGCCAATTTTTTTTTTTACTGTAGACTGCCTGTAGCAGCATGTATGGCGGGTTGTGAGTGAGACTTTAGCAGGACAGCTCTGAGTGGATTGAGAATATCTGGTCCTTTCATGAGATCATCATTCATGCTCAGCCCCTTGAACTTCTGGCTACTGTTCCACACCAATCACACTGAAGTTATCACTGAGTGAGGGTTTGGTGCCACAAATACCCCTTTTCCACCAAATCAGTTCCAGGGCTGGTTCACAACTCATTCAACTTGCAAGCCAGCTGAGAACCAGCTTGCTTTTCCATCACTCGCGGTGCTAAGAGAAGACATGTCATTACGTCACTGTATACATCAGTTATGTCACTACGTTTGCATAAACCTTGGCGCGAATATCGAAGCAAAAACAACGCGGAAGAAGCAGCAACAACAACAACAATAATAATAATGGATGACTTTGCGTTTGTACAGCTGCTGTTTCTCGTTGCTTAAAAACGGCGATCTTTCGTGGTCTTGTTATTGTTGTTGGTCTTAACAACTCTGCCCCCCCCCCCCCCCCCCCCCCCCCCCCCGCTGACGTAAGCGGTTCTTTCCTCTGGCCCAGCAGAGAGTTGGTGCTAGCCTGGAACTGGTTTTTCTGGCCCCAGAGCCAGTTCTTTGTCAGTGGAAACAGAAAACCCGGTTCCAAACTAAGCACTGGCCCCGAACCAGCCCTGGAACTGCTTTGGTGGAAAAGGGGCAAAAGTGGCTTACATACCATGTTGGCCCTTTCCAGCCTCTCCTGATTTCTTCAGTGAGCTCAATGACAGCACTTCATTCAACCATTTCATGGACTTGAGTTGCATATGTAGCTTTCCACTCAGGTTCTCTCTCCAGCTGCTTTTCTGTCCTTAAAAATGTGGTTTCCACTGCACTTTTTTTGCTGGGGAGTGAGGCAAGATCTTCTATCCATGGATCCTTTGCATCCCAATATGGAGATTTTACATGAGCATCTTCCTGGACCAGTGGCGGCTGGTAGTCTTTCAAACAGGGGAGGCTGGTCGGTTACAATATTTCCAGATTAAAAAAGAAAAAATCACATCAATTTTGCCCACACTCTTGCCTCTGATCTGGCTGATTGTTGGCAGGGTCACAAACTGTGAAATAACAGGTTCTTTTGGCCCATTAGCCTACTGTCCAATATACATGATGGTGGTCTTGGGGGGGTGTATTTTAACATTTTATATTTTAAAATTGTGGCATGTGGCAAGTTGTTTAAAAATTGATCATTATTGAAAGCAGCTCTTTGTCAGGAACCTCAGCAGTAACAGCAGAATGTTCTGGAATAGGCACAAGCACTGACCTTGGGGAGCCAAACATAGAGCTGGGTGCCACACATTTAATTCAATGACACTTTCCCTATATTTTACTTATTTTGACTGAGAAATGTTTTATTGACAATTTTGATAACCCTTCACTTTTAATCCAGGTCTGTAGTGTGAAATGTTCTCGGCTGTGTTTTTGTTTAGAAATGTTTTCCAAATTGTAGCTATGTTTAATTCATATCCAGAAAAATATATATTCCAATATAATATACTCAGCATAAACATTTTAAATAGATTCTATATTTTTGGTCCATCCATGACATATTACTAAAGTAGCCTATTTACTGTTGTTGATGTGGGTCACTTGCTGTTAGCCAATTCACTTTCTCGTACCAGGAGAGCTGAAAGGAATGAGTATTATTCCCTACCTTTTTCACCAAGTCAATTTGAGGCGTTGGTCTACCCTGCTCTTTAATTTTTTCCTCAAAAGGAAGACTGGCAAATGGCTTCACCAAAATTAAATCAGCAATGCTTGGCATCCGTGCGCAGCTTTCTTGCTAGCTGACTAGCCCCCTCAAGTTCAAGTTCAGTCACTCAAATAAACGAAATTTCTGGAACTAAGATAGCAAACTTGACAACACTATATTTACACTTTATTTATAATGAAAATATATACAAACTAAAAAAGCTGGTAGAAACCGTATGTACTGAATGAAATTGAAATGTAAGCTGATCTCTTACAATATACCACAGCACTTGCGAATCTGCATGGGACTGAACTGAGATTCACCGCTGCCTGTCTATATTTGAAACGAGCTGTCAATCAAAGAAAATATCCGGCGGCTTTCACCAATCACCAGTCTCCTCACGGAAACTGCCATGTCCCTCCCACTGTGAGGCTGGGAGTCCGTGGGCGGGCATTTTCACAATATTTGTCCAATAACCGTCTTGCATTTTGAGATTGAAAAGCGCATAGCTCCCAAATGCCATTGAAGTCCACTGAGGCTGGGAGTCCGTGAGACTCCGTGGGCGGGCGTTTTCGCAGTATTTGTCCAATAACCGTCTTGCATTTTGAAATTGAAAAGCGCATAGCTCCCAAATGCCATTGAAGTCCACTGAGGCTGGGCTGCATCGCGTTGTCACGAGGGGGAAAAACTCATGCACACATTAGGCGAACTGGGGACAGTTATAACGGAATGATTTCGCACTGTAGTTGGGTTGAGCACATATATTTCTATGATTCTGATTCTTGATCTGAAATAGCAATGTTATAAGGTCGGCTATAACATAAGCCTAGCGCAATTCATCCTACACGATGTTCGTCATTTTTAGAGGAGGCTGAGCCTCCCTTGTTGTCTTAGAGCAATCGCCCGTGTCCTGGACATAGGTGAGTCCTCTTTTATGATTTCAAGTTCTTTTTCCTCTGCCAGGGTCATTTTTCTCCTCCAGGCTGGCAATTTCCACACCGACATCCTCTGCATTTTGGCTCACAGGCTGCTCCAATGCTCTCCCACGTCCACCATTCAAGGAACTCATGGTTGATAGCAGTTGTAAACTTTACATTGGCCAGATATTCATTTTGTAGAAAGAATTCTCCAGGCTTTGGGTCTCTGATAATCTACTCATATTTGACAGTAGCTGTTCTCATAGACCGGGAAAAGTGAGTTTTTGACTCATATGCTGCCACCTCCACATCCTCAAAAAGATTAGGGTGTGCACTGCCCATTGTCTTTCCCAATGAACGCTCTCAGAAGACAAGGTTTCCAACAACTTTCACCCTTTGTGGAACAAGCCTTCCCTCTCTGTTGCTGATAAGAATCTATTTCTTTTGGCCTCCTCAACTCCTCCAGTTCAATCTCTGGGAAGAATTCTTGTAATCTTTCAGGCTCATTAACTTTGTGCACCTTAGCAATCTCATCCAGCCCATAGCAGACCATTTCATGGGCTCTCACTTTGTCTTTAGGTGTTTTGATCCTGACTCTGAGAAGGTATCTTTTTGTGTTCACCTTCATGGTCATCCAACCCACGCCATATAAAATAAGGTCACATTCTCACTTCATAGCCTCAGCCTGTCAGCAGCCTTATGGGGAATGTAGTTTGTGTCAGATGCAAGGTCCACCAGAGTCCCAATCTTCTGACCTGCATTGGCAGTGACCTCCATCAACATCAGGATAACAGGAAGTTCACAGAGTCCATTTCTTTTCAAAAGGTCAGACTGGTTCTTGCTAGTGTTAGCTGCTTATGTATCATTGTTGGTGAATGCTTTTCTGCATCTCTATGCCATCTCTGGGGAAAGTTCCAACAAGAAATGCTGCTGTTCATCAGTCAGTTTGCTCTTGCCTCTGCTGCCTTTTCTGCTCTCCTTATTGTTGCTTTTCTTAGGGTCTTTTTTTGGGCAGAGAAAGTAATGATGATCGGAGGTGCCTTAGTATTTCTGCACAGGTAGGTACCTCTGCAGTAACCATTATCATCATGGCATCCAGGCTTTTTCAAAGCAACTTTCTTTTCATGGAGTTTCAATCCTTTGAACTTTTCACAGAAGAAAATCTTGTCATGATGCTTTCCATTGCCACACACAACACACACATCCTCCAGTCCTTTCTTTTCAGTTTTTGTAGAGGCATATCTTTTCTCAGACGTCTTCCCTGGAGCATGGTCTGGTTTCTCTGTCTTCTCCACAATTTTAACCTGCTCAAGTCTTTCAAGGATCCCTTCCTGCTTTTTCAGGAATTTCAGGAGTACATCCAAGTGGTTGTCTGGCATGACATTATTGTTCGGCTCCAGCATGAAGATCAGCCAGTCTCTTTTAATAAAATCAAGTAAGTTATTCTCTATTGTTTTGATCACTTTTTATTGCACCAGAGTTTCCCAGTTCTGTGAGATCTGCCAGGTCTTTTTCTACAGTCTGTATTCAATGACTCTACTTGGCTGATTTCCCTTCACAGGAGGCATTTTCTCTAGTTCTAGAATTTCTATGGCAATTGTTGATTTATTACCATATCTGTTTTCCATGACTCTGAACATCTCATCAGCAGTGCTATATGTTGGCAGTCTAAGATCCTTCAATATCTTGTCATAAACACTGTTCAGGAGTTGAATTTTCTTGACTTCAACTGATCCAGATGGCTGTCCTTGTCTTTGAAGGCTTTCCCAATCCTTTCTCCATCTGTGATATTCTCTTTTGTTCCTGCTAAAGGTAGGAAGGGCTGTTGGCTTAATCCTCAAAATAGCTGCTACAGATGTTAACAGTGCTCTGCTCCTCCCACCTGAAGTTTCTGCAGCCTGTGCTTCCTCTGCAATCCTCCGTGCAGTGGCAAATTCAGCTTTTCTTAGCTTAAGCCTGTTGCTAATCACTTTCAGATCTTTAATTCTGCTATCAAGTTCCCTTCTCTCCTCATCAGGGATCCATTACTCCCACATGGACATGACTATGGTAGTCTTATTTACCCTCTTCTCCAGGAGATATAGATGTACCTCATAGCCCTCAAAGTTGGTACTTTCAATAGGTAAGTTACTTGCTACATCACTTTTTTTTTTCTGCTTCCAGGATTGTAGCTGGGAGCTCTTGTTGATCATATCTTGACCACAGGTTCACTTGGACAATGTCTCTTACTTCTTTAAATCTTGCTTCAGTCTCATTTGTAGTTCTTTTGATGTCAATCTCCAAGACATGCTTCTTCCTCCTCTTTTGTTGTCTCAGCCAGCAATCCACTCCTGCAGTCATCATTGGCTTCAAATAGCTTTCTTTGGTAATCTGAGAGTTTACTGAACTCCTCTTTTCTGCTTCAACTATGCTGTCTGCCCCTTTGCAGAGGAAGTTGGCCTGTCTGGTGAAGCTGCTCTTTGCAGTGGACCTCTCCTTCTTGAGCTGTTCAACTGTCTTCTCCAGGATGACATCTGCCATTTTGACCTCATGGACATTCACAGCTTTTTCCACCTCTCCATCTACAGTTTTTCTCTGGACATCCAAAGCCGTTTATCCTCCAGTCCAGACTGCATGCATGGTTATCAACTGTAGAGTTATTTTCGAATTAATGTCTGCCTAAACTCGACCAGGCAAGGGAACCAGTAGAGGACACTGGACAACTCCACTCATCTTCCTTCTTTAATTTATCTCAAGCAGACAGCTGGGTTGAGTAATAGGTTGAGTAAAAGGTTGATAAACTTTACAATAAACAACCATAAAATTGTCAGTTAAATCAATTTATTTAATAACTTAAACTGTCATAACTGAATGTCATTTTTCTCAATAACTATTTTAAAGATTTATATGAGCTTAAGATATTAAATGTAATTTTTTTAAATCTATTTAAAACATTTACAATTTTTAACATATGAAAATACCTCTTTGACTTGACTTTTTACTTTGATGCTTTCAAGTCAAGTCAACTTTCTTGTCAAATATGCTATACATGCTCGACATACAGCACAGATGAAATTTCAGTCCTCTCTGACCCACGGTGCAAACAGGCAATGCAATAAATAAAAATAGAATAACTGAAATAAACAATATAAACAGTATAAACACTCTAGATAAGAAATAGACATAGACTAAACACTCACAGATATATATATATATATATATATATATATATATATATATATATATACACACACACACACACATGGGGTGTCAGGGAGGGGCAGAGCCTCTGCATGGGGGGCCTGCCATGCCCTGTAGGGTAGCAACATCAGTCCTTAGGGTAGCTTGTCCTGCTTTGGCTCCCACCTGATACTCAGCTCTCACCTGTGGCTCCTAGTAGCTGTAGCACGCGCAGTGGCCACACCCCAGGAAATCGCTTTGGCAGGCGAGCCAGGTTGGTCGCAAACCTCCCGGTGAATCAGGGATATGTCTGTCCCAGCATATGAAGTCTGGATCTCAGCAGAACATGTGGACGAAGTCATAAGCAGACTCAATGGACAGGAAGGCGAGATTCAGCAATGCACTGTGGAGTGCTTAGGGCATGATGAGACACACAAGAGAATCATGGTCATCCACTGCATCCGACTCCGTCTCCAGCCATCTTGACACTGTCTTGCTACTGGAACAAGATGGTTTTCGGACGAGAGAGTGTGGTCGACGACGTGTGCAACTCCTCCAGACTATAAACCTAGTTCCTCTTGCGCAAGTCGCTTTGTCATCCAACTGTTTTGACGTTTACTCAAGTACCCATGGTGATGGGCGAGCATGAAGCGGCAGGTGTGGGTGCACTGGAAGCCATAGCAGCAGACCTGCACATGGGCGGCCCAGGCTATATGGTTGCTTTCCACAGAACTGGAGCAGACGTGGAATTCGGCAGTCATCTGGGTGTCTGAGCAGTCCTTTTCAGGATAGCACTGCTCACCCCCGAGGAATGGGGAAGGGGCTAGAAAAGGTGCCCTAAAAATTGCCTGCTCCATACTTCCCCAACCAGCAGACCACAGCTGGAGGGAACCCTATCCTAGCAGTCGTAATACAACGAAGAAGAAAACAAGGATTGTTCCACTCATTCTTTGTGCATGGAATGCACGTACCCTACAGGATAAAGAGAACTCAGACCCCAAAGAAGAACAGCCCTCATTGGAAATGAACTTGCTCATTATGGCATTGACATAGCAGCTCTCAGCGAGACCTGGCTGGCAGGAGAAGGAGAGCTTTGTGAAAGGGGCTGTGGCTACACCTTCTTCTGGAGCGGAAGAGGGAGTGAAGAGCGTTGTGAGGCAGGAGTTGGCTTTGCTGTGAAATCTTCATTGGTAGGAAAGCTAGCAGGGCTCCCAAAAGGTGTAAATGACAGACTAATGACAATGAAACTCCCCCTGCTATCTGGAAAGAAGCACCTCACCATTGTCAGTGCCTATGCCCCAACCATGACTAACCCAGATGCGGTGAAAGACGAGTTTTATGAGAATCTCCACTCCGTAATCACTGCTGTTCCAAAAGCTAGAGTAGGCGCCGACAGTACTTCCTGGGAGGGTGTCATCGGCAAGCACGGAATAGGTCAGTGTAACAGCAACAGTCTCTTACTTCTCCAGACTTGTGCTGAACATGAGTTAACTATAACCAACACCATCTTCCAACTTCCAACCAGAAATAGAACATCGTGGATGCATCCAAGATCTAAGCACTGGCACTTGATCGATTATATCATTGTCAGAAAGAGAGATAGACAAGATGTCTGGATTACCAAGTCTATGTGTGGTGCTGAATGTTGGACTGATCATCGCCTCATAATCACTAAGCTGAACATCAGTATCCAACCCAAGAGGTGCCCGCAAGGGACAAGACCCCCAAGACAACTAAATACCAATAAACTGAAGAATGTTGAAACAAATCAACTATTTGTGGATGTGCTGAGAGAGAACCTAGAGTCCGTCTCACTGGATGACCAAAACATAGAAACCAGCTGGGAAAACCTTAGAGATGTCATACATAGAGCTGCTCTGGAAACCTTGGGACCAACAGGCAGAAACCACAAGGATTGGTTTGATGACAACTGTGATGAGATCCAACAACTGTTACATGAGAAACATAGACTACACAGAGCACATCTCAGTGACACCAAGGATACTTCCAAGAAAGATGCATATACCACTATACGAAATACAGTTCAGGGAAAGCTGCGAAAAATGTGCGACACGTGGCTGAATAACAAAGCAGAGGAAATCCATAAGATGAAGATATGAAGATAAGCATGATCTGAAGAAATTTTATGACGGCTTGAAAGAAATCTACGGACCCTCATCAATAGGTCTGTCCCCTCTGCTCACTGCGGATGGAAATACATTGATCACAGACAAAGAAGATATTCTGAAGCGATGGGCAGAACACTTTAACAATGTACTAAATCACCTCTCATCAATCAATGAAGAAGCAATAGATCATCTTCCTCAAGTGCCCATAAACGAGGCACTTGCAGACCGTCCAACCTTGTCAGAGACACAAAAAGCCGTAAGTCAACTCTCGTATGGGAAAGCACCAGGTCGAGATTCCATCTCTGCTGAAATCTACAAGGAAGGTGGTGCAGCTGTGATTGACAAGCTTCAGCAACTGTTTACCATCATATGGGAACAAGAGTCAATCCCTCAGGACGTTAAAGATGCAACAATCATTCACCTGTACAAGCGCAAAGGCAACCAGCAAGTCTGTGACAACTATAGAGGCATACCTCTCCTCTCTGTAGCAGGTAAAATACTTGCTAGGATTCTCCTTAATCGCCTACTGGTACATCTTGAACAAGGATTACTTCCAGAGAGCCAATGTGGCTTCAGGAAAGACAGAGGAACTGTTGACATGATCTTTGCTGCCAGACAGCTGCAAGAAAAATGTCAGGAGCAGAACTCTGACTTGTTCTCTACATATGTTGACCTGACCAAAGCATTTGATTCCATGTGCAGGGAAGGTCTCTGGAAGATTATGGCAAAATATGGATGCCCCCAGAAGTTCATCACTCTGGTACAACAATTCCATGATGGCATGCAGGCCCATGTGCAGGACAATGATGCATTGTCTGATCCATTCCCTGTCACAAATGGTGTGTATTAGCCCCCATGTTGTTCAGCATCATGTTTACTGCGATGCTAACAGACGCCTTCAGTGAAGGGGATGTTGGAATTGGCATCAGATATAGAATGGAGGGAAAAGTATTCAACTTAAGGAGGCTACAAGCCAAAACAAAAGTGCAAACAAAAATTGTCAGACTTTTTGTTTGCAGACGACTGTGCAAAAACGCCAGTTCCGAATCTGACATGCAGTGCAGTGTTGACAAGTTCTCGAACAGATGCAGAACTTTGGCTTGACAATCAGCACAAAGAAAACAGAAGTGCTCTACCTACCAGCTCCAGAAAAACCCTATGTGGAGCCCGTCATCACTGTAAACAATAAAAATCTCAATGTTGTTAGCAGATTCACCTACCTTGGTAGCACCCTTAACCAGAATGCTAACATTGATGATGAAGTTAATGCCAGGATTGCAAAAGTGAGTGCTACATTTGGCAGACTTCATGACAGTGTCTGGAACAGAAGAGGCATTCATCTGGAGACAAAACTAAAGATGTACAAAGCCATTGTACTTCCTACACTCCTGTATGCATGTGAAACATGGACAGTCTACCGATGCCATGCCAAGAGACTCAATCATTTCCACACAGTCCATCTCAGGAAGCTTCTCAACATAAAATGGCAAGACAGAATACCTGACACAGAGGTACTGATCCACGCTGGTATGCCAAGTATCTACACCATTCTAATGCAGTCCCAGCTCAGATGGTCAGGAAATTTAGTCCGTATGCCAGACCATTGACTGCCCAAGAGGCTATTCTATGGTGAGCTTGAAGAAGATACACGATTGTGCGGTGGCCAGAAAACACGATACAAGGACTCCTTGAAAGCATCTCTGAAAGTGTTTGACATACAGACTGACTCATGGGAGCAAATTGCTAGTGACCGACCACAGTGGCAATGCACAGTCCGAGAAGGTGCAGTTGCCTATGAGCAGTCACGCAAAACTGTCACCCAGCAGAAAAGGCATGCTAGAAAGGAATGTGCAGCAAACCCTCCATTGAACACTGCTCAACTTCCCTGCCCACACTGTAACCGGCAGTTCCATGCAAGAATAGGACTGTACAGCCACCTGAGGACACATGAGCGGATTCAACCCACACAACCAAATGATGGATCGAATTGACGGACGAAGTTATTATATATATATATATAAATTAGAGCAAAGGACATAAAATAAACAGTCAAGGGCACTTGAGATAAGCAGTATAAACAATAAACTAATAACTGTTAAGGTGAGGTAGTGTGGAAGAGTCCAAATGAGCAAGGTAAAGTGAAATGTGCAGACCCTGAGTTCAGTGTGCGAATGAATGTTGAGAGTATGTGTGTATGTCCTTTTTACTCTTCCAAATAAATCAATCAGCAATTACTCCCAGGAAATAAACTTAAACATCATTAAATTTACAAATACCCCTCTGAAATGTGTACCTAAACATACCCAATGTAACACAAACTGACACATATTTCTATAGAGAGAAAATAAATAAATCTATGCATGATCAACAAATTTAAGCTTATATTTTCCATGTGCCGATTTACAAATTCTGCAAAAAGAAAAAAAAAAAGTGTTGCCAGGCAAAACAAACCTCACCTGGTAGCAGTTATTTTAGTGTTATAACAACTAATTCAATCTCACAAGTCTGGTCTCTGTTCTTTCAAGGTCACTAATATTAATGAGAACATTTTGTTTCATAAGTGTAGTGTAAAGAGACTAAATATCTGCCAAAAATCTTTAAAAAAATTAAAAAAAAAATAAAAATAAATAAAAACTTACAAAACTTTATCTTTGGGGGCGGCACAGTGGTGTAGTGGTTAGCACTGTCACCTCACAGCAAGAGGGTCCTGGGTTCGAGCCCAGTAGCCGATGAGGTCCTTTCTATGTGGAGTTTGCTTGTTCTCCCTGTGTCTGTGTGGGTTTCCTCGGGGTGCTCTGGTTTCCCCCACAGTCCAAAGACATGCAGGTGAGGCTAATTGGTGACTCGAAATTGACCGTAGGTGTGAATGGTTGTTTGTCTCTATGTGTCAGCCCTGCGATGACCTGGCGACTTGTCCAGGGTGTACCCTGCCTCTCGCCCATACACAGCTGGGATAGGCTCCAGCTTGCCTGTGACCCTGTACAGGATAAGTGGCTACAGATAATGGATGCATGGACTTTTTATTTGACTTTTCAGAAGGACCAAACAAAAGCTGTGATAATCAAAAGGTAAATTTTCTTAAAATAAACACCACTTACTTGATATCGAATCAGTAGCCTTTGCGAACCACAAGGTGAATTTTGTTTATCTTTTTATCTGTTGATTATCTTCTGATACTATGAAGTTATAATGAGGTTTCTCTTATTTTGTTGCTAGTTCTGATTAGTTCCGAAATTTATCAAGAAATAGACTGGGTCATCGAACTTGATCAGGATAAGTGCTAATTGGTTACAAACACTGTGTCCTAAATCACTCACTTGTTCACTATGCCATACTCACTATATAGGGAATTACTATATAGAGGACTATATAATGAGCTCATTGATTAAATGATAAAACTTCTTTGCTGCGGCCTTTTTGTTTCTTCTTTGCCGCGGCACTACTTTTGTGATGCATTGTGAGATACTTTGAGTGCACTATATAGGGTGTAATAATGCTCACTATACATTTGAACAGCACTACAAAATGGTGACCTGACTATATAGTCCACTATGTAGGGAGTGATTTGGGACACATTTGAGACATTGGGACACCATTTGCACCAAAAACGATTTTACCTTTTTGGTGACCTTAATCTTGACCAGATAACTCTCAAAATGTTGGAGGTTCTATTTGAGACCAATGCCCATCTATCCTAAAAGTTTCACAATGATTGGTCCAGCTGTTTCCCCATAATGTTGCTAAAAAAAACAAAACAAAGAAACCCCAATGAAAACAATACCTTGCACCCTGGTGGACTACATCCCAGGCAAAAAAAAAATATATATAGGGGCGGCAGAGTGGTGTAGTGATTAGCACTGTCGCCTCACAGCAAGAAGGTCCTGGGTTCGAGCCCTGGGGCCGGCGTGGGCCTTTCTGTGTGGAGTTTGCATGTTCTCCCCGTGTCCGTGTGGGTTTCCTCCGGGTGCTCCGGTTTCCCCCACAGTCCAAAAACATGCAGGTTAGGTTAACTGATGACTCTAAATTGACCGTAGGTGTGAGTGTGAATGGTTGTCTGTGTCTATGTGTCAGCCCTGTGATGACCTGGTGACTTGTCCAGGGAGTACCCCGCCTTTTGCCCGTAGTCAGCTGGGATAGGCTCCAGCTTGCCTGCGACCCTGTAGAACAGGATAAAGCGGCTAGAGATAATGAGATGAGATGTGTGTGTGTGTCTCTGTGGTTGCGTAAGCATTGCATTTCCCACCAGACTAAACAAAAGACCATGCTGGTGTCTGGCTGATACTCATCAAAGCTGCCTCTCTTTAACTGCAGACAAGAGACCCCGAGTTGCCACACCCATTAAAATTGCCACTATACTGCCCTCTTGTGTGCAACTTAGTTATTGAAATATACTAAAATACACCCAATACGATGAAAATGAAAATAAACAGGGCGGCATGGTGATGTAGTGGTTGGCACTGTTGCCTCACAGCAAGAAGGTCCTGGGTTTGAGCCCACTGGCTAATGAGGGCCTTTCTGTGTGGAGTTTGCATGTTCTCCCTGTGTCTATGTGGGTTTCCTCCAGGTGTGCCGGTTTCCCCTACAGTCCAAAGACATGCATGTTAAGCTAATTGGTGGCTCCAAATTGACCATAGGTGTGAATGTGAGTGTGAATGGCTGTCTTTCTCTATGTGTTAGACCTGACATGACCTGGTGACTTGTCCAGGGTGTACCCCACCTCTCGCTCATAGTCAGCTGGGATAGGCTCCAGCTTGCCTGCGACCCTGCACAGGATAAACAGCTACAGATAATGGATGGATGGATGAAAATAAACAGTCTGTTCTGTATAACCTAACGTCTATAAAGCCAGGGCACCACCTGGACAACCAGCAGGTCAGCGACCATAACTTGCTGTAAGCACCATCGTCACAGCTCATTGGGATGGGGCCAGAGCATTGCCTTCATTAATTTAAACACCTCTACAAAGTTACCCTTAGTAACCTCAGACTGATGAATGCATATATCATTTAGCCTGGGCCCGCCCATCCTAAGCGTGACGCAACACGAGGGCCTGTTGCGAGCTTAGTCTGGCCAGGCAAGCTATCTGTACAGCTCTTCCAAGCTCCCGAAAAATCGGGAGCCAATCAACTTTGAGCATCTCCAACGGCCCTGGGTAGAGGCGTGTTCAAGGCAGTGACGTAGTAGAACTGCGACTGGAAGCCATAGATTGTTTACAGAATCTATGCCGGAAGCGCTTCATTCACTAGAAACATTACGAACATGGAGCAAGTTCTCATTGAAAACGGAGCAAAGAGCAGTCCTGGAGGTATTTATTGAAAGGAAGGACATTTTCGCCTTGCTCCCGACTGGCTTCGGTAAGAGTTTAATCTACCAGTTAGCCCCGTCGCGTCACATACGTCAGAGGAAAGAGTAATGTGATTGGTTTAAGCTTCATCACAGCCTTTTCTGGCTTTGACCAGTAGCAAACTGAGGCATTTCAGGGAGGCGGGGCAACCACGCACTTTGGGAAACGGTTGGGCTTAATATCTTTGCCAGACCAAATGCTTGCAGAGCTTTGAAGTCGCGTTAGCCAGACTATATATCATTAGCTCCTACATGGATAACTATCTTTGAGAACCTGTGCTTGCCTTGGACCCTAAGATTACCTGCTATGTCCGGCAACCTGGCTCCCAGTATACACCTGACTAAAGCTGCTGGTACCACTAATGACCTAGCTAATTTCATGTGCCATATAATAGAATCTTCTACAACCAGAGCTCTTTTAGGTTTCTCAGTGGGTGCATCACTGAGGAGAGCAAACCTGTTTGACACATGAAGTGGAGAGCAGTGATGCTCCTGTGGGTGAGTCTCAGCCTTTAGCTCTATGAGTCATCACCCATTCACTCGACTGTGAGGGCTCTAATGCCAGAGTGTGTATGTATATGTGTGTGTAGGGGAGGGTTGCTAACGCCACCTAGGGCACCCAGACTTACCCCTACAGAAACTATACTGCTCTCCTTCTCACTAATTTAGCCCTTTCTAGTCTGGATACGCATCTCTAAATCAACAATCTTCTCTGTCAGAGAGCTAACTAACCTACACTTATCACAAATAACACTATCACAAGTGTCAGTGGAAGGATGACTAAACATCCTGCACTAAGCACACTGAAAAAGCTGAATGTGTGCCATAACAAATGGATTTACATACCTGAATCGAAGATCTGTTGATATTAAGGCAGATCTGATGTGGAAGGCCTCTGATGCAATCTTTGCATGTGAAGGAAAAACTTCTGGCTTTTCCTTCTCATCCAAAGACTATCAAAAATGAAAAAGATACTGGAAAATTATTTATAAAAACTATGAAAGATTGATGATTAAATGCCAACATTCGCAGAGTGCATGCATGTATGTGTGTTTGTGTGAGGCATGACTTGAATGGCATGGGGTGATTAGAATTACTTTAAAAACAATTCAATTCCAAACAATGACTTACAGTGGTAAGTCATTGTTTGGAGTATTCTAAAGGGTTCTAAATGATTCACAAACTTTCAAGCACCACTGTATGCATATCTTTTTATGCCAGTTTCCCATTCAATAACCATCTGCAGCTTTGCTTGTCTGTGAGCTGTGACAAAATGCCTGCCCTCCTCTTTCTCTGTGGGCTCAAGTTGGAATGAAAGAGTATTGTAGTCAGGAGCATCCGCCCACACTTCAGTACTAAGGCACAAAAGGGTGGGTGGATACCAAGATATCTGATGGGCCTAGTTGCAGGGTGTTAAATGTTACGGAAACAAAATGCCAACAGGTTGAGAGGGTTATGATCAAAGTGTCCATGTGGGAAGGATAGACCAGAGCATGGGCCATTTCAATTTCCTCCGGGCCACAGCATAAGACAGTGCTTCATGAAATAGAACACAAAAGACATGCCTTAGTTTGGACAGATCTCCATCAAAGGTTTGATTGTAGTTGGACAAAGGCAGGAAAAGGGGAAATGTAAACACACACTCTCACTCACTTACTCACTCACACACACACACACACACACACACACACACACACACACACACACACACAATGGCCACTTTAATAGGACCTTGTTCTTGATTCTAAGATTACTGTTCTTTGTTGTTGACTGGCAGGAGTGGAACCCAGTGTGGTCTTCTACTATTATATGCTGAGATGCTTTTCTGCTCACCACAGTTGTAAAGAGTTATGAGTTACTATATCCTTCCTGGCAGCTCGAACCAATCTGGCCATTTTTGCCTGACCTCTCTGACAAGGCGTTTCCACCCAAAGAACTGTCACTCACTCAAATTTTTTTTTTTGCACAATTCTGTGTAAAGTCTAGAGGCTGTTGTGTGTAAAAACCCCAGGAGATCAGCAGTTTCTGAAATACTCAAACCAGTCCATCAGGCACCAACATCCATGCAACAGTGACAGTCACAGAAATCACAAATTTTCCCGTTATGATGTTTGAAGTGAACATGACCTGAAGCTCTTGATTTGTATCTGCATGATTTTATGCACTGTGCTGCTGTCAAGGGATTGGCTGATTAGATAACTGCATAAAACAACAGGTGTATGATATACCTAATAAAGTAGCCAGTGAGTGTGCATCTGTCTATCTATCTATATTTTATATTTACACTGTGTGCACAATTATTAGGCAAGTGAGTACTCTGACCCTGCCATTATTTCTATGCATATTTTCCAACCCCAAGCTATATACACTTGAATGCTAATTGGATTTAATCATTCTCAGGTGGTATTTATTTGTGTAATGAGGGAGGGTGTGGCCTAAAGTAATGAACACCCTATATTAAAGTGTGCATAATTATTAGGCAGCTTCTTTATCTCAGGGGGAAAAAATGGGCCTAAAAAGAGATTCAACAGACACTGAAAAGATAAAAATTGTAAAATGCCTATCAGAGGGATGCAGCACTCTTGAAATAGCTGAGCTATTGAAATGTGACCATAGAACAATCAAACATTTTGTTGCAAATAGTCAACAGTGTCGCAAAAAACGTGTGGATAAGAAAAGACGCAAATTAACCGCAAAAGACTTGAGACAGATTAATCATGAAGCTACCAGGAACCCATTATCCTCCAGTGCCACCATATTCCAGAACTGCAACCTACCTGGAGTGTCCAAAAATATAAGGTGTTTGGTGCTCAGAGACATGGCCAAGGGAAGCAAGGCTGAAACACGACCACCACTAAACAAGACTCACAAGTTGAAACATCAAGATTGGGCCAAGAAATATCTGAAGACAGATTTTTCAAAGGTTTTATGGACTGATGAACTGAGAGTGACTCTTGATGGACCAGATGGATGGGCCCGTGGCTGGATAACTAATGGACACACAGCACCACTTCAACTCAGATGCCAGCAAAGTGGAGGAGGGGTACTGATATGGGCTGCTATTACAGTATTAAGGATGAGCTAGTTGGACTATTTTGGGTTGAAGATGGATTTAAAATCAACTCTCAAACCTACTGCCAGTTTCTAGAAGATACATTCTTCAAGCAGTGGTACAGAAAGTAGTCTGCATCATTCAAGAAGGCTATGATTTTGATGCAGGACAATGCACCATCACATGCATCCAAGTATTCCACTGCTTGGCTAGCCAGCAAAGGCCTGAAAGATGACAGTAATGACATGGCCTCCTTCCTCACCTGATTTAAACCCTATTGAGAACTTGTGAGCCCTTCTTAAATGTGAGATTTACAGTGAGGGAAGACAATACACCACTCTGAACAGCATTTCGGAGACCGTGGTTGCTGCTGCTGCACAAAAAGTTGATCGTCAACAAATCAATAAACTAACAGACTCCATAGATGGAAGGCTCATGGCAGTTATTGAAAAGAAGGGAAGCTATATTGGTCACCGAATATTTTTGAAATGCCAAAAGTATTTATTTGTTAATTCTGAGTTGTTTATTTGTTACACTTACTCTAAAAATTAAAATAAACAAGTGAGATGGGGAAATTTTAGCAGAGACACTGTATTTATTGGCTATTTACTGTATTTTTATTATTTACTGTTTATTGTTTGATGGTCTCACATGCATTAAGAAGGCAGGAAATTCCACTCATTAACTTTTGATATCAAAAGTAACAGTCAAAAGTTTGGACACACCTACCCATTCAATGTTTTTTCTTTATTTTTAATAAAGACAGAATTCATGCCTTAAAATAATGATGGACTGTCATGTCTCTTTACTTTGTTGAGCAGTTCTTGCCATAATATGGATTAATATAGTTGTGAAATGCATTAAGAAGACAAGAAATTCCACTAATTAACTTTTAATATGTACATAAAAGTCAAGGGTTTGGACACACCTACTTATTCATAGTTTTTTTCTGTATTTTGACTATTTTTTTACATTATAGAGCAATAATGAAGACATCAAAACTATGAAATAACATATGGAACATAATATGGAATTATGTGTTGAACAAAAAGTGTTAAAAACAGCAAATCTTTCATATTTTAGATTCTTAAATATAGCCACTATTTACATTGATGACGATTTGCATACAATTGCCATCATCTTAACGAGCTTCATGAAGTAGTCACCTGGAATGGAAAATTAATGTACGAAATTTCTTGCATTCTCAGTGCATGGACGGACTTTTGAAAGATGGCAGTACCAAATTGCCTGATATCCTTGATTGTCAAATCACTACACTATCTATCTGAATATAGCAATTTATTACAGAGGCATAGTAATAAGTTTAATCATAAGCATAATCAGGAAAATTCCCACTGAATTGGTAAATACACAGTTATAATTTTCTTGAGTCATCAGGAAGCATTCAGTGTCAGAACACCCTATAATTGACCTACCACAACTAGTATAAATATTCCTATTCAGCCAGTCTAATCATTATTAATTAAGTTGTACCTAATCAGGTTGCAGTGTCCTATGTTTCATTGAAATCTATTGTGTACAGTGCTGAAAAATTATGACAACTAACACCAATCTATGTTGATATATTTGCCTATGTAGTCAGAGATAACTAACTTTTTCAAGTTAAGTTTTTGCATCACTACAAAAACAACTCCAGGTTGGATTATTGTAATGCTTTACTGTCTGGATGTTCCAATAAGTGCATAAACAAGCTCCAGTTAGTTCAAAATGCAGCAGAAAGTGTCCTTACTAGAACTAGAAAATATGACCACATCACCCCTGTCTTATCCACACTGCATTGGATCCCAATCAAATTTTGTATTGAATATATAATATTACTATTGACCTTCAAAGCACTGAATGGTCTCGCAACACAGTACCTGAGCGAACTTCTGGTCCTTTATGACCCGCCACGCGTACTTAGATCAAATGGTGCAGGCTATCTGCTGGTACCTCGTATAGTGAAGGCTACATCAGGGGGCAGAGCCTTTTCTTACAAAGCCCCACAGTTATGGAAAAGCCTTCCAAGTAGTGTTCGGGAATCAGACACAGTCTCAGTGTTTAAGTCTAGGCTGAAAACATATCTGTTTAGTCAAGCCTTTTGTTAATGGTGTTTATGAGGTAAAGGTGTAGATCTGGAGGGTCCTCAGACATAGAGTGTTTTGGTAATCTGGGATGAATGAATGCTGTCAGTCCCCCACTTGCTTCCTCACTCGAGTTTGTTGACGGTGTAGTGGCCGGCTGCTTTATGTCCTGGGGCTCCCTCATGCCTGTGTTACCTTCTGGCTCTCCCCTTTTAGTTATGCTGTCATACAGTGGTGCTTGAAAGTTTGTGAACCCTTTAGAATTTTCTATATTTCTGCATAAATATGACCTAAAACATCATCAGATTTTCACACAAGTCCTAAAAGTAGATCAAGTGAACCCAGTTAAACAAATGAGACAAGAATATTATACATGGTCATTTATTTATTGAGGAAAATGATCCAATATTACATATCTGTGAGTGGCAAAAGTATGCGAACCTCTAGGATTAGCAGTTAATTTGAAGGTGAAATTAGAGTCAGGTGTTTTCAATCAATGGGATGACAATCAGGTGTGAGTGGGCACCCTGTTTTATTTAAAGAACAGGAATCTATCAAAATCTGATCTTTACAACACGTTTATGGAAGTGTATCATGGCACGAACAAAGGAGATTTCTGAGGACCTCAGAAAAAGTGTTGTTGATGCTCATCAGGCTGGAAAAGGTTACAAAACCATCTCTAAAGAGTTTGGACTCCACCAATCCACAGTCAGACAGATTATGTACAAATGAAGGAAATTCAAGACCATTGTTACCCTCCCCAGGAGTGGTCGACCAACAAAGATCACTCCAAGAGCAAGGCATGTAATAGTCAGTGTCGTCACAAAGAACCCCAGGATAACTTCTAAGCAAGTGAAGGGCTCTGTCACATTGGCTAATGGTAATGTTCATGAGTTGAAGCTGTTCTGTAAGGAGGAAGGGGCTAAAATTCCTCCAAGCCGGTGTGCAGGACTGATCAACAGTTACTGGAAACATTTAGTTGCAGTTATTGCTGCACAAGGGGGTCACACCAGATACTGAAAGCAAAGGTTCACATACTTTGGCCACTCACAGATATGTAATATTGGATCATTTTCCTCAGTATATAATGACCAAGTATAATATTTTTTGTCTCATTTGTTTAACTGGGTTCTCTTTATCTACTTTTAGGACTTGTGTGAAAATCTGATGATCTTTTAGGTCATATTTATGCAGAAATGTTGAAAATTCTAAAGGGTTCACAAACTTTCAAGCACCACTGTAGTTAGTTTTGCCGGAGTCCCTGCTTGTACTCAGCGCAAAATGTAGACTGTACCTACTTATTCAGGTGACATTGGGCATACCTAACAACCTGTGTTTTCTCTCTCTCCCCAAATCTGTCCCTCTGAGTTACATGTCAATCCTGGGATCGAGGTGCTGACCTCTTCTGCTCCTCGGACCTGCCTGATCCATCCTGATGCCCTATGTCTGGTTGGAGTCTCATCACATCGCTACTGTGGAGGACGGCCCCATATGGACAGTTGAAAGTCACACTTGGAAGACACTCTGGACACTTACAGTAATGCTTTTATGGCTGAGGACTACAGTTGACTTGCTAACTTTAGGACTGTAGTTGTCATGAACAGTTTTGCACTCAAGTTTCCATTAATGAAGAGTCATAACATCAACGAAACTGACTTCATGTTAAAACTGTTAATGTTATAGTCATGTTGTCTGTTGTTGTCCAGGTGAGGATGGGTTCCCTTTTGGGTCTGGTTCCTCCCAAGGTCTCTTCCTCGTGTCATCTGGGGGAGTTTTTCCTTGCCACCGTCAACACAGGCTTGCTCATTGGGGATAGATTAGGGATAAAATTGGCTCATGTTTTGGGTCATTTAGATTCTTTAAAGCTGCTTTGGGACAATGTCTATTGTTAAAAGCATTATACCAACAAACTTGACTTGATATTTGCCTGTGTAGTCAGAGATAACTAAATTTTTCAAGTCAAGTTTTTGCATCACTTAAAACAACTGCCTTATACTCTCTGCTTTATATTCTCTTATCTGTAATATGGTAAAGGGCTTTAATGCCTTCTCCTATAATACCAGCTCTACATTCAATACTGCACCCTTCAGCCCTTTCTGCAGCTTTTCAGTGTGTTGAAGACATTTAAGCTAGTGTCGAGGTAAACCATTACTTTGCCTTAATCAGATTTTATATGCTTTAATCCTTTTATTTATTTTCTCAAGCTAATGCAATTTTGTGCTGGTGTGTATTGATCTTGGGGCTACGTGCTGCAGTGCCATAAAATGGTTCATTCAGCATGTTCTTATTGATTTACCCATTAAAAACTGCAAACTTTTTGGAGGTAATTTTTTCCTTCCCCTTCCTCCATCTCAGCTTTTATTCACTGAGCTAAATAAACACATACAGTGGTGCCTGAAAGTTTGTGAACCCTTTAGAATTTTCTATATTTCTGCATAAACATGAACTAAAACATCATTAGATTTTCACACAAATCCGAAAAGTAGATAAAGAGAACCCAGTTAAACAAATGAGACAAAAATATTATACTTGGTCATTTATTTATTGAGGAAAATGATCCAATATTACATATCTGTGAGTGGCAAAAGTATATGAACCTCTAGGATTACTGTAGCAGTTAATTTGAAGGTGAAATTAGAGTCAGGTGTTTTCAATTAATGGGATGACAATCAGGTGTGAGTGGGTACCCTGTTTTATTTAAAGAACAGGGATCTATCAAAGTCTGATCTTCACAACACGTTTGTGGAAGTGTATCATGCCACAAACAAAGGAGATTTCTGAGGACCTCAGAAAAAGCATTGTTGATGCTCATCAGGCTGGAAAAGGTTACAAAACCATCTCTAAAGAGTTTGGACTCCACCAATCCACAGTCAGACAGATTGTGTACAAATGGAGGAAATTGAAGACCATTGTGGCCCTCCCCAGGAGTGGTTGACCAACAAAGATCACTCCAAAAGCAAGGCATGTAATAGTCAGTGAGTTCACAAAGAACCCCAGGGTAACTACTAAACAACTGAAGGCCTCTCTCACATTGGCTAATGTTAATGTTCATGAGTCCACCATCAGGAGAACACTGAACAACAATGGTGTGTGTGGCAGGGTTGCAAGGAGAAAGAAGAAGAGGAAACCTTTATTTGTCACATGCACACTTCAAGCACAGTGAAATTCATCCTCTGCATTTAACCCATCTGAAGCAGAGGGCAGCCATACTACAGCACCCAGGGAGCAGTCAGGGGTTAGGTACCTTGCTCAAGGGCACTTCAGCCCACAGCCACGCCACATTAACCTAACTGCATGTCTTTGAACTGTGGGGGAAACTGGAGCCCCCAGAGGAAACCCCCGCTGACATGGGGAGAACATGCAAACTCCACACAGAAAGGCCCCCACTGGCAGCTGGGCTTGAACCCAGAACCTTCTTGCTGTGAGGCAACAGTGCTAACCACTACACCGCCGTGCCGCCACTGCGCTCCAAAAAGAACATTGCTGCTCATCTGCAGTTTGCTAAAGATCGCATGGATAAGCCAGAAAGCTATTGGAAAAATGATTTGTGGACGGATGAGACCAAAATATAACTTTTTGGTTTAAATGAGAAACATTATGCTTGGAGAAAGGAAAAACACTGCATTCTAGGGTAAGAACCTTATCCCATCTGTGAAACATGGTGGTGGTAGTATCATGGTTTGGGCCTGTTTTGCTGCATCTGGGCCAGGACAGCTTGCCATCATTGATGGAACAATGAATTCTGAATTATACCAGCGAGTTTTAAAGGAAAATGTCAGGACATCTGTCCATGAACTGAATCTCAAGAGAAGGTGGGTCATGCAGCAAGACAACGACCCTAAGCACACAAGTCGTTCTACCAAAGAATGGTTAAAGAAGAATAAAGTTCATGTTTTGGAATGGCCAAGTCAAAGTCCTGACCTTAATCCAGTCGAAATGTTGTGGAAGGACCTGAAGCAAGCAGTTCATGTGAGGAAACCCACCAACGTCCCAGAGTTGAAGCTGTTCTGTATGGAGGAATGGGCTAAAACTCCTCCAAGCCAGTGTGAAGGACTGATCAACAGTTACTGGAAATGTTTAGTTACAGTTATTGTTGCATAAGGGGGTCACACCAGATACTGAAAGCAAAGGCTCACATACTTTTGCCACTGACAGATACATAATATTGGATCATTTTCCTCAATAAATAAATAAATGACCAAGTATAATATTTTTGTCTCATTTGTTTAACTGGGTTCTCTTTATCTACTTTTAGGACTTGTGTGAAGATCTGATGATGTTTTAGGTCATATTTATGCAGAAATATAGAAAATTCTAAAGGGCTCACAAACCTTCAAGCACCGCTGTACATATATTGGCATGATGCTTCACCTAACTGAGCAGTTTTAAGTCGTTCCCCCCTGGTGGAGCTACTGAAGTTATGTGAAGCATAACATTCTTTTGCAAGCCAAAGAATCTTTGTAACTGTACTGCTAACTGAGGAAGAAAAATAATTCTATTCATGCATAAAATGAGCTTTTCTAGACTTCTGCTCACTCTTTAATATCAGCACTATCTAAATGATCTAATTAACTCCTTCTTACCCCCTTACATCCTGAGGCAAACTAAACACTAACCCCTCACTAATGGCAGTCATTAAGTTGACACTTTGATCTTATCTCTTGTAAATATCACAATGGTAATAGTAATTTTGGCAAGCATGTGCTTAAATTAATGTCACACATATATCAGATAATGCATCTTAAGCTAACAAGAGCATTTTTAAATATTGCTTGAAGCCTTCAATCTATATACTATTAACAAGTATTAATGTCTAGTGAGGCAGTGTTTTGGTGACATGGTGATATGGAAGTAAAAGAACAGAAAACCCTGACAACTCTTGATCTGCTGACTCAAGATTAAGAAAAAAAATCCCAATTTTGATGAATGAATGCATCAGAAGCTCACAGCCAACTTACAACTAACTTAAGTCAAATTACTTCAGAAAGGAAATTAATAATGATGGCATCCACATTGCAAAAAAATGGCCTTTCAAAAATAAGAAATAAAAGATTAAAACAAAGCATATTTGCTTGAATCAGGTGAAAAAAATCTGCCAATGGAACTAGTCAAATTTGACTTGGTAAGATTTCTTAAAGTAAGATGAAAAATCTAACCTGTTTTTAGATGAAATAATTCCAAAAAAGATTGGGGAACTTATTATGCGAGATCTGATTAACTCAAAATAATCAAAATAGTTCTTATAACAAGATTGTACTTCTTACATTTAGCCATTCAAGTCATTTTTATTTATTTCATTTTAAGGGTATTTCACTTAAATTCATGACAAAGTCTTAGCAGTAAAAACTGAATTTAAGATAAATATACTAATATTAGGATTGTTAAATTCTACAACTAAGCATTGCTAGCTTAAAAGATTCTCCTTTTGTGACCTGTAATTAGTAAAATACTCTAGATATGAGACCAGAGACTATCTTGAATCAAGTTGACGACACGTGTAGCATTGCAACAAGTTGATTTTTTTTTTCCCATTTCAACATTCAAACATTAAAACATCTCTTAAGATTCCACTTCCCCAGGACCTCAGGCACCAAAAAAAAAAATAATAATAATAATAATAAAAGTCTACGCATTTTGACTTACAGTGCTTACACAACACCAAAGCAACAGTGCATTTTGGGGGCACTGACTATTCATGTGTACGAGGGGTTTACAAGATCAGGCACAAAACAAACAAACAAACAAAAAAAAAAAACCACTGAACTTAACTCACAGCATTCCAAAAAGACCTCACTAAAACGCCCTCCACTTACTCATAAACTTTTTGAAGGCACTTGTCTGGTCTAGAGTATGTACAGCATCTAGAAGGAGCTCAATCTGAATGACTGAGTAAACAGTCGCAGTAAACTAAAGATATGCAAGGTGACCAAATGTCTACGCATTTTGACTTACAGTGCTTACACAACACCAAAGCAACAATGCATTTTGGGGGCACTGACTATTTGTTTGTTTGTTTGTTTGGTGCCTGATCTTGTAAACCCCTCATACACATAAACAAAAACCTCACGAGTGGGTGGGAAAAAAACAAACCACTGAACTTGTCCTCCACTCACTCATAGCCTTTTTGAAGGCACTTGTCTGGTCTAGAGTGTACAGCATCTAGAAGGACCTCACTCTGAATGACTGAGAAAACAGCCACAGTAAACTTAGGATATGTGAGCTGACAAAACATCTATGCATTTTGACTTACAGTGCTTACACAACGCCAAAGCAACAGTGTGTTAAGATTCAAAGATTTCAGTAAAGTTCATTTATTCCCAAAACTAGCATACTTTTTTTCTTGAAACAAGATGAACCGCATTTGACAAATGTCCAAAATGTATGTACTTGTTTTTTTAAAAAAAAAAACTTGTTTTATTTTCAAAGGTGCTCCAAATAAGACTTTTTCAAGATATTTTGTCTATACAAGATTTTCAAGATGGACTGTCTAAAAACTAGCCTTTCTAGCTAAATGAGGTTTTGCTTGTTGGGCAATTATGTCTTATAATAAGGGTGGCTAGATGTTTTGACTTGAAAATGGGCAAATAAACTTCCTAAGATTTTTATTTTTTGCAGTGCATCTGTCTCAAGAGACATTGGAGTACTGTGTCATGGTGTTAATCTCTTCAATCTGTGGGGTTGCAGTGCTTACTATGGCTGTACAGGCTGATTTTGGATTGGCAGACTCTGTTGCAGGGCGGCACGGTGGTGTAGTGGTTAACGCTATTGCCTCACAGCAAGAATGTCCAGGTTCAAGCCCTGTGCACTGCAAAAAACGCCCTTCTCAAAACAAGCACAAAAATCTTAAAATGAGGCAAAAGTCAAACATTTCAAGCAAAAAAAAAATTGCTTAAAACTAGGTAGAACTTTTGCTCAAAATAAGCAAATATTGAGGTATTTCACCCACGTGACCAAGTCATGTGATGCTGCCATTTTGGACGGCACGGCTCAAATCAGTTTGAATGCGAGGAAGACGACAAACGAAAAACATAAAAGAAAAAGGAGCGAGATGCAGAAAACACCTTCACTATCCAGCGACGTAGGGCATTTACAGGGTGAGCAGAGGGAGAGGTATTTGCAAAAATTGAGGTTAGCAGGCTTAGAGAACGACGTTTACCTGCTTCCACCAGGATTGTTCACTGACGTACGGAAGTACACGAAGCCCTCGTCTTTACCTGACTTCGGCCCACATGATCTGTATACCTATGTCGTTAAAAACCCATCGCCATACACAGGTATTGATCTGAAAGCGTATAAGAGTTTGGATACCTACAAATATTTTGTGTCAGGCTGGGTAACATGCCTACATCAGCGGGTCGTCCCTGGAGCCGGTGGTCGCCATCTTATTACAGCTAAGGTTTGTTCACATTTTCATTTACTTTCAGTCCTCAGGATAAACAAAATGTTATTAAATGTCATTGAAATAACTTCTTAGTCTGTTGAGACATGGCCCGTTATAAATTTGCTGTTACCAGGCAATGACCAAGAACTGTATTATTAGGGTCGGTGTAGTTGTAGCAGTGTATTAGCAACTAGCTGTTAGCACTAGCTAATGTCAACAACATCATAGCTGGTATGTTACTGTAGCAATGTTTATGTTCAGTCATTTGGATGACTGTTAAAACTTTTCAGTCTCAAGTTTTTCCTTTACTGGATTTACTAGTTTACTGAGCTAGCGCGCTCGGGCAAGCTGGGAGCTAGCGCGCGCTAGCCTGCCGGCGGCCGGCGCGCGCTAGCTCAGTAAACTAGTAAATCCAGTAAAGGAAAAACTTGAGACTGAAAGGTTTTAACAGTCATCCAAATGACTGAACGTAAACATTGCTACAGTAACATACCAGCTACTGTTGTTGACATTAGCTAGCTTGACGTTCAAAACGGCGGACACCGGGGCGTCACGTGACCCTGTGACGTCAGGTGAAATACCTCAATAGCTTGATTTAAGTAACTGAAATTGGAGAAATCTGCTTTGATTGAGAAAATTAGTCTTGAAACTAAATCTTAAAACAAGTATTTTATGCCTTATATTAGTCTGTTAGAATTAGAAAAAATGCTTATAATGAGAATGTTTTTCTTAAATTAAGGGGAAACTAATTAGTCAAACTATCCTAAAATGAGACATTACACCTTGGATGCCATTTAGCAGCTTTATTGCACAATTTCACAACAAATTTCAGTGTGAAAACATCTGGTGCCCCCTCTAATCCCATTTCAATACCACCAAGAAACTTTTTTTCTTTCATTTGTCAGGTGCCCAACTTTTGCAACTACAGAGCAAAGAAATAAAAAAATAAAGGCGTCAAGAGCAACTGAGCTTTTTTCTGCATTTCTACAAATGGCAAACAAAAAAGATGTCAGTCATTTAAACTGACCACATTTGGCACTTAAGACAAGTGTAAAGTGTGCCCAACTTTTGCAACTCTGGAGCAAAGAAATAAAGAAACAAAAAGGTATCGAGAGCAACTGAGCTCATTTCTGCTTTACTACAAATGCCAAACAAAAAGATGTCGGTCAGAGGGAGGCCATTCAAACTAGCCACATTTGGCACTTAAGACAAGAACTGTTGAGAAGTGTAAATATAAACATTGAAATAAAACGCAATTTGAAACAGTCACCCTGAATGTGTAGACTTTGCGAGTGTTTTGCCACACATCATACACCCCCCACCCCACTCAGTCTATGAACGCCTTCCAATCCACAATGGCTTTCTTGTGGGATGAAGTGATGTCCCTTTCGTGAAGTGCATCCTGAAGAATTTCTGTTTGGATCACGGACAGGAGAGTAGCCAACGATTTAGGATAGGTTAAATGAAACGCATAATAGCAACCCATTAGGTACAGGATGGTGTCGTAGAACAACTCCCGTGGAAATGTGCACAGAGGTGTGGGTCCAATAGCCAGCAAGCAGTTTTCTCCACCCAAGAGGACGATTGGGTATCCTTGAGACTGTAGAAAAGAGTCTGGGCTCTCAGACGGCTTTAAATTAAAAACAAAAAGTGGAGGGGAAAAAAAGAAACCATATATAACTATCAACAAGCGACATTAAACAAAAATATTCCCTTTTTTGTAACACAAAACATTCAGCCAGCAAGTAGCCTCCAGAAAAGAATAAGGCCATGTGGAAAGTTGCTCAAACATTACTTTGCCATTTCTCTTGTTTGTTTTAGGTGCTCCTGTTGGTTTTGATACTACATATGAAATTGCTACTGGTTTCAACCACAAAATAACTTAGTCCTAGGTATACTCCCAATGTGTGTGAGTATGACAAAATGTGTGTGTGTGTGTGTGTGTGTACAGTGACCCATGCAAAAAACACATAAACTAACAACAACAACAAAAAAAGCTAAATTGATTACACAGTCATTTTTTGCTCACCGGTAAAGCATGGAAGATGGCTCCACTCTGGGTGCGTGTCTTTTTGGGCGCCATGGCAGGTGAAGGGAAAAGTTGCGGAAGTGCAGAGTATACTGCTGTGGTGTGTTGAACTAGATTAAAAAAAAAAAAATTGTAATAAAATACTGAATTCCATACTTCCATTTACTTTGACTAAACTACTACTAAACTCACCGCTATCCAGAGTCTGAGGAGGCTTCATGAAATGCTTTGCGACTGCATAATACTGCACTTTGCTGTAGAACGTCTCCCATCTGTCCTTGATGTTGTCAAGGAAGTCCATATTTTCAGGATCAATTATTCTGCGCAACTCATCCATTATCTGAAAAATCAGTTAAAAGCACAATTATTGTGATTAAATTAATGATATATATTGTTGAAGTAATAGGTTTATCAGCACAAACATATTATGTGTTAACACAGCACCCAAATTGCAGCACATTCTGTAAACAAATGCAACAAGATCATAGGGGAATCTGAAGGTCAGGTCTTACGTGGTCAAGCTCTCGAAAGCAAGGGTATGCCTCCAAAATCCTCCCTGGTTGGTCTTGCTCTTTAAAGGGGACTTGGTTTATAAATTGTCTTCGTGCCTGGAACTCTAAATCAAGCAGATGGGACGCTGCAGCCTTGTTTGGCGTCTTTGATTTGTACATGTCTTGTAGTGTGCGATAATGTCTTGCTTGTGCTTTTTCACTGTCCAACTCTCCTGAAACTCCTGAAAACAGAGCAGAACAGCATGACAGCAGAACTCTTCTAATAAGCCATGCATGAGACTCAGCATAGTGGTTGGAAAATCAGAAACAATGTTTTATCGAGATTGATGGATCAATGGAGTTTAAGATCCGAGATTGATGGATGACCCAGAGTAATACTGTAACTGTTATCTCAAAGAATTGTCCTAGAGAAACACCCCCACTACAGGCTTCAGGGGTGTTGTCTTAGGTGTGGCACCCCATGGTGATTGATATATGTGTCTAAACAAAGGCCAAATGCCATTTGTAAAGAACCACTTTACAGGAGAGAGAGGGGCATTGTTTCAATAAAGTCTAGCCAGCCTCCCTTCCAGAAGGTAGAGGTCTAGGGCCTTGCCAGTCAATCAGTCAGTCAGCCATCAGCCAATCTCTCCAGTATCCATGACTAACAAAGGATATTCTTAAGCTAAAATGTCCAACACAGAAAAGTAGCCTGCTATTTGGAGTAAACACATAGCTAGCTATGCCTATAGTCATGGGCAACACAAATAACAGATATAAAATATATATTGTATATTTTATCCAAATACCATCCATGTTCAATGTAAAATACCTGGTAATGCTTGATCTTGACTGCCCCTTGGTCGTTTTGGGGTGCTTGTTCTGGGCGGTGAATTTTCCAGGATGACCGTTGAAGCACTGGAATCACAATCACTCTGAGCAGAGCTAATGCTGTCATCAGTATTTCCATCGGTGCATTGTTTTTTCACAGCTGGACCTTTTTTTTTGACAGGACTTTTCACATTTGACAGTCTCTTCATCAGCTTCCTTAACACATCCTCCTGTAGATTACATTACATTACATTTAGCAGACGCTTTTATCCAAAGCGACTTACAAAGAGGACATACAAGCAAGTACAGAGCATGGGGTGAATACAGAGTAGAGCAGTAAACAAGTAATGTAGAACAAACAAAGTGCAGCAATATATAAATTGTGGAGGACCTACTGAGTGTGCAAGCAGGACAAAGTAAGTGCACAGGGTTATAGAGGGTTACGGATGAGTAGAGTTAGAATTGTTATGCAGGGAAGCTCTCTCAGAAGAGGTGAGTCTTCACAAGCTTCTTGAAGGTTGGACTTAGATATGCACAGAAATGCACTTGAAAGTTTCAGCCTCAAAAGTATATAAGAAATATTCAAAAGAAATTGTACATACCCACACACTGTCAGGTGACTTGTCCTTAATCATCGGATAGTACTCAACTAAGCGTTTAGCCATGGAGACGACTTCATGTTTTGTTGGATACCGGGACTCCTCAGATGCTCGGGCAACAGCAACCATATTTGTCATCGTGTTACGGGTAAGGCGGCAGAAAAGCTCCTTGGATAAAGTCACCTCATGCTCTTTTCCAAGTCTTTGTTTTTCAAAATATAGACATCTTGCCTGCTCCAGCTCACTGTCAGTATAAATAACATACTCCATACTGGAGAATTTCAGAAACTTGCCAGGAGGCACATGGCTATCAGGTTGAGCCACTGGTGGCTCTGCCACGGCAGTAGAATGCTCTTCCCCCTAAAAAAAATCAGATAAGCATATTTACCATGCCAGGATGAGTATCAAATGTATCTAACAGGTTATGTGCTACCAGAAATCTACCTTTGCATATTTTTGCAAAATGTTTTTGGCAATATTATATTTATTCTTTGTAGAAAACATCACAAAATAAAAAGATTAGTGGTAGTGTTTAAAAAAAATGAAGAACTCATTTGAAATGGGTCTTATTCCTTGTCATTTGTGCCTTGCAACATTATATACTCTCATAAATGTATTATAAATAAACAGTTAAGGGGCAATAAAGGAACATACAAAACAACATAATGTGCAAGAACACCCCTTGTCTGGTACAACTTCAGATAGCAGGTGCAATTAAATGCACACGTTAACAACATCATGTGCAACAACAACCCTATTCTCCTTGCTGAATACTTTTCAGTCAGTATAACCTAATATAATGTGACGTCACCATTGGCCCAAAACAAACGATACCAGAGCCGTAGCTTTGATCTCCCCGCGAATGTGGTAATTTTTTTTTTTGCTAGCCTCGATACTTCTAAACCATAGATATGAACACTAGATGCCGCAGTCAGTCTTTTGGCGTGGCCTAGGGCACCGCCATATTGGGCAGGTATCCTATGTTTTTCATATGTTTTACCGCCACCTAAAGGATAATGTGCGTAGCGCCTTGTTGTTGGCAGCGTTATACCGGTTAAAGATGGCGGCGATCTGACTTGAGCCATTCGTTCCAATACAAAGGGGTGGTCAACGCGGCACCTTTTCCGGTCTACACTGTTTTCAATGGAATAGTTCGCAATACCTGCTCAACCTCTCCATAAATGACGTAAAACTATTTTTAAATCATAATCTAAGGCACCAACCAACATGCTTGAAAAGTGTTTCGTCCTTTACACCTCTTCGAACAATAACAGATATGACGGCAAGTCTAGTTTATGGCTAACGTTAGCAAAGTTGCTATGCTAAATAAATAACCACCATTGTTTATTAGCGACTTTGCTAATGTTATCCATAAACTTTTAAAGAATATAGACTTGCCGTCATGTCTGTGATTGTTTGAAGAGGTGTAAAGCACTTAACACTTTTCAAGTATGTTGGCTGGTGCCTTAGATTGTGGTTTAAGCATAGTTTTATGTCGTTTATTGAGAGTTTGAGCAGGCCTTGCGAACTACTCCATTGAAAACTGTGCAGACCCGGAAAGGGTCGCACTGAGAGGGCGGAAACAGTTAGCTGCTACGTGCAAAGAGCGAGATTTCAATTCAAAGGGTGCTTTATTAGCATGACTGTCTGAGGGCGCAGCCTTGCCCAAGAGATTCACCACTCTCACTTGCACACCACTCTCATAGTTAGCTATTAAATAGCTACATCGGCTACATCACAATGAATACCAATGAATCAAAACAAATAAATGACTCATTCTAATAAAAACTCCTGACGCTAATGGCGTTTGGGCACTGTGAATATCAAAGCATGTTTTTGTAGATGCATGGGGGCCGGGGCACTGTCTCTGGTCCAGCTATCATCGCTATGCATCTCTTGACACATGTAAGCTAGTGCTGTAACTTACCCAGTCTTCCACATGGATTTTGAGCCATATAGATTTTCGCCTAAGGAAGTGCTCTGGACCAGGGAAGAGATCCCTAATGTCATCTCTGGACAGAGCATGCAGCATGTCGTCGCTGATATTAGCTGCTGTTATGTAGAGAGCACACAAATGCAAAAATTAGTTATCTGAAGAGCTTCGCCACAGCTAATCGGGTAGCTAACTGCATGTTCCCTAGCCACACTGTCACACTGACTAGCACCAGCTTGTTCAACAAGCCAACTGAGTTATGTTGTGTTTTCTATTAAGAGTCTGACCTTTTACATATTATAGTAAATTGAAGTGTATTATGTGAATTATGTAACTTTGGTGAATATTACCTCTGAGGGTGGAAACAGCCACATCGTCAAGGTCTTCCATGTCATTTCCCGACTGATATATTTCCAAAAAAATTCCGAACATTAGAAATGGAGCAACTAATCTAGGTGGGATGTACCAAGTCCATTTCCTGGATTGGGAGTTAAATAATGAAATAAATTTCAAATGTACTTGGCAGTCCTTGCATAAATTTCAGGCTATTGGTTTTACATTACTGGAGCAACATTAATAAATAAATTGCTAAATACACCGTGAACCATGCAGATATCACTTAGAGCAATTCTGAGAACTACATTTGTTTTGAGCTCGTCCATGCGGGAAAAAAAGTTTGTTCCCGGCACTCCACCAGGGTTGCCAAATTAGCCAGTTTCCCGCCCGAATGGGCTTGTTTTGCATAATAATAATACAACCCCGATTCCAAAAAAGTTGGGACAAAGTACAAATTGTAAATAAAAACAGAATGCAATGATGTGGAAGTTTCAAAATTCCATATTTTATTCAGAATAGAACATAGATGACACATCAAATATTTAAACTGAGAAAATGTATCATTTAAAGAGAAAAATGAGGTGATTTTAAATTTCATGACAACAACACATCTCAAAAAAGTTGGGACAAGGCCATGTTTCCCACTGTGAGACATCCCCTTTTCTCTTTACAACAGTCTGTAAACGTCTGGGGACTGAGGAGACAAGTTGCTCAAGTTTAGGGATAGGAATGTTAACCCATTCTTGTCTAATGTAGGATTCTAGTTGCTCAACTGTCTTAGGTCTTTTTTGTCGTATCTTCCGTTTTATGATGCGCCAAATGTTTTCTATGGGTGAAAGATCTGGATTGCAGGCTGGCCAGTTCAGTACCTGGACCCTTCTTCTATGCAGCCATGATGCTGTAATTGATGCAGTATGTGGTTTGGCATTGTCATATTGGAAAATGCAAGGTCTTCCCTGAAAGAGACGTCGTCTGGATGGGAGCATATGTTGCTCTAGAACCTGGATATACCTTTCAGCATTGATGGTGTCTTTCCAGATGTGTAAGCTGCCCATGCCACACGCACTAATGCAACCCCATACCATCAGAGATGCAGGCTTCTGAACTGAGCGCTGATGATAACTTGGGTCGTCCTTCTCCTCTTTAGTCCGAATGACACGGCGTCCCTGATTTCCATAAAGAACTTCAAATTTTGAGTCATCTGACCACAGAACAGTTTTCCACTTTGCCACAGTCCATTTTAAATGAGCCTTGGCCCAGAGAAGACGTCTGCGCTTCTGGATCATGTTTAGATACGGCTGCTTCTTTGAACTATAGAGTTTTAGCTGGCAACGGCGGATGGCACGGTGAATTGTGTTCACAGATAATGTTCTCTGGAAATATTCCTGAGCCCATTTTGTGATTTCCAATACAGAAGCATGCCTGTATGTGATGCAGTGCCGTCTAAGGGCCCAAAGATCACGGGCACCCAGTATGGTTTTCCGGCCTTGACCCTTACACACAGAGATTCTTCCAGATTTTCTGAATCTTTTGATGATATTATGCACTGTAGATGATGATATGTTCAAACTCTTTGCAATTTTATACTGTCGAACTCCTTTCTGATATTGCTCCACTATTTGTCGGCGCAGAATTAGGGGGATTGGTGATCCTCTTCCCATCTTTACTTCTGAGAGCTGCTGCCACTCCAAGATGCTCTTTTTATACCCAGTCATGTTAATGACCTATTGCCAATTGACCTAATGAGTTGCAAATTGATCCTCCAGCTGTTCCTTTTTTGTACCTTTAACTTTTCCAGCCTCTTATTGTCCCTGTCCCAACTTTTTTGAGATGTGTTGCTGTCATTAAATTTCAAATGAGCCAATATTTGGCATGAAATTTCAAAATGTCTCACTTTCGACATTTGATATGTTGTCTATGTTCTATTGTGAATACAATATCAGTTTTTGAGATTTGTAAATTATTGCATTCCATTTTTATTTACAATTTGTACTTTGTCCCAACTTTTTTGGAACTGGGGTTGTAATAATAATAATAATAAAACGTCTTGGGTGGGTATTACTTAGATTTCATAGCCATACACACCAATTGGGTTTTCTGAAATTGGGCGGGTTTTAGTGCGTGTAGGGGGGTTTGAGCAATTTGGGGCTGGACATCATCAACTATGGTACATCTGGCAACTCTGCACTCCACTCTCCAGGGGAAAATGGTGTGGAAATGTGTGGTGTGTTATGTGTTTGTGGCTTTAACACTCAAGTCTTTATTGAGTCACATAAATGTTACCCATAGTCACAGTCCGGATTTTCATGTAGTTTGAAGAATTGATGGTTGTGCCAAATAATACCGTGTTTACAATTCATTTTGGTACCACATTAAACGACGTCATGCAGAACACCTGTTGACAAGTGGCAGTGCTGCTAGCAGAGGAGCAAGTCAGGCAGGGAGAGCTCCTGAAATTGAGAGGAGAGATCGTGCGTCCATTAATGGAAATGGGGGGAGAACATATGGAGCAGCTGCTCCAAACAACACCATCAACATAGAGCATGGAGCTCCTGCAGCTGTAGACGACGAGCATCATGCAGTGCAACCCTTTGCCGAAAATGCAAAGGAAGTACATTTTGGCAGTTTTGACACTACCAGGAGCATGTATTCTGGCCTCATCAGTGATAAAACTTCAAGATCTCCACCAAATACACATGGAGGTACTTCAGTTAGCAACTCAACCCCAGGTCCATGTGATGGTTCTCTTGACCTTCCCGCTTCTGACTCAACACCAGGTCCATGTGATGGTTCTCTCAACCTTCCCGCTGCTGACAATTCTTGTCATTGTCAGGTAAACATCAGATGTTTGCAGTTAAGCTTATTCAGTAGACTGTCAAGAGGCTGGTGAAAGCAATAATGTTTCCATTAATTGACATCCACAGAACGAGTCACACTACGCTCCTCTGACCATACAGGCTATGGCTATTGTGATGGCTGCAAGGGAAAAACATCACCTTTCACAGGTATGTGTCCATAGAAAGAAAATCTGCTACTGTTAAAACATTTAAAACATTTCCGTAGGGAAATGTCTCTCTCTCTCCACACACACATGCGCACATATAGCCTATAAAGATTTTGTATCTAAACAGGATCTGGAGAAACTAATCCATGCTTTTATTTCCTGTAGAGTTGACTATTGCAATACCCTACTTATAGGCCTTCCCCAAAAGTCACTCAGGCAGGTACAACTAATCCAAAATGCTGCTGCTAGAATTCTAACCAAAACAAAGAAAAAATATCATATCACTCCAGTGCTTAGGTCATTGCACTGGCTCCCAGTGAGGTTTAGAATTGAGTTTAAAACTCTTCTCATTGTCTATAAGTCACTCAATGGCATAGGCCCTAAATATATTGCAGATATGCTAGAGCAATATCATCCTAAGAGATGTCTTAGGTCTTCAGAGTCTCCTCTGCTGGTTGTGCCTAGGGTAAAATCCAGACAGGGTGAAATGGCATTTAGCCATTATGCTGCCAAATGCTGGAACCAGCTTCCTGTTGAAATTAGAACTGCCCCAACAGTGGCATGTTTTAAAAAGAAATTAAAAACAGCTTTATTTTCATCTGCCTTTGGTTAGGGTTAGTTATTTACAGTCTCTTTAGATAATACTATCTATAATATTTTTCTTCTTTCTCTTTCTCAAGCACATTGAATGACAGTTGTGTATGATAATGGGCTATACAAATACTATTGATATTGATATTTGTAATAATATATAAGTTTGATATATAAGCTAGGGTTATTAGCTATGTTCATGCAAGATGGCACATTTGATGCTGTCATTGGATGAGTTTATTTATTATTATCTCTGTATTTCAGAATGGTGTGAATGAAATTTTGGCAGCCATGCAGCAGTACCAAACCCTGTTGGTGACCAGCTTGAGGAGTTGGGTTCAAACGACACTGCAACAACATGAAGGCGCGGAACACGAGATGAAAGTTATGGAAGTGTTTGTCCAGTTTGAGGATCCACTTGCTGCAGTTTCTACAACTTACCTTCAGGACAGTATGATCAGAAAATGTTTTGGTTATGTGGAACCAGAGGAAGTATGTGTTGGATATGCAGCATCCTTGCAGGCAAGAGGAGCAAAAAGAGTTTTTACAACGGTGCCCAAATGTTTTCATTATGTTCCTTTGATCAGAAGTTTGGAACAGTTCTTGTCTCATTCAAAAATTCTTGCAATGGTAAATGAACCTCAGACTTACAGTAGTGATGGATATTTGTATGATATCCGAGATAGAGAACTTATGAGGTCACACCCTTTATTTTCACTGCAGCCCTCTGCTTTGCAGATAATCCTGTATTACGATGGGATTGAAATTGCCAACCCGCTTGGGTCCTATGCTTCAAAGAACAAGTTGCTAATGTTTTACTATACCCTGGCAAATATAAATCCAAAATGACCAACTACCTGCAATCCGCCTACTTGGTGTTGCTTTGCAAAGTCAGCTGTCTGATTGTGGAATTGACGCAATACTGAATAGGTTGCAGAAGGACTTGCTTCTGTTGTATAATGGGGTGAAAATGCAAATCAGAAATAAAGAACAAGAGGTCTTTGGCGCATTAGTTTCAATATGTGGAGATACTTTAGCTCAACACGAGTTGTGTGGCTTTAAGGAGGGTGTTGGTTTTGCTTACAGTAAATGTAGACAATGTGAATGTGTGTTTGAAGAAATGCAGATGTATTTTGATGAGGATTACTTTGAGCAAAGGTCACTGGAGAGACATGTTCGGCAGTGTGATGACATCGAAAAAGCCAGCACTGAGTATCTCAGAAATCAGTTAAAGACTACATATGGAATCAACAGAAAGAGCAAGGTCATAGATTTCCCTGGCTTTAACTTAATCCATCAAACACCACAAGATATTATGCATATAATCCTGGAGGGTGTTGCTCCATTGGAAATTAAATGTGTGGTGAAACATTTAATTCTTACAGGGCAACTGGATTTGGATCATGTCAATTATGTTATTGTTGGATTCCCTTATTCTCCTCTAGATGTTCGAGATAAACCAAGCCTAATAGACCATAGCACATTGGCTTCCAGTGACAATAAGTTGAAACAGTCATCAGGACAAATGATAGTTCTTCTGAAAATCCTACCATTTATAATGGATAAAGTTAAGGGTAGTGATTACCACAACATAATTCTTGAGCTTATTGAGATAATTCACATTTTATTTGCTCCTGTAATTTGCTTGCAAACAGTTGATAAGTTGAAACATCTTATTGAAAAACATTTTAAATAATTACAAGAAACTATTTCCAGAAAATAACATAACCCCAAAACAACACTACCTGATTCATGCCCCATCCCAGATTAAACTTCTTGGGCCCATGGTACGTCACATGTGCATGAGGTTCGAGTCCAAACACTGTTTTTTCAAACAGTGGGCTAGTAAAGGCAACTTTAAAAATGTCTGTAAGTCATTAGTGAAACATAATCAGCTGTATGAATCTTCTCAAAATGCAAACATAAATGAACACCCCATTTTTTCTAATGAGTGTAATTTGGGACCAGTATCTGAAGTCAAAAACCTGGTATATTTAAAAGAAAAGGCAAGGGCTTTTCTGGGAAGACACAATATAAAACATGCTGTATCAGTTAAATGGATTGTTCTGAATGGCAATAAATATATCTGTAATAAAACACTAATTGCCACAACTGTAAGTGTCAACAGTTTATGTACCTGAATTTGGACTTGTGAGAAAAAATATGTGATTAATTCATCTTTATATTGTTTTGAATTCCAACAGTACAACACTGTAAGTTATGAAAGGGACTACATGGCGTATAAAATTGAGGTCCCAATGTTGGCACAAGCAAATGACCTCTTGCACGCAGATAGTCTGGTGGATTTCACACCATATTACATTGTTACACACAACTCCACCACATATGTGCCTGTGAAATACGTACTATCTTGGAGATGTCATTGAAAGACACAAATCTTTGTGATGTAGATAAATGCTATGGAAATTATTGCATGTCACTGTGTTCTTTAAGAATGTTTGTATTTTGAAATAGGGACAAAGATGGGTTGTTCATGTCATTTTGCAAGTCGATAGTGTGGTGGATTTCACACCATATTATATTGTTGCACAAAACTCCACTGCATATATGCCTGTCAAATATTATTTTGGATATGTTATTGAAAGACAAAAATTTTTTTGATGTAGATAAATGATTTGTCATTAAAGAAGTTTATTTGACACTGCATGTCACTGTGTTCTTGAATTAAGAATACTTTTCTGTCTTAAAATAAGGAGAAAAGATGGGTTGCTCATGTGCAGCACAATGCTGGAGCTAATTTCTGGATCAATTCAGCTCAAAATAAGTTGCAATATCTCACTTAGATAACAGTAGATTCAGCTTCTAAAAACAAGGCTGCCTTTCTGGCACTGCCAAGATATTTTTTCTAATTGTACTAAAAACTAGAAAAACACTAGATCAGTTTCCCCAAAACAAGACAATTTAACTTTCTTGAAAATCATTTTTTGCAGTGTGGCCAGCAAGGGCCTTTCTGTGCGGAGTTTGCATGTTCTCCCCGTGTCCGCGTAGGTTTCCTCCGGGTGCTCCGGTTTCCCCCACAGTCCAAAGACATACAGGCTAGGCTAACTGGTGACTCTAAATTGACTGTAGGTGTGAGTGTGAATGGTTGTCTATGTGTTAGCCCTGTGATGACCTAGCGACTTGTCCAGGGTGTACCCCGCCTTTCGCCCGTAGTCAGCTGGGATAGGCTCCTGCGACCCTGTAGAACAGGATAAAGCGGCTGGAGATAATGAGATGACATGAGACTCTGTTGCAGTTTCTGCAAGTGAATTCAGCACCTGGTTTTGGAGGTGCCAATACAGTTCTCTTCTGTCTTCTCTTTACTCATCTCTCCTCTCTTTTCCTCACTTCACTGAATACCCTCCTTGACAGTTGATCTCCGTATAATGCGATTGCTGGCCAGTCTCCAGGTCTGCTGGGTTAATGTCACCTGCTCTCAGGTTGCATTTGCAAACATCTTTGTAGTGAAGGGCAGGCCTTCCAACATGCCTGTAGCCAGTGACAAGCTTGCCGTAGAGTATGTCCTTGGAGATCTGGTCATCATCCATGCACAAAACATAGCCTACCCGGCACAGGTGCCACTGTGCAAGTAGAGCAAACAGGAATGCCTGCTTGGTCAAGGACATCCCTGTTTGTGACCTTGTCTTGCCATGTGATGCCCAAAATCCTTCTCAAGTTGCATAAGTGGAACGAGTTGAGTCTGTGTTCTTGGTCAAAGTAGAGGGTCCATGTTTCACTTCCGTAGAGCAGTGTGCTGAGCATGCATGCTTGGTACACCTGCATCTTGGTATTGGTGGTCAGCATGGAATTGTCTCACACCCTCTTTGACAGGCAAGACATGGCTGATGATGTTTTCCTGATTCAACTGTTGAGCTCAGTATCCAGGGAGAGGTGGCTATAGATGTTGGAGCCAAGGTAGGTAAAGTCTTAAACTACCTCAACAGTGTAGTCACCAATGGAGATGTTTGGGGTGCTGCTCACATCATGGCCCAGTATGTTTGTCTTCTTCAGGTTGATGGCAAGGCCAAGGTATTTGCATGCATGTGCAAAGCAGGTGACAAGTCATTGTAGCACCTCCTGGGAGTGTGCAGTCAGTGCTGCATCATCAATGAAGAGCACCTCTCTTACAAGGACCTGCCACACTTTGGTCTTAGCCTGGAGGCAGGCAAGGTTGAAGAGGTTACTGTTGCTTCTGGTATGGATGTACACTCCATCCTCTGACTAGCTGAAAGTGTAGGACAGCAGCAGGGAGAAAAAGATGTCAAAGATTGTCAGAGCAAACACACAACCTTGTTTCACTCCACTCCTGATGGGGAATGGATCTGAGGATGAAAGGTCCTAGGATGTATAATACGGTGTCCTGCATATCCTTGTGGAAGGAAATAATCATCCTGAGGAGTTTGAGGGACATCTGATCCTCTCATGGAGGGTGACAAGATCTCTCCTGCTAACCAAGTTGAAGGCCTTGGTCAGATCTTTGAAGGCAATATACAGTGGTTGGCTCTGCTGACAACACTTCTCTTGAAGTTGATGTAGGGTGAAGATCATGTCAATGGTTGATCTTTCAGCTTTGAACCACACTGTGCCTCAGGATATACTCACTCAGCGGGCAACTGCAGTCTGGTGAGAGTGACACGGGCAAAGGCCTTCACAACATAGCTGAGAAGGAAGGTTCCATGGCAATTGTTGCAGTTGCTGCCATCACCCTTGTTTTTGTACAAGGTGACAATGTTGGCATTTCTCATGTCCTAGGGCGCTAACCCTTCTTCCCAGCATTGAAGGAGGAGCTGGTGCAGGTGCTGGAAGGAAATTAATAAAACACAGATCAAAACATAGAGAATATGAGGAGCGTCCCATTGTGTGTGAAATCAGTCTTTGTAACCTGCAGTCTATGTCCATAAGAAGCTATCATCTGTAGCAAGTCAAAAAAGGATAAAAAAGGAACACCATCAGGTCACTGGTACATTTGCAGATGTTTCATCATTCGAAAGGTTTTTGACAAACTGAAATGTGTATTATGAAGAAGAAAAAAAAGCTATAAAAATAATGAATAATGCTATTAAAATGTTACAAATACCATGGTTGAAGTTTTGTATTCAAAATATATCCTAATCCAACATTTCAGTGTAGATTTGGGCCAAGAGTTAGGGGTAGGTTAGGGTTGAACCTTGTTTTGCTTTTGGTGTAATATTGCTTAGAATGTAAATTATTTATCTCAGTCAAACCAAATGGTCTGCAGCTTCTCTTCCTCTCTCACTCTCTCACTCTCCTTGCCTCTCCCCTACCCCAGCTCCATGGATACAGGGGCCAATTCCCCTGATACCCACTCCCCGCACTCATGTTTGTCCTCGTGTCTCCCCACACACTCCTCCCATGTCTGTGCTTCCACTAACCTCCTCTCTCTCCACAGGTGAACCTGTCCATGCCCACCAAAATGAGAAGGTCCAGGCAGATCTGCCAGTGCAGCAGGAAGGCTAGGATTTCCTGGGATCAGCACTTCCACAAAGGGGCAGGGATTCTGATTCGCATTCTTGACACATTGTGGGCTTCCCCCGACCGAGCAGGAATGTACCAAGTCTCTGTGAGTATTCAAAGGGGTATACATCAGGCTTTAGTAGATTCTGGTTGTAATCAGACCTCCACGCATCAAAACCTGATTGAATGTGAAGCACTGGGAAATGCACAATTGGTAAAGGTGAGGTGTGTACACAGGGATGTTCACAAATATCCGCTAATGCTTGTCACTATTAATTTCTATACTGAAGCATACTGTGGAGGCAATGGTTAGCCTGAGGCTCACCCATCCACTTATCCTGGGAACAGATCAACTGTGGTTTAAAATGTTAATAAAACAGTTAGTAGTGGATAGGTCCTGCATTAACATGTCATAGGGGAATCCCACCACAAGGTTGGCTGGAGAGGCAATCCCAGGGCTGTCCATATCAGCTCCATGTCATGATGACACGGTGAGTGAGGAGGGCACTGCCCCTCCTCTCTCTCTGGGAAATACCTCAGGGGATTTCTTGTTTTGAACAGATGAGTGACGTGTTGCTGAGGCATGCTTTTGACCAAGTGAAAGTAATTGATGGCCAGAAACTCCAGCCTATCATCACACTTTCCTTTCCTTATTTTTGTGTTATTAAGGATAGGCTATATTAAGTGATCTAGGATACTCAGACTAAAGAAGAGATGATACAGTAGTTGGTCCCATAGAGCCTAAGGGAATGTTTATTCCATGTGGCTCATCATAAGCCTATGGCTGGGCACTTGGGTCATGACAAAACACTAAATTGTCTCATGGCTCATTTCTATTGGCCAGGGATTCATGCTACTGTCTGCAGGTGGTGTGCAGCTTGTCACAAATGCCAGCTCGTAAATCTAGCATCCATGCCAAACACGCCATTGCACCCATTACCCTTAATTGAGATCCCCTTCAAAAGAATTGGCATGGATCTTTTCTGGCCATTAAATCGATCTGCACATAGGTATCACTTTGTGTTAGTCATAGTGGATTATGCAACATGAAGCAGTGCCTCTCTGCAATATCGCTGCACATAGTGTTGCAGAGGCACTCTTCTGCATTATCTCTTGAGTCAGTATTCCAAAAGAAATCCTGACTGATCAAGGCACTACTTTTATGTCATGCACACTCCATGAATTGTACGAATTATTGGGGATTAAATTGATTCATACTTGTGTTTACCATCCACAAACAGATAGGCTGGTCAAACAGTTTAATCAAATACTTAAAAATATGATTCATTAGTTTGTTCAAGGGGATGCTAAAAACTGGGATAAGTGGTGAGACCCTCTGTTGTTTGCAGTGCATGAGATCCTGCAAGCCTCCACGAAGTTTTCCCCATTTGAATTACTATATGGGCGCAATACCCATGACATTCTAGAAGTCATTAGAGAAAATTGGGAGGAGGGGCCTTCACAGAGCAAAAAATAAATTCAGTATGTTCTTCACCTAAGAGTAAAACTCCACATACTGAGTCACATAACCCAGGAGAATTTGCTACAGGCACAAAAATGTCAATCCCACCTGTACAACAGAGGGACACAGCTAAGGGAATTTGCACTGGGAGATAAAGTGCTCATTTTACTGCCCACATCAAAATTACTCACCAAGTGGCAAAGGCCCTTTTAGGTCACACATTAAATTGGGGAAGTCAACTATGTGGTCAGGCATCCAGATAGAAGCAACACATGTCAAATTTACCACCTCAATCTCCTAAAAGCATGGAGAAAGGAAGTTTCTATGGCTCTGGCGATGGTCGTTCCAGACAGGGCAGAACTGGGACCAGAGGTAAGTCCAAAAAGTGTGGCCCAATTCACCCTGGTCCCCTGTGGAGACCACCTCTCACCATCCCAGACAGCACAGGTTGCAGGAGGAATTCTGCAATGTGTTCTCACTCCTCCCCGGTCACACTGACCTCATAGAGGACCACATCAAGACTCTCCCAGGGGTGGTGGTGCACAGCCACTCATATCAGCTCCCCAAGCATAAGAAAATGTGTTTCAGGATGAACTCCAGGCTATGCTTGATATGTGTGTAATTAAGGAGTCACACAATGACTGGAGCAGCCCAGTAGTCTTAGTTCCTAAGACAGATGGGTCAGTCCGGTTCTGTGTGGACTATGGAAAAGTCAATGTGGTGTCTAAATTTGACGCATATCCAATACCTTGCATTGATGAACTGTTTGATTGGTTAGGCACAGCTTGCTTTTATTCAACACTGAATTTGACAAAGGGATATTGGCAGATCCCCTGTGACTCCATTATTCCATGAGAAAATTGACTTTTCCACTCCATTTGGGTTACACCAATTTGTCACCCTTCCTTTCGGGTTGTTTGGGACACCAGCGATGTTTCAGCATCTCAGGGACTGAATCCTCCGTCCCCACAATGTGTATGCTGCTGCCTATTTTGATATTATTATTCATAGTAATGACTGGCAGCGGCATTTACAACATCTCAGGGCTCTCCTGAGGTCACTGAGGGCTCACAGCAAACCTGAAAAAAAGTATGGTATGGGGGTGTGTTAGTGCCCATGACATGGATAACCTTCACATCTGTGAAAGTGCTATTAATGCTGAAAGATACATACAGGATTTGGAGCAACATGCTGCCATCCAGACAATGTGTTTTTCAAGGATGTCCATGCTTATTCCAGCAAGACAATGCCAAGCCACATTCTGCACATGTTAAAACCAGTGTTGGGCAAGTTACTCAGGAAGAGTAATTAGTTACTTTTACAAATTACTGCCTTTAAAACATAATTAAATTACTTTACTGATTACTTAGTACCTAAAGTAATTAGTTACATTACTCATTACATTACTTTTGTTACCCCTTTCTGAAAAAGTCACATATAACCTGCTTATCTCATTTTACAAATTAATTCACTTTACTGGAACAAAAGTCAATTGAGGCTTATAAATTCCTCACAGGTAGGCTAAAGGCCCATATTTGGCTTGAGGACTCCCCTGTTCACAAGCAAAGACACAGGATCCAATCAGTCTTCTGTATCCATATGAACTATAGAAGACTTTTTACAGTTTAGTGGGACTGTATCTAAGAACGTTAAATGTATTTTAATGTGTATCATTTGTCATCGGCTGTCCATCACTAGTGATGATGACTGCTTCATTAGGATGCACAGAAATGCAGATGGGCTGTGCGGCCCGCACTAGAGCGACAGACTCGTCCGCAGCATTGGCATGAATGGCCTGGTTGAGCTGCTATGGAATGTCTGGTTTTGTGAGCTCTTGTATACTCCCTTTGCTGCTTGTCTTCAATTGCGGACACTGAGCTTTTAACTATGCTTTGCCATGTTGCTCTATCCAAGACATCCCTTTCCCACATATGATCGATAACTCCAATGTTCTTCATGTTCCTCTTCAAGATGTCTTTGTACCTCAGTTTCTGTCCTCCTTCTCTCTTCTTTCCTTGGCTCAGTTCTCTGTAGAAAATGGCTTTGGGTAGTTGCATGTCAGGCATGAACTAGATGTATCTAGCCCAACAAAGTTGGGAGGCTGTGATAAAGACTTCCATGCTTACTGTATTGGCTCGCCTGAGGACTTCTACATTGGGGACCTTGCCCTGCCATCTTATTTTGAGGGTTTGACGCAGATGTCAGAGTTGTAGCCTGGTCAGTTTCTTGAAATGTTTATGGTAGAGTGTCAAGCATTCAGTGGCATAAGGCAGAGATGGTAAGACTGCAGCATTGTATACTGTCAACTTAGTGGTTCTCTTGATGTCATGGTGAAACCATAGTTGCTTTTGTAATTCACCGAAAGCTTTGCTGGCAGCTTGAATCCAGTGGTCTACCTCCAAGTCTGATGAGTTTGTGTTGGTAACTGCACTGCCTAAGTAGATGAAGCTCTCAGAACTCCTAAGAGGTATTCTATTGTCCAAAACAACATTGTTTGGCATTGCCTTTGGCTCAGGTGAGGGTTGGTACAGGAGTTCTGTTTTTGTGGTATTGATTTTCAGTCCAAAGAGGGTTGCAGCTGTGGCAAAGTGATCAACAATTTCCTGCATGTCATCCAAATCTGTTACTACAAATGCAGAATTGTCTGCATGCAGCAGTTCTCACATGCAAATTTGCCAAGTTTTGGTTGAGGACTTGAGTCTGGCAAGATTGAAGAGTTTGCCTTCCTATCGAGTCCTGATGTAGACCCCTTTATCTAGGTTAGTGCCCATAGTCTGTAGGACTGCTGTAAGGTAGAGTATAAATAAAGTCAGGACAAGAATGCATCCTTGTTTGACACCATGATTGACAGGAAAAGCTTCACGATTGTCTTCTCCGATCTAAACCTTTCCAGACATGTTCTCATGGACGAGCTGAATGAGCTGTATCAGTCTTTCTGGGCATCTATACACTTCTAGTCTCTTCCAAAGCATCTCTCGGTCAACAGTGTCAAAGGTGTTTGAGAAGTCTACAAAAACCATGTACAGAGGTTGACATTGCTTGATGGCTTTCTCTTGGAGTTGTCTCATGGTAAAGATCATATCTGGGGTGGATCTGCCAGCCCTGAAGCCACACTGACTTTCTGGAAATACATCTTCTGAGATATTTTGAATTCAGTTTAGAAATACCATGGCCAGAATCTTGCCTGCAGTGGAAAGCAGAGATATGCCATGGTGATTTCCACATTCACTCCTTTCTCCTTTCTTTTTGTAGATGGTCACAATTAGTGTATCTTTGAAGTCTTGGAGAAGACACATGTTCTCCCAACATGCATTGTACAGTTTTAAGAGTGCAGCTGTTAGGCTGGGGCCACCTCACTTCAACATGTCAGCTAGGATGCCATCTTGGCCAGGTGCTTTGCCACATCTAGTATCCTTAAGTGCTTTTTCAAGCTCATCTGATGTGATGGGTACACGCAGATCCTCTCTTGTTGGTCTCCTCTTAAGCCAGTGACATGTCTCAGGATTGGTTGACCCTTGCTGGTATAGGAGATTGGAGAAATGCTCCTTCCACCTTCTTTTTATGTCATCCAAATTTGTGTGGAGCATAAGCCCATCAGCACTTTTCACTGGTGCCACTACATTGCTTCTTGGTCCATAGAAAGTCTTTAGTCTGGTAAATAATCCATGGTCGTCCTTCCTGTCTTCCAGTTCTTGTAGTTCCTCAGTTTTCTTGCACCACCATCTGTCTTTCATGGCTTTGATTTCTTGTTGCACTTCTGCTTTAATATCTTTGAAAGCTTTCATGCTTTCTCATGTCTCTCTGGATTTCCCAAGGACGTGTAATATTACACTGCAAGCCAACAAAGAAGGTGCATGTGTGTGTGTGTATATATATATATATATATATATATATATATATATATATATATATATATATATATATATGTGTGGCAAATCACAGAATCCAGGGACACATGTCTGCCGGGGGGCATTTTGAGTTATTGACAGATTCAGAAAGTACAGGTTCTAAGCTTTCCAATGATGCCTTCCATGTGGAGATCTAACAATATTTGAAGAATGTGTGGCCTTTTGAAAGTGCATACCTCTTAAAACAGGAAAGGGAGAAAATCGCCCTCAAAGTTTTCCATCTCAGCTACTCTGGGTGTAGGGCGGGCACATAATGGTGCTCATTTGCATGACATTAAGGAAAGCCCTACCCCCTACTAGCTAGCACGATGCTACTTTCATGTAAACAAAGATCACCACGTCAATTTTCCTTCCATGCAAAGTATGCCCAACACAATTATGAAGTACAAAAATAAGTCCTAAAGTATACTTTAACATTTTGTGGTTGAAAAATTACTCACACCGTAAGAAAGAAAGATAGCACGATGATGACACAACTAACACAACACTAGTTTCATGTAAAGCCTCGGTCACAACTGGCCGTATGTGCTCCTACGTCCGGTCTACATGCAAAAAATGCAAGAAACACACGGAGAGCGCGCATGAAACGCACGAGAGCGCGCATGTGAAAAGCACGAGAGCGCGCGTGTGATGTGCTGATTTTCGAGCCGCAGACCGGCTGCAGAGGTTCTTTGTCATGTCAAACAAACTCTACGGGTGCTTACGTTTTTTCTGGTTGCAAGACAAACTTACAGCCAACGCGCGTCTTTCTCCACGAACAAAAAAAAAAAAAAAACGCAGCGATTTGGGAAATGCCAAAAATCACACGGCCAAAAAATCGTACGTCCGGTTGTGACCTAGGCTTAACCAAACCACAACACTCTCCGTTACATGCAAAAATAACCACACAGCCTTAGATTAATAAACTTACCCCAAAGAGAAATGGCGCCTTGCACACACCAATGCCTCCGATGGAATATACTCCTAGAACGGTCCGTGTATCATCCGATCATTTAAGTATTCCATTCAATCTGGAAAACGAGGTTGCGTTTTTTTTTTGCTAGAAATGGTTATCTCCGATGTAAATACCGTGCGTCTGTTTGCTTCGCGGGGCTCCTCTGCGCTCTGTTTAGTAACTCATTCCATAGTGAAATTGCATGCCTGTATGTAGTTAAGTAGCCATGCGCTCAGCTCGGATCATACAGCTGATTCATGAAAAAGAAAACAAAAGACTTAAATCATCATATGAATGGCCCATATGGTAATTTACCCACATCCCCCAGCAGGCTACAGTCCTGACAAAAACGCGACAATTTGCAACAAAAAATGTATGCTTTTCCAACAAAACAATCTATTATCTGAAATACTGATTGCATTCTTCAAGATCTCAACTTGCACATGATGGAAAAAAACAAAAATCACAAATTTCGAAAAAAAAATGCTTCTTTTGCGATTATCTCGGATTTCGGCTGACATGTGTCCCTGGATCTGGTGAGGGGTCTCATATATATATATATATATATATATATATATATATATATATATATATACACACACACACACACACATATACATTGTTCTCCCCCAGAGCAGCACTTTTGCGTGTTGGGGCCCACACATTTTGATTTCATGCCAATACGCTTTAACCCTCTGGGGTCTGAAGGTATTTTCTGGCACTCTATTTTGGCATGCTCTGATTTTGTTGTCAATTTCAAAAGTCAAATGACTTTTTTGTATTCAGCACAGGTTCAGCTACAATAATAACTATGTAGTATGTATGTTAAGATTGTACTTTTCAAAAAATAACAGATAAATGTAGATGTTGTAAAAAGCAGTTTTAGAACTGTGTTGGAATGTGTGAAAAAACATTTCCTTAACCATTATGATGAACCGTTTTGATCATTTGATGTGATTCTGTTCAGTATTAGGAATGTATCAAGCACAAAAAAAAATTAAATCTGCTCCATTGATTTAGACAGTTAACTGGGCATCAAAAAAATTGTTATATTGTTTTGGGATAAAGGGTTGGGAGTAGGAGGGGTATTCAATGAGAAGAGTACAAAATTCCATTCCATTCAATGAGAAGAGTGAATACCCCTTCCACTGCCAACTCTTAATCCCATCAGGTCAAGTGATCAAAACAATTCATCACAATGGGTAAGGTAATGTTTTTTTCACACATTCCAACACAGTTTTAAAACTGCTTTTCACAACATCTTCATTTATCTGGTATTTGCCTTTATTTTGGTATTTGACTCTATTCAGTGTGTCTTGAAATTAACTCTTGTACTGTTTTATTCAGTTCAGAGCCACAACCAACTCTGTTACTCTGTTGCACAATTATTCTGTAATTTTGCTCCCACTCCAACTCCAAATTTTACTCCCAATACAACTTCAAATTTTAAAGTAGAGCAAAATTAACTATTTTTGAGGAAAATTCTTTTAACTTTGGAAAAATTGCTCGTTTTTCCTGTGTATCACTACAGCACACACATAACAACCAACATGATGATAAGAAATAGAAGAAATATTTACACTTATTCGAGTTGATCTTCAACTGGATCGAGTCAAAGTAAAAAAGGTACTGCTCATCATCAGTGTTGCAGTTCTCAAGACTGAATTGAATTGCTGTCCTGAATCATGAATTGAATCATGAATTGATTCACTGTCCTGAAATTGAATTGCTGTCCTGAATCATCTGAAGCACATAAAATCTGTGTGCCATCTCGCAACAAGTTTTACCTCCAAATAGCCTAAATCAGTGGTTTTCAAAGTGGGGGCCGCCAGGGGGTGCTAGGGGGGCCTCAGAAAGTTGGAGGGACGATAACAAAAAAATTTCAAAAAAATATTTTTTAAATAATAATTAAATATATTGCAATTAGTTTTTTAATCATTATTATAAAATATAATTATTAATAATAATACATAAATATCGAAACATTGTTTGCCATGCTCATCTCTCCGATTGCCTGTGATGTTGCGGTTTGCGCCATTTATCAAGCTGCTTTGCTCCTCAAGATAGCGTATTGCTAGCGCAAAATGGACAGGTTTTTGAAGAAGAGACCGAAGGAACAAACCAACAGCCCTGCTATAGAGGACACTGCTGCGAAAAAAAAACTAAGAAGTCCTGGCCAACTAAAATCCGAAAATATGAGGCAGCATACATTAAGTATGGCTTTACAGCCATACAGAAAAATTGCCATGATTGCCCCGAAATGCATCCTCTGTCTGGAGACCCTGTCAAATGAGTGCTTAAAACCTTCGAAACTTCAGCATCACTTGGTACAAAAACATCCGACAGATGCCGAAAAAAAAGTAGATTTCTTCAGACGCAAAGAAGAGCATTTGGTCAGGCAATCTGCTGCATTCACCCAGCAAGCTACTGTCCCTGAGCAGGCCCTGAAGGCATCATTTTTAGCCTCGTACCACATTGCTCATGCTAAAAAACCTCACTCAATTGGAGAAGATTTGAGTTTACCAGCCACCAAAGACATTGTCCGAGAATTGCTTGGTGAGGATGCTGCCAAAAAATCGATGCTGTCCCACTCTCTGATAACACCGTGAGCCGACGGATTGGTGACATGGCTCAAGACGTATCTGCTCAGCTGTTGGAGCAGGTGAGAGCCAGCGAATACTTCGCACTTCAGCTGGATGAGAGCACAGATTTATCCAATGAGGCCCAACTGCTTGTGTACATCAGATTTATTTCACAGGAAAGATTTGTGGAGGAAATACTATTTTGTAAAGCACTTGAAAGAAGAACTACTGGGAAAGACATTTTTCAAGTTTTGGACGATTACATCGAGTCTAACAGATTGGACTGGACCCGTTGTGTGGGGGTGTGTTCGGAGGGAGCCGCGGCAATGACCGGGAAGATCAGTGGAGTGACCGCTCTCATTAAGCAGAAGGCCCCGCATGTAGTGGCCACACACTGCATGCTCCATTGCGAGGCACTGGTCGCAAAAAGGATGGATAACGAGTTGAATCAGGTACTACATGAGGTTATACAAGTAGTGAATTTTATTAAAGCCCATCCCATGAAACACAGACTGTTTACCCTGCTTTGTAATGAGATGGGTGCTCATTTTGAGGGGCTGCTGCTTCACTCGAACATGCGCTGGCTGTCACAGGGCGCAGTTTTGAACCATGTCTATGAGCTGCAGAGGGACTTTGCAGAGTTCCTCTCATCTGAAAAGCATCAGCTGGCAGATCGGTTCACCGATGCAACCTGGATCCGCAAACTTGCATACATGTCAGACATTTTCCAGCATCTAAATGTACTGAATCAAAGCATGCAAGGACATGACACGTACATACTCCAGGTGCAAGACAAAGTGTGTGCTTTTTCCAAAAAGATCATGCTGTGGTCAAACAAGCTCCAGGAGGGAGTTACAAAAATGTCCCCACTACTTCACCAGGAGCTGCTGTCATGTGATGATTTGGGCTCTGTCTCTCCATTGATCCAGTCCCACCTGGAGCACCTCCAAGGATATTTCAAAAACTATTTCCCTGACCTCGAAAACACACATTTAAACTGGGTTAGGAACACCTTTGCCCCCAGTGTCGGTTCTAGTCTGGACTTAAAGTCACAGGAGGAACTGATTGAGATGACAAACTCAGGGGATTTAAAAATGGACTTTGAGGCTCTTCCCCTGTCTAACTACTGGCTACATGTAAGAAAGGACCATCCCAGCTTGGCTGACAGGGCATTGAAATGCCTTCTCCCTTTTTCAACAACCTACTTGTGTGAGTCTGGCTTTTCAACTTTAAAGGTACTCAAAACCAAACATAGAGCATGTCTACATGTGGACAATGACATGCATATGGCACTGACGGAGATTAAGCCCAGGGATGACAAACTATGTAGGAGCCGCCAAGCCCATCCCTCCCACTAGTGTAAACCGTCTGTCACTCCCAGACACAGACACACACACACACACACACACACACACACACACACAATTGAGAGTGGTTTGATTTCTTTTGTGCTGTTCTTATCAACAGTTTGTTGAAAAGTTTATTGTTCAGTGTGAAAATATTTGTGTTGAAAACATCTCATCTCATTATTTCTAGCCGCTTCATCCTGTTCTACAGGGTCGCAGGCAAGCTGGAGCCTATCCCAGCTGACTACAGGCAAAAGGCAGGGTACACCCTGGACAAGTCACCAGGTCATCACAGGGCTGACACATAGACACAGACAACCATTCACACTCACTTTAGAGTCAACAGTTAACCTAACCTGCATGTCTTTGGGGGAAACCAGAGCACCCGGAGGAAACCCACGCAGACCACATGCAAACTCCGCACAGAAAGGCCCTCGCTGGCCATGGGGCTCAAACCTGGACCTTCTTGCTGTGAGGCGACAGTGCTAACCACTACACCACCGTGCCACCCTGTTGAAAACATGTTAGTTAATAATACTCTTATGCTAAACTCAGGATTCCCACGGTCATGGAAATCCTGGAAAAGTCATGGAAATTTAAAATGTCATTTTCCAGGCCTGGAAAAGTCATGGAATTTTGTAAATTCAGTGAAAGTTTTGGAAAAGTCATGGAATTTTAGTATCTCGTTCACACAACTACAGTGTTATTATCATTAGGCAGTGTTATCATTATTATGATTATTTACGAAAGTATGCACCAGCCGCTCCAGCACGAAATTTGACTCGCGACGGGAACGTTGACTCTATGGCCCTGTCTCTGGCTGTGAGGGAGGGGATGGGTTGCCTAGCAACAAAACTAATACTGAACAAATATATCTCTTTTGGTTTATGTAGTAATAATAATTTGTCTTAAAAACGTAATTTAACAATTAGACATACGATGAAATATCATATCAATAATATCATTTTAAAAATTGTTTATTTGAACATAAACGAAAACTCGTCATGTGACGTAGGCTATTCATCTGCATTTGGTGGTTTCCTTTCAATGAGTTCGAGAGTTGCAAGAAGTGGCTAGAAAATGCCGGGTAAATGTTCGTTTAATGTTACATGGTTAAGTACTGAGAAGTATAAATATTGGTTAGCAGCGGATAGTGACGCCTCACGAGCAAGATGTAAGCTATTTAAAAGAAGTTTTGATGTCAGCAACATGGGAGAGGCTGCTCTCGCTAGTCATGCAAAAGGCTTGAAGCACGTTAAGTGTGAGAGTATGGCGAGAGAAGCCTCGCTCAATAGTTTCTTCGGAACCCGTGGAGCACAAGGAGTGAGGCCACCAACACCTCAGTCGCAGTGTCACCAATCAACATTAAACTTGACACCAGCTCCAATCGCTTTGGCAGCATCTAATGCTGAAATCCTGTGGGCTCTGAAGGTGGCGACATCGCATTACTTGTACAATTCCTGCAGTGACATTGGACCACTCTTCTCGAAAATGTTTCCGGACAGTGAAATTGCGAGGAGGTTTACATGTGGCAGCACAAAGGTAGCCTACCTCAGCACATTTGGCATTGCACCTTACTTCAAATCTCACTTAGTCAGAGAGATATCTAGACAGTCTGGGTACTGTGTGCTGTTTGATGAATCACTTAACCACGAGCTCCAAAGGAAACAGTTGGATTTACACGTTAGAATATGGGACTGTGGAACTGTCCAGACCAGATACCTCGGCTCTGAATTCTTTGGGCAAGCTACCACTAGAGATGCGGTGGATAAAATGAGTGTAGTGCTAGGTGACATTGGACTGAAAAACCTTGTACAGGTATCTATGGATGGTCCTAACGTTAAATGGAAGATCTTTGACTTGCTACAAAACGAGCCGCTTGCTGACATCAACCGATCTCTCCTGAACATTGGTTCATGCGGACTACACATAATGCACAATGCATTTCGTGGTGGTGCTAAGGCTACAGGATGGGAAGTAGACTATACTCTAAACAGCATGTACTGGCTCTTCAAGGACAGCCCCTCCCATCGAGAGGATTTTACAAAAGTAACCGGCAGCAACACATTCGCCTTGAAATTCTGCCAGCACTGGTGGATAGAAAATGTGGATGTATGCGACAGGGCTCTGTCCATTTTGCCGGATGTGCTGCGCTATGTGGAGGCAGCTAAGGGACAGATCATCACTGAACCAAAGTGCAAGTCCTACGAAGAAGTCAAAAAGCAGGCTTCAAACAACATCTTCCCTGTGCATGTGGCAATATTTTCCAGCATTGCCAAACAGGTCACTCCATTTATGACAGCCTATCAGACAGATGCACCCATGCTCCCCTTCATGACTGGAGACATGTACAAACTAATCAAAGGTACGTTTTAACATTAACACCACATTGAAATTAATTTCCTTTGATTAAAAAATGTCATGTCTTAAGGTTATTCTGATAATAGCACAAGCATTTCACTATGCATTAATTTTTGCTCTTGTACCCATAGGTAGGTTACAATTTAGAAAATACTACTGTAGGCTACTTAATGGATGAAATCACAACTATTACTAATTTTTTTAGAATAATATAATATCCAATGCCAGGATGTGATGCTTCTCTCTCTCACACACACACACACACACACACACACACACACACACACACACACACACACACACACACACACACACACAAAGCTCACCATTCTGCCATGGACTGTATGATAATTTGTCATGTTGCGGTGTCAATGTAAAGAACCTGTCTATATTAAATTGGTATTTGTTCTCTCTTTCATAAGGGCTAATGGAGAGGTTCATGAAGGACACAGCTCTGAAAGAGGCTACTACCATGCAGAAACTTCTCCAGATCAGCATCAACAATCCTTCCCTCCACAAGGACGCTTCCAAAATTGACATCAGATTCCAGGCAGAAACATTAATCAGACAACTCAGAGGCTCTGACAAAATCACAGAGAGGCAGGTTCTAGATGTTAGAATGGAGACCAAAACTTTTCTTGACGAACTTCTGACTAAACTCCTGCATAAGGCACCAGTAAATCACCTGCTGGTGAGAAATATGCAGTGTCTAGATCCCAGGATGATGGTTTCTAAGAAGAACCAATGTGTTGAGAAGATGAAAAGCATCCTGCATACTTTGGCTGCCGCTAACCAAGTGGATGTTTCAATTTGTGACAAAGTGCCGCAGGATTTTAGAGAGTTCCTTGATGTTGCTGCAGCATCATCAGCTTTTGCTGATTTTGACCCTATGTCTGACCGTGTTGACACTCTACTCTATGAGAACATTGCTTCCAAGTCTGCATGGAAAAGTCTTTGGCATGTGATCCAAATTCTCTTGGTCATGTCCCACAGACAAGCCAGTGGAGAACGAGGGTTTTCTGTGAATTAGCAAGTCATGGTGGAGAATATGAAGGCAGAATCAGTCATTGCATAGCGTGTGATTGCTGATAGTATTAGGGCAGCAGGTGGCCTTGAGAAAATTATCATCACCAAAGAGCTTCAAATGTCTGCTTCAAGTGCCAAACAAAGGTATCTTGCATACCTTGATGACCAGAGGAAGGAAAATGAAAGCAAAACAAAAGCCTCCAAGAAGAGGAGCCTAGCAGATGAACTCAAAGAACTGAGGCAAAAAAAAAAATGCGTCTTGAGTCTGACATTCAACAGCTTGAGAAGTCAGCTGATGAATTGGCTATGAAGGCTGAAGCAACACGCAGTATAGGATTTGTTGTTCAGTCAAACAGCCTGCGGCACTCTGCCAAAGAAAAGAGAGCAAACTTATTAGCTTTGGACAAGGACATTGAGTGCAAAAAGAAAAAAAAATGGAAGAGTAGTCCTGATGATTATTTTGATTGTTACAATTGTTACGGAATTTATTTGATTGCTGAGGGGATATGTTGTGAACAAATGGACAAGTAGTCCACGTAGGTTAACGTTTCATATTATTTCTCACCTTCACAGAGTACAAACGAAACGGAGGGATGTTTCACTGCAGTGTTTTTTGCATTATGTTTTAATGTAATGTGTTACATGCATAGGTATCGTGAGTACAACCCTTAGCTTTGAGCTACAGTCTAGGTGTTGGCTCTGGAAATTGTTGTTATATACAGTATGAACACTGGTGGTAGCGGCTGGGACTTAAGTTAATAAAGTGCTTATGTGCGTACATCAGTTGCATGTGTCTGTTAATCTGTTGTTTGCCATAAATGGATTTAAATACAGTTATTCACATGCACAGTGAGGTCTTTTGTTTAATAACCACTACAGTAAATGTATTGACAGTATTTTGAATGTTTAAAAAATATAAAACCATACCATAAGGTGAGTTGAAAGGGTCAACATTTCCTATTTAGGCCTAAAAGTATGCTAAATTCTAAACATAGAGGGTGCCGTTAAGTCCTGGAAAATTCACTTCAGGTCATGAAAAAGTCATGGACAAGTTTTGAAATTTTGTCAGTGAAAAAGAGTGGGAACCCTGTAAACAAATGTAACAATTATCGAATATTGAATAAAAGTAAGAGAAAACATTATAAAAGTTGATGTTTCTTTACATATTTTGTAGCATTGTCTGTGGGTTTGCAAAAGGGGTCCCTGGCCAGAAGCTAATGCTCTTTGGGGGGCCTTGGCATGGAAAAGTTTGGGAACCCTTGGCCTAAACTATGGTTGACATATTTTATCCTGTTTATGGTGGGCATTCCCACCATGAAAGAGAAAACAATTGAGACCAAAAGAGTGAAAGTGATTATCACATCATTACCATGTGAATAGTCTTTTATGAATGCGTAAGTGGGCACTCAGTGCTTTGACTCCAGTGTGACTTAGGCTACGTTTACATTAGACCGTATCTGTCTCATTTTCTTCGCGGATGCACTGTCCGTTTACATTAAACCGCCTGGAAACGCCGGGAAACGGGAATCCGCCAGCGTCCACGTATTCAATCCAGATCGTGTCAGCTCCAGTGCTGTGTAAACATTCAGAATACGCGGATATGCTGTGCTGAGCTCTAGCTGGCGTCTCATTGGACAACGTCACTGTGACATCCACCTTCCTGATTTGCTGGCGTTGGTCATGTGACGCGACTGCTAAAAAACGGCGCAGACTTCCGCCTTGTATCACCTTTCATTAAAGAGTATAAAAGTATGAAAATACTGCAAATACTGATGCAAATACTGCCCATTGTGTAGTTATGATTGTCTTTAGGCTTGCCATCCTTCCACTTGCAAGTGGTAAGTGATATGCGCTGGGATCACACACACAGCGGCTCAGTCCCGAAAACACAGCTTGTTCACTTCACTCGCGTGCTCTGTGAGCTGCGCAAGGCCGGAGTACGCACCCTCCAGAGGGCACTCGCTGTTCAGGGCGGAGTGATTTGGAGCGCAGGATGCCTGCGGAGCCGAGCGTATCCGTGTATTGGTATTGCGCTGCGTGCACGCAAATCGTGTATTGGTGTTGCTGTGTGCACACTAATCGTTTTAAAAATGTTAATCTGATGATCCGCTGATACGGTCTAATGTAAACATGGGCTGAGGTGGGGTTTACATTAGACCGTATCAGCGGATCATCAGATTAACGTTTTTAAAATGATTAGCGTGCACACAGCAACGCCAATTGAGGTATTTCACCTGACGTCACAGGGTCACGTGACGCCCCAGTGTCCGCCATTTTGAACGTCAAGCTACATACTAACGCTGCAGACAGAGAGGGAGAACCGGCTTGAAAAAAAACGTGTTACAGACACCTAGAATAGATTAATTTGTCAGTAAGCACTCTATAAATAACCATGGTGTTTGCTTGTTGTTCTGTGGGCTGCCACAACAGACAGGGACAGCGTGCAGGACGCTCCTTTTACCGGTTTCTAGTGATGGGAATTTCGGCTCTTTTTCGGGAGCCGGCTCTTTTGGCTCTTCTTACGATAAGGAGCCGGCTCTTTCGGCTCCCAAACGGCTCCTGAGATTTTATTTTTGATTTAATTGCTGCAATTAACTAGTTAATTAATTACATTATTTATATTTTATCAATAAGATGTTTTCCATTTTATTTTTTAGTTTTTGTAGCCATTGTAAAGCTTTGTAAAGTATAGCAGTGTAACAATGTTCTAGCTATAGAAATAAAACTTACTTACCAATTAATTAATTATTTTCTCACAAACATAATGCAAAACTGTGTTATACTATCAATATAAAATACACAGCTGATTTTCCCCTCCTCAGGTGCCTCACAGACTCCTCTCCCCTGCGCTCCACAGCTTTAAGCATTACACCAATTTTCGTATTTTCACAGCTTTGAATGACATCAACCAAAAAAAAGTAGGCGTACACCATGCTACTTTTTTTCCTTTGAATGGTAATAGACAACACAAAGACGCAATCGGACAGCAACTTTTTTTGTGAAAGTCTCTCTCTCTGAGTCACCTAAGGACAAAAACTAATTCAGCTCCCCAACTCGGCTCCCACCGAAGAGCCGGCTCCCGTCGTTCACTTCAAAGAGCCGGCTCTTTGAACCGGGTTGTTCGCGACCGACACATCACTACCGGTTTACTACTGACCCAGACAAGAGGGATTACAGCTGTGAAAAGACAGGATTGGGAGCCAACAGAGTACTCCAGACTTTGCAGTGATCATTTCATTTCAGGTTAGTTTATCAGTTAATGCAATTTTGATAAAATATATAGCAAAAAGTAAATGGGTCAGTGTTTGTTAACCCATCTGAGCAGTGAAACAAGGCAGTGTTAATTTGTCTAGGGCTGCATGTAGCAGACATCAGACATAAAACGCAATAACAGAGGCTAGAAAGAAACGGGACACAGAAATAAACAGGGAAATTAAGTAAAAAGAAAGAAAGAGAGAGAGAAAAAAGAAAAAAAAAGAGCGCGGATCTCCAAACACATGAGAAGCCTATCTTACACATCACGCGGACTCCACACACGCATCGCGTCTGAAGTCATAACTCATCAGGGGAAATCGTGTCCGCATTGGCATGTTCAAAAAACAACCTCACGTCAACAATGATACCACACGCAAGAAAAAAAACAAAACAAAACAGGCTACTCAACAACCAACCTGGCAGCAGCAGTCGTTGTCATGTAAACACAACACTTCGGATATGCAAATGCTTCCCGTTACACACGATTGCTATGTCAATAAACATCATTTTGCCAATATTTTAGAGACCCCCCAACATTTCCCAAATCAAGTTTTCAAAGGATCTCATGTCTGTTTCAGGGGATCTCGGATCCCCCGAGTAACAAGACAGTGTTGTGAACATAGCCTACCTTGTACCGTTTCAAACTGCTGGGGTCATCCTTCATCAAACTGTTGACTTCTGTCGACAACCTTGGCTCCATACCAAGGCTGGGTACAGTGTTTGTGATAAAAGACAGATCCAATTTAACACGAATCACAGCTTACTTTCTTGTTAAAATGTGCAAAGGTCTCCACCATCTCATACTGCCTTGCACTGAAGGACTTAAGCATGCCGTCCAAAGTGGCTGCATCACGTGACTTGATCACGTGGGTGAAATACCTCAATACACGATTCGCGTGCACACAGCAATGCCAATACACGGATACGCTCGGCTCCGCAGGCATCTTGTGCTCCAAATCACTCCGCCCTGAACAGCGAGTGCCCTCTGGAAGGTGCGCACTCCGGCCCTGCGCAGCTCACAGAGCGCGCGAGTGAAGTGCACGAGCAGTGATTCGGGACTGAGCCGCTGTGTGTGTGATCTCAGTGCATATCGGGCATGCACGTCACTTACCACTTGCAAGTGGAAGGATGGCAAGCCTAAAGACAATCATAACTACACAATGGGCAGTATTTGCATCAGTATTTGCAGTATTTTCATACCTTTATACTCTTTAATGAAAGGTGATACAAGGCGGAAGTCCGCGCTGTTTTTCAGCAGTCGCGTCACATGACCAATGCCAGCGAATCAGGAAGGTGGATGTCACAGTGACGTTGTCCAATGACGACGCCAGCTAGAGCTCAGCACAGCGTATCCGCGTATTCTCAATGTTTACACAGCACTGGACCAGACACGATCTGGATTGAATACGTGGACCCTGGCGGATTCCCGTTTCCCGGCGTTTCCAGGCGTTTTAATGTAAACGGACAGTGCATCCACGAAGAAAACAAGACAGATACGATCTAATGTAAACTTGGCCTTAATGTTCATGAGTCCACCATCAGGAGAACACTGAACAACAATGGTCTGCATGGCAGGGTTGCAAGGAGAAAGCCACAGCTCTCCAAAAAGAATGTTGCTGCTGGTTTGCAGTTTGCTAAAGATCACATGGACAAGCTAGAAGGCTATTGGAAAAATGTTTTGTGGATGGATGAGACCAAAATAGAACTTTTTGGTTTAAATGAGAAGCGTTATGTTTGGAGAAAGGAAAACACTGCATTCCAGCATAAGAACCTTATCCCATCTGTGAAACATAGTGGTGGTAGTATCATGGTTTGGGCCTGTTTTGTTGCAGCTGGGATAGGGCGGCTTGCCGTCATTGATGGAACAATGAATTCTGAATTATACCAGCAAATTCTAAAGGAAGATGTCAGGACATCTGTCCATGAACTGAATCTCAAGAGAAGGTGGGTCATGCAGCAAGACAATGACCCTAAGCACACAAGTCATTCTACCAAAGAATGGTTAAAGAAGAATAAAGTTAATGTTTTGGAATGGCCAAGTCAAAGTCCTGACCTTAATCCAATCAAAATGTTGTGGAAGGACCTGAAGCGAGCAGTTCATGTTAGGTAACCAGAGTTGAAGCTGACCGATCTAATGGCCCGACGAGATCCATCCCAATTCTCTCAAACGGGGTCTCGATCAATGGAAGAGGGCGCAAAGGCGCTTTTGGAATGGCCTCTGGATTTACTAATTGGCATTCGCGGCATGCCGTACACCACCTACGAACATCGCCGTGAATCCCCGGCCAATAGAATCGGGCCATTATTCGGGCTAGTGTTTTATCCTGCTCTAAGTGTCCAGCCATGGGATTAAAGTGAGCCGCCTGGAATACCAATTCCCGGCGGCTCTTTGGAATTAAAAGTTGCGTGACTCGCTCTTTAGTTTGAGTGTCCTGCGTCACTCGGTATAACCTATCCTTCATAATTGCGAAGTAGGGGAAGGACGGGGTGGCATTCGGCTGGAGCGTTTGACCATCGATTACTCTCACTTGGTCAAACGCATATCGCAGAGTCTCGTCTCGCGATTGTTCTAATGGGAAATCCGCGAGGGATTCCCCAATAGAGAGAGGAGGAGCCAGCGGCTCCTCACTCTGACGCGGAGATGATGTTGACGGCTCTGTGACAGCTGCTCCCGCCAAAGTGACACCGGGACCTCCCCCTGTCAAATGGCAGGACCCACTCTTTACTAAGCGTGTCATTAACCCCCGAAATTCCGGCCAATCAGTCCCCAAAATTAAAGAGTGGGTAAGGCGAGAATTAACCGCCGCCTTCACTATAGATTTTTCCCCTCTGAAAAAAATGTGGACCGACACAAAAGGGTAGCTGTGAACATCCCCGTGCACACACAACACCTTCACCCCCTGTGCTCCCCCCAATGCCTCATTTTGCACCAGGCTTTGGCGAATTGAGGTCTGATTACAACCCAAATCCACCAACGCCTGATATGTATCCCCTTGGATACTCACCGGTATGTGATACGCTCCGGCCCGATCGAGGGCGGCCTCTGGCGCATCGGGGATCCGAACCACTGCGCCCACTTCCATTGCCGTGCACTGTTGTTGAAGGTGGCCCGGCTCCCCGCAGCGCCAGCAAACCGGCCCGGGCTTTCCCTCTGCACCGGTGATCTGGGGCTCACTCACCTGAGGGGGGGAGAGACAGACACAGAAGGGAGAAACGGGAGGGCACCGTGGGTGCGGCGGGCCAGCTGGGGTGGTGCCGGCCCCCGTCTCCGCGGTGGGGGAATGGGGTGAGGACGGGACACAGAAGGAGGGGGAAAGAGAGAGAGAGAAGAGGAGAGAAGAGTAGGCACCATCTGCTGTCCTGCCGACAGAACAGCCGCCGGATGATCCTCCGCCAGCTCGACTGCCTGATCCAGCGACGCCGGGCGGTGGCACTGGACCCACTCTGCAGTTCCTGCTGGTAAGCGAGCGATGAACTATTCCAGCACCACCTGGTCGATGATCCCCTCGGCGTCGCGATCGTCGGCCCTCAGCCACCACCAGCAGGCGTCCCGGAGCTGCTGGCTGAACGCGAACGGCCGGCCGGCCTCCTCCAAGCGCAGAGCGTGGAAGCGCTGGCGCTGCTGCTCTGGCGTGCACCCCACGCGCTGGAGGACGGCCCAGCGGAGGTCCGCGTAGGCCAGCCAGCGGTTGGCGTGGAGCTGTAGCGCGGCCAGCTGTGCCTCTCCCGTTAGCAGGGGGAGGAGGCGTGCCGCGCGCTGCTCCATCGGCCACCCCGAGGCTTCTGCGACCTGTTCAAATAGCGTGATGAACGCCTCGGGGTCATCCTGCGGGCCCATCTTGGTGACAGTGAGGGGAGACAGGCCCGCGGCCGGAGCGCTGGTGGACCCCGCCGACACGAGGAGGTGCCGGAACGCCTCGCGGTCTTCCTGCTGGGCCAGCACCAGTGCTTCAAAGCACCACTCTTGTTCCTTCCGGTGTGACGAGCGCCTGGTGCTGGCTTTGCTGGGCCGTGGCGAGGGCGTGGACCAGGTCGGTGAACGGGGAGGACTCCATGGGGCTGATCGGTTGGTGCTCCACTCTGGTTCCCGGGTTTCGGCACCACTGTAACGGTTCAGTACTGGTGGGTGGAGCACAGAGGACGGCAGGACAGAGATCAGGTTCAAATGAGCGTTTATTGGTACACTTTTTAGTCTAACCATAACTCAAACAGACACATACACGACAGGTGTCTCGTTCAGGGATCTCCTCTGCTCTCTGCTCTCCCTCCTTATATAGGGCGCGGTCACTGGGAAGACACACAAACACAGGTTAATTGCTCTCAGGTGTAGTGATTCTGCCACTTACCTTCCCTGACTCCGCCCTCCTGTCACAGACCGGCACTAGACCACGCCCCCGCTGCCACACTGAGTAAGGTGACAAGTTTTATGTTTCATCTAATTTAGTTAATTTAAAAAAAATTATACTTTTTGGTAGTGGGCACACAGGAAAGTGTAAAGTATACAGTTTCTGTCAATATGTTTATCATGCTTGTATGATAAAAACTCAAAGATATTTATCTAAATACGTAACTTATTCATTCTAAACCAGCCAAGCTTCGCCAGTGAAGCTCTCGACCTCAGAGGGTTAAATTTGCTGACATGCTTTTTTTTCTCTCCAACACTCACTGAAAAATCAAGGCAGATTCCTACCTTGCGATGTTTGGGGCATATTTTGAAGGAAAATCAGTGTTTTGGGCCAGTTTGGTGCCATGATGCACTCAGGCAGACCAGAAATACCCCGGGGAAAAATCCCCAGTCACAACAAATGCCCTCAATCACTTTGCTGCTGCACTGGTAGCATGACGCTTCAGTGCACGGGTGAGATTGTGGTTTACGGTTTGTGTGTGGTGGGTATACATCTCCACATTTCCATCATGCCAAAAAGAGGTGCGAATGGTGCTCAGCACCCCATAGATTCATATTTTTGACAGTTAAATGAGAGTAGGACAGAAGAGCCAGAAAGAGAAGAGGAAAACAGTGAAACCGAAAATGTTGTTGACACAGTTGATCTGTCCAACCACCTCCAAGTGTTGTATCATTACCCCAGACTTGGTGGTTGCATACATGTCAACCTTTGGTCAATCAAACCTGTATAACCAACCTCCAAAATCCGTATTTCCCTTATAAAATCCTTATAAGACGCAAATTAAAATAATTTACCTAAAATTTGAATGATAATTAACAATGATATATCCAAGTTACTTTTTATTCAATATTAATAACAATAAACCTTCAGAATGAATACAAAGCTCCAATGTTTGGCAAAAACACAAAGTGTCACTCTAATGCTCTGAATTGTACTCCATGACAGCTTTTTTAGCAGTCTGCACCAATACCTCACTAGGCTGCATGTCACAGCAAGTGTCTGTGTTGATCTTGCCGGAGTGCCCATTCAGAATCTTTTCAGTCGCTAGTGAAAGTCGCTCAGGTGGAAATACGCGTTTCAAACAAAATGTTACTTCACGGTTGGCGGGATTCTCGCAATGCGGTGTGCGCATGATCAAAAGTGGAACGAAGTCTCGCTACCACAAGATAACACGCGATTTCATAAGACTCTTTACTGGCTGTTTGTGCTTTCTGTGGTGTACAGTACGTTTGTAAATGTTATGCGCTCTTTTATCATCGTGGGAATTGATTATAGCTCTAAATAAATATTGAAGTTTTTTTTAAAGAATCCATATAACTTTATTTGTACGCCCATATACTACGTTTATTGAATCAAATCCGTATAAAATACGGACATTCCGTATAGGTTGACATGTATGTGATTGTTTCAAGAACTGTCCTTTATGGTTTACACCATCCATGTGTGTACTAGTAGCAGTATTATTGCTCAAACATGTTGTTTATTCTAAGGTGCTTTTGTTAAGGTGCTTAAAGGTATTTGAAGTATTAAGTAGGCCTAAGTATAAAGGTGCTACTCAAGATTGTGGCATTTGTGCAGTAAATGCAGTCTGCAGGGTGTGTTATTATTATTTTTTTTAATTGCAACAGAACTCATTTAAACGTTTGGTTAGTGGCGTTCTGACAGTGGTTCAGGTAATAAAACAACATTATTATATACTACATTGTTGTCAGATGATGACTTTATTTATTGCTCATGTGAATCCTATACTGCAAACCACAGCATCACAGACCTCCACTTGTTGTAGCAACCATTTTAACCATGTTAACAGTAAAAAGTGACAGTGTCAGTACCACAATAAAATGCTCCTAAAAGTCACCAGATGCCACCAAATGGGCTCCCTTTTTTCATATTTTTTATGGGGGAGGCCCCCTGGACCTCCCCAACAGGAGGGGGGAAACCCCCTTTTCGTAATCTCCCCCTGCATCTGCACGCCTTTGGCATGCTGCGTGGCCCTATGGCCACCCAAAAGTTAGGGCTTTATTTTAATCCTGGGGAGGACACGTGTGCACGCACGCACACACACACACACACATATGAGACACAAGGAAGCATTAGTTCCTAATAAGACACAAGGCTTAGTTGTACAGAGAGTAGCCTAACCAAGATTACATCCATGTTCTAGAAACACAACAATCTCTTTGTGATTTTAATACCCAAATAGGAGAACAATGACATAGAATGAAAAAAAAAACTGTTTGCCTGTCTCATGTCATATTTGTCTTGCCAAATTATGTTGTCATTTTTAACAAGGTCTCAAAAGTTGAGAAATAAAATAATGATTATATCTCATTAACATAAGCTTCTCAAACCTCTTATCCGACAGCCTATTCCTTCTTGGGGTGAGCACCAAACCTGCTAAACTAAAAAGCCACTCTACATGTGCACTAGATGGGGTTGTTTATATTTTATGTAAATGTTTTTGATATTTGAGAACTGGTTCAGAGTTTCAACCTCATGCCCTCCTGACCTCAAATAGTCCATTACTTCTTTTTCTGCTGAGTAGTCATCCTCAGGCTCTGTCTCAAAAGCAAAAAAGTCCATTTCATCAGAGCTGGCTGATGTCTTGGATACAGAGGCGAGCTCTTCTACAGGAGCAATTGTACAACACTCAGCTATCAGAAGCTCCTTCACAAGCTCTTTCCTCCACTCATCTTTAAGCCATCGAAGCTTGAACTTTGGACAACTGTCAGCTGCAAGAAGTGCATCTTTTCTATCCAGTACATCAGCAAAACAAGTCTGGATATCGTAAAAAAAAAAAAAAAAAATTGCTTTTTTTTGAGGGATATTGTAGACATAAACTATCCTTCCTATGTGGGAAGAATTAATTTGGTTTAAGGCTGTTTTTGACTATTTTATTTGTTTTGATCTTTTAATTATTTAATCTTTGTTGCTGTGATGACAAATATAATTATTTTGACTACTATTATTTTGATAGCTGTATACTGCTTTAAAAACTAATATTGCATTAAGATCTGTTCCCTCTGGTGCAACACAAATCTGCCTAAATACATTTGCAAAATGTTAACAGGTTTAGGAATATAAGCATACCTTTACAATGACATGTGGAAGGGCAGATCATCCTGGAGAGGGACTTTTTCAGGGCAAGTGTCCTTGACATCACCACCTCGAGTCTTGGTAATAAAATCCCATAATAACAGTTATCTACTTGTAAGATCTCCAATGCTCCTGTAAGCAGTTTCATAATAGTACAGTACTCTCACAGGAATTGTTACAGTACTCTTTGTCGTTGAGGCACTTAGTTCCCAATTTGGCACACAGGCTATTCAGGCCGTTCATAGAAATTTCGGTGATTCTAGAAACAGCCTCGTAAAAAGAATTCCACCTTGTGGATGATGGCACCAGTAGCTTTCTGTGGCTGACTTCCTCCACATGTTCTGATGCAACTGTGGATCGACTGGCCTTAGTCCAAAGAGCTGTACATTCAGCGATACTACTCCTATACACAGCCTTGGTGTCTGCATGGAAGACAAATATTTCTCAACATCACCAGTGGAAATGAGATTCATGGTGTGTAATGCACACCTGTAATGAGGGTAATAGAAGAGTAAAATGAACATCCTCTCCATGGGTCTTCATGGAGAGGGCTTCTGTGAGATCTGTAAAAGTGACAGTCTCATCACCGTCTTCATCCAGTTCAGAATCAGACCCTGAATTCACAGGCTGATATATTCTAAATGCTTTGGCAAAATCTGATGCATTGTCTGTCACAGTGGCTATAAACTTTACAAGCAATCCATATGATGTCTGTACTGTAGCTGTTCAATTTCTGTGCCAATAACATCTAATGTGTGCCTGCCTCTGATTCTCTTACATGCTATGGTGGCCTTATTTGTTAGCTGTCCAGATGTCAGCTGTGGTGGACACAAAGTTTACCTCGCTAAGTGTGGCCTTCAAATTAGATTCCATCACTGCATATTCATTCTCGAGGTAGTCAGCAAACATCTTTCTCTGTAACTGCCTAGCATTGCTCTTCATGGGTATTTTCGCTATAATGCATTGAAATGTGGGTGAGTCAACAGTGGACACAGGTAACATCTATTCTACAATACAGTCAGCAATGAGCTTATTCAGATCTTTTCCACTTAACTTCTCTCTACCACCATTTTCTGTTCTGAAGTCCAGTTTTTGTTGTTTAGCCAGACTGCATGCATCTCTATCAGCACCTGTGTTTTTTCCCCCACAAGATCCACATTGCTGTGTTGCTGTGTCATATGATTCAATTCATTTGATGATGTATTTTTCACAGTTTAAAGTGCTTTTTTGCAAGACTGACAGAGTTTACAACAGACGACAATGTTCTTTGCATCTCTGTTTGTAATATATTCAAAATAATGGCAGCATTTTCAACTTTGGAAAACACATTTCTCTTCCACTAGCTCATCCTCCATCATTGTTTGTCTGACCTGCTGCGCATTCATGTCATAGTAAGATAGCTTATCTAGGAAAAAAAATCAAATTGCATTCAGGTAACGAGGTGATACTTGGATTAGCAACAGCAATACAATGGTGCTTGAAAGTTTGTGAACCCTTTAGAATTTTCTATATTTCTGCATAAATATAACCTAAAACATCAGATTTTCACACAAGTCCTAAAAGTAGATAAAGAGAACCCAGTTAAACAAAAGAGACAAAAACATTATACTTGGTCATTTATTTATTGAGGAAAATGATCCAATATTACATATCTGTGAGTGGCAAAAGTATGTGAACCTCTAGGATTAGCAGTTAATTTGAAGGTGAAATTAGAGACAGTTGTTTTCAATCAGTGGGATGACAATCAGGTGTGAGTGGGCACCCTGTTTTATAGAACAGGGATCTATCAAAGTCTGATCTTCACAACACGTTTGTGGAAGTGTATCATGGCACAAACAAAGGAGATTGCCGAGGACCTCAGAAAAAGTGCTGTTGAGGCTCATCAGGCTGGCAAAGGTTACAAAACCATCTCTAAAGAGTTTGGACTCCACCAATCCACAGTCAGACAGATTATGTACAAATGGAGGAAATTGAAGACCATTGTTACCCTCCCCAGAAGTGGTCGACCAACAAAGATCACTCCAAGAGCAAGGCATGTAGTAGTCGGCGAGGTCACAAAGGACCCCAGGGTAACTTCTAAGCAACTGAAGGCCACTCTAACATTGGCTAATGTTAATGTTCATGAGTCCACCATCAAGAGAACACTGAACAACAATGGTGTGCATGGCAGGGTTGCAAGGAGAAAGCCACTGCTCTCCAAAAAGAACATTGCTGCTTGTCTGCAGTTTGCTAAAGATCATGTAGACAAGCCAGAAGGTTATTGTAAAAATGTTTTGTGGATGGATAAGAACAAAATAGAACTTTTCAGTTTAAATGAGAAGTGTTATGTTTGGAGAAAGGACAACACTGCATTCCAGCATAAGAACCTTATCCCATTTGTGAAACATGGTGGTGGTAGTATCATGGTTTGGGCCTGTTTTGCTGCATCTGGGCTTGCCATCATTCATGGAAGAATGAATTCTGAGTTCATCTCATCTCATTATCTCTAGCCGCTTTATCCTGTTCTACAGGGTCGCAGGCAAGCTGGAGCCTATCCCAGCTGACTATGGGCGAAAGGCGGGGTACACCCTGGACAAGTCACCAGGTCATCACAGGGCTGACACATAGACACAGACAACCATTCACACTCACATTCACACCTACAGTCAATTTAGAGTCACTAGTTAACCTAACCTGCATGTCTTTGGACTGTGGGGGAAACCGGAGCACCCGGAGGAAACCCACATGGACACGGGGAGAACATGCAAACTCCACAAAGAAAGGCCCTCGCCGGCCACGGGGCTCGAACCCGGACCTTCTTGCTGTGAGGTGACAGCGCTAACCACTACACCACCGTGCCGCAGAATTCTGAGTTATACTAGCAAATTCTAAAGGAAAATGTCAGGACATCTGTCCATGAACTGAATCTCAAGAGAATGTGGGTCAGGCAGCAAGACAACAACCCTAAGCACACAAGTCATTCTACCAAAGAATGGTTAAAGAAGAATAAAGTTAATGTTTTGGAATGGCCAAGTCAAAGTCCTGACTTTAATCCAATCTAAATGTTGTGGAAGGAACTGATGCGAGCAAACCCACCAACATCCCAGAGTTGAAGCTGTTCTGTATGGAGGAATGGGCTAAAATTCCCCCAAGCCGGTGTGCAGGACTGATCAACAGTTACCGGAAATGTTTAGTTGCAGTTATTGCTGCACAAGGGGGTCACACCAGATACTGAAAGCAAAGGTTCACATACTTTTGCCACTCACAGATATGTAATATTGGATCATTTTCCTCAATAAATAAATGACCAAGTATAATATTTTTGTCTCATTTGTTTCATTATCATTACGCTCTTGCTTATTCAGTCAGTCCAGGATAAACTAGACCCTTATCAGTTTGCATACAAACAGAAGAGGAATACAGAGGATGCGTTGGCCACCCTCATGCACCTGGTGTCAAAACATCTGGATGCACCAAACAAAAGCTCATATGCAAGAGTGTTGTTCATCGATTTTTCCTCTGCATTCAATACAATAAAAAAAAGACTTTCTGCTTTCAAAAATGCACCTTCTTGGGGTTAACTCCTACCTTTCTGCTCCTCCTACTCAAGCGAGTAGGACGCTTCTTTGCTTTGCTCCTGCTTTCTTGATCTTTATTTCTATACTTTGCTTTCTCATTGAATTTTCACTATTTTTTTTTCTGTTTTCTTCATCTTTATAAGATAAGTTAGTTTTTAATACAAAATGCCAAGAAGCAAAAAATCCTGCAGAAAATGCATGGAACTAGAACAGAGGATTTCTATTCTGGAATCAAAGATTAATGCTCTGCCAAAGATGGACGAATTAAAAGCGATATCTCAGGAAAGGAGTACAGAAACAGTGGCTGAGAATGCAGAGATTGCACTCCGACAGACCGAGGACATTGTGGATGAATTCACCAATCAAGCTGGGCAAAATGTGAGTACAGAAAACTGGCAAATGATGGGTGGTAAGCCCAAAAATAAAAACAGAAGAGTGACTACTTCAACACCAGCTCGTTCTACAAATTACAATAGGATCTACAATCCAATGGAAAATCCACAGCCCATAAGGATTCAGAACAAATTTGAATGCCTCAGGGATGTGGAAGAGGATTTTTCAAGTGGACAAACACATAGTAAAAAGAGATCGCACCAAGATCGAAGAGCTGTGAGAAGAGGCAAAAAGCAGCTCGTAACACCACCTGATCCCACAACCCTTGTTCTTGGTGATTCCACTGTAAGACAATTAAAAGGTTATGGGATGATTATTTGTTGTCTTCCAAATTCATCCATCTCTGACACCAAAGACAGCATTTTGAAGCTCATGTCCGAGCATAAAACTATTAAACGTATTGTTGTGCATGTGGGAGCAAATGATGTTTTCAGAGAACAGCTGTTTGTCCAAGATGATTTCAGAAAACTTTTTTTCTGAGCTCTATAAGACTGGAATTCAATCTTTTATCAGTGGCCTACTCCCAGCAAGAGGAAGTTTTGCTTTTTCTCGACTCTTCAGTCTTAACACCTGGCTTGGAAAAACTTGTTCTTCATTTGGTATGAACTTCATTGACAATTTTAACCTTTTCTGGAATCGCAGAGAATTTTACAAGCCAAATAGCACTGAACTCAGCTGGATTGGAGCCAAAGTCTTAGTAGACCATTACAAACTTGCAATCTTTTCTCAGCCAGCACTGAGGAAAACAGTTGATAAGATGTCACAGACTGACATAGTTACAAAGCCTAAACAATCATCTTTGCAAGTCGTCATCAAGGACACACAAACATCTGACTTGCAAGACTCCCAACATTCAAGGACAGACGACTCCACTTCCCCTCAGATGGATTTCCCAAATAGCATGAAAAAATTGCTCCCAATGGCTACACTCTCTTTTTCCAGCCCAAATCTGTCGCGACAAGCAGTGTACCCAGTTCGCCCAGGTCTTTCAGCTGGCTACAAATCTTTTTCACCATCCAAAAGATACATGTCATCTCCAATCCTTTCACCCTCAAACCAAATGGAACATTTAGAAAGTCTTGTTTGATGTACTCTGGGTCCCTGCAAGTGGGTGTAGTGTTGAAAACCGGCTAGGAACCAATATGCCTATGCCATCCAGCTCTATTCCTGTGTTGATAAGAAACAGAACACATAGAGCACATTTAACCCTGGGGGTGAACCAATCTAATCTCCTTCCTGTTTTAAAACAACATCAGAGTGCAAAAGCAGATACTACTTCTAGACTTTCTGTAAAGCTAGCTCTTCTGAATGTTAGATCACTTTTAAACAAGTCATTTTTAATTAATGATCTGATTTGCAAACACAATCTTGATTTTTTGCTTCTAACTGAAACCTGGCTGGATCAAGCAAATAGTGCTTCCACCCTTTTTGAAGTAGCTCCCCCAAATTTTAATTTTTTGAATGTTACCCGACAAGGGAAAGGTGGAGGGATTGCAAATATATTCAAAGTCTCTTTTCAATGTAAACAATCCTCACTTGGTGATTTTATGTCCTTTAAACACTTATGTGCACTTGTTACATGCTCTCCTAACATATTATTATTAACTATTTATAGGCCTCCGAGACATTCAGCCAAAGTCTTTCTTGAAGAGTTTGGTGAACTGTTATCAGTCATTTGCTTAGAGTTTGATTGTCTTATAATATCTGGGGATTTTAACTTGCATGTAGATAATACTGATAACATTTATGCCAAAGAACTACTTGCAATTATTGACAACTTCAACCTAGTACAACATGTACAGGGGCTGACCCACTCTCGTGGTCATACTCTTGACCTCGTCATCACAAAGGGTCTTACTGTTTCTAATACTGTTGTTGACCTGGCCTTATCCGATCATTTCTGTGTTTTCTTTGATGTTTCTATGTCTCCTCACATTCAGAACAGCTCAACGACTATAGGTAGGAGAGTCATAAAAGACAACACATGTGCTCTCTTTGAGCAAGCTCTCTCTCAGAAATCAACCAAAATGTCAGACTGTAGATGATTTACTGGAATTTTTTAATTTAAATATGACCCAAATTATGGATGATATTGCTCCATTCAAAATCAAAAGAGTCAATGATAAGCAGAAAGCACCATGGAAGCAGTACCCAGCTGTTAAACTGCTAAAGAGAGAATGTAGAAAGACTGAAAGAAAATGGCGCAAATCTAAACTTCACATTCATTATCAAATCCATAAGGAGATGCTTTGTAATTATAATTATGAAATTCGTAAAGCAAGACAGTCTTTCTTCTCCAACATCATCAGCAGGAATATGAACAATGCCCGTGTGCTATTTTCAACAGTAGAGAAGCTAACTAATCCCCCAACACAATTAGCACCTGAACTTCTCTCAGTTAATAAATGCAATGAGTTTGCATCCTTTTTCGAAGGTAAAATTGATAAAATTACTGGAATTTTTTCAAGGATTTTCCCAATGAATGGTAAATTTGATATTGGCCTGTAGTTATTTAATACTGAAGGATCCAGATTATTTTTTTTAAGAAGGGGCTTAAAAAAATTATCTGGATCCTTCAGTATTAAATAACTACAGGCCAAGATCAAATTTACCATTCATTGGGAAAATCCTTGAAAAAATTGTCTTCAATCAATTAACTGCCTTCTTGATAGCAAACAGCCGTTTTGATAATTTTCAGTCAGGATTTCGTGCCAATCATAGCACTGAAACAGCACTGATTAAAGTTATAAATGACATACGTCTTAATACTGATGCAGGCAAAACATCGGTCCTGGTATTACTGGACCTCAGTGCAGCTTTTTATACTATTGATCACAACATACTGCTATATCGACTTGAACACTGGGTTGGATTGACTGGTAAAGTTATCAATTGGTTAAATTCATACTTAAAAGATAGAAGCTTCTCTGTTACCCTGGGAAATTGTTCCTCAACGTCAATGTCCTTGACCTGTGGTGTCCCCCAGGGGTCGATTCTTGGACCATTACTTTTCAACCTTTATATGCTCCCACTTGGGCAAATTATCAATAAAAATTCAATTTTGTATCACTGCTATGCAGATGACACCCAAATTTATTTTGCTCTATCACCTAATGATTATGCCCCCCTTGAATGTCTCTACCAGTGTATCGATCAGATCAATAGCTGGATGTCACAACATTTTCTTCAGCTGAACACAGATAAAACAGAAGTAATTATATTTGGAAAAAAAGATGAAAGACTCAAGATTACCACTATTCTTGACACAAAAGGGATGAAAACTAAAGAAATGGTTAAAATTCTTGGTGTTTTCATTGACAGCGAGCTAAACTTTGACAGTCACATGAAAGCAATCACTAAAATGGCATTTTATCACCTAAAAAACATTTCCAAACTAAGAGGACTTATGTCAAAAAATGATCTGGAAAAACTAATACATGCCTTCATCTCTAGTAGGGTTGATTACTGCAATGGCCTTTTCCAGAGGTGGAAAGAGTACTAAAATATTATACTCAAGTACAAGTACTGTTACTCTGATGAAATTTTACTTAAGTACAAGTAAAGTTACCAGACAAAAAATCTACTCAAGTAAAAGTAAAAAGTAGATCATTTAAAATGTACTTTGAGTAAAAGTAAACGTTACTTTTAACAATGGGTGTTTTCTGCCTCCATTGTGTTGTGCAAAAATGAAAAAAAAGAGGAAACAAGGATATATGTACATCTCAACCCAGATGTTTTATTTAAAGGAAGTGTATCAAATTGAATGCTTAGGATAATGCTGCATTAAAACTGAGACAAACAAAAAAGGTCAATACACACAGTCATGTCGTTTACATCGCCCTGACCACACACAAAGCATTGTACACGAAATATGAAAGTGAAATGTTGCACCGAAATCTCGTAGCTTGCCTGTGTGCACTGTGTGGTATTGAACAATTCAATTCAAACATTATTTGTTTTGCTTAGTATTCCTTTCTGGCCTGTTGGATGTAGAATGGTAGGATGACTGATCACGTCAGGTTGGCGAGCTAACTTGCTTGCATGATTAGCCAACTGAATAACAGACTAGTTACCGTTATGTTACAGTACCAACAGGTTGCTACTTCAACATTAGCAATGCCATCCACTATTTTTGGAATATAACCAGCCTATTGTCGGTTTTACTATGGAAAGGAAACATTATGATCAGGGGCACAGATACGTTTTTTGAACTGGGGGGGACAAAAAACTGGGGGGGACAAAAAACTGGGGGGACAAAGCTGCCAGCAAACCAACCCCAACCCCGATATGCCTGTCAAACTTGTTGTGGGTAACCATAGCAACCAAGCTCGAGCTCGAAACCTGTGCAGTCTGCGCAGCTCAACCAACCGAATATCAGTCTTTGTTTTGTTTTATGTGAGTTGTTGCAACTATGTATACACTGCTGTGCACCTCAGTAAACCGAATGGTAATTAGTCTTTTGATTTTTCCGTGAGGTTTGCCTTATGCAAAGAAAGACAGCATAGACATTTTTTCCTCCCTATAAGTGGGGGGGACCGAACGAGGTGAATTTAAATCTGGGTGGGACGAATCCCACCCGTCCCACCCTCTATCTGCGCCCGTGATTATGATGCCAATGACAATGCTTACCTCAACATGCTTGCGCAGATTAGACATCAAATTTTTGTATGCCGCAATGGTTGTCTTCTTGGGCACACAATCTGCATTGCATAATGAAACTGTCACCCCTTTTCTCTATGAAGCTGAAGTGATCACGTATGTAGGGCCAGGGGTGCACTTCATTACTGGAAGAAATTGCGTTTTCTGCAGGGTCGTCCACCACAGGTTCCTCGGTCTCCTCCATGTCCGCAGGGGCACTTTATCAACACCCGTGGCCCAGGGGCTAGGCCCCTCATAGGCTACCTGTCAACCCTACCCTTACCGTTGGCCAGGAAAACACTCATTTTATTTGCAATACGTGTCAAGCATTTACAGTGTAAGCACGTAATTAGCCTAGAAGCCTACGATAGGTTACGTTTGGCTCAGCGTAGCTGCGCAAGGCCCACGCTCACATCGCTCAACACATCCGACCACAGAGGGAGAGAAGAACGCGCGCATTATCATTACAGAGCCAATTCTGATTATTACCACGGACAGGACAGTGATACTGCATAACTTTCACGCAGGGGCATGGCCAGAGATAACCACACAAGCGTGTGCTAATGTAGACCTATGTGTTGTAAACATAAAACACACACACCTACAGACAAGTCCTTTTAAAAAATAAAATACATAAAAATAGCTCGGCGGCATGAAAACAAACATTCACTGCAAGACAAGGTGCCCTAGAATCGCCATCAGTTTTTAAATATCTATATGGACTTTGTTGTCAGGATTGCACAGCATGAGATATCAAAACTGTACCCAGATACAGGCTTCAAGTTCAGATATTGCATTCCAAATGAGGTATCCACAAGAGAAATGCGTACGAAAGCACGAGCATCAGGAGAGGGTTGCATAACAGAGATTCTATACGCAGATGATCAGGCCATACTCGCTGGATCCATTGAGGAGCTTCAGAATATTCTTCAGTTGTATGATAAGACCTACACCCGCTTTGGTTTACAAATATCATATGTCAAAACAGAAACAATGGCTTTTAATGTCAATGAGGATATCAAATGTAAACCAAGTATCATTTCCCTTGGCGGCACTAATATTAAAAACGTCCGCACCTTTAAATATCTTGGTTATAATGTCAGCAACTGTGATGAATCCTCACACTTCCTGCATGCTAGGATAAATGCTGCATTCATGAAATGGAATGAACTGAAACACGTTCTAACCGACCACCGAATACTACTAAAAACCCGTATAAAGTTCCTAGTGGCATGCGTTCGATCTCGTCTCCTGTACAGCACACAGGCATGGCAACTATCATCCAGTGAAATTCACAAAATTGAGGTAGTGTGGCACGGCTTCCTAAGGAAAATGATTAAAGGTGGATATAAACGAAAGAATGCCCCTGACCAAAAGAACACTACAAATGAAGATATAGACTGGAGCTACAAGATGTCCAATGCTGACCTCCGGAAACTGACAGGAACCCAGGATATAAAACTATCCTGCTACGTACAACAACTAAAATATATTGCTCACATTTGCCGGATGGGCAATAACCAAGTGCAAAAGCAGCTCCTGTTTGACAAAAATGGTTACAAATGGACAAAATGGGAAAATCTGCTGGGCATAGACACCCAACAGATAAGACGTATGATGATGGACAAATCAAACTTTGAGCAACTGCTGCAACTGCTACAGCAGAAGCACCCCTAGAGAGTTTAACTTTTGACAGGGGAACATGATGATGATGATGAAGGTACTTGGCTCGGCGGCCACATGAAACGTAAACACCATGGACAGCGGCCAAACTCATAACTCTACAGACCAAAATACACGAAACCAAGTCCTACTAGGGTCTATTTTACCGATCTATGTTCAAGCATCATGCAAGTCTTCCTTCTCCTTGAATAAGACCGTGCATTCAACTGCCTTTTTGACATGACTGCATCGAAATACCACTTGCAACAATATTTCACGCACTCCATCAAGAAAAAAGTTAAACATGATGAATACGGGCATACTGTTTTGAGCATACGATTTTTTAAAAAGAAACTAGCTACATCAAAGTCCTTCAATAAACACATCCTTTAGCGCAAATGAGCTTAACCTAGTTCAAAGCATGACGCTAGCAGTAGCTGCATAAGGCAAAATCGTGTGGGCCTTTCGTCAACAACAAGCCATGGCAGGCAAACATTAATAATCAAGCGTCCTTACCTTAAAACGTTGTCTTGACCACAGAACTTCTCAAGTATTTCACTTAAATCCACACGGGTTAACAACACACCCAACACAGCTAGCGAGAAATGTGGATATGCACTAGCTTTGTATTGCTATTCCCCTCAGTATGCTTACACTGTCTGCTGCCCGAACTGTGAAAATTATAGGCTACAATCTTTTCATCAATTTCTTCAGTAGATGCCATTTTAGACATTTTATTATCCCCATCGAAATATGCTATTAAACTAACAGGATTATAACTCAAATCACACGACACATATTCAAATCACAACTGATTTATTTTACTGTTGGACAGATCATAGCATATCTAGCCTAGCTGCACATAGCCTAGCTGCTGGTAGGCTGATAACTGATAAGTAGCTGATATTCTGAACAGATTGGTGATCCTTACCTTAAAAAAGTCTGTGACTTTAGGCAACGATTCTATCATTACCTGCATCTCTCTCTTTTTTTCCTTTTATGCGCCCCGCTAACATGTGAACGCTTCATCTTTCAAAGTCTCTAAATTTGTGTCTCAGTAGTCTGCAGTCTTTGGCACGCTTTCGTGCGTGACGTTACATTTTGTTACATTTTATTCTGGTACAGTTGTGGGTGTTCGTTTTGCGAACCACATCCACCATGTCTCTTACAGCAGGCTACTGTGCGCTCATTTATTTCTAACCTTATTTCTATTCGTACATTAATGTAGGCCCACGATTCTGACAGTTTATTATTTTATTAATATTACAAGGCCCCTGATTGGCTGTGGCCCAGGGGTTTGAGCCCCCCGAAGCCCCCCCCCCCCCCCCCCTTAAAGCGCCGGTGCATGTCCACCATCGTCTGTGTGAGACTCGCGCGTGCGACAACTGTCCTTCCCGTGATTCATTTCCAGAACGCATTTCCCCAGGGGCGTCAGAAGCATTTTTAATGTGGGGGGGACACACTGGCGGGGGGTCCTCCGCCAGAAAAATTTTAATTAATTTTCAACAATAAGTCCTCATTCAACTAGTCCATATATTCATCAGCCTTTTTTTAAACCCACCGCTACGCCTAAGATAATGAGATGAATGTGACACAATTTATCACCAACAATGACTTTATGGGTGCATTTTACTTTTTATTTTGTGTTTTCTATTTAGTTTTAGATGTAACACAACATGCCACTGGGCCAAGCAATAGTGACACTCAACTGTATGTTTAAAAATAAGAATATTCATAATCTCACACAATGAACAGGCATGACATGGCATCATGCAAACTTCATAACACAAAATCACACTGTGTCAAGCAACGGTGACACATAAAAAATAACTTCACACAATGAACAGGTGCAATTTTGTTCACCGCCAACAGTGACTTTAGTGGGTGCATTTTACTTTTTTCCGATTTAGCGATACTCATAACAAAAATGGCATGGCATCATGCAGTCTTCATAACACAAAATTACACTGGGTCAAGCAATGACACATAAAAGAGAACTTCACACAATGAACAAGTGCAGTTTTGTCAACCTACATGCAATGGTGGTACTACAGTAGCATTCACAGATTAGTATAACAAATAGATTTATAGATATAACTCCTTCTTACATTGGTGCCACCACAATTTCTACCACTTCATAACTTTTATCCCCCTTTCCTTCACAATCCACCTGGAATAACATCCATCTCTCTCCATCGCTTTCCTCTCTACTATTCCTTCCCCATACACTGATTTCCCATCTTACTTTCCAGAAAACTGCCAAAGACCAGACAAAACAAGGAATCAATAAATATCATCAGAGCAGACTTGACCTCATTCTTGGCATTACAGTAAGGCAGGCCTACTGGGTTTGAATGAAATGATAGCTAACGTTAAGCTAGCTGATACATCTCCTAACATTGACTAGCCAGCTAACTGCACTAACATTTCCATTGGGACAAAAAAAAAACTGTCCTGTGGGGAAATTTTGACTGACTTTCCGCTTCTTTGTAAAGAATGTCCTTATGTCCATTGTGTCTGGGAGCAAATACAGCAAACAATTCATCATCAATCAAGAATACCCCATTAGACTAAGCTTATTTCACTGTTTAGTTGAATATTAATTTAACGTGGCCTAGGGTTAATTTTGAGGGCACATAACAAAAGAATAAGGTTTTAGCAAAAGCTAGACATTGTGAGGTTGCAATGGGGATGACGTCACCTCCTCCACTTTCCAGCAGCTGCACCAACATTTCTGTGCTCGCGCTGAGATTCACTTCACTCGCGCGCGGTGAGCTGTTGTAGGGAACGCCCGGAAAACCTGGAGTGGATTTTCAGTGGTCTGTGTATTCTCTTATCGATCAAGTGGAATGGATTCTTTCACGAAGCAATAGAAACGGCGCTGGGTGAACTAATATTTTATGTTAAATGTTGGGGGGTCCAAACGAAGAATTATGAAATGTGAGGGGGACATGTCCACTTCACATTCAATGGTGGCGACGCCCATGCATTTCCCCTTCTCCTTTTTAGCCTTTTTTAAATTTTTTATTTATTTATTTTTACTCAGTAACGGTTGTGATGTAAAATGTACCGAAGTACACTACTTAAAAGAAAACATACTTAAGTAAAAGTAAAAGTAGACTCTTTAAAAATTACTTGAAAAAGTATAAGTACACAAAAAAGCTACTCAAGTACAGTAACGCGAGTAATGTAATTCGTTACTTTCCACCTCTGGCCTTTTCACAGGCCTGCCAAAAAAGACCATCAAACGACTTCAGCTGGTTCAAAATGCAGCGGCTAGGGTTCTCACACGAACAAAAAGAACAGAGCACATTACTCCAATTCTAAGGTCCCTTCACTGGCTTCCAGTAAGCTACAGAATTGACTTTAAAGTATTGCTGCTGGTGTACAAATTTCTAAATGGTACAGGGCCCAATTACCTCTCTGATATGTTGCAGCGGCCTAACCCAATCAGATCTACCAGATCAAAACAGAAAAATTTACTATTAAAACCAGTTGTTAAAACAAAGTATGGTGAAGCAGCTTTTAGCTATTATGCAGTACAGCTATGGAACCAACTGCCAGAGGACATTAAAAATGCTCCTGCTGTTGGCAGTTTCAAATCTAGGTTAAAGACCAAGCTGTTTTCAGATGCTTTCTGTTAAATAATTAATATTGTCTTCTTTACATTTTTTATAATCTTTACTTTCTCTGCATGTTTTAAATTTACTTTAACTTTAACTTTATTCTATTTTATTCTTTATACTATTCTGCTGGTTTATTTTTTCTCCTCCTATTTGAACTACTACTTCATTGTATTATTTTATTTCTACTATTGTTTAATTCTTATTATTTTCTTTTAATTCTTTTAATTCTTTTAATTAATTGTTTTAGAATAAAAATAAAATTATTTTATGTAATTTTATTTCTCTATTGTTTACTGTTTTTGTTTTTACTTCTGTAAAGCACATTGAACTGCCATTGTGTATGAAATGTGCTATATAAATAAACTTGCCTTGCCTTGCCTTACCTCATCCACAGGTACCACTCCTTACTCACAAACAGACTACAGTTGGTCAAAATTAACAACACACATTCTCCCCTGACCAGTACAAACTGCAGGGTCCCACAGGGATGTGCAAGTTCCCCTGTGCTGTTCACCATCTACACCAATGACTGTGTCATATGCCCCTTTTCCACCAAAGCAGTTCCAGGGCTGGTTCAGGGCCAGTGCTTAGTTTGGAACCGGGTTTTCTGTTTCCACTGACAAAGAACTGGCTCTGGGGCCAGAAAAACTGGTTCCAGGCTAGCACCAAGTCTTTGCTGGGCCAGAGGAAAGAACTGCTTATGTCAGCAGGGGGGGCGGAGTTGTTAAGACCAACAACAATAGCAAGACCGTGAAAGGTCACCATTTTTAAGCGACGAGAAGCAGCAGCTGTACAAACGCGAAGTCATCCATTATTGTTGTTGCTGCTTCTTCTTCTCCGTGTTCTTGTTGCTTCGATCTTCACGCCAAGGTTTATGCAAACACAGCGACGTAACTGATGTATACAACAACATAACTGATGTATACAGTGACGTAATGACGTGGCTCCCCATAGCACCCCGAGCTATGGAAAAGCAAACTGGTTCTCAGCTGGCTTGGAAGTTGAACAAGTTGTGAACCAGCACTGGCCCTGAACCAGCCCTGGAACTGATTTGGTGGAAAAGGCGTAATAGAGGCGCCTAACCATCATCATATTAAATTTTGAGATGACACAGCATTGGTGGCACTACTATCAGAAGGAACAACTGGGTCTGTATCATGACTGTGTCAGGAGTCTGGTCAAGTGATGTGATCAGAATGCACTCATTTTAAACTTAGCTAAGACTTAGAAGGTCATATTTGGCCAACCTCAATTCACCATTGCTCCAGTTGTCATACATCAGGAGATTATCAAACAGTCTGATTCATTCAAATACTTAGGGGTGTATGTGGACAGTACCCTCTCTTGGAATGCTCATGTGGATTATTTGCAGTGTTGGGGAGTAACGGATTACATGTACCAGCGTTACGTAATCAGAGTACAAATCATGAGTAACTGTAATCCGTTACAGTTACTGTTTTAATAAGTGGTAATCGGATTACAGTTACTTTGTTGAAATAAATGGATTACACGGCGGTACTTCCCTTTTCACATTTTAGGCTACAGTGGCAAACAAATGGCATACAGTAAATGCAGATTCTAAAGAATTAGGAGGAATGAGCAGATACGCAGCAGTGAAATGCAGAATTGGAGTGACCAGTGTGGAAGGAGGAAGGGGAAGATCATCTTTAAACAAAGTTCAGTAGGGTGACTGCTGTGGAGAAAAAGCTCTTTCTGTATCTGGTGGTTTTGGTGGGTAGGCTCCTGAAGCGTCTCTTGGAGGGAAGGATCTAGAAGAGTCTGTTTGCCAGATGAGAGGAGTCTTTGAGAATGCTGCACACTCTGCGCAGGCATCCCTTCTTCGGCCTCGTCAATAGAAGTGAAGTGCCTCTAATGTGTTGGGCAGTTTTCAACACATTCATGTAGTCTTTAAAAAGATGGTAATGTCAAGTAATCCAAAGTAATCAGATTACGTTACTCACCTTAAGTAACCTAATGGATTACGGTACAAATTACATTTTGGAGCATGTAATCTGTAATTTGTAGGGGATTACATTTTAAAAGTAACCTTCCCAACACTGATTATTTGTGTAACAAGTTGCAGCAAAGAATCTACTTTCTAAGGAGACTTAGAACCTTTGGAGCCAGTGCAGCTATTCTGGACCAGTTTTGCACAGCCACCATTCAGAGTGTGCTGTTGTATGGCAGCTCAGTGTGGTTCTGTGCCCTCTCAGTGCAGCTGAAGAACAGGATATTGAGGCTTCTTAACATCTGCTCCAAAATTGTGGGCCACTCGGTGGAGAACAAATTCACTGAGCTGTGCAGAAAACAAGCTGTACAATTAGCAGACTAAATCTCCATGGATCCAGCTCATGTGTTGAACAGTGAATTTGAGCTTTTGTCCTCTGGGAGGCATTTCAGAGTGCCAAACTCCTTTGTGCCACATTCCATCACACTCTTAAACCAGAGGAAGATCAAATGAGCACATTATTGTAGACCACATACTCATTTTTTTTCAACTAGTTTTTAAATTATTTTTTATGATGAATGTTTGTTGATGTTGTTTGATGTGTGTTGTTTCTATGTTTTGGGGGGGCATCTGGTAGATCATATAAATCAAATTTCATTTTACAGATAAAGTTTAATCTTATCTTAACTGGGTTCTCTTTATCTACTTTTAGGACTTGTGTGAAAATCTGATGATGTTTTAGGTCATATTTATGCAGAAATATAGAAAATTCTAAAGGGTTCACAAACTTTCAAGCACCACCATAGGTCATTTATCTGGTGTTCTTACATTGAATGCTTCCAGATGACTCAAGAAAATTAGAATTGGGTATCTATCAATTCAATCTGAATTTTCCTGATTATGCTTATGATTAAACTTGTTACTATGCCTCTGTAATAAATTGCTACATTCAGATAGTGTAATGATTTGACAGTCAAGGATATCAGGTAGTTTGGTACTGCCATCTTTCTAAAGTCCATACATGCACTCAGAATGCAAGAAATTTCGCACATTAATTTTCCATTCCAGGTGACTACTTCTTGAAGCTCATTAAGATAATTGCAATTGTGTGCAAATTGTCATCAAGGTAAATATTGGCTATATTTAATAATCTAAAATAGGAAACGTTGTTTAAAAAAAAAACACTTTTTGTTTAACACATAATTCCTTATATGTTCCAGATGTTATTTCATAGTTTTGATGTCTTCAGTATTGCTCTACAATGTAAAAAATAGTCAAAATACAGAAAAAAATATGAATGAGGAGGTGTCCAAGCTCATGACTTTTATGTACATATTAAAAGTTAATTAGTGGAATTTCTTCTCTTCTTAATGCATTTGAGACCAACAAACAAACAGCAATTACTAAAAATACGGTAAATAGCCCTATTCCACAACTATATTAATCCATATTATGACAAGAACTGCTCAACAAAGTAAAGAGACATGACAGTCCATCATTATTTTAAGTCTTCATTAAAAATAAAGAAAAACTATTGAATGGGTGTGTCCAAACTTTTGACTGATACATACATTTCAAAAGTTAATTAGTGGAATTTCCTGCCTTCTTAATGCATGTGAGACCATCAAACAATAAACAGTAAATAGCCAGTAAATACACACACACACACACACACACACACACACACATTTTCTGAGGGGTATAGCCCTGAAGAAAATAGTACTATGCCAGTCACTAAAGAGAAACTTTGTTGGCACAAACTTTCAAGCACCACTGTATAATTACCATTTTAGAAATTATAATCCCTTACATTATTCATTACTGTGGAAAGTATTCAAATTAAAGTAATGCATTACTGCTCAATACTGGTTACAACAGTATGAAACAGTGGTAAACATGCCCCTGTCCCAGCTTTTTTGGAACGTGTTACAAGCATCAAATTCAGTATGAGTGTATATTTACAAAGTAAATATAAAAGTTTACCAGTTTGAACATTAAATATATTGTTACTGTATTGTATTTAATTGAATATAGATAAATGATTTGCAAATCAATGCATTTTGTGTTCATTTACATTTTACACAGTGTCCCAACATTTTTTGGAATCAATAAAAAAAAACGTTATGCATGATTTTTACAAGAACTTTTACAAATATGCAACTATGTAATGAATATACTGCAGTATAATGTATATTTTTGTAAAATTCAAGTGAATGCATTCATTTATCCATCCATCCATTTATTCATGGAAGAGTAAACCGAACATCTCCATGGGTCTCCATGGAGATGGCTTCTGCGAGATCTGTAAAAGTCTTTATCATGATCAGAATTGCAATGGATTGGGAGCCAATTGCAGGAATACTTGGCATAAGATGGGGATACTACTTGAATGGGATGCCAGTCTGTCTGAGGGCATTGTGCTCACACATTCACACACTCATTCACATCTTGGGTCAATTTTGTGTCACCAATTTTTTGGGAGGTGGGAAGAGACTGGAGAGCTAAATTCAAATTCCACTATTGAAATTGATACATCAATATTATCATTTTTATATTGTCTGTAACTACTCTAGCTGGATGAGATACACATTCAATATCACCTCAAAGTTCAGACATTGAAATTAAACACATATGCATTAACTGCTGAATACTGTGTGGGAAGAGAACATCCCAATCTTTGTATTCCACACTTAGAAAAACTCATCTTTCAGTGACAAAATTCACAAAATATCTTGGACACTATTTTTGTACAGTAGGCATCTTGTACATAGAGCTGCATTATCTCAACCAACATTATTCATTGAACTGAGATTCCTGATATGTCTATATTGCTACATGGAAAATCAGATGTATATTAAAGGGTTTTTCTCTACTGTAATGGCACACAGTGCAATCCTTTCTGTTCCAGACAAAACCAGATGATTAAAATGATTTTTTATTAGGAAATTGATAGAGGGATGAAGTGGAATATTTGTATAATTTTGGAATTATATTTATAGTTGACTGAAAAAAGTCTTAAATACTTTTAAAAACTGAGCTTTATGTCCATAATATACGAGGGTGCTTTTATCCAGGTACAGTTGTTGTGTAGGTTCTTATTTTACGATTTTCCTGACATATCTTTCACACTAATCTTTTATCACCCAAATGAGGATGGGTTCCCTTTTGAGTCTGGTTCCTTTCAAGCAGGGCCGTAACCAGGATTTTTCAAATACCGAGGTCAAACATTGTGATACATCTTATTTGCCAAAAAAAAAATGTCCTAATATGGTGACTTTTCATACATTTTGGAAACGAGTCAAAATCACAAGCCCAACAAGATGAACATGTAGGTGAACATGTTTATTTTAACAATTTCAAAACTGCACGATCACAAAAGTATTTTGTGTGTGCGTGAGTGAGTGAGTGTGAGTGAGTGAGTGAGTGAGTGAGTGAGTGAGTGAGTGAGTGATGGAGAGTGATTGAGTGAGTGAGAATGAGTGAGAGTGTGAGTGAGTGAGTTAGTGTGAGTGAGTGAGAATGAGTGAGTGAGAGTGAGTGAGAGTGACAACCATGGTTCGAATTACGGGGGGTACTGGGGGGTACTATACCCCCCAATGAAGACCCAGTACCCCCCAAAGAGACAAAAATATAAGTTTTGGGGGGGTCCGATATTTTTTCTGATATTGTGAAAAGGAATATATAATTCAAACCAACTCCCATTCGGCATTCTTATTGTAGGAACATTTTAATGTAAATTGATTTCAGACAGACACCCCTATTGTGGACCATACCATTTTTAGTCACCGCAGCGCTAGAACGCGCTAGAGCAGGGATTTTCAAAGTGTGGGAGAGTCAGCCCCCCCCCTCCCCCCCGCAGAGAGCAAATAAACAACAGCGCCTCCCCCTTACAATGTTTGTTGTTGCTATACTTAATGTTCCATTCGTATTTTTAAAAAATGGTTGTTGTACACATTTTAATTTTTTCCTTTTACACATTTTAAACATCTGTGCTTTTTGAAAACATCTTTTTTTTACACATTTAAAACATATGAGCTTTATTAAAACATCCTTTTTTTTTACACATTTTACACATCTGTGCTTTTTTTAAAAAAAAAAAAAAACATCTTGTTTTACACATTTTAAACATCTCATAGCATCGTTAGCTAGCACCTCTTGGCAGACAACACACTGTGGCAGTGGAGCATCGTCAGATCCAGTCCATGAAAATCCAAACTTTAAATAATCGTCTCCTCATTCACTGTATCTTTAGGTACTAAAAATCGATCAATTTTGTCTCTGGCAAAGGCTAGCTGAAGTTCACTAAATGTCCGCAATAGTAACTTATTCTGGTTTATTTTTCCTCACGTTGCAACCCCCCTGAAGAACTCTGGCACCCCCTAGGGGAGGCGCGCCCCACACTTTGAAAAGCCCTACGCTAGAAGCAATAGCTTCTAGTCTACACCGTATTCAGTTGATTCATCAGATACAGTCCATGGGTTTGCAGCAATTTATACAGTCTGTGGTTTGCAGCAGAAGACGTGCATTGGTCATGTTAGTTGCTAACCAACTTTTAGCCTGTTGAAAATGTGTTATTTTACAACTTTCATTTATTAAATTGATTTGTTCTTCTTTCAGCTCATATCACGTCTTTATACGTTGAATTACTTACCCACTGAGGCCAGTAGGCTACAGTGGACGGATGTTAACGTTAGTTACCAACGTTAGTTAGCAAGATAAGCTACAGTGTGGTATAGAAACGATTCTCATTTCAAAGGAGAAGAACTCCATATGTTTCCATTCTCATTTTATCATGAATAAATTGTGCCCTTCTGAAATTCATTTGGCACATAGGCCCATCCTGTGTGTGTGATTAGGCACAAGAAGTTCTGATGTAGGCCTAGCTAAGCCTATGTAAAATTACAATCAGAACCTCTGGGGGCAACATAAAAAGAGCCAGGTAGTAGGCTAGCCTAGGCAAAATAGCCGAGTACATATGCTAGTATTTGAATGTTTTCTATTGTTTTTACTTACATTCCTTTTGTATTATTTTTAAGATAGTCATAGTTTCATCTGAGTACCCTGTTTGAGTTTATTCACAGAGACAGTAGGCCAAACATGAGGAAAAGAAAAGGGCCAGACATCAGGCATTTTTTTGGTGCTAAAAGAGTAAGTAGTAAATATTAGCACTAAGATCTACAGACAATTATGGCCCTTTTCCACTACCCTTTTTCAGCTCACTTCAGCCCGACACGGCTCGCGTTTCGACTATCTAAGAACAGCACGACTCAGCTCGCTTCAGCCCTGCTCAGCCCCCAAAACTCGCACGGTTTTGGAGTGGGGCTGAAGCGAGCCAAACCGAGCTGAGTGAGGCTAGGGGCGTGAGGAGACACTCCCCTGTGCACTGATTGGTGAGGAGGCGTGTCCTCACATGCCCACACACGCCCCGCGAGCACGCTGGGATCTGTAAACACCGTAAACCCAGAAGAAGGAGAATTACGAATTACGAGAATTATGAAGCCTTATGCGCCTCGCCTCATCTATACGCTCTTGCCAGTATCTGTTGGCGTTGTCGGTGACAACAAGCCACAGCACCAAGACCAGCAACACTAACGACACCATGTCCTCCATGTTTATTGTTTACTATCCAGGTTGTGAGACTACCGCTTAAAAGGTCACTGATGTCACTGTTTGCGCCGCCTAACAACATCACCTGACGTCCACCCACTTTCGCTAACTCCACCCAATGTGTCCACCCACTTCCAGCCAGCACGGTTCAGCGCGGTTGTAGTCAAAATGCAACTCCAACAGCCCCACTCAGCTCGACTCAGCCCAACTCAGCACGGCACGGCACGGCTCAGCCCAACTCAGCCGCGCTGGTAGTGGAAAAGCGACAATACAGTACAAGTGCAGTTAGGTTTTATACACTGTTCATGTGAATAAAGAAAATGGGTTCCCAGCAGACAGGAGAGGCACAGCAGGATGAAAATGAGCAAGACATTCAGCAGGACTGTTCTGCATGTGTGTATATACTGTATGTGACTCATTTGTAGTGTTGATACCCAGTTTGTTCTGACAAAGAAGGTTATCAGGTTGTACTGCTGTTTTTCTTCTGTGGTAGTACTGTATGGTTTGTCATGCTTCTTAATGACATTAAAAATTATTGTTCAGAGTTATTGTGTTGAGTTACTGACACCGAATTCCATAGACGAGATGGGACGGGACCGGGGGGGGGATTTATATGATAGTGGACCATGATGGTGCCCCCCAATTATGGTGGGGTAATTCGCACTCTGGTGACAACGCAATCTAGCCGAGCCTGAATGGACTTCAATTGCTTTTTAAAAAATATATGCCCTTTTCAATGGCAAAATACTAGACGGTTATTGGACAAAACTGACTAAAACGCTACATTCGGAGACTGAGCCTCACTGGAGATGGGAGTCAATAAGAGGGGCGGGACAAGACTTCCCGAGAGGAGGCTCATCTCCAGCTGGTGATCGGAGGAGGAGCTGTGAACACGGCTGGGCTCTTCATGATTGACAGAAAGCAGTCAGAGGTGGTACATCATGTTGTAAATAAAATGTGAACATAATAAGTTTGCTACCCATTTTCATTTCCGTTCGAAAATACAACCAATGATCAAAATAATAGTGTCTTGTGTTCACGTTAGCCTATAGTCTGGTAAGTTAGCAAAATAGCTCAAGTCTCGTCAGTACCCAATAACTTCATAAACAGGTCACGACTGTTCAGCCTTTTCTGATCTGAAACGCACCAAATCAAATCGAGAGACAGAATAAAAGAGTTTGTGCCGCCTGGAAAACGAAAATCCTATCTAGCTAAGTGGCTTCGACTGTTGTTGCTTGAAATGCTAATTAAAATTGCACTGTTAATGATCATAAGCATTCCGGCACATAACTGTCAGTGACTGGCAAAATTAACTCACCTTCTTCCCTCTTTCTTTTTCTCTCACTTGCTGACTTTCCAAAGCTGAGTTTGGTTTGTTTTAGTGTAGTAGACTTCTTCATCTTATGTCAATTTTCAGATTCCACGACTAATTGACAAACTGACTGGCTGCAGAGTCGGACCTTGATGAGAACACTTCTCAACTCTTGTATATCCCGTGGTGCTTAGCTGACTATCGCGAGGCTGACTAATATGAAATGTTTCCAATGTCGGATATTTCAGCTTCGTTTAAAAATGATTATGTGGACTTTATTTTTAGACAAACAAATGAGAACAGGGGGATGCAAGCTGAATTTAGAATTTTCCACTGATCAAAGTCAGAACGATTTTCATCATATATTAATTTCACATTTCTGAGTGAAAAAAAAAAATACCGTGGGGAAAAAATGCCGAGGACATGACCTCGGTGTCCTCAATGGTAGTTACGGACCTGCTCTCAAGGTTTCTTCTTCATGCCGTCTGAGGGAATTTTTCCTTGCCACTGTCACCACAGGCTTGCTCACTGGGGATAGATTAGGGATAAAATTGGCTCATGTTCAAAGTCTTTAATTTTCTGTAAAGCTGCTTTGCAACAATGTTTATTTTTATAGCACTTTTCACAATAGACTTGACTAATGAAATCAACCTTTTAAATATGCAGTAGCATAATCCCTTTGACAATGTCAAAGATAGTCCTAGTAAAATTCTCCCACAACAGCTCTGACTGAGTCATGCAATTTTAATTTACAGGCACATAAAATTAGTTTGACAGCAAGGATAGAAACTGTCACATTTCAAAATGTACATCATATGTAAAAATTTAAAAGCTCACACTCCCTCCTCCTTGTCTAACGTCTTATTTAAATACAAGCTGCAATACGTGGCAATAAGCCTCACTGTCAACTGATCTTGTCAGAATATTCAAATGCATATCAATTGTGTCTAAAAACATTAGTTTGTAAACCACTGAGAGATAATGAACAAGTTTGATTGCTGAAAACTTTAGGCAAGAGTAATAAATAGGCTCTTATGGAGCAATGGATTCATGAAACTATACTAAGTAACTTTAAAAACGCACAATGGAATTCAACACGATATCACTTTAGATCCATGCATATATTTGAAATTTATGATATTGTATGTAATGCACACACATCCTGAAACATCGATAAAGGACATTTATTGTCAAACTCAAGAATTAATTCACAATAAAAAAATTCGAAGTGACAGTTGGTCCATGTTCGGACCGTCATGCTGGAGATTCTGGGTCTGTGTCGTCCAGGGGTCTCAGCAGCAGTGACTGAGGGTGTCAGGAATCTGTCACAGAGGTGAGCTAGCCTGATGTGCTGATCCTGAACTGGCATCGTGACTCGAGGCTGACCAGGGCGTGGACGATCCCTGGTGCTCTCTGTCTGTCTGTAACGCTGACTCAAACGGGAAATGGTCGAATGATGAACACCGAAGTGCCGGGCAACCTCTGCCTGTGTACTTCCGGCACGCAACATCCTGGTGGCCTGTTCACGTTGATTTTGGCTTAGGCGTGGCATCTTCAATAATGACAATTTTCCCATCATTTCCCCCGGGTATTTATAGGCAAGATTGTGTGTGTACAGTGTATGCAAAATTTGTTTGAAAATTAAAGCCTGTCCATGTCATTGACTACCCGAGTCATATTGTACGTTATTGAGTACAACTCCCTTAAATTCTGATTTGAGCACAGATTTGGAACTTATTCGGGCGGAACGAAGTTATTTTTCCATTGTGATATATTTCTTTTCTTCTTGAGATAAACTCAGCACGAATTCAGCAAGTTTTATCAATGTGTGTTTTTAAAGTTACTTAGTGTATAAAAGTTAAAATAAAGGGATTGCATAGAGAGAAAAATTGAAGCCATGCATACATTTGGCAAAGTGCATATGCACAGAATGCCAGAAAATATATAATCAATACAACCATTCAAAACACTGAAGTGATTAACCAAGTCATGCTAAGCCACAAAGGAAATGATCTTTATCTATCCTTTTGAGACCTCTTTTCCAGAACACTATTGTTGCATTTCCATTAAACAGAAGACAGTCATTTGTGTGGAAAGGTTGATTGATTGCCTTGTGATTTTTTTCTGTCATTACTCAAGTATTTTGCACAATATACTGAGTAACCTTCAGTTTACTACACCTAACAATAAAGCCCTTGTCATTTCAGACTGAATTAATGTAGCGCTTGTACATGGAAGAACCCTTTCTTAATTTCATTGCCAAAGAAGTCTGTCTCCAGATGAAGTAATGCAATGTTTTCAGAAAATAAATGATTTTTTTTACAGTAGACAGAAAAATGAAGATTGCTCTCAAGTTAAAACAGGTTGCTCTAATGTTCTTTGTGTATTTATAAGTACTGTATATGTACACTCACCAAATTTATTAGGTACACCTGCACATTTATGCAGTTATCTGAACAGCCAATCATGTGGCAGCAGTACAGTACATAAAATCATGCAGATACAGATTAAGAGCTTCAGTTAATGTTCACATCAAACATCAGAATTGGGGTGGAAGTGATCTCTCTGATGTTAACCATGGCATGGTTTTTGGTGCCAGCTGGGCTGGTTTGAACATTTTAGAAACCGCTGATCTCCTGGGATTCTCACACAGCAGTCTGTAGAGTTTATGCAGAATGGTGGTGGGGGGGATAAGATAAACATCCCGTGTGTGGAGGGTCTGCAGGCTGAAATGCATTGTTAATGAGAGATGAGAGGATAATGATCAGACTGGTCTGCGCTAACGAGGGATATAGTAACTCAAAGAAGCACTCTTTACAACTGTGGTGAATAGAAAATCATTCCAGACTGCACAAAACCTCAAACCTTGACCAAGTTAGCATGTTTTCTCTGTGACTGCCAGGTTAGACTAGCATCAGTTTCAGTAGCTAAAGGCTCATTCAAAACCCACCATACGTGCTACTACAGGCAGTCTATAGTAAAAAAAATTGGCAAAACCGTGCTTGAGACTTGTATGACACTTGCGTGTGTTCAGCACCGTAGAAGGTCGCAGACTGGCTGTGGACACTTTTGGTCCTGCACATGCAAATTCTACAGGTCTTGCAAAAAATCAAGAACACATACACTACGTACGGGACCTGTACTCCTTTTGTACACCTGAACCAAGTCAGCAGCACGGCTAGTAGGGGCTTTTTGCAATGACAGTAAGACGCATGGTCATTGTACGGGTGACGTGCCTCAGAAGTACTACACAAGTGTTCCACACTTGCTATTTGTGTGGTCCCCAAGACAGAAGTACACCTCACTTTCTACCCCCATGTGTGGAGTGCACGCAGCGCATGTGACCCGAGGGGCAAGACTCTGGGTATATTGGGGGAGGAACAAAGGAACTGATCATATAGCATGTAGTATTGTAGAAGGGAAGACCACCTCATTTGCTGTTTGAGTACATGTTAATTTACCATGCAAACACCAAATAATAAAAACATGAGTATAAGGGAATAACACATTTTTTTTTTATATTGTAAAAAATCCCAACGAAATAGCCCAACAGTTTCAGCACTGAAACACACTCACTGATTCTGAACTACTGTCCCGCTCTTACTCCTGCTGAGTGGTGGGAGGGGGTGTTGGGATGTCCTTATCCTCATCACTGAGCATGGCACAATGGCCTGACAGCAATGATGGGATTGCAATGTCCTCACTTCTGGGTGTCATTAGCTGAAACATGCATGAAAGTCAGCGCATATATATATATATATATATATATATATATATATATATATATATTAATTACATAATATAGATACCGAAATGAATGTTTAAAGCATGTGTATTATAGTGCAAGAGGTTTAATTAGTATTTACCTGTGAAAATACCTCCAGCAGGGTGCTGTGCCTTCTGCCGGCTTGAAGGCATACTCTTCCCTGTCCGTGCAGGGCTTGCCAGTGCTGCTACAATCATCAAATTCTTCCTCCTCCTCCCTCTCTGCTGTTTCAGGCTGGGTTACGTCACTTTTGCACACTTCTTGGGTTCCATTTTCTAAACTTTAAACTGAATTTTCAAAAATTTCCCACAAAATATCCAATATTCTTCAGTCGAAAGACAGATGCAGAACGCTGCAGACACACTGATTTTATGTAGGGTGACCAGACGTCCCGGTTTTACCGGGACAGTCCCGATTTTACCGGGACAGTCCCGATTTGGGGTTGTGTGTCCCGAGTCCTGACAAAAGTCTGTCGGGACACGGATATGTCCCGGTTTTTGCCACTCGCGACGTTTGCGACTTCTGCTTCTCCTACTCAAGCGAGTAGGATGCTTCTTTGCTTTGCTCCTGCTTTCTTGATCTTTATTTCTATACTTTACTTTCTCATTGAATTTCCACTATTTTTTTTCTTTCTTTTTTCTCATTTTATTTTTCATCTTTATAAGCTTTTAATTTAATTTTAATTTAATTTCCACTATTTTTTTTCATCTTTATAAGATAAGTTAGTTTTTAATTCAAAATGCCAGGGAGCAAAAAATCCTGCAGAAAATGCATGGAACTAGAACAGAGGATTTCTATTCTGGAATCAAAGATTGATGCTCTGCCAAAGACGGACGAATTAAAAGCGATATATCAGGAAAGAAGTACAGAAACAGTGGCTGAGAATGCAGAGATTGCACTCTGACAGACCGAGGACATTGCAGATCAAGTGGAAGAATTCATCAATCAAGCTGGGCAAAATGTGAGTACAGAAAACTGGCAAATGATAGGTGGTAAGCCCAAAAATAAAAACAGAAGAGTAATTACTTCAACACCAGCTCGTTCTACAAATTACAATTGGATCTACAATCCTATGGAAAATCCACAGCCCATAAGGATTCAGAACAAATTTGAATGCCTCAGGGATGTGGAAGAGGATTTTTCAAGTGGACAAACACATAGTAAAAAGAGATCGCACCAAGATCGAAGAGCTGTGAGAAGAGGCAAAAAGCAGCTCGTAACACCACCTGATCCCACAACCCTTGTTCTTGGTGATTCCACTGTAAGACAATTAAAAGGTTATGGGATGATTATTTGTTGTCTTCCAAATGCATCCGTTTCTGACACCAAAGACAGCATTTTGAAACTCATGTCCGAGCATAAAACTATTAAACGTATTGTTGTGCATGTGGGAGCAAATGATGTTTTCAGAGAACAGCTGTTTGTCCAAGATGATTTCAGAAAACTTTTTTCTGAGCTCTATAAGACTGGAATTCAATCTTTTATCAGTGGCCCACTCCCAGCGAGAGGAAGTTTTGCTTTTTCTCGACTCTTCAGTCTTAACACCTGGCTTGGAAAAACTTGTTTTTCATTTGGTATGAACTTCATAGACAATTTTAACCTTTTCTTGAATCGCAGAGAATTTTACAAGCCAAATAGCACTGAACTCAGCTGGATTGGAGCCAAAGTCTTAGTAGACCATTACAGACTTGCAATCTCTTCTCAGCCAGCATTGAGGAAAACAGTTGATAAGATGTCGCAGACTGACATAGTTACAAAGCCTAAACAATCATCTTTGCAAGTCGTCATCAAGGACACACAGACATCTGACCTGCAAGACTCCCAAAATTCAAAGACAGATGATTCCACTTCCACTCGGATGGATTTCCCAAATAGCATGAAAAAATTGCTCCCAATGGCTACACTCTCTTTTTCCAGCCCAAATCTGTCACGACAAGCAGTGTACCTAGTTCATCAAAATTGTGTTCGCCCAGGACTTTCAGCTGGCTACAAATCTTTTTCACCATCCAAAAGATACATGTCATCTCCAATCCTTTCACCCTCAAACCAAATGGAACATTTAGAAAGTCTTGTTTGATGTACTCTGGGTCCCTGCAAATGGGTCTAGTGTTGAAAACCAGGTGGGACCCAATGTGCCTATGCCACTCTCTATTCCTGTGTTGATAAGAAACAGAAAACATAGAGCACATTTAACCCTGGGGGTGAACCAATCTAATCTCCTTCCTGTTTTAAAACGGCATCAGAGTGCACAAGCAGATATTACTTCTAGACTTTCTGTAAAGCTAGCTCTTCTGAATGTTAGATCACTTTTAAACAAATAATTTTTAATTAATGATCTTATTTGCAAACACAATCTTGATTTTTTGCTTCTAACTGAAACCTGGCTGGATCAAGCAAATAGTGCTACCACCCTTATTAAAGCAGCTCCCCCAAATTTTAATTTTTTGAATGTTACCTGACAAGGGAAAGGTGGAGGGATCGCAAATATATTCAAAGTCTCTTTTCAATGTAAACAATCCTCACTTGGTGATTTTATGTCCTTTGAACACTTATGTGCACTTGTTACATGCTCTCCTAACATATTATTATTAACTATTTATAGGCCTCCGAGACATTCAGCCAAAGTCTTTCTTGAAGAGTTTGGTGAACTGTTATCAGTCATTTGCTTAGAGTTTGATTGTCTTATAATATCTGGGGATTTTAACTTGCATGTAGATAATACTGATAACATTTATGCCAAAGAACTACTTGCAATTATTGACAACTTCAACCTAGTACAACATGTACAGGGGCCGACCCACTCTCGTGGTCATACTCTTGACCTCGTCATCACAAAGGGTCTTACTGTTTCTAATACTGTTGTTGACCTGGCCTTATCCGATCATTTCTGTGTTTTCTTTGATGTTTCTATGTCTCCTCACATTCAGAACAGCTCAACGACTATAGGTAGGAGAGTCATAAAAGACAACACATGTGCTCTCTTTGAGCAAGCTCTCTCTCAGAACTCAACCAAAATGTCAGACTCTGTAGATGATTTACTGGAATTTTTTAATTTAAATATGACCCAAATTATGGATGATATTGCTCCATTCAAAATCAAAAGAGTCAATGATAAGCAGAAAGCACCATGGAAGCAGTACCTGGCTGTTAATCTGCTAAAGAGAGAATGTAGAAAAACTGAAAGAAAATGGCGCAAATATAAACTTCACATCCATTATCAAATCCATAAAGAGATGCTTTGTAATTATAATTATGAAATTCATAAAGCAAGACAGTCTTTCTTCTCCAACATCATCAGCAGGAATATGAACAATGCCCGTGTGCTATTTTCAACAGTAGAGAAGCTAACTAATCCCCCACCACAATTAGCACCTGAACTTCTCTCAGTTAATAAATGCAATGAGTTTGTATTCTTTTTCAAAGGTAAAATTGATAAAATATGGCAGAATATTCCCCATAATATATCTCAGTTGCAAAAAATTGAAAAACTGCAATCACCAATGACACAGACAGATAACTTCAACACAATGTCAGAATTTTGTTTAATTGATTATGAGACTCTTGAAAAAACTGTACAGAATCTCAGTTCCTCAGCATCTGAATTGGACATTCTGCCCACCAACTTTTTTAAGTCTGTTCTTCATCTTATAATTACAGATGTGCTTCAAATTATAAATACATCCCTGGAGACTGGCGTTGTTCCTGTGTCCCTAAAAAAAGCCGTTGTAAAGCCCCTTCTTAAAAAAAATAATCTGGATCCTTCAGTATTAAATAACTACAGGCCAATATCAAATTTACCATTCATCGGGAAAATCCTTGAAAAAATTGTCTTCAATCAATTAACTGCCTTCTTGATATCAAACAGCCATTTTGATAATTTTCAGTCAGGATTTCGTGCCAATCATAGCACTGAAACAGTGCTGATTAAAGTTATAAATGACATATGTCTTAATACTGATGCAGGCAAAACATCGGTCCTGGTATTACTGGACCTCAGTGCAGCTTTTGATACTGTTGATCACAACATACTGCTATATCGACTTGAACACTGGGTTGGATTGACTGGTAAAGTTATCAATTGGTTAAATTCATACTTAAAAGATAGAAGCTTCTTTGTTACCCTGGGAAATTGTTCCTCAACGTCAATGTCCTTGACCTGTGGTGTCCCACAGGGGTCGATTCTTGGACCATTACTTTTCAACCTTTATATGCTCCCACTTGGGCAAATTATCAATAAAAATTCAATTTTGTATCACTGCTATGCAGATGACACCCAAATTTATTTTGCTCTATCACCTAATGATTATGCCCCCCTTGAATGTCTCTACCAGTGTATCGATCAAATCAATAGCTGGATGTCACAAAATTTTCTTCAGCTGAACACAGATAAAACAGAAGTAATTCTATTTGGAAAAAAGATGAAAGACTCAGGATTACCACTATTCTTGACACAAAAGGGATGAAAACTAAAGAAATGGTTAAAAATCTTGGTGTTTTCATTGACAGCGAGCTAAACTTTGACAGTCACATGAAAGCAATCACTAAAACGGCATTTTATCACCTAAAAAACATTTCCAAACTAAGAGGACTTATGTCAAAAAATGATGTGGAAAAACTAATACATGCCTTCATCTCTAGTATGGTTGATTACTGCAATGGCCTTTTCACAGGCCTGCCAAAAAAGACCATCAAACGACTTCAGCTGGTTCAAAATGCAGCGGCTAGAGTTCTCACATGAACAAAAAGAACAGAGCACATTACTCCAATTCTAAGGTCCCTTCACTGGCTTCCAGTAAGCTACAGAATTGACTTTAAAGTATTGCTGCTGGTATACAAATCTCTAAATGGTACAGGGCCCAATTACCTCTTTGATATGTTGCAGCGGCCAAACCCAATCAGATCTACCAGATCAAAACAGAAAAATTTACTATTAAAACCAGTTGTTAAAACAAAGTATGGTGAAGCAGCTTTTAGTTATTATGCAGTACAGCTATGGAACCAACTGCCAGAGGACATTAAAAATGCTCCTGCTGTTGGCAGTTTCAAATCTAGGTTAAAGACCAAGCTGTTTTCAGATGCTTTCTGTTAAATAATTAATATTGTCTTCTTTACATTTTTTATAATCTTTACTTTCTCTGCATGTTTTAAATTTACTTTAACTTTAACTTTATTCTATTTTATTCTTTATACTATTCTGCTGGTTTATTTTTTCTCCTCCTATTTGAACTACTACTTCATTGTATTATTTTATTTCTACTATTGTTTAATTCTTATTATTTTCTTTTAATTCTTTTAATTCTTTTAATTAATTGTTTTAGAATAAAAATAAAATTATTTTATGTAATTTTATTTCTCTATTGTTTACTGTTTTTGTTTTTACTTCTGTAAAGCACATTGAACTGCCATTGTGTATGAAATGTGCTATATAAATAAACTTGCCTTGCCTTGCGAATGAGCAGCGTGGGAATCATTAGCGGAGAAATGTCTGCATTTACTACTTTGATGAATTGACAGGAATCGCAAACTTTCCTGGTTACTGCCCCCTGGCCCTGTGGCATGGGTGTTTATTTAGCCACATTATTCCAGACAACAGAACGTGTTGCCATGCAACAATAAAATAAACATTAACTGGCGCGAACGTTCTTTGTCTAGCAGCTAGCAGCAGTAATGCTGCAGCAATTATGCCGAATAGAAAATGTACCTTTTCCAAAGATTTACAGGGCACCTACCCCTTCCTCCGAGAGGTGCAGAACAATGCGCACGAAGCCTACTGCACACACTGTAAGTGCTTTGTTCCTGTACTGAGTTGGGTACCCTATGTTGCAAATGCTGTGCGCGCCTGTGGGGGCTTTCCTCGGGCTGTCGCCCCTCTCCTCCTTTATTGCTGAGAGAGGCCCTTCATATAATCTTTTTTTATTCACCTTGTTATCCCGAGATAACGACATAATTAATTCAGGATCTCGAGAAAACAACACAACTAATTCGAGATCTCGAGAAAAAAAAAACGTTATTCCGAGATAACGACATAATTAATTCAGGATCTAGAGGAAACAACACAACTAATTTGAGATCTCGAGAAAATAAAAGAGTTATTTCGAGATCTCGAGAAAACAAAACAATTATTTCATGATCTCAGCTGGATCACTGTATCTCCGTCGGTAGAGACGAAGCCGGGCCAGTCTTCTGCGGAGGTGCCGCGGACTAATTTTGAAATTATCCCTTATTAAAAGACTTAATGCAATCTCTCCCTGTGTCAACCCCTGATCAAAATATTGCCTTATTAGGTGATCGATTTTTCCAGACATTCTAATGACCAAAGTTGCATCTATACAGAATGAGAAATAGCCCAAAGTCAGCATATCACAAATCTCTTGGCGTACCTGAATGAACCATTTCTCAGCTGTTTACTCGAGATCATGAAATAATTGTTTTGTTTTCTCGAGATCACGGAATAATTGTTTTGTTTTCTCGAGATCTCGAAATAACGGTTTTGTTTTCTCAAGATCTCGAATTAGTTGTGTTGTTTTCTTGAGATCCTGAATTAATTATGTCGTTATCTCGGAATAACAAGGTGAATAAAAAAAAGGATTATATGAAGGGCTTCTCGCGGCTTCCGTAGTATATATTCTCAAATCACTTGTCTCTTTTTTGTTTCTGTTTAACGTACCATTCTGACAGTTTGGCCATATTGAACAGCTTCCATTAAAGTGTTCACTTTTGTACACATCTTCTTGCTTTATTCATTCAGTTGTGGGGAATGGTTAGTAAGGTTGATTCTGACCTAGGCTATGTTGAGGTCACATATCTACTTTTTAAGTTCATGCTATAGTGCATACAAGTTTAGAGATATAGCCTACATGTGCATATGCATTCTTCATGTTCTCACAAACAGGTGAAATAAATCAGTTTAAATTTGGCCTATGGACATAGCCTGGCCTATTCTCAGCCATTACAAAATCTGTTGTCTGACCATAATTTAACTGATCTGTATACCACTATGCTACTAGATAACAAAATGCCTGTTTGTTTTATTTCATGTGAGATGTTGATAAATGTGAGCTTCAACAAAATGATAAGAGCACCTCTCTGAGTGTCACGTTTACGTAAAAAAAAGGTGTGCGAGCACGAGCATGCTCGTGCGCAAAAGTGTCCCGGTTTCAGACTAGGGAAATCTGGTCACCCTAGTTTTATGCCCACTCCTAGCTTATGAGTGACTGTCATGTGCTAAATCACGTGCATCACACATGCAGCCCGAACTCGTAGCACAGGAAACTGGTAAAATGCAAGTCACATGCACATCATACATATGCTTTCCATGGGCTAACAGCGCAATTTTTCCCATGCCTCGAGGAAGTCAGGCATGCAACCTATACTTGACAAGTACTTTGCCTGTACTCCTCCCCCAAACTTTCCCCCGGGTTCACCGTGACCCTGCAGCACGGCTGCGAGCTACCAAACCCTGCAACCTGTGCATGTCCAAAACACTTACGGCGGGTTGTGAGTGAGGCTTAAAGTAACTGGCGAGATAGCAAGTCAAATATTGCAAACTACAGCATGATGTCTTCAGGCACAATGGCATAGTTTTTAAAAAAACAGTGGTTTTAGAAGAGTACTAAAAAAAACAAACAAAAAAAAAGTTACTTTTCACGTCAAATGAGATTAACCTAATTTAATTATTTAAATACTTGAGAATTCTTAATAGCAGCTTTTTACCTTCACTGGATACTTCCATTTTTAATTGAGAGAGTGACATCATTTGTACGTTCCCTGAAAGTTTTTTTTTAATCTATCGTTCTGTCCATTCTTGGTTTTTAAATGCATGATTAAAAAAAAAAAACAAGAGAAAGGCAGTGGCATAAAAAAAGGCCAAAACTGCAGTGTCTTGCAAAAGTATTCGTCCTCCTTGGTGTTTGTCCTGTTTTGTTGCATTACAAGATGGAATTAAAATGGATTTTTGAAGCATTAGCACAATTTGACTTACACAACATGCCTACCACTTAAAGTGCAAACTTTTATTATGACAAGCAATAATTAAGATGAAAAGACAAATCTGGAGTGTGCATAGGTATTCACCCCCTTTCATATGAAACCCCTAAATAAGAGCTGGTCTAACCAATTCACTTAATAAGTCACATAATTAGTTGATTAAGATCAAAGTTGGGCAGCACGGTGGTGTAGTGGTTAGCGCTGTCACCTCACAGCAAGAAGGTCCGGGTTCGAGCCCCGTGGCCGGCGAGGGCCTATCTGTGCAGAGTTTGCATGTTCTCCCCGTGTCTGCGTGGGTTTCCTCCGGGTGCTCCGGTTTCCCCCACAGTCCAAAGACATGCAGGTCATCATCATCATCATCAACTTTTATTCCAGACTCAAGGTCCAATTTCAAAAAGACACACAAGCACACATACCAATATAATAAAAAAGAAAGATAATAATAATAATAATAATAATAATAAAAAGAATAACACATTACATAGACAAACAGAAACACACTTATAAAAGACACTTGTACCAGTGTTTCCACATGAATGACTGGTATCGCACAGCACTTAGAGCAGGGTTTGATAGCAGCATAATAATTTGGTTACATGAACCAGCCAATCTGCAGATAAATGTATACATTACATTTCTCAACAATGCATGGAATGTGTTGACCCCTACACCACAAAACAGTTCACTTGCACTGCTCCACCTGGCCTTCTTAAGCATAATGTGCAACCCATCATTATAAGCAACTTGAAGTTTCTGAAGACTACCCTTTTTATACTTTGCCCATAAGGGGGCAGTATACAGAGGGGTGCAATATGCCTTGAACAGGCTAATTTTGACATTATCAGTGCACCAGTGGAACCTCCTTACCAGCATGTTAGCTTGTGCATATAACATGTGACATTGCCTATAGATGTCATCATCATCACACATTTGGTCATTAATTATATGTCCCAAATATTTTGTTTTGTTACTTACAGGTAAAGCCTGCCCTGCCAGATAAAAAGAAGGAAAAGTGAGATCCTTATCCCCCTTGCTTTTACATATTAGGACAACACTTTTTTTGCAGTTGTATTTAACATCAAAAGTCAACCCATAATTAGAACATAAATTTAGCATTTCTTGAAACCCAGTACTGCTGGGGGAGAAGATGGCTAAATCATCAGCATACATAAGATGGTTTACCAGTGTATTGCCAACCATGCATCCTGTCCTACAGGCCCTCAGTTGTTCAGACAGGTCATTCATATAAATATTGAATAGAGCAGGTGAGAGTAACCCACCCTGTCGAACCCCATTACCCACGCCAAACGGTGTAGAGAGTACCTCCCCCCATTTGACCTGCATGGTCTGGTTAGCGTACCAGTATGATAGAATCCTAATTATACTGTTGGGGACACCCCTCTGTCTGAGCTTTAAAAACAATTTAAAATGATTGACTCTATCAAATGCCTTAGAAGCGTCAATAAAACAAATTAAAATGGAGGAATTCTGTGTTCTATACATCTCCACCATCTCCTTAAGAGCATAAATACATTGATCAGTGCCATGCATCGGCTTAAAGCCAAATTGATTATCTGTAGTGTCAATATAGCTACTAAGTCTGTCCAGCAAGATTCTTTCCAGCACCTTGGATAACACACTGGCTAGTGCAATTGGTCTATAGTTATCCAAGCTCCCCACCTTGCCCGCCTTGTCCTTGATAACAGGCACCAGTGTAACAGACAACATAGAATGTGGCAAAATACCATGAGTCATGAGCCCTGTAAGGCAGATTGCAAGAAGAGTTGCAGCCCTAGGGGTAGCAAGCTTGAGGTGCTCAGCAGTGATCTGATCCTGCCCACTTGCTTTATCATCAGCTAGCTGTGTGATTGCATGCTGGACCTCCCTACATGTAATTCCCACTGTATCACTATTAGCAATATGGTCCACTATGTATACATCACTCTTAACACAGTTAAATAGTTCAGAGTAATGTTGCTTCCACAACTCCGCTATCTTGCTGGCCCCAGACACCCCTTCTATGGAACACGATAGTGGTGTACTGACCCGATTTATATTCTTCACCTCCTTCCAGAATCCAGTAACATCTTTACCAAGAAGTTTCTCAGCCATAGCGTCTGCTCTCATTGCTTGCTCATGCTTACTGATATAACGAATTGCATATTTATACCTAGCATTTGTATACTTTTTATGGTCCAAGGCCGGCCCGTCTCTGGGCCTACCTGCCATGACCCAGGCCTTATATGCATTCTTGGCTTCTGCATGGAAAGCACTCATATACTTGTTCCACCCTGGCTTACTGTTCTGTCTTTTATTAGAACAAGTAAAGAAAGGCCTACTGGCTTCATACAATGCTCTTGTAATGGAATTATACATACTACACAGGTCTTCACGATGAGAGCTATCATTACAATTTACATTGGAAAACAGAATTGCATCTCTAGGTAAAAATATGTTTTAAAAGAATATCAGTTCTCTCAGAGTATGATAATACATCTTCTCTTGTGAGCTTAGTCCAGTCCAGCCTAGCATGAGAATCACTGTTTGCTTCTTTTGACAATTCCGGGAGATTATCACCATCAATTACCATAACAAAAGGGATATGAACAGTCATTGTAGCTTCATAAACAATCTCCATTGATGTTATTCCAGTATGTGCATCAGCAGTGCTAATGCAGTGGTCAAGCCATGATGTAGAATGCCAGGCCTCACTAATGTAGGAGTAGCTTCCTGCAGGAAGGAGTTTATGGCTGGATATTACAAGATTATTGTCATCACAAAATTGCAACATGTGCTTGGCAAATAGGGAGCCTTGATCTGACAAGTCAGCGTTCATATTTCCAACTATAAACACACTTGTGAATGAACTGACAGAAATAAAAGAATTAATAAATGCAAGCCTATTCAAGTATTCATCCTCGTTTTTCTGTGACTCATAGGGTGTGTACACATTAAGGATGACAAAGTCTTTGTTATTCATTCTTATCTGAACAGCAATGCACCAGTCAGCTTCCAGTCTAATAACCTTAATGATGGTGTCCAACTTTTTATGCCACATGATGGCCACTCCCCCTGCTATTCTTCCTCTTACTATTCCCATTGATAGGTCCGTGGTAGACTCACCCGCGCCATGAAAGTTGTCATTAAAAGAGTTTAATTGTCCTAGGTCTTGTTTAGATAAAAACGTTTCTTGTAAACATAAAATGTCACAACTATGCCGCAGTTTGTCAACCACAGCACGTCGGGCTTTGTCACCTGCGCTGTTGCCCAAGCGTAGCCCACGACAGTTATATGATCCAACTCTCATACAGTTTATTTGCCCAGTGTGGGAGCAGCCCCACTCAGAACACTGGAGTCAGAGAGAGGCCTTACTATGCTAGCCCCCACTCCATCCGCTTTGCGTGGCTCATAATATCGCCTCACAACAGAGCCTTCCGGCCAAAGATCTGGATTGTACATTTCCTCAACTTCATTGCATTCTGCAGACACTTTAAACGAGCTGTATCTATTGCCCGCAGTGACAATGCATTGACAGTTCACGCTGCGGCCAAGTTGGCCACTCGAGTATTTAGCCAGGGTCTCTGCATTAAGGTCCGGTGAAAATTTAGTAGCAAAAACACTTACTAGTTTAGTGCGGATCAATCTGATATTCCCTTGCGCCCCAGTGCCAACAATAGGCTTAGACGTCTTCCGTTCGGGTCTCCCAGCATGATTTTTCTGCGGTCGGCCCCTTTTCACCACACCGCTCCAGTCTGGTGAATTAACCTTAATCCCTCCTGGAGTCGGGCATACACGAGCGGTGGTCCCACTCCTCGTCCCTTCCTTGCCACAGATGCCCCCGTCGCCTGAGGTCAAGCCAGTGCGAGGGGATTCAGGCCCGCGAACACAGGTGGGTTTCGCCGGAGAGCCAGAAGCGCACCCCATCGTCATCTCCTTCTCCCCCGATGAGACATCTAGTCCTCCGTCGCTGCTCACTCCCAACCGGCGCTCCACAGCATTAACTCGATGGCCTATGGACTCAGTCATAGCCCGCAGGTTCTCGCCAGGGTCTGCCTGGACTGCAACTCCTTGTCTCAGCGTGGAGATCTCACTGTGTAGCCGCTCCATCTTAGTGAGCAAGCTTGACACATCCAAGCTATTAAATGTCACTGGTGGCAACTCGTCAAGGTAGTGGGAGACAAATCTCGGAATTTTATCTCCACACTCATTCAATAGTTTTAAGCAGCTTTTGATGTTGTTAGCATCCTTCTGGTTGCCTTTGTGTTGCACACACTGCTGCTTGGTATCAGGGCAGAGTTCAAACAAAGTCCTTTTAGAAGACTCAATCCACTCTGAGTTGAATGTGCTTGACGCTATAAGGACGAGTTCATCCTGAGTCATCATTTTAATTGTAACCACAAGGAAATTAAGGAACTCGTCCTCAACGATAACTTGTCCATCAATGGTCATATAAATTGTGGGTTTTTCTCAAGGCCGGAGCCTAAAGCCAGGAGCTATCAGGCCATGCTCACAGTCATCCGCCATCTTGTCATATGAGCAATCGCGTTAGGTTAACTGGTGACTCTAAATTGACCGTAGGTGTGAATGAGTGTGTGAATGGTTGTCTGTGTCTATGTGCCAGCCCTGTGATGACCTGGTGAATTGTCCAGGGTGTACCCCACTTTTCACCCGTAGTCAGCTGGGATAGGCTCCAGCTTGCCTGCGACCCTGTAGAACAGGATAAAGTGGCTAGAGATAATGAGATGAGATCAAAGTTATGCCCAGTCTAGGGGACCTGAGACACAACATGAAAAGTACCCATCTTCCTCATGTCCCAAGCAGCCATATATCACAATAAGCTCTGATTTGTAATTGGATATTTATTTTTACTGTTAGAGAAAATATGAGTAAAACAAAAGAATGTCTTCAGGGTGGACCAAGGCCAAAACAATAAATAAAAGTCAACCTAACTTAAGAAGTACTGTTCATCTAACACAAACAAAAACTGAAAGACAAAAGACTTACCTCCCTAACTAATGAAACAGGAGAAAACAGGGTTAACAAAAATGGCAGCCCACCCCTACTAACTTAACAGAGGAAAAGATCATAACCAAGGATCTAAAACACAACACTGCTGGTTGGGAAAAGAGAAAGATGAGTTGCTATGTTGGCCTCTTTTATAGGACTCTCCCAGCACAGCAGCCAATCACAGATGGAGCTGGAGAGCAATCCACCCAATCCAGAACTGATTCCAGCACACAGACAAACACACACCACACACACACCTGTGTACATGATTTACAAACATGAGCAGCACCAAAAAAAAAAAAAAAGACACTTGATGACCTCAGTCATAACAAAAGTGCCACATGAGCTGTCACATGATGTCTGTATAAAGCAACCTGTTCTGGAAGGGCCCTGACTCTGCAACACGACTAAACAAACAACATGAAAACCAAGAAGCACTCCAAACAGGTCAGAGACAAAGTTGTGAAGAAGTATGGATCAGGGTTGGATTATTAAAAATATCCCAAACTTAGAATATCCCACGGAGCACCATAAAATCCATTTGTGGCAGCGGGGGCGTGGTCAAGCGCCGGTCTGTGACAGGAGGGCGGAGTCAGGGAAGGTAAGTGGCAGAATCACTACACCTGACGTCAATTAACCTGTGTTTGTGTGTGTCTTCCTAGTGACCGCGCCCTATTTAAAGAGGGAGAGCTGAGAGCAGAGGAGAGCTCATCCCCGAACAAGACGCCAGTCGTGTGTGCGTCTATAGCAGTAAAGATTGTTACACTGAAAAGTAGAGCAATAAATGCCATTTTTGAACCTGATCTCTGTCCTGCCGTCCTCTGTGCTCCACCCACCCATACGAACTGCTACAGTGGTGCTGAAACCCGGAACAGTGGAGCACCAGCCGAGCAGCCCCATGGAGTCCTCCCCGTTCGCCGACCTGGTCCACGCCCTCGCCACGGCCCAGCAAAGCCAGCATCAGGCACTCGTCACCTTCCGGAAGGAGCAAGAGCGGTGCTTTGAGGCCCTGGTGCTGGCCCAACAAGAAGATCGCGAGGCGTTCCGGCACCTCCTCGCGTCGGCGGGGTCCACCAGCGCTCCTACCGTGGGCCTGTCTCCCCTCACCGTCACCAAGATGGGCCTGCAGGACGACCCTGAGGCGTTCATCACGCTCTTTGAGCAAGTCGCCGAAGCCTCGGGGTGGCCGATGGAGCAGCGCGCGGCGCGCCTCCTCCCCCTGCTAACAGGAGAGGCACAGCTGGACGCGCTACAGCTCCCCGCCGACCGCCGGCTGGCCTACGCTGACCTCCGCCAGGCCGTCCTCCAGCGCGTGGGGCGCACCCCAGAACAGCAGCACCAGCGCTTCCGCACGTTGCGCTTGGAGGAAGTTGGCCGGCCGTTCGCGTTTGGCCAGCAGCTCTGGGACGCCTGCTGGCGGTGGTTGAGGGCCGACAACCACGATGCCGAGGGAATCATTGACCAGGTGGTGCTGGAACAGTTCATCGCTCGCTTGCCAGCAGGAACCACAGAGTGGGTCCAGTGCCACCGCCCGGCGTCGCTGGATCAGGCAGTCGAGCTGGCGGAGGACAATTTGGCGGCTGTCCCAGCGGCAGGACAGCAGACGGCATCGTCTCTTCTCTCCTCTTCTCTCTCTCTCTCCCCCTCCTCCTGTGTCCTGTCCTCGCCCCATTCCCCCACCGCGGAGGCGGGGGCCGGCGCCACCCCAGCTGGCCCGCCGCACCCGTGGTGCCCTCCCGTTTCTCCCTTCTGTGTCTGTCTCTCCCCCACCTCAGGTGAGTGAGCCCCAGAACACCGGTGCAGAGGGAAAGCCCGGGCCGGTTTGCTGGCACTGCGGGGAGCCGGGCCACCTTCAACAGCAGTGCACGGCGATGGAAGTGGGCGCGGTGGTTCGGATCCCCGATGCGCCAGAGGCTGCCCTCGATCGGGCCGGAGCGTATCGCATACCGGTGAGTATCCAAGGGGATACATATCAGGCTTTGGTGGATTATGGTTGTAACCAGACCTCAATTCTCCAAAGCCTGCTGCAAAATGAGGCATTGGGGGAGCACAGGGGGTGAAGGTGTTGTGTGTGCACGGGGATGTTCACAGCTACCGTTTGGTGTCAGTCCACATTTTTTTCCGAGGGGAAAAATTTATAGTGAAGGTGGCGGTTAATCCTCGCCTTACCCACTCTATAATTTTGGGGACTGATTGGCCGGGATTTCCGGATTTAATGACATGCTTAGTAAAGAGTGGGTCCTGCCATTTGACAGGGGGAGGTCCCGGTGTCGCTTTGGTGGGAGCAGCTGTCACAGAGCCGTCTACGTCATCTCCGCGCCAGAGTGAGGAGCCGCCGGCTCCTCCTCTCTCTATTGGGGAATCCCTCGCGGATTTCCCATTAGAACAATCGTGAGACGAGACTCTGCGACATGCATTTGACCAAGTGAGAGTAATCGATGGTCAAACGCTCCAGCCGAACGCCACCCCGTCCTTCCCCTACTTCACGATTATGAAGGATAGGTTATACCGAGTGACGCAGGACACTCAAACTAAAGAGCGAGTCGCGCAGCTTTTAATTCCAAAGAGCCGCCGGGAATTGGTATTCCAGGCGGCTCACTTTAATCCCATGGCTGGACACTTAGGGCAGGATAAGACACTAGCCCGAATAATGGCCTGATTCTATTGGCCGGGGATTCGTGGCGATGTTCGTAGGTAGTGTACAGCATGCCGCGAATGCCAGTTAGTAAATCCAGCGGCCATTCCAAAAGCGCCTTTGCGCCCTCTTCCATTGATCGAGACCCCGTTTGAGAGAATTGGGATGGATCTCGTCGGGCCATTAGATCGGTCAGCACAAGGGTACCGCTTTATATTAGTTCTGGTGGACTATGCAACGCGATACCCGGAAGCAGTGCCTCTGCGCAATATCTCAGCACGCAGTATTGCTGAGGCACTCTTCCGCGTCATCTCCCGAGTCGGAATCCCGAAAGAGATTTTGACTGATCAAGGCACTACATTTATGTCACAAACACTGCGTGAACTGTATGGGTTATTGGGGATTAAGCCGATCCGCACCAGTGTGTATCACCCACAAACGGACGGTTTAGTGGAACGGTTCAACCGCACCCTCAAAAATATCATTAAAAAATTCGTAAGTGAGGACGCACGTAATTGGAATAAGTGGCTCGAGCCCTTGTTGTTCTCAGTGCGAGAGGTTCCCCAAGCCTCCACGGGGTTCTCCCCGTTTGAATTATTATATGGGCGTAAGCCGCGCGGCATCCTAGACATGCTGCGGGAAAATTGGGAGGAAGGACCTTCATAAAGCAAGAACGAAATTCAATACATTATGGACCTGCGCGCAAAACTCCACACGCTCACCCACCTAACCCAGAAGAATTTGCGGCAGGCCCAGGAACGGCAAGCCTGCCTGTACAACAAGGGTACGCGCCTTAGGGAGTTCACACAGGGAGATAAGATACTCGTACTGTTGCCCACGTCGAGCTCCAAATTGATCGCCACGTGGCAAGGACCCTTTGAGGTCACACGGTGAGTCGGGGACATCGACTATGAGGTAAGGCGAATGGACAGGGGTGGGGTGCTACAGATTTACCACCTCAATCTGCTTAAACTCTGGAATGAGGAGGTCCCCGTGGCGTTGGTGTTGGTGGTTCTGGAGAAGGCGGAGCTGGGGCCGGAGGTTCAAAAAGGGGCATTGACATCACATACCTCTCCGGTCCCCTGTGGAGACCACCTCTCCCCGACCCAACTCACGGAGGTCGCCCAGTTGCAGACCGAGTTTTCGGATGTGTTCTCGCCCCTGCCCCGTTGCACTAACTTCATAGAGCACCACATAGAGACGCCCCTGAGGGTAGTAGTGCATAGCCGCCCTTACAGACTACCCAAACACAAAAAAAAGGTGGTTCGGGAGGAACTTGAGACCATGCTCAAAATGGTCATCGTCGAGGAGTCCCACAGTGACTGGAGCAGCCCGGTGGTCTTGGTAACCAAGGCCGACAGGTCGGTCCGGTTCTGTGTGGACTACAGGAAAGTCAACGCAGTGTCTAAATTCGATGCGTACCCAATGTCTCGTATTGATGAGTTGCTTGATCGACTCGGCACGGCTCGCTTTTATTCGACACTGGATTTGACGAAGGGATATTGGCAGATCCCCTTGACTCCCCTATCCCGAGAAAAAAACGGCCTTTTCCACACCGTTTGGTTTACACCAATTCGTCACCCTTCCGTTTGGGCTGTTTGGGGCACCCGCTACGTTTCAGCAGCTGATGGATAGAGTCCTCCGCCCCCATGCCACTTATGTGGCCGCGTATCTAGATGATATTATCATCTATAGTAATGACTGGCCGAGGCACCTTGAACATCTGAGGGCCGTCCTTAGGTCGCTGAGGCGAGCGGGGCTCACAGCCAACCCAAAGAAGTGTGTGATTGGGCGGGTGGAAGTACGGTATCTGGGCTTCCACTTGGGCAACGGGCAGGTGCATCCCCAAATTAATAAGACGGCAGTGACTGCGGCCTGCCCGAGGCCCAAGACCAAAAAGGGGGTGAGACAGTTCCTGGGGCTGGCTGGCTATTACCGTAGGTTTATACCTAATTATTCGGACATCACCAGCCCGCTGACTGATCTCACTAAAAAGGGGGCCCCAGATCCGGTCCAGTGGACAGAGCAATGCCAGCAGGCTTTTTCAGAGGTAAAGGCTGCACTGTGTGGGGGGCCACTTCTATACTCCCCTGACTTTTCTCTCCCCTTTGTGTTGCAGACCGATGCATCGGACAGAGGGCTGGGGGCAGTTTTGTCCCAGGAGGTGGAGGGGGAGGACCGGCCCGTCCTCTACATCAGTAGGAAGCTGTCACTGCGTGAGGGGTGCTACAGCACCATTGAAAATGAGTGTCTGGCGATCAAGTGGGCAGTCCTCGCCCTCCGTTACTACCTGCTGGGGCGCCCTTTCACCCTCTGTTCGGACCACGCGCCCCTCCAGTGGCTCCACCGCATGAAGGATACCAACACGCGGATCACCCATTGGTATCTAGCACTACAACACTTCAACTTTAAGGTGGTCCACAGGCCGGGGGCGCAGATGGTCGTGGCGGACTTCCTCTCCCGTCAAGGGGGGGGGGAGTCGGCTGCCGGACGGACGGCTGCCCGGCCTGAGTCGGGCGGTGGGGGTATGTGGCAGCGGGGGCGTGGTCAAGCGCCGGTCTGTGACAGGAGGGCAGAGTCAGGGAAGTTAAGTGGCAGAATCACTACACCTGACATCAATTAACCTGTGTTTGTGTGTGTTTTCCCAGTGACCACGCCCTATTTAAAGAGGGAGAGCTGAGAGCAGAGGAGAGCTCATCCCCGAACAAGACGCCAGTCGTGTGTGCGTCTATAGCAGTAAAGATTGTTACACTTAAAAGTAGAGCAATAAACGCTATTTTTGAACCCGATCTCTGTCCTGCCGTCCTCTATGCTCCACCCACCCATACGAACTGCTACACCATTATAGCAAAACGGAAAGAATATGATACCATTACAAACCTGACAAGAGAAGGCCGCCCACCAAAACTCACAGACCACACAACTAGGGCATTAATCAGAGATGCAAAAAAAGACACCAAAGATAACACTGAAGGAGCTGCAAAGATCCACAGTGGAGATGGGAGTATCTGTCCATAGGACTACCTTAAGCCATACACTCCACAGAGTGGGGCTTGATGGAAGAGTGACCAGAAAAAAAGACATTGTTTAAGAAAACACATTTGGAGTTTGCCCAACAGCATGTGGCAGACTCCCCAAACACATGCAAGAAGATTCTCTGGTCAAATGAGACAAACACTTATCTTTTTGCCCATCATGGGAACTGCCATGTGTGGCGAAAACCCAACACCCTGAGAACACCATTGCTACAGTGAAGCATGGTGGTGGCAGCATCATGCTGTGGGGATATTTTTCATCTGCAGGGACAAGAAAGCTGATCAGGACTGAAGGAAAGATGGATGGTACTAAGTACAGGGCAATTCTGGAGGAAAACCTGTTAGAGTTGGCCAGAGGTTTAAGACTGGGACAAAGATTCACGTTCCAGCAGGACAATGACCCTAAACAGACTGCTAAAACTACACTGGAGTGGTTTAAAGAGAAACATTTAAATGTCTTAGAATGGCCTAATCAAAGCCCAGACCTCAATCCAATTGAGAATCTGTGACATAACTTGAAGATTGCTGTATGAGTGATTCCACGCTTATGGGTACTGAAATGGGGACATGAACTTATTTTTAAAAATTCACCTAAAACCATTCCTTTTTTTTTACCATCAGGTCACAAAACATGTAATCTTTAATGAATGATATGTTAAAAGATAACTTTAATTTTCTGAGATGTAATAAAAACATATTTATATGCCAAAGTCAGAACGTAACAGAAGTGTTGTGGACATATATATTCTCAATTTTAACAATGTAGAATTACTTTTTGAAACATAGGAAGGTGATGTTTTAGCAAATATAATTAATAAACATGTGTAGTAGAATAAACATACACATTCTTTCAATAAGATTAACATGGTATATAGCTAGATTGTAATTAATTTGTAACAGACGCGAGATGGACAATCGTAACAGAAGTAATGTAACAGACATCATTTTGGAACTCATAGGCTTGACTTTGGCATATAAATATGTTTTTATTACATCTCAGAAAATTAAAGTTATCTTTTAACATATCATTCATTAAAGATTACATGTTTTGTGACCTGATGGTAAAAAAAGAAATGGTTTTAGGTGAATAAGTTCATGTCCCCATTTCAGTACCCATAAGCGTGGAATCACTCGTATACCAATGCAACCCATCTGACTTGAAGGAATTGGAGCAATTTTGCCTGAAGGAATGGGCAAAAATCCCAATGGCTAGATGTGCTAAGCTAATAGATACATACCCCAAGAGACTTGCAGATGTAATTGTAGCAAAAGGTGGCTATACAAAGTATTGACTTCTTGGGGGTGAATACCTATGCACACTCCAGATTTCTGTTTTTTCATCTTAATTATTGTTTGTGTGACAATAAAACAATAATTTTCACCTTTAAAGTGGTAGGCATGTTGTGTAAATCAAATGGTGCTAACCCCTCAAAAACGCGTTTTAATTCCAGCTAGTAATGCAACAAAACTGGACAAACATGAATGGGGGATGAATAATTTTGCAAGACACTGGAAACATAGTAAGTGCTTGTACTCAGGAGTATTACAAGTAATTGGAGTCTGAGGCTAAGACTCAAAAGAAAGCACAGAGAGATAATTAATATCTATATAATACAATGTACATATACAGATATGGTCGGAAATTTACAGACACATCATGAATATGAATGTGAGGGCAATATTGGGCTTTCAATTATTTCTTGGAACTATTCATTTTCTGGGGAAATATGATTAGCCAATGTAAACATTTAATGAAGAAAAAAAATATTTGGTGCATGAGTTTTAATTTACTTTTTAGTTTTCTTAAATTAACACAAGGTCAAAATTATACATACATGTCCAAAAATATTCATACAGCACACCTAGTATTTGGTTAAATGTCCCTTCATAAGTTTCAGACAGATTTCTGGTTGGATATTTGACCACTCTTCTTTGCAGAACTAGTACAGTTCAATTAAATTTGTTAGTTTCTGAGCATGGACCTGACTTTTAAGTATAGTCCTCCTACAGGTAACTGTACCTGTATTTATTATGTACCTGTATTTGGAATTTGTGAGGAAATAAAGTATGTAGCCTAGAGTTAAAATATACAGATATTGTATATTTATAGATACATATCCCTCTGTACATATTTATGCAGAAATATAGAAAATTCTAAAGGGTTCACAAACTTTCAAGCAGCACTGTATTAATAACATATGGATGGAATGAGCTGCATGCTTGGTTAGTAACATTAGTTGATCATAAAGGGAAACAAGTATCTTAAAAGGGTCATCTTAAAAGTGGCAATGGCATTATTCCCTTTACATTTTAAGTCAAGCTATCTAACAATATTTTTTAGCCGTTTTTTGTCCATTTCATTTGTCACTTGTACATTTCATTATTGGAATGTCTATATGAACATAATCAGCTAAAATTGTACAGCTTGATATACAGTGGTGCTTGAAAGTTTGTGAACCCTTTAGAATTTTCTATATTTCTGCATAAATATGACCTAAAACATCATCAGATTTTCACACAAGTCCTAAAAGTAGATAAAGAGAACCCAGTTAAACAAATGAGACAAAAATATTATACTTGGTCATTTATTTATTGAGGAACATGATCCAATAGTCCATATCTGTGAGTGGCAAAAGTATGTGAACCTCTAGGATTAGCAGTTAATTTGAAGGTGAAATTAGAGTCAGGTGTTTTCAATCAGTGGGATGACACTCAGTTGTGAGTGGGCATGCTGTTTTATTTAAAGAACAGGGATCGATCAAAGTCTGATCTTCACAATTCATGTTTGTGGAAGTGTATCATGGCATGAACAAAGGAGATTTCTGAGGACCTCAGAAAAAGCGTTGTTGATGCTCATCAGGCTGGAAAAAGGTTACAAAACCATCTCTAAAGAGTTTGGACTCCACCAATCCACAGTCAGAAAGATTGTATACAGATTGTATGAGGCAATTTAAGACCATTGTTACCTTCCCCAGGAGTGGTCAACCAACAAAGATCACTCCAAGAGCAAGGCGTGTAATAGTTGGCGAGGTCACAAAGAACCCCAGTGTAATTTCTAAGCAACTGAAGGCCTCTCTCACATTGGCTAATGTTAATGTTCATGAGTCCACCATCAGGAGAACACTGAACAACAATGGTGTGCATGGCAGGGTTGCAAGGAGAAAACCACTGCTCTCCAAAACAAACATTGCTGCTCATCTGCAGTTTGCTAAAGATCATGGGGACAAGCCAGAAGGCTATTGAAAAAAATATTTTTTGGATGGGTGAGACCAAAATAGAACTTTTTTGTTTAACCCTTTGGTGACTGACCCCTTGAAAATGGTTCCTCCAGGAACGATGACGTTTCAGTTGTCAAGACAACGGAAAAACTAAAATACAAAAACAGAAAGATACGTCACAATGCTCTTGTGCACAAAACAAAATGCTCTTGTATTTGTATTTGTATTTTAGTTTTTCCGTTGTCTTGACAACTGAAATGTCATGGTTCCTGGAGGAACCATTTTCAAGGGGTCAGTCACCAAAGGGTTAAATGAGAAGTGTTATGTTTGGAGAAACTAAAACACTGCATTCCAGCATAAGAACCTTATCCCATCTGTGAAACATGGTGGTGGTAGTATCATGGTTTGGGCCTGTTTTGCTGCATCTGGGCCAGGATGTCTTACCATCATTGATAGAACAATGAATTCTGAATCATACCAGCGAATTCTAAAGGAAAATGTCAGGACATTTGTCCATGAATTGAATCTCAAGAGAAGGTGGGTCATGCAGCAAGACAATGACCCTAAGCATACAAGTCATTCTACCAAAGAATGGTTAAAGAAGAATAAAGTTAATGTTTTGGAATGACCAAGTCACAGTCCTGACCTTAATCCAATCAAAATGTTGTGAAAGAACCTGAAGCGAGCAGTTCATTGAGGAAACCTACCAACATCCCAGAGTTGAAGCTATTCTGTATGGAGGAATGGGCTAAAATTTCTCCAAGCCGGTGTGCAGGACTGATCAACAATTACCAGAAATGTTTAGTTGCAGTTATTGCTGCATGAGAGGGTCACACCAGATACTGAAAGCAAAGGTTCACATACTTTTGCCACTCACAGATATGTAATATTGGATCATTTTCCTCAGTATATAATGACCAAGTATAATATTTTTTGTCTCATTTGTTTAACTGGGTTCTCTTTATCTACTTTTAGGACTTGTGTGAAAATCTGATGATGTCTTCGGTCATATTTATGCAGAAATATAGAAAATTCTAAAGGGTTCACAAACTTTCAAGCACCACTGTAAATACTAAAAATCGGTCTGCATGGGCCTTAACCCCAAAGACCTTTATTCACAGATTGCACTGTAATTACATTATCAACAAAATACTGCTCAACTCCTTCTGTTTCAACTGGGAGGGGGGTTGAGGCAGGGTTTCCTAATCCTGACGCTGCATCTGTGCATGTTGAGGGCAGACCTCATTCGTGAACAAGCGAGTTATTCGCATGCATCTTAAGGCTCACTCACAACCTGCCATATGTGCTACTACGGGCAGTCTACGGTAAAAAAATTGGCAAAACCATGCTCCAGACTTGTGCGACACATGCGTGTGTTCAGCACCGTAGAAGGTCACAGACTGCCCATGGAGACTTTTGGTCCTGCACATGCAATTTCTATGGGTCTTTTGAAAACTCAAGGATGCATACACTACGTACAGGACCCATACTCCTTTTGTACATCTGAACCAAGTCAGCAGCACAGCTTGTAGGGGCATTGCGATGACAGTAAGACGCATGAGTGATGCACGGTCATTGTATGAGTGATGTGCCTCAGAAGTACAACACAAGTACTCCATACTTGCTATTTGTGTGGCTCCCAAGACAGAAATACAACCCCGATTCTAAAAAAGTTGGGACAAAGTGCAAATTGTAAATAAAAACGGAATGCAATGATGTGGAAGTTTCAAAATTCCATATTTTATTCAGAATAGAACATAGATGACATATCAAATGTTTAAACTGAGAATATGTATCATTTAAAGAGAAAAATTAGGTGATTTTAAATTTCATGACAACAACACATTTCAAAAAAGTTGGGACATGGCCATATTTACCACTGTGAGACATCCCCTTTTCTCTTTACAACAGTCTGTAAATGTCTGGGGACTGAGGAGACAAGTTGCTCAAGTTTAGGGATAGGAATGTTAATCCATTCTTGTCTAATGTAGGATTCTAGTTGTTCAACTGTCTTAGGTCTTTTTTGTCGTATCTTCCGTTTTATGATGCGCCAAATGTTTTCTATGGGTGAAAGATCTGGACTGCAGGCTGGCCAGTTCAGTACCTGGACCCTTCTTCTACGCAGCCATGATGCTGTAATTGATGCAGTATGTGGTTTGGCATTGTCATGTTGGAAAATGCAAGGTCTTCCCTGAAAGAGACGTTGTCTGGATGGGAGCATACATTGCTCTAGAACCTGGATATACCTTTCAGCATTGATCGTGTCTTTCCAGATGTATAAGCTGCCCATGCCACACACACTAATGCAACCCCATACCATCAGATATGCAAGCTTCTGAACTGAGCGCTGATAACAACTTGGGTCGTCCTTCTCCTCTTTTGTCCAAATGACACGGCGTCCCTAATTTCCATAAAGAACTTCAAATTTTGATTCGTTTGACCACAGAACAGTTTTCCACTTTGCCAAAGTCCATTTTAAATGAGCCTTGGCCCAGAGAAGACGTCTGCGCTTCTGGATCATGTTTAGATATGGCTTCTTTGAACTATAGAGATTTAGCTGGCAACAGCGGATGGCACGGTGAATTGTGTTCACAGATGATGTTCTCTGGAAATATTCCTGAGCCCATTTTGTGATTTCCAATACAGAAGCATGCCTGTATGGTATGTGATGCAGTGCCGTCTAAGGGTCCGAAGATCACGGGCACCCAGTATGGTTTTCCAGCCTTGACCCTTACGCACAGAGATTCTTCCAGATTCTCTGAATCTTTTGATGACATTATGCACTATAGATGATGATATGTTCAAAATCTTTGCAATTTTACACTGTCGAACTCCTTTCTGATATTGCTCCACTATTTATCAGCACAGAATTGGGGGATTGGTGATCCTCTTCCCATCTTTACTTCTGAGAGCTGCTGCCACTCCAAGATGCTCTTTTTATACCCAGTCATGTTAATGACCTATTGCCAATTGACCTAATGAGTTGCAATTTGGTCCTCCAGCTGTTCCTTTTTTGTACCTTTAACTTTTCCAGCCTCTTATTGCCCCGTCCCAACTTTTTTGAGATGTGTTGCTGTCATGAAATTTCAAATGAGCCAATATTTGGCATGAAATTTCAAAATGTCTCACTTTCAACATTTGATATGTTGTCTATGTTCTATTGTGAATACAATATCAGTTTTTGAGATTTGTAAATTATTGCATTCCGTTTTTATTTTCAATTTGTTCTTTGTCCCAACTTTTTTGGAATCGGGGTTGTATATCTCACTTTCTTCCCCATGTGTGGTGTGCACATATTGCATATGACCCGCATGCGACATGAGAGGCAAGACTGTAGGTTTATATATTGGGGAGGAATCAAGAAACCGATCATGTAACGTGTAGCATTGTAGAAGGGAAGAAGATGGCTGTCACCATCCCACCACAACAACTGAGGGAGTTGGACCCTTATAGGCAGATGATAGAAGCTGAGGAGCAGCACGAAGTGATATTGTTCTTCAGACAAAACACAGATGCAGAATGCTACAGGCATGCTGGTTTTATACTCACTCCTGGCTTGCATCACATGCAAGTCATGAGTGATTGTCACGTGCTAATCACGTGCATCACACATGCTTCACAAGTGCGGCCTGTACTCCTAGCACAGGAAACTGGTAAAATGCAAGCCACACACACTCCACACTCACTGAACATGCACTGATCACATGTGTCAGACATATGCTTTCCACGGGCTAACAATGCAAGTTTTCCCACACCTTGAGGAAGTCAGGCGTGCAACCTGTACTTGACAAGTACTTTGCCCATACTCCTCCCCCAAACTCTCCCCCAGGTTCACCATGACCCTGCAGCATGGCTGCGAGCTACCAAACCCTGCAATCCATGTGTGTTCAAAACACTTACAGCAGGTTGTGAGTGTGGCATACCTAGCTGGCACACTAGCTGTATAGTGGACCTACAAATTCACTGAGCTATTTGCAGACCAAAATTCCATTCATTACGCATCTCATTTTCAGTGACAATAAAAGTAACCTATGAAATATTTAAGTAAAAATGACACTGCATTGCAAATTAAGTTGTTAGCTTGATCATCCAAGCAGTGGTTAAGCCACAATAATAATCTTCTGTAGCATTAAAGTTAGCATGTTGGGTTAATAGCCACTGAAGGAAGGTCAGTGAATAAATGTATAGGCTACCTTTCTTTGGAAAAAAAACTGGGTGACTAACTGTTGGCCCTTTTTCTCTCTCTCAGCTTTCTGTTGCCTCTCTTTACGTTTCTGGTAACCTGATTTCTTCATGATGGTGTCAATCTACTGATGTTTCAACATCAATTCTGTTTCTATTGTGTGCAGCTAATGTTAGTGCTGGATTGGAAAGCAACAGACCTAACACAGTGTCATACTCTGGCTCCACCTACACAAGACTGTATCATGTAATGAATAGGGAGAGTACTGAAATATAAAGACTATCTATTCTAATAATTTTGCAGAAAATGGAAAACCCAAACCAGAAGGTTGTTGTATTTGCTCAATATGAGACAAAATCATTCAAAGTATTTTTTATTAAATTAACTTACACATGGTAACAATATTAATATTGTCCTCTGAGGGGCCCTCTGTCAATGCTGCACCCTTAGAATTGTCCTACCCCCCCCCCAACAGCACCCCTGGCAACTGCTCCATATCAGACCGTAAAGCACTCTACTTGGTTGTGAAAACTGCCCAATAGATTACTGGCACTCAGTTACCCTCCACTGAGAATGTTTATCACAAGCAATGCTTGGGCAGGGCAACTAACATCAAGGATGCCACCCATCCTAACCATGCACTTTTCTCTCTTGTCCCATCTGGCAGACATTACAGGAGCCTCCACTCCCGCACCAGCAGGCTCAGGAGGAGCTTCTTCCCTGAGGCGGTAACCATGCTGAATTCCACACCACCACTCTGCTAGCATCACTGCACTTATCCTGCACTGTTCAGTACTTTAACATACCATTTGCACTCTTTTCTTTTACAAAACGGACCACTTATTTACTAATAAACATCTCTACATAAACAACTGTATGTGTTCATATTGCTGCTGTACAGACTACCACTTTACTGTACATTTAAACAACTGTGCATAAACAACTGTATATGTGTGAAAAATACTGCTAACTATACATACAATCTTACATACTCTCTGATTATTTCCACTTCCCCTCTGTAAATATGCATTTATATATTTACAAACATAGTATTTGTACATTGTAACTCTCCACTGTCCATCACTGGGTATACTGTAACATATAGCATCATGATGCTCCAGTACTTACTTCTGCCACTTATCTGAAAATAATACTGTATTTTGCAGTTTTGGTTAGATGCTAACTGCATTTCATTGGCTTTGTACTCGTATTCTGGCCAATCACAATAAAGTTGAATGTAATCTAATCTAATTTAAGGAATTTATTTTTTTTAATAGCCAGATGGGGAATTAGGACAGTTCATGTTGCAGGTTTTTTTCTTGTGGTTTACAAATATTAATTTATTTGTTTGTTTGTTTGTTTAACTTTGGAAGTGTACCTACAGTAAGCTTATTTCATTCCTTCTTGAGAATGTAACTGTTTTGTCTATAGACAAAATGTGACTATAGTCACATTTTGGGTAAACTGACATCTTTCTATAGCTGTATCAGTATTGCATGTTCAGACAGTTCATATGTTACAGGTTTTGATCATGAATAAAAATTATCCATGTTGGCCTTGGCTTTTTTTTTTTTGCTCCATGTCTCCCCACTATGTGAAGCCTGAAGCCCAGTATATGTGACAAGCTGCAAAACTAATGTTGTGGTAAGAAGGTATAATAAATACCCTTTAATGCAATATGAATGTGATGCTATCTGCAAAGAATTTCACACAACCTAAAAAAAAAAAACAGCAACAACAAAAAAAAACCCTGAAAACTTGCTCCAAGGCTCCTCACTCTCCCCTATTATATATATATATATATATATATATATATATATATATATATATATATATATATTTTTTTTTTTTTTTTAAGAGAACAGTGCATCCGCGAAGAAAACGAGACAGATATGGTCTAATGTAAACTTGGCCTTAGAGTCACCAGTTAACCTAACCTGCATGTCTTTGGGGGAAACCGGAGCACCCGGAGAAAACCCACATGGACACAGGGAGAACATGCAAACTCCGCACAGAAAGGCCCTCACCGGCCACGGGGCTCGAACCCGGACCTTCTTGCTGTGAGGCGACAGCGCTAACCACTACACCACCGTGCCGCATATATATATATATATATATATATATATGAATGAGAACTGCAAGTAATTATGACTGCTTTCAGTTGTGAAATAGTAAGAGAATGGTAAATGCCATGCAAGCTGATTTTCCATCAAGAGAGAAACAAAGTCCACTTATCCGAGAAAGTTCAAAGGAAATTATTGGAACTACTTTTTCCAGGACCTGAAGGTGTATTATATAACCAAATGTATGTGGACACCAGACCATCACACCCATATGTTGGCTATCCCTAAACTGTTGCCACAAAGTTTGAATCACACAGTTGTCTAGAATATCTTTGTATGCTATAGCATTAAGATTACAATTCACTGAACCTTAGGGCTCAAACCTGTTCCAGCACAACAATGCTCCTGTGTACAAAGCAAGGTCCATAAAGACATGGTTAGTGTGGAAGAACACAATAGACCTGCACAGAGCCCTGACTTCAACCCAACTGATCACCTTTGTGATAACCTGGAATGCCAACTGCATGCTAGATCTCTTCACCCAACATCAGTGCCTGACCTCACTAATGCTATTGTGGATGAATGGGCACAGATCCTGACAGCAATCTTCCAGAATTTAGTGGAAAGCTTTCTCAGAAGGTTATTACAACAGTAAAAAGGAGACTAATTCTCAACAATGTGTTTCTCCCTGCAGAACTGCACTCACTATTTTTGTTTGTTTGTTTTTTCACCATTCTCTATAAAGTCTTTGACTGTTGTGTGCAAAAATACCAGGAAATCTGCTCTTTCTGAAGTAATCAAATGAGTCCATCCTGGATAAATAACTATGCCACATTCAAAGTCACTAAGATCACTTTTTACAACCCCAAATCAGAAAAGTTGGGATGGTATGTTTAAATTGAAATTAAAACTGAAAACAATGCTTTGTAAATAATCTTTGACCTGTATTGCACTTCAAACAATACAACAGCACTATTTGATGTTTTAACTCATGAATTTTATTGTTTTGTCAAAAACACTTATTTCATTTTGATTCTTGCAACACATTTAAAAAAAAAAGTTGGGATGGTAAAGCATTTACCACTTTATAATGTTGCCATTCCTTCTCATAACATTTAAAAGATGTTTAGGAACTGGAGATACCAAGAAATGAAGTGTTTCAGGTGTTAGTTTGTCTTGTTCTTCCTGCAAGCAAGTCTTAAAGTGCTGATGACACAAACATGACTATGCAATTTCTTAAATAAACTATACAACATGGCAAACATGTTAGATTTCTGTTATAATTACGTGAAAAGAAGCTGTTGTTACGTGAATATCCAACTTTTAATTGCACAGAGCAAGAAAACTGGGTCCGTGGCTCGTGGCCATGTTGTGACGTCAGCGGGAGAACATGCTGCGGTTCATTGGCTGTTCTACTCAATGGAAATGGTGCATGAAAACACCGGTGAACTCTCTAGTGCTAGCTCTTCCTCTTCTGGGAGTCTAAAATTGTGTTGATCTCTTCTGAATAGAATCTATGATAGTCTACCCTCTTTACCCTTTGCCTCTCGTTGCTAGGCGGCAGTTACATGAAAGCCGCAAGCTTTCACAAGCAAATACATGACTGATATCAATCCGACTTTATGATTACATTTATGATTATCATGTAGAATCTATAGCTCTATGTACCTTTATCTTATGTCGTTTCACAACACATGTTCTGACAGGAGGACTGTCTTTGGATCTTGCATAGCTACTAGTAGACCCCCTCCAGAATACTGGCAGTGTTGCCAGATTGGGAGGTTTCCCGCCCAGTTGGGTGGTTTCAAGTGCATTTTGGTGGGTTTTGAACATATTTTGGGCTGGAAAACTTCAGCAGTATCTGGCAACAGATACTGCTGACGTTTTTCAGCCCAAAATATGTTCAAAACCCACCAAAATGCACTTGAAACCGCCCAACTGGGAGGGAAACGTCCCAATCTGACAACACTGTGTAGGCACTGCTGATGGTAGTAACACACTTTTGTGCTGAACTGAACACCCAAGAGATTCTTTTAAGCTGGGAAGGGTGTCAAAACAATCCAAATCGAAGTGTTCAGAGCACAGGACGGATGTTGGTGAGGGCTCCCACTTGTCACGAGTGCGCCTGACTTGCTTCACCCACTTTGCATGCAGCTCGGGATCTCTGGTAAACTTGAATAAACTTACCCCATCCTTGTGGGTTTTGGAGCAAAATCTGGCAACACAACGCAAAGGCATAATAACTATATATATATATATATATATATATATATATATATATATATATATATATATAATGTATAATAATAATACTAATAATGACAAACTGAACACCTGTCGCATCAACAACAAACTGGTAAGTTAGGAGGAAGGTTCTTTCGCTGATGTCATATAGCTCCTCCTCCTCTTTCATCTCCTGGGTGCTGCAGCCCTGTCAAATTTGCCCAAATAGCCGCATTTTTTATCATAACTTGTAAAATAGGCGCCTTCGTGAATTAATATATGGATCATCGGGAATTACTTTTTATGTTATAAAACATCGCCAAAGATGTCAAAAACGTGTCATCAGCACTTTAAGGTGTGCAAGAGCAAGGGGGCGTCATTGTCATATTTTCCGGTTCAAAATTTGCCACACATTCTCTATTGGGGACAGAGGGGCCAGTGTAAGTTACCTTTGCCAAGAGCACTGAGACAACTCCATAACATGACAGACCTTGGCTTTTAGACTTTGGCTGGTAACAGTCTGGATGGTCCTTTTTGTCTTTATTCCAAAGCACACGGCATCCATAAGAAAAAATAAAAATAAATAATTTAAAAAACCTCACTGGTTCATCTGACCACGATACATTTTATCCCAGATCCCTCTGAGCTCAGAGATATCAACAGCGCTTATGGACACAGTTAACATAAGGCTTCTTTTTTGCACAGTAAAGTTTTAACTTTGTGGATATAACTCCATGTTGTACTGCCTGACAAGGTTTGCCAAAGTAATCCCAAGCCCATCTGGTTATATCAGCTATAGGTGAATGACAGTTCTTGATGCAGTGTTGTCTGAGGTATAGGAGATCATGGATGTTCAGTTTAGGCTTGTGCCCTTGCCATTTACATTCTGAAATTCCTGCAGATTCCTTGAATCATTTAATTATGCACTGTAGAGTGTGAAATATTCAAATCACTTTGTCTTTGAGGAACATTGTTTTTAAACATTTCAATAATTGTCTCGTGTATTTGTTGACAAACTGGAGATTCTTGGCCCATCTTTGCTCCTCAAAGACTAGGCCTTTCATTTATACTGATTTTGTACCAAATTGTAATTACAATCACCTATTTGCATCACCTGTTTCAAATCACATCATCATGTAATTGTTTTACCTTATTATTAAGACTAAATTTCCACCATCCCAACTTTCTTTTGGAATGTGATGCAGGCCTGAAATGCAGGAATCGATGGATATTAACAAATGAAATGAAGTTGACCAGAAAAAAAAAAAAAAAGAAATATTTTCATACGGCTCATACTGCCTGCAATGAAATACAAGTCAAAATAAATTTAGAAATCACTGCTTTCTTTTTTTTTATTTGCATTTTCCACACCATCCCAACTTTTTTCTGATTTGGGGCTGTACAATGTGGACATTCACTGAAGCTCTTGAACTGTATCTGCATGATTTTAATCATTGTGCTGTTGCCATATGATTGGCTGATTAGATAATTGCATGAATTGGCAGATGTACATGTGTTCCTATTAAAATGGCTGATGAGTGTATATCTCAGTCTTTAGATATACATTATTATTTTAAAGGACATAAAATTCTTTCATATGCTTCAGGATCATCCTGATTGCTGGTATGTGAATGATTATGAATGAAAAGAATTGGAAGTCACACCCCTTCCATCCCAGTCAGTCAGATACTTAATTCAGCCACCCCAACATATTCCAGAATCTCTGGGTGTATAAGCAGGTTCCCTTTCTAGAGCCAATGCTGTTGGAGGTGGAACATTTGAGGATGGACCTTCTAGAGGGCCAGTGACTAAGAGTTTAAAAAGGGATACATGGAAGGTAAATGAGAGCTGATATTGTCTTGGTAGGTGAAGCTTGAAAGATACTTCATTGATACATTAAATGACTTTGAAAGTTTCAGTGTACTGGTGCATGAGCATGCTCGTAATAAATCTAGGTCTCTGGTCAAAAACCATACTTGATCATCTAGTTTATACACTTATCTTCCAGACTGGAGGTAATATGTAAATTATTTGTGCTCTCTGTTTGATCAATGTGTTTCTGGGATTCTGGTCACTAGCTTGAGTGCAAGTGGAACATGAGCTAATGGATTTTGGGATGGCTAATAATATGACATATTACCAGTACTTGGTTATGGTTTATATACACCTGATTGCCCATGTGGTGATTTTATCATAGAGATTATTGTCTGTGGGACACTGAGGATGTGTGAGATGATTCTCATATGATTGGGAGATCTCTGGATCGACAGTGTCTTGCAAAAGTATTGATCTCCCTTGGTGTTTGTCCTGTTTTGTTGCATTACAAGATGGAATTAAAATAGATTTTTGGAGGGTTAGCACCATTTGATTTACACAACATTCTTACCACTTTAAAGGTATATTTTTTTTATTTAAACTTTTTTGTATTATGACACAAACAATAATTAAGGTAAAATACATAAATAAATTAATTAATAAAAAAAACAGAAATCTGGAGTGTGCAGAGGTATTCACCCTGTTTCATATGAAACCCCTAAATAAGTGCTGGTTAAACCAATTCACTTCATAAAGCACATAATTAATTGATTAAGATCCACCTGTGTGCAATCAAAGTGTCACATGTTCTGTCACATGATGTCTGTATAAATCAACCTGTTCTGGAAGGACCCTGACTCTGCAACACTATGAAGCAAGTAACATGAAAACCAAGGAGCCTCCAAACAGGTCAGAGAAGAAGTATGGATCATGGTTGGAGTATTAAAAATATCCCAAACTTTGAATATCCCAGGGAGCACCATTAAATCCATTATAGCAAAATGGAAAGAATATGGCACCACTACAAACCTGACAAGAAAAGGCCGCCCACCAAAGCTCACAGAATGGGCAAGGAGGGCATTAATCAGAGGTGCAACAAATACACCAAAGATAACACTGAAGGAGCTGCAGAGATCCACAGCGGAGATGGGAGTATCTGTCCATAGGACCACTTTAAGCTGTAAACTCCACAGAGTGGGACTTTATGGAAGAGTGGCCAGAAAAAAAGACATTGCTTAAGAAAACACATTTGGAGTTTGCCCAACAGCATGTGACAGATTCCCCAAACACATGGAAGAAGATCCTTTGGTCAAATGAGACTAAAACTGATCTTTGTGGCCATCAGGGGAAATGCCATGTGTGGTGCAAACCCAACACCCTGAGAACACCATCCTTACAGTGAAGCATGGTGGTGGCAGCATCATGCTGTGGGGATATTTTTCATCTGCAGGGACAAGAAAGCTGATCAGGACTGAAGGAAAGATGGATGGTACTAAGTACAGGGCAATTCTGGAGGAAAACCTGTTTGAGTAGCCAGAGGTTTGAGACTGGGATGAAGATTCACGTTCCAGCAGGACAATGACCCTAAATAGACTGCTAAAGCGACAATGGAGTGGTTTAAAGAGAAACATTTAAATGTCTTGGAATGGCTTAGTCAAAGCCCAAACCTCAATCAAATTCAGAATCTGTGGCATAGCTTGAAGATTGCTCTAACTTGGAGGAGTTGAAGCAGTTTTGCCTTGAAGAATGGGCAAAAATCCAAATGGCTAGATGTGCTAAGCTAATCGAGACATACCCCAAGAGACTTGCAGCTGTAATTGCAGCAAAAGGTGGTTCTACAAAGTATTGACTTTGGGGGGGTGAATACCTATGCACACCCCAGGTTTCTGGTGTTTTTTTTTTATCTTAATTATTGTTTGTACAAAACAGGACAAACACCAAGGGGGATGAATACTTTTGCAAGACACTGTATGTCACATTTAATGGCTCCTATAAAACATGATTTTAGGAGAATGGTTTCAGTAGTGATTTCTTTACAAATAGCTGGGTACCAAAGTTAAAGGGATCCTCCAATGGATTTATTCTCAAACTTATTTTAAGTAAAAGTAGTTGCAGATTTCAAAAATCAAACTTTCATTTTTGGAGATCAAATAGTGTTTGAGAAAAATGAATTTTCTTTAAAATGTTAGATGGGCTTGATGTAGGCAATGACATCATGTAATGGTCGCTTGGAGCAACTCAGCTGTTTATATCCTCTTTTTACATTATAGTTTTGCTAGTTTTACAAGTATCTTACAGAATTTATCACTTTTTATATAAGTGTGCCTCATTGTGTAGCATATACCGTAAATGCCACAATAATGCTAAAAAGACAGCACAAGCTGGAATTAGACTGTATTTCCACAGAGAAAATCCAAAGTGTGCTTACTCAGGTGTGGCAAAGTGTCACCAACAGAAACTGGATCAGACATGAGACCTTGCGCTGCAATTTTTTTTAACATGATCTAAGAAAGTCTGTGGCATATAGCGGAGCATTTTTTAAGGATTTTCCACTAGGAGACCAACTGGTCTGGGCAATACAATCACAGGCCCCAGAGTCCATGCGGCTGCACCGCTGCGGCATATTCTGTGATGCAAATTGCCGCATTACGAATCCTCATTTCAGCCAGCATAATATCAACATACTTAATGCAGTGCCAAGTTTTCCTTGTTAAATGTATACTTACATGGTACTTGGTTAATTAATTGCAACTGATTGAACCAAATGATAAGACATAACTTGGTTTAAAATTTGGTCTCCCAGTGAAGCTGGTTTGGCATTGACTAGGAGACCAAATCTGGCCACTGGGAGATCATTTGGTCTCCCAGTAACTATGTTAAAAAATGCTCTGGCATATAGCGTGTGGCAAAGTGTGTGTAGAGTGTGTGTGCCTGGACGCTCTAAAATCTTGAATTAAACTGGCTCAATTTGCAGTGAGACATGACCATGCTCTAAAATCTTTTTTTACATGAGCTGGTGCTGGGTGGATTAACAGAGAGTGTGGCATGATTTAAAACAGAGATTTTAGAGCACAAAGCATGCAGCGTGACATGACACTAAGTTTTTCTCCCGGAACTCCATTCATTTGAATGGGGGAAAAATTCCACACTCTCTTTGTTAATCTAACCAGAACCAGCTATAGTTCATGTAAAAAAAAAAGATTTTAGAGCATGAAGTGTCATATCACTCTGCAAGGTGAGCCATTTTAAACCAAGATTTTAGGCCCCGGTCACACCGCCCGAACTTTGCTGGAGCGTTCCTTGAACGGTAGGGAGGGGGGGCCGAATTTCGACAACGCTCGTCACCGTGCACAAAATGGGAAAAAAATCGAAAACACGGGCGTTGGCTTAGCAGTGCACCGCTGAAGCCGGCGTTGCTTTAGCGTTGGTTTAGCGGTAGCGAGCGGTAGCGAGCATTGGTTTAGCGGTGACGCGAGCGTTGGTATAGCGGCGTTCTGCGCATGCGGGCTTTGGCTCGGTGGGGGTATAAAGTTGGTTTAGCGGCATACCGCTTGTGACTACGGAGCTGAACGGATCGTTTTGATACAAGTTCTGATAGGTTTTTGATAGAAGCTCCACCATAAGCTTGTCATACAGTCCATGTTCAGGCCTTCTCAGTATCCACTGTCTGACCCACACAACTCTGTCTCTCCTTCTTCTCTCTCTTCTCCTTCTGTCAACAGCTTGTTGCAATCTGAGGAGGTTCTGATTCTGCTGCTGGACTAGTGCACCAATCATAGCAAGTCTCTCAGCATCCATGGTGATACAGTTTTACTGTAACTTTGAGCAAATTCGATATAGATGAGGTCTGAACTCAACAGCAGCTCGATTCCAAATGAGCTCCTGGTCCATTTCTCCCCGTATTTATAGCCAAATTCTGGTCCCGCTCCGACACCTCTATACTAACGCCAAACCAAAGTTCATTGCCGCCATGGATAGCTGCTTCAACGCCCGACACCGTTCCAGCAACCCCGTGTCCGCTCGTAAAACGCTTACAACCACTCCACCGAAGTTTGTGCAATGTTTAATCGCTGCTCGGGCAACGCTGGCGAAGCAGCGGTGGTCCAGCGTTCAAGATTTCTGCGTTGGCCTAGCGGACCCAAGCGTCCACGAACTTGCGTCTAGCGGTGCCAAACTTTGCCTGGGCGTTGGTGGAGCGGGGGTGAACTTTGCCGGGGCGGAAAATTGCCCCCTTCTCACCACTCGCAATATTTTGTGCAGCTCAAAACTTTCGGAGCAGTAGGAGGGCTCCTCGAGAAACATCAGCGGTGGCCGAGCATATACGGCGTTGCTTTAACGAGGGCCAACTTTTGTTAAACGGTGGTGAACAGTTACGAGCGGTGATGAATTTTTTTCACCGCTCCAGGAACGCTCCAGCAAAGTTCGGGCAGTGTGACCGGGGCCTTAGAGCACTCAGGCACAAGCACACACCACAGACTTTACCACTCTCTCTCTCTCTCTCTCTCTCTCTCTCTCTCTGCCACACATTTTCTTAGATCATTTGAAAAAAAAAAGATTTTGCAGCATGAGGTCTCATGTGGGCAGCACGGTGGTGTAGTGGTTAGCGCTGTCGCCTCACAGCAAGACGGTCCGGGTTTGAGCCCCGTGGCCGGCGAGGGCCTTTCTATGCAGAGTTTGCATGTTCTCCCCGTGTCCGCATGGGTTTCCTCCGGGTGCTCCGGTTTCCCCCAGAGTCCAAAGACATGCAGGTTAGGTTAACTGGTGGCTCTAAATTGACCATAGGTGTGAATGTGAGTGTGAATGGTTGTCTGTGTCTATGTGTCAGCCCTGTGATGACCTGGCGACTTGTCCAGGGTGTACCCTGCCTTTCGCCCGTAGTCAGCTGGGATAGGCTCCAGCTTGCCTGCGACCTTGTAGAACAGGATAAAGCGGCTAGAGATAATGAGATGAGATGAAGTCTCATGTCTGATCCAGTTTCTGTCGGTGACACTTTGCCATACCTAAGTAAGCAAACTTTGGATTTTCTCTGCAGAAATGTAGTCCAGTTCCAGCTTGTGCTTTCTTTTTAACATCATTGTGGCATTTATATGCTACACAATGAGGCATACTTATTTAAAAACTGATAAATTCGGTTAAATACTTATAAAACTAGCAAAACTATGATGTAAACAGAGAATATAAACAGCTGAGTTGCTCTAAGCGACCACTACTTGATGTCACTGCATACATCAAACCCATCTGGCATTTTAAAGAAAATTCACTTTTCTTGAACACTATTTGGTTTCTGGAAATGAAAATTTGATTTTTGAAATCTGCAACTACTTTTACTTAAAATAAATTTGAGAATAAAGCTACAGGAGGATCCCTATAAAGCATATTGGCTTTAGTGTTCTTGGAGCCAGGAAAATAAGAGATCATGAAATGGAAAGAAAGAAGCCCCTTTGGCTTATCAAATGTTTTAGCTGTTTTGAGTGTCAGTAATCAGGGTATCCTACAAACCTGTGTTCTGCTCTTTCAAGTGAATGTCTGCATTGTTCTAGTAACAATTTGACAGCCAGTAGTTCAGATTTTCTCATGCCATAATTGAACTCACAAAACCCATCTACTGAGGCATGTTCCTCTCTTCAGGTCAGGTTGTGTTTGCATAGAAGTTATAGTGAATGCTTTTTTCAAGGGCTAGCTTTATCAGATAATTGAGTCCAAGAAAGCTTGTGGAGTGCCTGCAGCATAGAAGTGAGTGGTGAAGTTGGCAAAGCAAAAGAAACTTTTGTAAATCTTGAGCATGGGCCATTCAGAGACTGCAAAGGTTTTAGACTTGCCTTGCATCATTTTACTGATGATTTATCCTAAGAATGCGATGTGGGGCACATGGACTTAACATTTTTCTGATTTGGTAGTTTTCTAAGTTTTTGCAGGGGGTTTCTTACATGTTGTGTGTGTTCTGCAGAGCAGGAGTACCCAAGAATGTTGTCAGTGTGGGCAATAATGTGCTTGTTAGCCAAAAACTTGCAAAATCGGCAGTGTATCAAATACTTATTTTCTCCACTGTATTATGCCTTATTATAACATCCCAGAAGAATCACATTCCTAATATCTATGACATCTACATAGCTATGGTACCTACACTACTATAGAAAAACAAGTACCATCAGAATTTTCAGAATTAAGCATCAATTTGGAACCAAAGTATTGGTTCTCGTAACATCCCTAAACCCAAACACTCTTTGACTTACTATGGCTACGACTACATCCTAGAGCTTTCCCCCATGCACCCTCTCTCAAAAGAGCCACTAGTCTGATTACAACACAGATGCAGATTCCACACCATGCCAGTCTCTTAAGGGGCTGTTACTTTCACTGATATGAGCACTAAATTGTCAATACTGCTTGCGGGTTTATTTTTCTGCACCGCGGTTGAGTGGCTATTTTGAGATATGTATCCATGGTGTAATTAACTAACATCCTAGCTATAGCAACGTTTAGCTAAAATTAACATAACCAAGACAAATGAGCATGATAAAATTTATGTTTTAGAGAAAACTGTCCAACTAAGAAATGTTTCATAAACATCTAATAACTGCTATTTATCACTTATCATGAAGAACTAAATACATTTATTTAGATATATATTAATTACTTACCCTTAACATCAAGTGTGCCAAAAGATGATGTGAGGGTGCAAGGGCAACGTCCGCTCCCGCCTTTAGGAAGTATTTCCAGATATGTTGGAATTTGAGCATATACAATAGCTCACCATATCAGAGTCATTGTTTTGAAGAACTTGTTCTCACTGGATTGACAATAATTACATTAATCAATCTGATTTTTATTTGAGTTGTATCAAGCAACACAAACCAATCATTGAATGACCATAAACAGAATAAATTCACTTAATAATGACATATTTCTAGCTTGCTAATCAAACACATGCCATAGTTGACTTTTTTGAGTGTACTCTGCAGAAGGGGTAACCTGAAGGAGGTTGGAGACTGTAAAGTGATGGCAGGGGAGAGTGTAGCTAGACAACATCAAGTGGTCGTGTGCAGGATGAGCTTGAAAGTGAAAAAGAGGAAGCGTGAAATAGTGGAGCCGAAGATTAAGTGGTGGAAACTAAAAGAGGTTGAACATCAGAAGGAGTTTAGGGAAGAAATGAGACGAGCATTGAGTGGTCATGGAAGTCTGCCAGAAGATTGGAATACTACTGCTGTACTAGTAAGAGAGGCAGCAAGGAAGGTGCTAGGGTGGTCATTGGGAAGGAGGAAGGAAGACAAGGAGACATGGTGGTGGAACAAAGAGGAAATTATAAAAGAGAAGAGGCTAGCAAAGAAGAATTGGGATGATCAGAGAGACGAGGAAAGCAGGCGGTTATACAGAGAGACGAGACAGAAGGCAAAAAGAGCGGTAGCGAAGGTGAAAGCAGATGCATACCAGGAGTTGTACGAAAGACTGGAGACTAAAGAAGGAGAGAAAGACCTGTACAGACTAGCTAGGCAGAGAAACAGGGAAGCGAGGGATGTACAGCAGGTAAGAGTGATGAAAGATGTAAATGGAAATGTGCTGACAAACAAAGAGAGTGTATTAAGAAGGTGGAAAGAGTACTTTGAGGATTTATTAAATGAGGAGAATCTAAGAGAGAAAAGGTCAGATTCACTGGAGACAGCAAATCAGGAAGCAGAGTTGGTTAGTAAGGATGAGGTGAGGGCAGCCATGAAAGGAATGAAGACTGGGAAAGCAGTCGGACCAGATGGTATCCCAATTGAGGCTTGGAGATGTTTGGGTGAGACAGCCGTGGAGTTCCTAACGAGATTGTTTAATAAGATCCTAGAGAATCAGAAAATGCCGAATTAATGGATAAAGAGTGTGCTAGTCCCAATATACAAGAATAAGGGAGATGTACAGAGCTGCAGTAATTACAGAGGAATAAAATTGATGAGCCACACCATGAAGCTATGGGAAAGGATATTGGAGGCGAGATTGAGAAGAGAGGTAGCAATCTGTGAACAGCAGTACGGGTTTATGCCAAGGAAGAGCACGTCGGATGCAATTTTTGCTTTAAGAATGTTAATGGAGAAGTACAGAGAAGGCCAGAGAAAGCTACATTGTGTTTGTAGAACTGGAGAAGGCATATGATAGAGTGCTGAGAGATGAGTTATGGTATTGTACGAGAAAGAGTGGAGTGAATGAGAAGTATATTAGAGTGGTGTAAGACATGTATGAGAACAGTGAAACAGCAGTGAGGTGTGCAGTTGGAACAACTGAACGGTTCAAGGTGAAGGTGGGACTCCATCAAGAATCTGCCTTGAGTCCTTTTTTGTTTGCCATAGTGATGGATAGCTTGATGGACAAAGTGAGGCAAGAGTCACCATGGAACATGATGTTTGTGGATGATATTGTGATATGTGGTGAAAGTAGAAAGAAGGTTGAGTTGGGTTTGGAGAGATGGAGGTATGCATTGGAATGAAGAGGAATGAAGGTGAGCAGTAGCAAAACAGAATACATGTGCATCAATGAGAATGGGGATGAGAGTGTAGTGAAGATGCAAGGAGTAGACGTAAAGAAAGTTGGTGAATTCAAGTACCTGGGGTCAACTGTGCAGAAAAATGGGGACTGTGATAATGAGGTGAGAAAGAGAGTGCAGGCAGGATGGAGCAGTTGGAGAAGGATTTCGGGAGTCATTCGTGATAGGAAAGTCCCAGCAAAAGTGAAAGGTAAGATGTATAAGACAGCAGTGAGACCAGCTGTGATGTATGGATTGGAGACCATACCCTTAACAAAGAGACAGGAGGCAAAGTTGGAGGTGGTGGAGTTGAGGATGTTAAGGTTTGTGATGGGAGTGACAAGGTTGGACAGGATAAGGAACGAGCACATCAGAGGGACAGCACATGTAGAGAGCTTGGGAATTAAGCTAAGAGAGATGAGACTGAGATGGTATGGGCACATCCTGAGAAGAGATCCAGAGCATGTGGGAAGGAGAATGTTGAGGATGGAGCTGCCAGGCAAACAAAAACGAGGAAGGCCAGAGAGGAGATACAGTACAGGGATGTGGTGAGAGAGGACATGAAAGTGGCAGGTGTGGTAGAGAAGGATGCAGAAGACAGGGAGCAATGGAGATGAAAGATCTGCTGTGGCGACCCCTAATCAGGAGCAGCCAAAAGAAGAAGAAGAATGCAGGCTAACAGCTACTTAAGCTAGTGGAGTGAGTGAGTGGGCAAGCAAGAGTGAGGGAGCGCCATGTCAGGGCAAACAGCTAATCTGTGTAGAGTGTGGGGAAGAAGTATAAACTATGGATGTAGTGGTGTTGGCTGGTCAGTATGAGACATAAATAGATTTTTTTAAATTATTTTACTATTAGCTCCTGACATGAAATCTCTGGAGCTGCTGGTTTGGAGCGGCAGTTCTGAAAATAATAGCAAAAGTTTGAAAAACTTTCCACCTCACAGACTTAACTAACTCCACACATTAAAAAAAAATCATAAACTGTATCTAAAATATGATAGGAAAATATGATGCAATGAAAGCAGTTGTGCAGCTGTGTTATCTTGTCAAGCAAACTGAATTTGCTTTACTAATTTATTACAAGCTGATATGCACTATATTACAAAGAAGCAAGATAAAATTGTTGTGTAAAATTATAGTAGTAAGTACTTTTTCCTGCCTCTGTAGCATCACATTAGCACATTTTTAGTAGTACTTGGCCTTAATTGGTCAGTAATGGAAATCATATTTGGCCCTTTTGGCACTTATTTTAAATCACAATCTTTTTTTTTTTTTTTTTTTTTTGGGGGGGGGGGGGGGGATATTGCATATTGTTTCTGCTCCTGGATCCTCTACATTACAGTTGAGCAACAGTCATATAATTAATGAATGTAATTATAAGTATTGTAATACTTATTAAGAAAATAAATATTACTTCCTTTCCTTTTTCTTCTTACCAGAAATACATCACAAAATAAAGCGGTGGTCTCCATGCTTGCAGGTTTCTTTGCACCCCCTCACCACTACATGGTAAGTTTGTCATTGTTTATCTGTTTACCTGTTTAATATCTGATACATATTTACCTCGTTGAGGTTTAATGATTTAGCTGAAATGCAGAGTTAAATATTTTTAACTTTTAGATGTCTGATAGCTTTTATCATTGGCTACTACCCATACCTTTTCCCCCTATTTTTTTCAGTGACATGCATGTGGCAGTACAGAGATTGTGTCACTAGAGAGAGTAGTAGGTACAAATTGCTCAAGCATTATAAACTACATCAACACTATGAAAGAGGCCAACATTATCAGTGCATATATGTAAATTGTCCATGCACATTCAAGACATGGAGTGGACTCTACAGTCATGTCCATAAATCTCATTCATCTCAGTTTACACAGACAGCTACCAGTTCAGTAACGTTTAAATGCGAGTTATGTGAATGTAGTGACCTGTCTACAGAGAAAGATTTTTTTTGTTCATATTGGAACAAATCTGCAAAATAACGAGACAGTTAGTTGTGTCTTTCTTGGATGCCCTTTCAGGACAAATATTTACAGTACATTTTGTACACATAAAAATAGGAAGCATCATCCACACACACTAAAATATTTTAAAGCCAGTGTAGTTGCATTTGTGGATCCTGTGCAAGTGTCGGATACCTCTGATGATGTGAAAGCTGGCTATTCTGCTGATGTTTCATATGTTGCCGATGAAACAGAATCAGTGACAGAAAATAGTGATTCTGCTGTTGAAAATCTGCCAGAATTAATTGAGCAGAAAGTAGCAGTTATATTGTTGAAATTGGAACATATTCCAGCAACAGCAGTAGATGAACTTTTGAAAGAGCTACATTTCTTTGTTAAGTTCAGCTTGTGTGCCAGTCACAAAGCGTACAGTTAATTAAATTTTCAAAAGCTGTAACCTCCATATTGGACAGGCTATTACTGAAGAACTTACCAATTCTGTGTGTGTTTCTAACCCTGTGGCTAACATCCTGGAAAGAGGTGGCTCTCTTTCCACTTCTTTTAAAAGAAAACAATACTACAAGCAACATTTTAGGGTCTAGCCTATTGAGTACTTTTTATCTACAGACCAAAGAAAGTCATTTCAGTACATCCCTTTATTGCAGTTATTGCAGGAGATACTGAGTCACAATAAATTGTTGGATAAAGTGATTGAAGAACAAATAGCTCAAGAAAAACGAGAGGGTTTGCATGGTGGTCAGAGGGTTTACAGGTCTTTTCGATGTGGTGATCATTGTAAAACTAATGGCTTTCTAGCGGTTGAGGAGTTGAGAATTTCCATACAACTTTATATTGACGATTTTGAAGTTTGTAGTCCTCTTGGGACCTCACGCAAAAAGCGTAAGCTTTGTGGTGTATATTGGGTCTTGGGCAATTTGCCTCCTGGCTCTCATTCTGCTCTCTCATCCATTTATTTGGCTGTTCTTTGTCTCATCTCATCTCATCTCATTATCTCTAGCCGCTTTATCCTTCTACAGGGTCGCAGGCAAGCTGGAGCCTATCCCAGCTGACTACGGGCGAAAGGCGGGGTACACCCTGGACAAGTCGCCAGGTCATCACAGGGCTGACACATAGACACAGACAACCATTCACACTCACATTCACACCTACGGTCAATTTAGAGTCACCAGATAACCTAACCTGCATGTCTTTGGACTGTGGGGGAAACCGGAGCACCCGGAGGAAACCCACGCGGACACGGGGAGAACATGCAAACTCCACACAGAAAGGCCCTCGCCAGCCCCGGGGCTCGAACCCAGGACCTTCTTGCTGTGAGGCGACAGCGCTAACCACTACACCACCGTGCCACCCGCTGTTCTTTGTAAAAGTGAAAATTTGAGGTCATTTAGATTTGACAAAGTGTTGGTAATCTTGGAGCAATGTGGTGTGTTTATCAGTCAGTTAAACAAGTTTATCAAAGGCACTGTGTCTTGTGTAATAGCTGACAACCTAGGAGCCCATGGGCTGGCTGGTTTTGTAGAAAGTTTTTCAGGTGAATACATATGTAGATTCTGCACAGCCAAGAAAACAGATATTCAGTCATTGACTGCTGGTGTTTTTGAGTGTAGGACACAAGAACTTCATGAAGCCCATTTGAAGTGTGCACTGGGAACAGCAGGTATGTGCTGTGTAGTTAAGCAGGGTTGTACTTTGAGTAAGACTCTCAGCCATTTTCATGTTACTTTAGGCTACCCACTAGATGTAGTGCACCATTTATTTGAGAGCATAATACCTGTGGAGCTTGCTCATTGTTTTTCTCTTTTGATCTCTAAAAAGTATTTCACCTTAGAAAAACTTAACAATTTGATCCAAAATTTTGATTACAAATGGGGAAATAAAACCAATCAGCCTCATGCAATACTACAGACTTTGTTTAAATATATATATATATATATATATATATATATATATATATATATATATATATATATATATATATGGAAATGCACATGAAAATTGGTCTCTCCTTCGGTTGCTGCCTCTGATTATTAGTTGTTCCAGAGGATGAACCTGCATGGCTTGTTGTTTTGGATCTCAAGGACATAGTGGAGCTTGTCATAGCCCCTGTCCATTCTGATAAGTCGGTTTCATATCTTGAGTGCAAAGTCAGTGAACATCACCAGAGATATCGAGAGCTTTTTCCAAACCACCGATTTCTCCCTAAACATCATTATTTAGAGCACTACCATGCTCTGATTTGCGTCTTTGGGCCTCTTGCCCATAAATAGACAATTAGATTTGAAGCAAAACATAGTTCTTTTTTAAACAGATTGTTTGCCATATCAGCTGTTTTAAAAACATACCTCTCACTCTTGCCAGAAAACATCAGTTCATGATTGCCTCAGACTTGCACTCTTCTGAACATAGGACATCTTTGGTGGTAAACAGTGTCTTATCGGTGCCAACTGATGTTTTGCAAAGTGACATTGCAACTGCTATTAAGGAAAAATTACCCAATGAGACTGATGTCCACATTACAAAAAGTGTGTCAGGTAGGAATTACAGCATGGTATGAACTACAACAAAGGAATGATTGTTGTCTATGGGCAATTATTTGGTCTACCACAGTTTGCTGAAATTCCGCCGATCTGTATTTTGCAAGGCAAGACATATTTTATTGTGAAAAAGTTCTCAGCCTGGTACAGGGAGCACTTCAGAACTTTTCAATTTGACACTTCACATGTGCGAGAGATGGCTCTGATTGAGCATGGGGAATTAATTAATGACTACCCTTTGGCTGCCTGTTCACTGGGGGGCCTACGTCTGGTTACTCTGAAGAGACACATAAACTTACAGGCAAAACAGGAGTAACATTCGTAAGTAACCCCCCCCCCCCCCCTTTTAATTTTCATTATTTTAATTATCAATGTATTTGTTTTTTAACTCATTAACTTAAGAAAATGTAAGACTTTCATGAAAAATGCACTGTTATTGACCAATCACAATTTTAGAGTCCAAGGTTATGTGTTCAAATTATGTTGTCCAATCAGTGGTCCAAAACCAAAATGGAATCTTCTGTAATTGACAATATATAATTTACTATAAGATAAATGATGCACATAAAAATAATTATATGTGCCTCTGACATTTTTCACTGTGAAATATTAAGCTAGTGTTTCTTAATGTTTTGCTTGTTTTTTGGTTGCTTGTTTAGGTCTACACAATGGCCCAACCCATAAGACTGAGGATCATCCTTGGTGAAGATGACGCCAGGAAGCTAATTCTGTCCACAGGGATACAGGACTCCATAAAGGAATTGTGCCAGACAATAAAGACAAGTTTTGGGTTGCAGCAAGAGTTTCGGCTTCAGTATCAAGATGCTGATTTTGGAAATGAGTTCATAAACCTTACAAAGATCTTTGAAATAGTTGACAAAGCAACCATAAAAGTGATCTTCTTGCAAAGTTGTACAGAAGAAGATGTAATGATACATCAGCATCAAGCAGTCCAGGTCCTATCAGATGCTTCATCAATCTCCCCAGTCAACATGGATAATACAGAGCCCGCTTCATCTTCAGGTTCATCCCCATCTTCAAGGCATTGGGTTTGGCCAAGAGTTTTCACAATCCCTCCCTTCAGCTATGATGCTGAACTGCAGCTTGAAAAGGCTGAGTACAATGCTAGTGGAGTTTATTCGAGCCCTTCACTAAAACTGAAATCCCATATTTTGGAACAACTGTCAGAAGAAATTTTTTAATTCAAAGGCTACCCAGCTGACAGTGATCTGAATGATGTTGCAAAAGCCCTCGTAAAAAAGCATCCTTGCCTGAGGGAACAGGGATCCTTCAATGTTATGGGTGGAAGATTAGGCAAAATGGCCAACTTCTGTACCAAACTAAGAGGCCTGGGATGTGCTGAGGTGACTATAAATTCGCTGAAGAACAAGCCCCAAGACAAATGTGTGGCAGCATTGAATGTGAAAAAGCCCAGAAGGGCAGAAGTCAATTACTGTCCACGGCATCCAAGAGGAGAAACCAGTCTGGAAAAGGAGAGAATTGAGTTGCTTTCAGAGCTTATGAAGAGAAACAATGATCATATATTGAGTGCGAAAATGGACAAGACTTTCTCATACAGAAGGCAAGAAGTTCTTCAAGGACAGCACATAGTTGCAGATTTCAAAAGCAAATGGCCAGCTCTCTTCACTGTGAAAGAGGTGCATATCTTTTATGTGCTAAGTTTTTTTGTATGCCCCCAGACTGTGCTTAGTGTTGACCAAAAACAAAGATATGGGTAATGTGATGTTTAGTCTACTTTCTCTCTCCATTAATATTGCAGATGTTGTAATCAAATGGCTAGTAATTTATTATTCATCCTTCCTGTGTTGTATATTGTCGTGATGTTCTAACAGGGGGAGTGACAAATGCATTGTTGATGTTTTTCAGATCAATAAGGAGTTCATGCACAGATCAACTGTACCTCTGCTATCTATATTCTTTGCTGCACTGGACCAGTACTCGCCACGCATGATGTAGATCTTTTGAGACAAAGGTGGAATGGCTGGAAGAAAAATAAGTAATCTCCAAGGTTTGTATTGAAATGGGTAGACCTATGCTTATGAAAGGCTTTCCCCCTGTCCTAACATGCATAATTCTCTATACAGTTCGTGTGCTAGGAGAAAGTGCCAAAGTGAGTATGGTGAGAATTGGTCTGAATGAAAAACCAGCCTGGTTGCCTCATTTCGTGCCTGATTTAGCTGAGATCCCTTTATAGAGGTTATATTTGCCTTTTGGGTTCTCAAGACCAAAGTCAACCACACACTAACTAGAAAAGAAAAGAAAAGAAAAGAAAAGAAAAGAAAAGAAAAGAAAAGAAAAGAAAAGAAACCTTTATTTGTCACAGGCACACTTCAAGCACAATGAGATTCATCCTCTGCATTTAACCTATCTGAAGCAGTGAACACACACCCAGAGCAGCTGGCAGCCACACTACAGTGCCCAGGGAGCAGTCATGGGTTAAGTACCTTGCTCAAGGGCACTTCAGTCCATGGCCACCCCACATGAACCTAACTGCATGTCTTTGAACTTGGGGGGGAACCAGAGCACCCAGAGGAAACCCACGCTGACAACAGGGAGAACATGCAAACTCCACACAGAAAGGCCCCTGCCAACTGCAGGGCTCGAACCCAGAACCTTCTTGCTATGAGGCAACAGTGCTAACCACTACACCATGCTCAACACTTAAGATTCATCATACTTGCAGTTTATTATCAAGACTGTGTTTTAACAAACAGCTGCCCAAAATGCTGAATATTGTCAAAATAGGTTCTTTTTTTGTTTACAGGATGACAGTTAATACAAGACAAGTGTGCATCCTCAAGTCCTTGTGCACTTACCTGAATGAAGACCATGAGAAACTTGTTAAGGAATACAGTACATGGTGAGTCGCTTCTCCTGTATTTGTCCGGGTGATATGTTAAATTCGCAGCAGAAATTAAGGGTTATGAATATGACTTATTAAACAGCATGAGTGTGCAAAATACTGAATTCATTTTTTGGCTATTATAATTTAGTTGTGCACATACCAATAATTTCAGGCCAGATTTATACAGTGTTCTCACTGGTTGTGATTCATATTTTCTTGTAGCACCTGAGGATTGTGACTCTGTTATGATTGTTTGTATCTGTTAATTCCTTTCCTGGTTCTTCAGCAAATGTTTTTGGTGCTCACTAGGATTTCCAGAGTTTTTGTAATGTATGTATCTGTATTATTTCGATACATCTCTTGACTGTATGACCTCCACAGGATGCTCTTAATTTGTGCTTCTTTTCTTCATAAAATTGTCATTTGAAAAGTGGGCTTTCCCAGATCTCCACATGGCAATCAGCATATGCCTCCAGTCTCTTACCATACTTCATTGAGACTCAGAAAATATATTTGTTATATTTTACTCCACAGGACACAGACACTGAGGCGAAGTCCTCCATGGAGCAAACTGTGATGGGAGTGTATGTCATTCAGAAGGAGGGTGCAGAGGCCAGAGATGACCCAGAGGACATCAGTGTCCTGATTGAAGGTGTGGAGGTCATCAGTGGATTGGGGAGTGTTGCAGCTGCCTGTGCTCTGTTATTTGGACTGATATAATGTTTGAACCTAAACTACCCACCAGAGCTCAAACACACTTTCGAAGTCCTGCAGCAGATTCTCCTGAATCTGGATGGGCAGAGGTTGTCGTCAAAGGCACAGTTCCTAAAAAACAAGCTTCTGGGGTGAATAGCGTAGGTTCACTTCAAAACTGCTAAAGACTGATAGAAGGTTTAAGTATTTAGCCACATCCTTGTAACGTAATTTTTGTGTTGTTTGCCTTTGAAAGTTTTAAATTAGAAGTCCAAAAAAGATTGAAGAGGACTATTCCAATTTTGTTTGTTCAGTGGACTGACGCATTGTTGTCTCATAGGTTGTAAAGTCTCCTACATTTGTGTGTGGGTGAAGCAGACACAAAGCATTGTTTCTGAACACACATACATGTTGCAGGTAAAATCCATTCTCAGGTTAAACCTGTATTCAATCTAGGTTGAATTGGTTAACCACATTTTACCTAGGTTAAATATATAGACAGCATTCAATCTACGTTAAATTTATAATTTTTGTATGTTTTGAGACAGTTAGCTTTTAGTTTGGGTTTGGTTAGTTTTATTTTAGGGTTTGGGTTAGCTTTTTGTTGAGGTTTGGGTTAGTTTTATTTAGTAACTAGACAGGGACACTCTAACGAGTGCAAACCCCGCCTTTTCCCTATTAAAATACATTGGGCGAAAATTTCGAAGTTCTGCCATGACCTTGACCTTTGACCTTTGACCTCCAAAATTTAATGGTTTCCTTCCTGGGTGATTGGCAACACATGTACAAAATTTGGTCCAAATCGATCCATTGGTTCTTGAGATATCTTGCAGACACACAGACAGACAGACAGACAGATACACACACACACAGACTGACGCAGGTGAAAATAATAACCCCTCCGACTACTGTCGGCGGGGTTAATAATACAAAGAAGTATGGGAGAATTTGCAATATTAACTTGTGTAGTGGTAAACACTATGGATCTGGAGGGTGTGCGTTCAAATCTTGGTGAGTACAATAAAAATTCTTTATTTCATTGTGATTTATTGAGTATTTATACAGAGATAGCTGAGAAGGTACGACATCAAGGGAAGGGAGTCCAGGTGATGAGGACCAGAGAGGGGAGGTTAGTGGGTAGAGAGAGATTTTTTTTTTGAGATTTTAAAAGATTCTTTATTAGTTTACAAAAACCCAGCAAAATTCATATAATTAAGCTTTTGTGTAAAATAAAATGTAAATTAAGAAAGAAAAGAAAAAAAACTACAGGAGATGGCTAAAGTGCAAGTTGTCATCAATAACAGTACATAGTGCCTGCCCACAGCACCACACAGCTTCAAAAGTTTCTAGATTCTGCATAAGTTTATAAAACTGGAAATCAATCAAGATTCTAGCCTTGACAAGAGCAGGAAACAGAACTAATACATCATCTCCAGGTTGATTCTCGATTTTGTTTTTTCTACTGACATAAATAGACATTTTTGCTTCACCCAGAATAAAATTCAACAGTTTGCACTCATTTTGTCTTCTTTTCTTATATCTAAATCCAAGGATGAAAGTCTCTGAGGAAAACTCCTCATTAAAACAATTAAACAAGCGTCCCAAAATTGTAAACAAAGGCAAGAGCCTTGTGCAATGCAAAAAAGCATGAAAAACAGTTTCCCTCTGAAGACAGAAGGGACAATCTTGACTAACAGCTGGATTTAAGACAGTGACAAAGGCATTAACAGCAACCGCCCCATGAAGGAGCCTCCATTGTAGATCTCCCACTGTTTTAGGCAATGGTGATTTGTAAAGTGCTCTCCATTCTGGTTTTACGCTTACACTTAACTTTAAAACAGTGCGCCAAGGCGTGTCAGCCCTGCTCAGTAAACATTTCTTATTAAATACTTTTACACAAGCATGATAAAACTGTTTCCCAGTAGCAACACTCAACCCAACTGTGGTTATGCCTGATAAAAGTAGGTTGGCACCCTCATCCAAGATGGGTGAGAGCTCCAACCCAGGGAAGTCATCATACATATCTGGATGCACCACTCCTGAACAATAGCGCCCAAGCAGCATGGATTCATCTACAGTGCAAGTGGTGCGCCACTTATCCAGCAGCTGTTTGGCCACACGAAGAGACCTTAGCCCCATGGAGACAGCAAACCTATTTGCGTTTTGAAAGTCTGACCCTGCCAGGTCTACTACATCCTTCAGTGTGATAATCCTTGACTCAAGACACCTCCTCTGGAGCGAAGGGAAATCGGGTGAGGAAATGTCCATTCTTGCACCACCAATAACAGGTTCTTGTAGGAGCCAGTGTAAGGAAGTATGTGTCCCCTGCCTTTGCACATTAAACATGCTCCAGACTTTTAGAAGAGAATGATAAAAAGGAGGTTACCTTGAGCCATCGATCCTATGCGGTGCTGTCAAAAAAAGTGACTTATCAATCCCCAAACTCCCACAAGTTCTTAAAATCGTGCAGCTCAGAAGCTTCCAGGCCACAACTGTGGGCCCAGTAAGAAGTCTTTTCACAAACTGCAACCTAAAGGCAGCAGTTCTGCTTTGGAAATGTATAAGGCCATGCCCCCCCTCATCTTTAGGCAAGAACAAAACAGACTGTGGTACCCAATATAATTTATCCCAAAAAAAAGTTCCCAACAACAGATTGCAGTTTATTCAAAAGGTCTGGTGGGGGATCCACACAAGCCAGGCAATGCCAAAAAGATGAGGCCACCAAATTATTTATAATAAGCACACGCCACCTGTAAGACATTTTCGGCAGCAGCCACTTCCACCTTTCAAGCCGCCCACGAACACTTTCCACTGCACCCTCCCAATTTTTCTTCAGGACTGTGTCATTCCCCAGAAAAACATCCAAATACTTGAAACCATCTTTTTTCCACCCCAGTCCATCAGGGAGCCTTGGCACCCCTTCCTCCCACTGGCCAAGCAATAGAGCCTCACTTTTAGACCAGTTAACCCTGGCTGATGAAACTGACCCCAAATCACCAAGTATATTAACAATTACTTCTATATCCCTTTTCCCACTAACTAGCAGGACTATGTCATCAGTGTAGGCTGATAGACGAACAGGAAGGAAAAAGCCAGGTAATGACGCACCACTCAAGGCCCTTCTTAACCTATATAGGAGAGGCTCTATTGCTAGAGAATACAGCATTCCAGACAAAGAGCAACCCTGTCTTACACCCCTCCCAACTTTGAAGGGAGCACTTAAACCACCATTGACTTTGAGGATGCTCTCCACATCACTGTACAAAACCCTGATCTTTCTTACAAAGCCTTCACTGAAACCGAAGGCAAGTAGAACGTCCCATAGATACCTATGCTCCACCCTGTCAAAGGCTTTATCTTGATCTAGTGAAACCAGCCCCACATCAATTCCAAGAAGTTTGGAAACATGAATAACATCACGAATCAAAGATACATTATCGAAAATGGATCTACTGGGAACACAATATGTTTGGTCCGGATGGATGACCTGGTCCATTACCTTGGACAGCCTATTGGCCAAGACCTTAGACAGTACCTTATAGTCACTACACAGGAGTGACACAGGTCTCCAATGCCTAATATCAGTGAGATCGCCTTTTTTATGGAGAAGGGTGAGGACTGCCCTGTGACAGCTCACCGGCAGGCGTCCTCCAGCAAGACTATCGTTGAGCACAGCAAGCAAGTCGTCACCTATCTCTGACCAGAAACACTTATAAAAATCCACAGGAATGCCATCTAGGCCTGGAGCTTTGCCACTTTCCATACCCTGAAGGGCTCTCTCCAGTTCCTCCAGCGTCAGTGCAGCGTCAAGCTCGGCATAAGATTCAATTGAAATTTGAGACAGATCACTCAGAAAAGATTTATCAGACCCTCCCTCCTTGAGTTCACTCCTGTATAGATCCTGATAAAAATGAGCAGCTCTATTCCGAATCTCCCAATCATCAGTCAATAAAGTTCCAGACTCAGATTTTAAAGAATGAATCAATCTTTTCTGGCCATTTTTCTTCTCTAGACTAAAAAAGAACTTTGAAGGAACATCCATCTGCTCCACGCTCTGAAAACTTGAACGGACCAAAGCACCCTTAGCATTAATCCCTAGCAACTCAGCTAATGCATTCCTTTTTACTTCCATATTTTCAATTTCAATATGACTCCCAGTAGAGTAAGCCAAATTTTGAATTTCTTTTAGCTCCTCTTCCAAAATCTCAATGGTTCTGTCGCTTGTGATGTTTTGAGTATATTGCTTACACAACTGCTGAATTTGTATTTTACCAAAATCCCACCATTGTTGCAATGAAGCAAAAGATGCTTTGCTTCCCCTGAAACCAGCCCAGAAAGTCTTAAAAACATCACTGAAGTATTTGTCCTGAGTAAGAGCTACATTGAAGTGCCAGTAAGCACTTTTTGGCTTCATAGACCTCAAGACAGGGCGGCACGGTGGTGTAGTGGTTAGCGCTGTCGCCTCACAGCAAGAAGGTCCAGGTTCGAGCCCCGTGGCCGGCGAGGGCCTTTCTGTGCGGCGTTTGCATGTTCTCCCCGTGTCCGCGTGGGTTTTCTCCGGGTGCTCCGGTTTCCCCCACAGTCCAAAGACATGCAGGTTAGGTTAACTGGTGACTCTAAATTGACCGTAGGTGTGAATGTGAGTGTGAATGGTTGTCTGTGTCTATGTGTCAGCCCTGCGATGACCTGGCGACTTGTCCAGGGTGTACCCCGCCTTTCGCCCGTAGTCAGCTGGGATAGGCTCCAGCTTGCCTGCGACCCCATAGGACAGGATAAAGCGGCTAGAGATAATGAGATGAGATGAGATGAGATGAGATGAGATGAGATGAGATGAGATGAGATGAGATGAGAGCTCAAGACGACCCCACAGATAACCAGCCCATGATCAGAGAAAGCCACAGGGGAAATTTCGCAATTTCTAAAAATATTTAAATGGTGTTTGAAAGTATAAAACCTATCAAGCCTGGCCAAGGAAATCATGTTATCATAAACATGAGTCCAAGTATACTGCCTGTGCTCCTTATGAAAAGTCCTCCACACATCACTCAGATCATGCATGTGTATACACTGACTAAGTTTTCTACATGAAAGCATGTGTGGCTCTATATGGTTCCTGTCTAGGTCATGTTCTGTGCTATTAAAGTCTCCACCCACAAACAAATACTCATCATTGCTACACCCAGCTATGGTAGTGGATAAAGTTTCCAGGAAAGACACTCTATCCGCTGCTTTTGTGGGGGCATATATGAAAATGAAAACATGATTTTCAAAAAGTGCCCTGACTTTAAATAGTCTGCCTTGCACAACCTCCTCAACCTCATGGGAAATCGGAATGAAATTCTTTGCAAATAAAATTGCAACACCACCACTGACAGAAGTTTTGTGACTTAAAAGAGAGAGCCCACTCCACTCTAAAGCCCAGTCCGCTGCATTCACAGTATCGTTATGCGTCTCCTGCAAGAGAATGACTTCTAAGCGCTTTACACTGAACAGTTCATAAAGCTCCGCCCTCTTCAAGGGGTCTCTTGCCCCATTTATGTTCAGGGAAGCAATGAGAATCATACTCATAAATAAAAGCAAAAAAGAACACCAGGTATATTCATGGATATTGCAAATACAAAAGGCTTAATTACTGTTTTTTATCTGTGTCATCCAACAAAGCGTTTAACTTCATAACAAACTTTTTCAGTCAGTAACCCTCTTGCTTTGTGACAAGACCTTCAGACATGAACAATTTTGCTTTAGTTATAAATTGCTCTACGTCAGGAAAATATGTATCGATCTGAAACTTTTTAACATGCTTAGTTTGTTTCAGAAAGTTCTTAATGTCTTCCACCGTGTATGACTGAGCGGCAACACCACTCAAACGCAAACTGCAGCTGACACTGCAGTCAGAGTTGAACTCGCTTTCTGATTCATTTGTTGTTTTACTTTGAGCTTTGCTATGGACCCTAGCAGATTTAGTTTTGTTAAGATCATGAGCCTGACTTTGTCTTCTCTTTTGTCTGGATCGAGGAACTTTAAAAGTTGGGCCTACTTCCTCTGCCTCCATTTGGGAACTTTCATCTTCGGCATCATTATCATCAGTCTGATCAGCGTCTAATGCACTGTTTTGGGAGGTATTAGCGCTAGGTGTAACAGTGGGCTCAGTTTGAACATCTTCCCCAGGACTATTATGAGGCAAGGTGGTCTCTGGCTGAGGCACCTTTCCCTCTCCCTCTGCTTGATCCCCTTCTGCACCCTCCCCTACACTAGTGGAATTATTACAATCAGTGGGTTGCCCGGCTTCACTATTCTGCTAGCTAACATCACCCAACACATTAAGTCTAGCGGTAGCTGGCTCATCCCTTTTATCAGGACAGGCCCGCACCAGATGTCCAGTTTGCCCACAACTAAAACATTTCATCAAGCGAGAGGAAATGTAGATAGGGTAACTAAACCCTTCCACCGTCACATTTAGAGTCAGATCCAAGTCACTATTGTTGTCCAAAACCATGTTGTGGCAGCGGGGCGTGGTCAAGCGCCGGTCTGTGACAGGAGGGCGGAGCCAGGGAAGGTGAGTGGCAGAATCACTACACCTGACGGTAATTAACCTGTGTTTGTGTGTCTTCCCAGTAACCGCGCCCTATTTAAGGAGACAGAGGGAGAGCAGAGGGAACGCTCTTCCCCGGACGAGAACACAGAGTGTGTGTGTTTCTCTCCTGAGATTGTTGTTAGACTGAAAAGTGTGGAATAAAGCCTTCTAATTACCTGAATCTCTGTCCTGCCGTCCTCTGTGCTCCACCCACACCTAAGGGACTTTCTACAGTGGTGCTGAAACCCAGGAGAAAGGTGGAGCACCCACCCAGCAGCCCCATGGAATCCTCACCGTTCGCCGACCTGGTCCACGCCCTCGCCACGGCTCAGCAAAGCCAGCACCAGGCACTTGTCACACTCCAAAAGGAACAAGAGCGGCGCTTCGAAGCCCTGGTGCTGGCCCAGCAGGAAGATCGCGAGGAGTTCTTGCATCTCCTCGCGTCGGCGGGGTCCACCAGCGCCCCGGCCGCGGGCCCATCTCCCCTCACTGTCACCAAGATGGGCCCGCAGGACGACCCCGAGGTGTTCCTCACATTTTTTGAACAGGTTGCCGAAGCCTCGGGGTGGCCGATGGAGCAGCGCGCGGTGCGCCTCCTCCCCCTCCTGACCGACCGCCGGCTGGCCTATGCGGACCTCCGCCGGGCCATCCTCCAGCGCGTGGGGCGCACACCAGAACAACAGCGCCAGCGCTTCCACGAGCTGCAATTGGAGGAAGTCGGCCGGCCATTCGCGTTCGGCCAGCAGCTCCGGGACGCCTGCTGGCGGTGGCTGAGGGCCGACGATTGTGACGCTGAGGGAATCGTCGATCAGGTGGTGCTGGAACAGTTGATCGCCCGCTTACCAGCAGGAACCGCGGAGTGGGTCCAGTGCCACCGCCCGGCGTCGCTGGATCAGGCAGTCAGACTGGCGGAGGATCATTTGGCGGCTGTTCCGGCGGCAGGACAGCCGATGACGTCTTCTCTTCTCTCTCTCTTTCTCCCCTCCCTTCTGTGTCCCATCCTCGCCCCATTCCCCTACCACGGAGACGGGGGCTGGCTCCACCCCAGCTGGCCCACCGCACCTGTGGTACCCTCCCATTTCTCCCTTCTGTGTCTGTCTCTCCCCCCCCTCAGGTGGGTGAGCCCCAGAGCACCGGTGCAGAGGGAAAGCCCGGGCCGGTTTGCTGGCGCTGCAGGGAGCCGGGCCACCTGCAACAACAGTGTACAGCAATGGAGGTGGGCGCGGTGGTATGGATCCCCGACACGCCAGAGGCTGCCCTCGATCGGGCCGGAGCGTATCGCATACCGGTGAGTGTCCAAGGGGCTACATATCAGGCGTTGGTGGATTCTAGATGCAATCAGACCTCGATCCGCCAAAGCCTGGTGCAAGACAAGGCATTGGGGGGAGCACAGGGGGTGAAGGTGTTGTGTGTGTGTACGGGGATGTTCACAGCTACCCTTTGGTGTCGGTCCACATATTTTTCAGAGGGGAAAAATCTATAGTGAAGGCGGCGGTTAATCCTCGCCTTACCCACTCTTTAATTTTGGGGACTGATTGGCCGGGATTTCGGGGTTTAATGACGCGCCTAGTAAAGAGTGGGTCCTGCCATTTGACAGGGGGAGGTCCCGGTGTCGCTTTGGCTGGAGCTGCTGTCGCAGAGCCATCTATGTCATTTCCGCAACAGAGTGAGGAGCCGCCGGCTCCTCCTCTTTCTGTTGGGGAATCCCTCGCGGATTTCCCATTAGAACAATCGCGAGACGAGACTCTGCGGCATGTGTTTGACCAAGTGAGAGTAATCGATGGTCAAACGCTCCAGCCGAACGCCACCCCGTCCTTCCCCTATTTCTCTATTACGAAGGATAGATTATACTGAGTGACGCAGGACACTCAGATGAAAGAGCGAGTCACGCAGCTTTTAATTCCAAAGAGCCGCAGGGAATTGGTATTCCAGGTAGCTCACTTTAATCCCATGGTTGGACACCTAGGGCAGGATAAGACACTAGCCCGAATAATGGCCCGATTCTATTGGCCGGGGATTCGTGGCGATGTCCATAGGTGGTGTACGGCGTGCCGCGAATGCGAATTAGTAAATCCAGCGGCCATTCCAAAAGCACCTTTGCTCCCTCTACCTCTATTCAAGACCCCGTTCGAAAGAATTGGGATGGATCTCGTTGGGCCATTAGATCGGTCAGCACGAGGGTACCACTTTCTGTTAGTCCTGGTGGACTATGCAACACGATACCCGGAAGCAGTGCTGCTGCACAATATCTTCGCACGCAGTATTGCGGAGGCACTCTTCCGCGTCATCTCCCAAGTTGGAATCCCGAAAGAAATTCTGACTGATCAAGGCACTGCATTTATGTCACGGACACTGCGCGAACTGTATGGGTTATTGGGGATTAAGCCGATCCGCACCAGTGTGTATCACCCACAAACGGACGGTTTAGTAGAACGGTTCAACTGCACCCTCAAGAATATTATTAAAAAATTCATAAGTGAGGATGCACATAATTGGGATAAGTGGCTCGAACCCTTGCTGTTCTCAGTGCGAGAGGTCCCCCAAGCCTCCACAGGGTTCTTCCCATTCGAATTGTTATATGGGCGTAAGCCGCGCAGCATCCTAGACATGCTGTGGGAAAATTGGGAGGAGGGACCTTCACAAAGCAAAAACGAAATCCAATACATTATGGACCTGCACGCAAAACTCCACACTCTCACCCACCTAACTCAGGAGAATTTGCAGCAGGCCCAAGAACGGCAAGCCCGCCTGTACAACAAGGGTACATGCCTTAGAGAGTTCACACCGGGAGATAAGGTACTCGTACTGTTGCCCACGTCGAGCTCCAAATTGATCACCAAGTGGCAAGGACCCTTTGAGGTCACACGGCGAGTCGGGGACATCGACTATGAGGTGAGGTGAATGGACAGGGGTGGGGCGCTACAGATTTACCACCTCAATCTGCTTAAACTCTGGAACGAGGAGGTCCCCGTGGCGTTGGTGTCGGTAGTTCCGGAGAAGGCGGAGCTGGGGCCGGAGGTTCAAAAAGGGACATTGGCATCACGTACCTCTCCGGTCCCCTGTGGAGACCGCCTCTCCCTGACCCAACTCACGGAGGTCGCCCAGTTGCAGGCCGAGTTTTCGGATGTGTTCTCGCCCCTGCCCGGTCGCGCTAACCTCATAGAGCACCACATAGAGACGCCCCCTGGGGTGGTAGTGCGTAGCCGCCCTTACAGGCTACCCGAACACAAAAAAAGGTGGTTTGGGAAGAACTTCAGACCATGCTCGAAATGGGCATCGTCGAGGAGTCCCACAGTGACTGGAGCAGCCCGGTGGTCTTGGTACCCAAGGCCGACGGGTCGGTCCGGTTCTGTGTGGACTATAGAAAAGTCAACGCGGTGTCTAAATTCGACGTGTACCCAATGCCTCGTATTGACGAGCTGCTCGATCAACTAGGCACGGCTCGCTTTTATTCGACACTGGATTTGATGAAGGGATATTGGCAGATCCCCTTGACTCCACTATCCTGAGAAAAAACGGCCTTTTCCACTCCGTTCGGCTTACACCAATTCGTCACACTTCCTTTTGGGCTGTTTGGGGCACCTGCTACGTTTCAGCAGCTGATGGACAGGGTCCTCCGGCCCCATGCCACCTACGCGACCACATATCTGGGAGATATAATCGTTTATAGTAACGACTGGCAGCGGCACTTGGAACACCTGAGGGCCATCCTTAGGTCGCTGAGGCGGGCGGATCTCACTGCCAACCCGAAGAAGTGTGCGATTGGGCGGGTGGAAGTACGGTATCTGGGCTTCCACTTGGGCAACGGGCAGGTGCGTCCCCAAATTAATAAGACAGCAGCGATTGCGGCCTGCCCGAGGCCCAAGACCAAAAAGGGGGTGAGACAGTTCCTGGGGCTGGCTGGCTACTATCGTACGGTAGGTTTATACCTAATTATTCGGACGTCACCAGCCCGCTGACTGACCTCACTAAAAAGGGGGCACCAGATCCGGTCCAGTGGACTGAGCAGTGCCAGCGGGCTTTCTCTGAGATAAAGGCTGCACTGTGTGGGGGGCCACTATTACACTCCCCTGACTTTTCTCTCCCTTTTGTGTTGCAGACCGATGCGTCGGACAGAGGGCTGGGGGCGGTGTTGTCCCAGGAGGTGGAGGGGGAGGACCGCCCCATCCTGTACATTAGCAGGAAGCTGTCAGTGCATGAGGGGCGCTACAGCACTATTGAAAAAGAATGTCTAGCGATTAAGTGGGCGGTCCTCACCCTCCGTTACTACCTGCTGGGGTGCCCTTTCACCCTCTGTTCGGACCACGCACCCCTCCAGTGGCTCCACCGCATGAAGGATGCCAACGCGTGGATCACCCATTGGTATCTGGCACTCCAACCCTTCAATTTCAAGGTGGTCCACAGGCCGGGGGCTCAGATGGTCGTGGCGGACTTCCTCTCCCGCCAAGGGGGGAGGGGGGGAGTCGGCTGCGGGCCGGACGGCCGGACGGCCGCCCGGCCTGAGTCGGGCGGTGAGGGTATGTGGCAGCGGGGGCATGGTCAAGCGCCGGTCTGTGACAGGTGGGCAGAGCCAGGGAAGGTGAGTGGCAGAATCACTACACCTGATGGTAATTAACCTGTGTTTGTGTGTCTTCCCAGTAACCGCGCCCTATTTAAGGAGACAGAGGGAGAGCAGAGGGAACGCTCTTCCCCGGACGAGAACACAGAGTGTGTGTGTGTGTTTCTCTCCTGAGATTGTTGTTAGACTGAAAAGTGTGGCAATAAAGCCTTCTAATTACCTGAATCTCTGTCCTGCCGTCCTCTGTGCTCCAGCCACACCTAAGGGACTTTCTACACATGTATGCAAAATGTGTGAATGACACAACATGTCTGAGCAGTGGGGAATTGGTAGATATAGCTATCTTCCTAATAGGTGACACCAGTTTGCCATAGCGGGACAAAGTTTCTCTGAATACCTCGTCCTTAATGAACGGGGGAACATTAGAAAGGATCACTTTCTTGGAAGGGGAAGATAGAGGAAAAACTGTGGTGAAAGTCCCGCAAACTACAATACCACTTTCAACAATGGCGTTTACCAGGTCAACTGAATCCAAAAACAAACAACTGTGCTGTTCATTCGAGCAGCGGAAATAATTCTATCGTGCCCTATGACTTCACCTACAGCTAAGCTGCAGTCTTCGACACTAGCACCAGAAGTTATTTTAATACCATGTCGCCGCATTAAGGATTCAAACCTCTCTATACCTGAGGCTGCCATACTACCAGCACGGCAGTGCCTCAGTAAGAGAAAAAACTAAACAAAGCACACCAAAAGTAAACCTAAACTAGCTTACACACAATAAACAATAATCCAACAACAAATCAAACACATAAAAAGAAAAGATAAAGAAAGAGAGAAAGAGCAAAGGATCAGAGACGCTGACACAGCGGCCACACTCAGCACTCACTCACGCTCAGGCCCCGCCCACTCACTCAGCATGCACACAGAGAGAGAGAGAGAGAGAGTGTGAGAGAAGATGACAATTTTGATTTTCTTCTTTTTACCTCGTCCAGGACGGAGTCCACCAGGGGTGAGGTATTGTTTTCAATGGGGTTTCTTTGTTTCTTTGTTTTTTTTTTGTTCGCAACATTACAGGAAAACGGCTGGACCAATCTTCATGAAACTTTCAGGATAGATGGGCATTGGTCTCAAATAGAACCTTCCACATTTTGAGGGTCATCCGGTCAAGATCAAGGCCACGAAAAAGGTCAAAATTGTTTTTGGTGCAAATGGTGTCCCAATGTCCTGAATGTGTCCCAAATCACTCCCTACTCACTACATAGTGGACTATATAGTAAGGTCACCATTTTATAGTGCTATCTGAATGTATGGTGAGCATTATTACACCCTATATAGTGCACTTAAAGTATCTCACAATGTATCACGAAAAGTAGTGCCGCGTCAAAGAAGAAAAAAAAAGGCTGCAGCAAAGAAGTTGTTTTATCATTTAATCAATGAGCTTACTATATAGTCCTCTATATAGTAATTCCATATATAATGAGTAGGGCGTAGTGAATGAGTGAGTGATTTAGGACCCAGCGTTTGTAATCAATCAGCAATTATCTTGATCAAGTTCAATTACCCCTTCTATTTCTTGCTAAACTTTGGAACTAATCAGAGCTAGAAACGAAATAATAGAAACCTCATTATAACTTCATAGTATCGGAAGATAATCAACAGATAAAAAGATAAACGAAATTCACCTCGTGGTTCACCATGGATACTGATTCGATATCAAGTACAGTAAGTGGTGTTTATTTTAAGAAAATTTACCTTTGGATTATCACAGCTTTTGTTTTTTTGTTTGGTCCTTCTGAAAAATCAAATAAAAAGTTTTGTAAGGTTATTTTTTTTAGCTTTTTGGCAGATATTTAGAGTCTTTACACTACACTTATGAAACAATGTTCTCATTAGTATTAGTGACCTTGAAAGAACAGAGACCTTACTTGTGAGATTTAATCAGTTGTAATAACACTAAAATAAGTGTTACCAACTGAGATTTGTTTTGCCTGGCAACACTTGTTTTATAATTGTATTTATTTATTTATTTATTTCAAACACCCCCCCCCCCCCCCCCAAAAAAAGTCCCTATTTTTTATGACACCCCATAAAAAATCCCTTTGCAGACAGTTGAACCTAGGTTGAATACAGGTTTAACCTAAGACCAGATTTAACCTGCAACATGCACACTCATTTGTGACATGGACAATTGTGGCTGGAGAAGTCACTTGTTTTCAAAAATAGGGTTTTTTTTGAGTGGAACAGTCATACTTGCACACAAACACCCTATCATTGCTTTCTCTTCAAATGTTAAATAGAATAAATTCACCATTAATGATTTGGTTATAGCTTCCTTTTATTTTTTTTATCAACATGGCAGAAGGGTGGCACGGTGGTGTAGTGGTTAGCACTGTCGCCTCACAGCAAGAAGGTCCTGGGTTCGAGCCCCATGGCCGGCGAGGGCCTTTCTGTGCGGAGTTTGCATGTTCTCCCCGTGTCCGCGTGGGTTTCCTCCGGGTGCTCCGGTTTCCCCCACAGTCCAAAGACATGCAGGTTAGGTTAACTGGTGACTCTAAATTGACCGTAGGTGTGAATGTGAGTGTGAATGGTTGTCTGTGTCTATGTGTCAGCCCTGTGATGACCTGGCGACTTGTCCAGGGTGTACCCCGCCTTTCGCCCGTAGTCAGCTGGGATAGGCTCCAGCTTGCCTGCGACTCTGTTGAAGGATAAAGCGGCTAGAGATAATGAGATGAGATGAGAACATGGCAGAAAGTAATGGTTCACTGCAGGTGTATTTTCTTTATTGGGATTATAATAATTCAGCATTTAAAAAAGCACGTGTGCATATTTTTGCAGTCATGAACATTCTTGCTGCATTATTTGCAAATTTTGTTTTCAAGGGTCACAAATTTTGTAGGTTATAATTTGTCTTTTTTTATTTCATTTGTCTAATGTGTTTCAGAAGTCTGTTGCACTTGGAATTTTAAATTCTAAAAGATGTTTTAAGACTGTTTTTCTTAATGAGCCACATATATTTTAATTGCAAATATTTAATTGCAATGTTGAATGCTACAAAATCTTAATTACTATTGCAGGACTGTTTGTAACTTTAGATTTGCTTGAAGCCACTACACTTAGGATTTGGAAGTAAGAACTGCATTCTCAAATTCATAATGTTATGGTAAATATTTGACACAAACAATACAAATGAGTCTTAAAATGTCTCAGAAACTGCTTTAATTGGTGCTGCTTTCATCAATTATCAAGTTAAAAATGGCCATCCCAGTACTAATGAGTGTAATTTGTGTAATCCTTCTCGCTGTGGCTTCAAATGAGTGAATATTGTTGAATATTGTTGTGGAAGTTCTATAGTCTCCTACATGCATTGCTCTGGGTGGAATGGTTCTGAATGTCACTGAAAAACAATCAAAAATCACCTTAGTTCATTTTGTAAGACTGACATTATTTAAAAAGACAAAACCTGTACTAGGTCATAGAACAAGGCTGAACTTCATTGTACTAAACGGTTTGACCAATGTAAACCGAATTTAAATGAATTTGACTAGACTAACTAAGGATAAACATTTTAATCCAATAAAAGGCAAATACATTGACTTGAGATATTAACATGATGTTGAAATAATACAGTCAAGAGAGACTAGTTCTACTTGATTTGTTTAGATGGGATTTTAGTGGCATAATAAATTATATTCATCCAATGAATATTTTTTAAGTGTATAAACTTGTCACAAATAATGGTTTGTGAGACAAATGGGGCATTGACTGATTCATATGGTGTTAATAATATTCATAACTGGAGCTGGTACTAAATTCAGTCTTCCATTGAGCCTCCTGAATTTAAAAGTGCTTGTATGCACTTCTGAGCTTGGTGAATACTCAGACTGACTGTTGGTCAAGTGTGGATGGGTCCAACATTAAAGGGTATTGATATTTAACTCAATTTAACTTGGATCAGTCAAAGTTAAATAGAGGCATGGACAAAGTTCCCCAATTTGGTCTGCAAGAATAAGCCCACTGATGTTGGTGAGGTGTAGTCTTCCACTGAAATAGTCTTCCATAGCTTTGTTTTCTGCTGTGGATAACAGGTAGAAATAAGATCAATTGTACAATTATATGGACAGTGTGGGGGAAATATTAATCAATCATGCGCCCACAAACTTTCCAACTGGAGATCCTCTTGAACAATAGGGCATTTTAGACATTGTGAGATGAAGACAACTGAGATTATTCTCTACAGAAAAAGCATAGGCCTCTTGTTATATACTGTAAACAGCTAGAGGTGAGTCAAGTGTGATCAGTGAGTAGAGGATTTGGGTTATGGCTCTCTTCTGGCTTTGGCAGACTTGAGAAAAGTGGAGGTTTTCTTCTCTCCTTGAACAACTAGTTCAGGTGACTGGTGAGATCAGTGAGGTACTTTATAGATTAATGCCTGTTTTAGCATGCAATCCAGTCAAAATCCAGTCAAAAAGTCTTGTCAGAGTTTCTGATAGAAAGTGGAAATGAGCACTGGCTTGTTCCAACCACTTCCTGGTGTGTTGTTTCTGAACTGCAGATCATACTCTGCTGTTAAATATCTGAAGTTGCTCACAGGCCTTATTTCCCTCCAGGGCATGATCAAAGAGGTTATGAAGGTCATGAAATTATCATAACAATGGGTGATCTCATCTCCATAAAACTATACCTCAATAGCTCAGGCTAATGCTTACCAAAGACATTGGAAGCATGATCTTGTTACTGACAGTCATGAGTTCTGATGAGAAGAGCTAAAGCAAGCATTGCAATAAGAAACTTTTGGCATTTTCTGACATTTTTGTCATATTCCTCAAGATAGGCTGATTATGTTGATAAGCTGGTTTTGAGATGCTGAAAGAGAATACTGCCACTGTCTTTTCATCAGTTCATCTACTGTAATATGGTCTGAATGGCAGCTATAGTTGTTGTTGCTCTTCCAGCAGTACTCTTCCTTGGGAAAACTCAACATAGATCGAAATAGGAGGTGTGATTAAAACGTCCTGGGACTGTTCTTGTGAACGAATGAAGCATGAAATGGTCATGCATGTGCAGCAGGAGTGAGCAGTAACTTTTGTGAGTTAGTATGTTAAGTGATGTAGTGATGTCAACATTGGGATCTGTGTTACACACACATTTGTGATTCTGACACACAATGCGTTCAATTTATTGGGCATTTTTGAGAGTTGAAAATGTCACACTCCATTTGATAGCAACAGGCACAGTCTCAGAACTTTTTGATCATACATTGTAATCTGCATAACTGCTCCAAACAAACCAGAAGGGCAAATTAGAAATGTGTTTCAGCCAGAGGGTCGGGCCATCTTCAAGCAGGCTCTTCTAGGCAATGGAAAACTCATTAATCAGGAAAAAGAAAGTTGAAATTGGGAAAACAATGCACAAAAGAAAGTTTCCAAAGTTTAAAAACCACATCACTGCCAAACGCAGCAGCAAGACTTAGCAAGTGTGAGTAAAGGATTTTTTGTTTTGAGTGCACTGTTTGAGAACAGGTGAATGCAATTTGATGGAGATTTTAAATGGGGATACTAATCATATAAGTGGTCATGTGTCATGGACTATAATTAATTGAAGTGCTCAGGATTCTGGCAGTTGGTTTCAATAGTGACAAAGCTGTAACATCATGTGACTAAAATCACAGTCTTTTTAAATCATCTGATAGTCATTCATAATCCACATGGTATGGATGTATTTTTTTTAATTAATATTTCATGTTCATTCCAAAAAAGCCAAGTTCCTAAAGTCTGATGTTGAAGTTTAAATAATTTTTGGATAATTCCCAAATGTTGAACACTTAGTTCCAAACAAAACATTAAATATTAATCGGTGTGACTGGTACAAGAGGCCAGTCAATGGGATAAAACTTATTAATTGCTTTCTTTTTCATTTTAGACAATCCTATTGTCAGGACACAATGCATGGTTTTAGTTTCTTCAGTCACCCACTGCAGGTTCTCAGAGAAAATGAACAGAGAAGTTTATTCCTCTTTGCCCAGCTTGCCCTCAGAAGGATAAAAGGACAAAAATATATATTTTTTAAGTTCAGTGAGTTCCTGTGGGGCAGCAGATGTAAGGTTGTAGCACACTGTAAAAAAAAGTGACCATCTCAACTTAAATTTTCTAGGCAACATGATGCAAGAGAATTTTGTGTTGAGATGGTCAACAACAAAAGGTAAGTTGGTTGAACTCAAATTTAAACACGAAAATCCTTCTTAAGTCAACAAAGCTCCTTGTTAAGTCAACAAGGATTTCTGAGTTGAAATTTGAGTTCAACCAACGTACTATTTGTTGTTGACCATCTCAACTCAAAATTCTCTTGCATCATGTTGCCTAGAAAATTCTAGTTTACTCAACCTGTCTCAACTGCTGTTGACCTAACAAGGATTTCTGAGTTTAAATTTGAGTTCAGCCAATGTACTATTTGTTGTTGACCATCTCAACTCAAAATTCTCTTGCATCATGTTGCCTAGAAAATTTGAGTTTACATTTGATTTCAACCAACGTATTTTTGCTGTTACCCAAATTAGGTTACTCTTCTTATAATAACAAATAAATGTTTGCTATAATAACATGTATTTCTACATTCCATATGATGTTTTTTTCAAGTTACCTGTACCTTAAAACATACAATAAACCACTGGCGCAAAAAAGACACTTACAAATAATTGTCAAAGGAAAACACTTTTATTTGTAAGACTGTGTCTCTTGCAAATGAAAAAGAATTCTGCAATGTGCAGGAAAAAAGTGATCCACTTCCAGACAGATTGCTACATGTCAATCTCACATTTCAATTTTAGAATGAAGAACTAAAGACCTTTGTTGAAATTTGCCTGAACATTAATGTCAAGTTGGATTACAGACTATAATTTCAAATTTTGAACACATTTGTTGAATGAGTCTTTCACAAGTGCACGATGACGAGCACAACCCATCTTCTAAGCCCAAGCAATGGAGCTTAGGCTGACATTTGAAATGGGGGGGTTCTGTCTTAAAAAAAAAAAAAATTGGAATGTGAAATAGAATCTCAACCAAGACAAGCTCAAGATTTCACAGTGGATGTTCTTAGGTTCTGTAAACTTTTCATAATTCAAATAGACCCATTCAGAAGAGCTATTATTATAGCTTTGCTGTGAAACAATGTGATTGTTGAATTGCTAGAAATTAAATAATGAATACACCCAGTTTGTATTCTCCAGCATAGAAAAGAGTCCAATCCCTCTCCAGAAAATTGGTTCCAGAGCCCAAGCTATGTGTTGAGGTGAGCCCAACTATATATAGTCAGTACCGATCAACCTCATGCACAAGCTCAGGCTCCTTTCCCACCAGAGAGGTGACATTCCATGTCCCAAAAGCCAGTTTTGTCAGCTGGGGATCAGTATGCCAGGGCCTCCGCCTTTGGCTGCCACCCGATCCACAATGCACCGGACCCTTACGGCACCTCCTACCATTGTTTTACTGGGGGACTTCAATGCTCACATGGGCAATTACAGTGAGACCTGGAGGGGTGTGATTGAGAGGAACGGCCTGCCTGATATGAACCCGAGTGGTGTTCAGTTGTTGGACTTTTGTGCCATGCACAGTTTGGCCATAACGAACACCATGTTCGAGCATAAGGGTGTCCATAAGTGCACGTGGCACGAGAACACCCTAGGCCGCAGATCAATGATTGGCTTTGTCATCATTTCATCTGATCTACGACCGTATGTCTTGGACACTCAGGTGAAGAGAGGAGCAGAGCTGTCAACTGATCACTACCTGTTGGCGAGCTGGATCAGATGGTGGGGGAGGAGGCCGGACAGACCGGGCAGGCCCAAATGAGTAGTGACGTCTGGCGGAGACTCCCGTCCGTCGGATCTTCAACTGTCATATCCGGCAGAGCTTCAACTGCATACCAGGGGAGGATGGAGACATTGAGTCTGAGTGGACTATGTTCCGCACCTCCATTGCTGAGGCGGCCATGCAGAGCTGTGGCTGCAAGGTTGTTGGTGCCTGTTGTGGCAGTAATCCCCGAACATGCTGGTGGACACCTGTGGTGAGGGGAGTCATCAAGTTGAAGAAGGAGTCCTATTGGGCTTGGCTAGCCTGTGGGTCTCCAGAGGCAGCTGACAGATACTGACAGGCCAAGCGGAATGTAGCTCTGGAAGTCACTGAAGCTAAAACTCAGGTGTGGGAGGAGTTCGGAGAGGCCATGGAAAGTGACTTTAGGTCGGCCTCGAAGAGATTCTGGCAAACCATCCGGCGGCTCAGGAAAGGAAAACAGTGCTCTGTCCCTACTGTTTACAGTGAGGATGGAGTGCTGTTGACCTCAACTGGGGACATCATCCAATCATGGAAGGAATACTTTGAGGATCTCCTCAGTCCCGCCTTCATGTTGTCCGAGGAGGACACAGAGTCTGAGGGTGCTTAGGAGGACTCACCTATCACAGGGGCTGAGGTTGCCGAGGTGGTTAAAAAGCTCCTCGGTGGCTGGGCTCTGGGGGTGGATGAGATTCATCCTGAGTTCCTGAAGGCACTGGATGTTGTTGGGCTGTCTTGGCTGACGCGCCTCTTCAACATTGCATGGAGGTTGGGGACAGTGCCTCTGGATTGGAAGACTGGGGTGGTGGTCCCCCTTTTTAAAAAGGGGGACCAGAGAGTGTGTTCCAACTATAGGGGGATCACACTTCTCAGCCTCCCTGGGAAAGCCTATGCTGGGGTGCTGGAGAGAAGAGTCCAGTCAATAGTCGAACCTTGGATTCAGGAGGAACAATGTGTTTTTTGTCCTGGTCATGGAACACTGGACCAACTCTTTACCCTTGCAAGGGTACTGGAGGGTGCATGGGAGTTTGCCCAATTGGTCTACATGTGTTTTGTGGACCTGGAGAAGGCTTACGACCGTGTCCCTCGTGGTGCCCTATGGGGGGGTGCTTCAGGAGTATGGGGTTCAGGGCCCACTACTGCAGGCCATTCAGTCCCTGTATGACCGGAGCAGGAGTTTGGTTCGCATTGCTGGCAGTAAGTTGGACTCATTCCCGGTGCACATTGGACTCCACCAGGGCTGTCCTTTGTCACCAGTTCTGTTCATAACTTTTATGGACAGAATTTCTAGGCACAGCCAAGGGGCGGAGGGTGTCTGGTTTGGTGGCATCAGGATCACATCTCTGCTTTTTGCGGATGATGTGGTCCTGTTGGCTTCATCAATCTGTGACTTACAGCATGTGCTGGGATGGTTTGCAGCTGAGTGCAAAGCGGCTGGAATGAGGATCAGCACCTCCAAGTCCATGGCCATGGTGCTCAGCCGGAAACAGGTGGAGTGCCTACTCCAGGTCAGGGGGGAGTTGCTACCTAAAGTGGAGGAGTTTAAGTATCTCAGGTTTTTGTTCACGAGTGAGGGTAAGGGGGAGTGGGAGTTGGACAGAAGGATCGGGGTCAGCAGTATCAGCAGTGATGCAGATGCTAAACCGGTCTGTTGTGGTAAAGAGAGAGCTGAGTCAAAAGGCAAAGCTCTCAATTTACTGGTCCATCTACATTCCCACTCTCACCTATGGTCACGAGCGATGAGTAGTGACCGAAAGAATGAGATCTCGGATACAAGTGGTAGAAATTAGTTTTCTCTGCAGGGTGGCTGGGATCTCTCTTAGAGACAGGGTGAGAAGTTTGGTCATTCGGGAGAGACTCAGAGTAGAACTGCTGCTCATCCACATCAAAAGGAGTCAGTTGAGGTGGTTTGGGCACCTTGTTAGGATGCCCCCTGGACGCCTCCCAAGGGAGGTTTTCTGGGCATGCCCCACCGGGAGGAGACCCTGGGGCAGACCCAGGAGATGCTGGAGAGATTACATCTCTCGGCTGGCCTGGGAATGCCTCGGTATTCCCCCAGAAGAGCTGGTGGAGGTAGCCAGGGAGAGGGAAGTCTGGGCTGCTCTGCTTAGGCTGCTACCCCCAATACCAAGATCTGGATAAGTGGTAGAAGATGGATGGATGGATGGATGGATGGATACACCCAGTTTGGTTAAGAACCTTCTTAGATCATAATGCCTAGAATAACACCAGGTCATTTTTTGGTGATAAATCAGTGATCCTTTTGCATTATCTCAGTTCAGTGTTCTATCTTGGTCAAAGGGTTTCCTGGCAATTCATGAGCAGTTCTGGCTCACTGCCCAGAATGGGAGCCTCTGAAGAATGATGTAAATTCAGTCAAAAAACAAAAAGCAAGTCAAGCTACTGTATTTATGTAAGATTAGCTCAGAAATGTTGTGCTCTCCTGCATGAGAGTTTCAGCAGGCTCATAGATGCATCTGTGGAGACCCAGAATCTCACCCCATACTAACGTGGGGTGGTGGTAAGGGGTTATTTCATTAGCATTTACTACAGAAGGGAAGGTCTAATATGTTTCAGTCACAGCTATACAAGACAGTGAAGTTTTGTGTGGGAGGTCTTCAATAACTACTGCTTCTCAAAGATTATCTACATTTGGAGTTTCACTTTTCTTTTGGAACACATTGAGAAATGATTATAAAAGCATATAGCCTAGTCTCTCTTGACTTTGAGTTCGAGCAGTGGCCTTTATGGCATTGGCTCAGTAGAATGCAGATGTGCTGTGTGGGAGTCTGCTAGGGTCTTTGTTCAGTCTAAAAACAGAAGACATAGTATTAAACTATTAAACATGTCAAAAGTTGTGATATTATCATATGTTCACAGACACACATACACTCACACACAATGTGACTGGTGCACTTTAGTACTGCTTTAAAAGTAATTTCAGATTAAAAGTAAACCTCCTTCTTTTTGTTAGTCACATATGTGTGGGCTTATATAGATTTATTGATCTTGCTTTGCCTGGGTTCACTTTTCATACCAACAGCACCAGCTTGAGAGAAACATTCTGTTGCCATGACTGCATGCAGGAAAAGACATGGCATCAGAGACATTTTATTTGACATACAGGTACACATTCATGATGAGGAACAGTGCTGCCCTTTTGAACATAGCTTTTAAAAAATATCTGGTCAGAAAAAAAAAAAAAACTTTTCTAATACAGCTTGTAATTTTTGTCAAATCAAACCCCTTCCCATGCCACATTGGGCAGCACTGATCTCCATTTCATTAGCCCTCTGTCTATTGCCTATTACATAGCTAGGGTTATAGTGGGGGGCTAGTCCTCTGGTAATCATGAGAGTTTGACTCCCTACTCACATCTGTATTGCAGCATGTGTTGCCAGATGGCAGTAGGTACCATTTTTATGATGGTCTTTGGTATAACCCAGTAACGAGTAGAACTCATGATCTGCCAGTTGAGAGGCAGACACGCTAACCACTAGGCCAAGTCATGGTACGTTTTGTTAAGCATTCAGGAAAAAAAGGTGGCCAATGTTTATCATTTAAATGTTGCAAAGCAAGACCCCCAGTGAAGTGCTGGCATGAGTTTTTGTCACAAATTTTCAAAGGAAATAATTTTAACAAACTAAAATACACATGACTCTTCCCACATATAACTTACAGAATGGGTGTCTCATGCCTATCTTGAAGATCTCTGTTTATCAGCATAGATATATAGAAATATTGGGTAACACTTTATAATAACTATCCATTATAACTAGTTATAACTAGTTAATAGATCATTAGTAAACTGTTAATTAATGAGTTATTAATGACTTGTTAAGTGTTTAATAGTTTAAGGGTTTATAATGATGCCTTATAGATAGTTAATAGACCATTAAAAACTGTTAGTTAATGAGTTATAAATGACTTGTTAACTGTATGTTAATGATTTATAACTATACCTCTAACTATCCGTTATAACTAGTTAATAGATCATTAGTAAACTGTTAATTAATGAGCTATTAATGACTTAAGTGTCTGTTAATAGTTTCTTAAGGATTTATAATGATGCCTTATAGATAGTTAATAGGCCATTAATAAACTGTTAGTTAATGAGTTATAAATGACTTGTTAACTGTATGCTAATTATTTATAACTATACCTTATAAACTAGTAATAGATCATGAACAAGCTATTAGTGAATTACTTACTAATGACTTGCTAAGTATCAGTTAATAGTTTATATATGTTATTGGGACGTTATTCTAAAGTTGCAACTATTCCTCATTTATTAACTGTTAGTAAATGAGGAATAGTTGCAACTTTAGAATAACGTCCCAATAACATACATAAGCTAATAACTAATGCTTAACTAATATATTAACTCACACTTTACAGATCAGTTGTTAATAGTTTGTTAACCATCTACCAATACCAGTGAAACTTTGTAGAACAGCAAATGGGTGGAACAAGTTCAAGGTACAGAAATTTGATGTGATATTTAAAATATCAAATTTTTGTACCTCAACCTTGTTCCACCCATAGGCTTTTCTGTGTACTGTATTTTACCAAAGACACACCACAGATGAAATGTTGAACACTGTGTTTAATGTATAGAAACACACATACTGAGCCATCACATGGCAGAACAGCAGTATACAACAGTATACAAACCCATGAGGTTTGGGCACTTTCTGTGAAAGACATGAAAACCAAATAAATCAAAATCAAGCCATTGGCATTATTGATATGAACATGTCTTAGCACAACTTGGACCCTCTTTACTTAGTGAACCAGACCCGAGCTACAACCGAACTGCTCTAGGGCACCATCCCACAGTGACACAACACCTAAGCTTTCTTAGACAGAGGAATCAGTTTCCCCTTTTTCTTTTGATGTTCAACATCCCTCAAAAGGTTTTGATCATTAATCAACACTTCCAGACACTTTTTGGCAAAGTCCTGCAGTCATTGCTGTGGTGTATGAGCAACCAGCAATTTCTTGTATTTCTTTGGGGCCACAAGACCCAGCTCACAGATTGGGGCATTGGCGACGACGGTGTTTCGGTCGACACCAACCTTTTGATATGCCACACTCAGCTTTCTTCCTTTCTTGCATGCCTTAAGGACTTTCCTGTATCTCTTGATGACCTCCTCAGGATGGAGTGCTGAAACAGATAGAAATTTAGTTAAGTATACCAAACATACAAGTAGTGAATCGACACAGGGAAACACACACATAGATGCAAAGTGGTTGCAAAAAGTAATGAAGATTACATTAGCACAGAGCAATTGGAGGGTCCAAGATAATATACCCACCAGGAAGTACATTTTGGAAAATAAACTTTATACATAGAGAGAGAGAGAGAGAGAGAGAGAGAGACAGACACAGAGAGAGAGACAGACGTTGTGATGTCTACATGCCTGACACACATGAGGGGAGCAGCCTTATTGCCTTCCTCTCTTTACACTTACCTCTCTGCTTGCTATGTTGCATTTTTTCTTCTCTTTTTTCTTCCTCTTGTCCTTTTTCTTGTGACTCTGGTGGTGGTGCTTCTTTTTCTTCTTGCGTCTTTTCTTTAATTTCTTGTCTGAATCGGAAAAATCAGTTGATGAGGATGAGGAGCTGGATGAAGAGGAGTTGGATGAACTGGAGGATGAAGAGAAAGAAGATGCACCAGGAGACAAGTTGGCCGAGGAAGATGTGTCAATTGTCCCACCATCATCTGTATCTACAACATAATAGAAAATACAATACCAAATGCATTATGATGATACAAGTCAATTCACATACATTCTTATCAACATTTACATTTATTAAGACTTTCAGTTTCACTGATTCATCAAATCGTGATCTCATCAGTTGGACAGATGTGTCTGCTGCCAATCAATGCTGCAGATATTATCTTCCAGGTATTAACTATACATGTGTATTGTTTGGGTAATAACACGCTCATGCTCTGATGAAGGTCTTGTCACCGTGAAATGTTGGCCTTTCTTCCACTCAATTTTATATATATTTTACAAAGCACCCAAGTATCATTGTCAAGTGTGCAAACATGTTTTTCCAAGAAAGTGTTAGGCCTACTTACTTTGACCAACTTGTTGGCAGAAGGATCTCTCTCCTTCGTCAGGTCACTGATTTTTTTCTGTGACTGTGTGCTGCTTCTTCTTGGCCTCACGGAGCTTAAGCAGCTTCTTCTTAATATGTAAAAATGCTGTTGGAGCTACAGTTGCCTCAGTATCTGGAATGATAGGATAGAGAATTAAAAATGCTCTAATCATAAAAGCCAGGTGAAGGTAAAATAAAATAATGAGCAGCTGGCTCTAGATATCTGCACTGGATCTCTGAATGAGTGAACATAATTGTATAACTATCATCCATCACCAGTGAATATATGAATGGATATGTACAGACTATCATTATATACATATATACGCACACACACACACACACACACACACACACACACACACATACATACATATATATATATATATATATATATATATATATATATATATATATATATATATATATAGGGCTGGGCGATATGGCCTTTTTGAAATATCTCGATATTTTTAGGTTATGTCACGGTACGATATAGATCTTGATATTTTGCCTAAGCCTTGAATTAAAGTTTTGATGCATACAATCACACCAGTATGATGATTCTTGTTTTACTATTTTGCAGCCAATTCAGTTATTTTAGACTGAGTTTTACCAGCTAGACCAGTCTGGTAAATTCAGAAAATTACATCACTTTACTGTAATAGCTTTCAAAACCAGGAAAAGACAACTATTATGCTAACAATATTGATATTGCTCAGCCCTTATTTGATAGCTGTAACATTCAATCAACATTGATAAATACTTTGTATGCACCCTGTGTTGCTTTCCGAAAATTACAGTTCTACTAAATGTAGGCCTACAACAAGTCTTACAACTCATACAGGCTAAATCTTCTATTTTCGGCAAGCGACTAAACACGCACGCACACACAAAATTAATCACTGGACACTTCACTAATCTGGTTGAATTATGTAGTACAAATCTATCAGTCCATGTTATCCTGATCAAACATCTTTAATGAAAAGATAACACGCAGTTTCGCTTACTGTCACCGCTGTTGTCCATGTGCACGGCATGGTCCACAGGTGTAGTTTTCTTTTTACTGGAAGTACCCGCTGTTAACTTCTTTCTCTTTCTCCTGACAGTTCCTGGATTTATCTCGGTATTTTGCGCATCGCAGCTGGGAACACTGGTATAGGGCATTTTACCAGACCGTGTATTCATTCTTTTAAATCAATGCTAATGCGAGCTGCCCATCCAATAAAGAATGTGCTGAGTGAGTGAAGGATGGGCGTGTCTGTCTAGGTTGTCACCGGTTGTCACTCATCAAAGTACACTGGTGATGCGAGGTGATTGACAAGTTGACAACCAGCCAATATGATGGAGGAGGCCGGATGGCTCCGCCTCCTGCCCGTGAATACAATTATGATTGGCTACGTTGTAATCTGGCGGGAGCTAGTCACAGAGACTTAGGAAGCTTGTGTGATATGTGTGGAAAGAACAGAGGATAAGAAAATAGGTAGGCCCCAATCAAGTCATATTGTAATATTGTAGCCAAATAATGCCTGGTTTAGCCACTGAGCTAAGAGAGCTTATTGAAGGCAGAACTAAATCTAAAAGAAGACACAGATAAATAAGCAAATGGATACAGAAGAAAAGGCTTCTAAGAAGACAGATGAGATGCCAAAACTGCAAACACAAGATGAAATTCAAGGAATCAGTTTGTGTGGACAACTATGTATGGTAAGTTTTATTTTTATTGCATGAAATGAAATTTATTTAATTGTAAGCTATTAAGAGTACCCAATATATCTTAACTCATGTTAACATTAATTTCTAGAAATACACTACTATATACAACACTACTTAATACTAATCTACAAGATCACAACACGTCAAACCTTTGTGAGCTTATAGATCTGCTATTTTCAGAAAAAAATACTGAAAAAAATATAACACTTTTGAAACATATTAACACAAATTTTATGGGGGTTCCTGGCACAAAATATTTTCACATGGGGTCCATGGCCAAATACACATTAATTTGGGGGTCCTTGACATGAAAATGTTTGAGAATCACTGCTCTAGCCACTACCCTGGCCTGTGTCATTCTTATCTTTATTTGTATATATCTTCAGGGTTTGCAAACACCATAACCACAGAGGGAGGAAACGGAAGAGGTCAATTAGACGCAAATCTATATTCAGCAAGTCAAAGGTTTCCCTCTTCAACTGGATGCGCTTTGTGTACAGGTACGCTATGGCATAGGTATATGATTTTAATCTGTCTGTCTATGATGAAAAGTGTTTATTTCAATAGAAATACTGTATAACTATGCTGTCATAAAAAATAACAGGAGACTATGTAGTAAAGCATGTGATTATTATGTTATGGAGCATCTCTAGACTCATGATGATAACAGCTGCTTGGAGTTATTTCACTTTTATGATTTATTTTGCTAAAAGGTGTAATTTACAGCTTGAATTCTTAACAGCTTAATTATGGAAATATGTTTAATTGCTGTTACTTATGGGATGCTGTGTTGGTCAGCATTAGGCCTGGTGGAGCAACATGAGTGTCTGACCCTGCCTCTTGAAGCTCAATGGCACTTGGCTCTCTCAATCTATAGGCTCTGGCAATTAATATTAGAAATAGGATTTTACAAATATCCTACAGTATTATTAGTCCCAAATGTATTGACAGAGCTCTGTAGAAAATACCACAAAACATATTTTCCATCATTATTGCTGTTTTTGTCTACACAGTAGTGGACAATTGTCATATCCTGGGGTGCAGTAGATGCAAAGTTTGTGTATCAAACCAAAAAGATCTCAAAGAACTGTGGTATAACAATTATTTGCCTTGTTCTGTCAGATTTGCACAAGGCCTGTGTCTACATCAAGTGGACATGATTAATGATGACATCTCTGGAAGCTCAGCAACCCTGTCCAAGATGGCTCAAAAGCTGCAAGATGTGTGCTCGACTGCGATGGACAGATATCAGCAAGCAAGAGGCCAGTACATTGGGGGGCGGTCGATGCCCAAACAGGTGCACATACTCAGCACATAGAGATGGCCTGGAGAACGGTTAAGGAAAATGTGTGGAGACTCAGGGGGAATCGTACAGAGGAGTTACTGGTAGACCATCTCAGAGTTATTGAATGGCATGAGTGGCTTGCCTGTAAGCATCGCAAAGGGCCATTAGGACGGATAATCCATGACTTTGCTGTGAAGTATGGACATTAAATGTCCCTGAAATTCTGTTTATCCAGTGTTTAGCACAAAAAGTGCCCAAACCTCATGGGTTTGTATACTGTTGTATACTGCTGTTCTGCCATGTGATGGCTCAGTATGTGTGTTTCTATATATTAAACACAATGTTCAACATTTCATCTGTGGTGTGCCTTTGGTAAAATACGTACAGTACACAGAAAAGCCTATGGGTGGAACAAGGTTGAGGTACAAAAATTTGATATTTTAAATATCACATCAAATTTCTGTACCTTGAACTTGTTCCACCCATTTGTTGTTCTACAAAGTTTCACTGGCATTAGTAGATGGTTAACAAACTATTAACAACTGATCTGTAAAGTGTGAGTTAATATATTAGTTAAGTATTAGTTATTAGCTTATGTATGTTATTGGGACGTTATTCTAAAGTTGCAACTATTCCTCATTTACTAACAGTTAATAAATGAGGAATAGTTGCAACTTTAGAATAACATCCCAATAACATATATAAACTATTAACTGATACTTAGCAAGTCATTAGTAAGTAATTCACTAATAGCTTGTTCATGATCTATTACTAGTTTATAAGGTATAGTTATAAATCATTAACATACAGTTAACAAGTCATTTATAACTCATTAACTAACAGTTTATTAATGGCCTATTAACTATCTATAAGGCATCATTATAAATCCTTAAGAAACTATTAACAAACACTTAACAAGTCATTACTAGCTCATTAACAGTTTACTAATGATCTATTAACTAGTTATAACTAGTTATAACAGATAGTTATAAAGGTATAGTTATAAATCATTAACATACAGTTAAGAAGTCATTTATAGCTCATTAACTAACAGTTTATTGATGTCTATTAACTATCTATAAGGCATTGTTATAAATCCTAAACAAACTATTAACAAACACTTAACAAGTCATTAATATTTCATTAATTAACAGTTTACTAATGATCTATTAACTAGTTATAACTACTTATAACAGATAGTTATTATAAAGTGTTACCAAATATTGTTAGTACTGACAAAATTTCAATCTCAAATGTTTTAACCTTCAGTAAGATAAGTGACAATCATAGAGTGCTTAATGAACTGTGTCTTTCTGACTCTTTCTCAGAAATGGCAGCTCTAATTAACTGACAAACAAAATAGCAGAAAAAAGAGTAACACTTCATGATACATGAATGTGGCCTTCCAGCATAACATCAAATGCTGGAAATAAGAAATATTCAAAACCACAAACATCTGCAACTAAAAACAAAACATTTCCATGATTTGCTTATACAGTGCCTTGAAAAAGTATTCATACCTATTGAACTTTTTTACATTTTTCCACCTTACAACCACAAGCTTAAAAGTTTTTTTATTGAGATTTTATGTGATAGACCAACACAGAGTAGCACATAATTGTGAAGTGAAACGAAAATTATAAATGGTCTTCAAAATTTTAAACAAATAAAAATCTGAAAAACGTGATGTGCATTAGTATTCAGCCCCCCTGTGTCAATACTTTGTAGAGCCACCTTTTGCTGCAATTACAGCTGCAAGTCTTTTGTGGTATGTCTATACCAGCTTTGCACATCTAGACACTGAAATTTTTGCCCATTCTTCTTTGCAAAATAACTCAAGCTCAGCCAGATTGGATGGAGAGCATCTGTGAACAGCAATTTTCAAGTCTTGCCACAGATGCTCAATGGGATTTAGGTCTGGACTTTGACTGGGCCATTCTAACACATGAATATTCTTTGATCTAAACCATTCCATTGTAGCTCTGTCTGTATGTTTAGGGTCATTGTCTTGCTGGAAGGTGAATCTCTTTCCCAGTCTCAAGTCTTTTGCAGCCTCCAACAGGTTTTCTTCCAGGATTGCCCTGTATATCCATCCATCTTCCCATCAACTTTGACCAGCTTCCCTGTCCCTGCTCTCTAACAAACCACTGAGGCCTTCACAGAACAAGTGTATTTATGCTGAGAGTAAATTACACACAGTAGGACTCTATTAACTAATTAGATGACTTCTGAAGGCAATTGATTGCACTGGATTGTATTTAGCGGTATCAGAGTACAGGGGGGCTGAATACTAATGCACACCACATTTTTCAGATTTTTATTTGTTTAAAATTTTGAAGACCATTTATCATTTTTGTTTCACTTCACAATTATGTGCTACTCTGTGTTGGTCTATCACATAAAATCTCAATAAAAAACTTTTCAGTTCGTGGTTGTAAGGTGGAAAAAAGTGAAAAAGTTCAAGGGGTATGAATACTTTTTCAAGGCACTGTATATAAAGTCAGGCCCATATGTATTTGGACAGTGACACAATTTTCTTACAACTGCAAATCAGAAAAAATTGGGATGGTATGGAAAATGCAAATTGATGATTTGGTATAAAAACAGTATCCAGGAAAGGTCTATTCTTTGAGGAGCAAAGATGGACTGAGTATCTCTGGGTTGTCAACAAATGTGTGAGAAAATTATTGAAATGTTTAAAAACAATGTTCCTCAAAAAAGATGAGAAGAGATTTACAGTGCATATTATCATTAAATGAGTCAAAGAATCTGGAGGAGTCTTGGTATGTACAGGGCAAGGACACAAGCCTAAGCTGAATACTCATGATCTCCCATCCCTCAGATGGCACTGCATCAATAACTGTCATTCATATATAGCTGATATAACCACATGGGCTTGGGATTACTTTGACAAACCTTTTGTCAAGCACTACAGTACAGAGTTACATCCACAAATGCCAGTTAAGTCTTTACTGTGCAAAAAGGAAGCCTTATCTTAACTGTGTCCAGAAATGCCATCGATTTCTCTGGGCTAAGAGGCATCTGGGATGGACCATCACACAGTGCAAACATGTCAGACAAATCAGTATGCCAAGTATCTTTTGTAAGAAATGGATGCTGTGTTTTCTGGGCCAAAAATGAAAAGGACCATCCAAACTGTTACCAGCAACAAGTCCAAAAATCAGGGTCTGTCATGATATGAGGTTGTATCAGTGCCCTTGGCAAAGGTAACTTACACTTCTGTGATGACAGAATTAATGCAGAAAAGTACATTGAGATATTGGAGTAACATATACTGCCTTCAAGACAACACCTTTTCCAGAGATATTTCAACAAGACAATGCAAAACCACAGTCTGCACACATTACAAAGGAATGGCTGTGGAAGAAGAGGGTGTCTGTCCCCTCTGTCCCCAATAGAGAATATATGGTAAATTTTGAAATGAAAAAAATATAATGATGACCCCTTACTGTTGCACACCTTCAGGTCTGTTTGCAGGAAAAATGGGACAAAATAACACCTGAAATAATTCATCAGTTGGTGTCTTCAGTCCCTAGACATCTTTTAAGTCAGCAAACGTCTTTTTTACCAGCAAATTTCCTGGTATTTTCACACACAACAGTCAAAGACTTTATGGAGAATGGTAGGAAAAACAAACAAACAAACAAACAAACAAACAAACAAACAAACAAACAAAAAGTATCCAGTGAGTGGCAGTTCTGCAGGGAGAAACATTATTGATGAGAATGGTCAGAGAAGAGATTTGGGGTTGTAATTTTGCCTCACTACTACAATGGATTTGAAATGAAGCAATTAATAGAATAGAATAGAATAGAATAGAATAGAATGCCTTTATTGTCACTATACACATGTACAATGAGATTAAAAGCAACTCCAATAACAGTGCAAACAGCATGTAGAGAAAAAAAAAGGGTGTAAGGGGGGGTCAGGTAAGGTGCACAGTCCTGAGGTGTATGTGTTGTGTTTCACATTATGGAGTGAGGTATTGCACATTATAAATTATTGCACAAAGAGAGTCACATTATAAAATAAAATATTACACATTATGAAGTATTGCAAGGTAAGGTAAGGTGCACAGTCCTGAGGTGTATGTGTTGTGTGTAGGGTGCACAGTCCTGAGGTGTATGTGTTGCATTTCACATTATGGAGTGAGGTATTGCACATTATAAAGTATTGCACAGAGAGAGTTACCTTATAAAGTATTGCACATTATAAATTATTGCACGAAGAGAGTCACATTGTAAAATAAAATATTGCACATTATGAAGTATTGCAAAGGGGGGTTAGACTATAAAGTCAGAGCATATCCGAGTTCAGGGCGGTAATGGCTTTTGGAAAGAAGCTGTTTTTGAATCTATTTGTTTTTGTCCTGATGCACCTGTAGCGCCTCCCTGAGGGCAACAGGTCAAACAGATCAAAGCCAGGGTGGGAGCTGTCCTTGATAATGTTCTTAGCTCTGCTAAGGCAGTGGGAGGTGTAAATGTCTATCAGGGAGGGGAGAGGGCAGCCAATGATCTTCTGTGATGCCTTTACTATTCTCTGGAGCCTCTCCCTGTCTACAGCAGTGCAGCTGCCGTACCATACTGTGATACAGTACGTTAGAAGGCTCTCGATGGATGAGCGGTAGAAGGTCAGCAGCAGGTTGGAGTTTAGATTGTGCTTCCTGAGGACTCTCAGGAAGTGTAGCCACTGCTGAGCCTTCTTAATGACTGCTGTAATGTTTTCTGACCAGGAGATGTCGGCGGAGATGAGGACGCTGAGAAACCGGAAGGTGTGGACCCTCTCCACATACTCGTTGTTGATGTAAAGGGGGGCTAGGTCGGTGCTGTGCTTCCTGAAGTCAACAATGAGCTCTTTGGTTTTCTTGGTGTTCAGAGCAAGGTTATTCTCTGAACACCAGGCTGCCAACTTCAGGACCTCCTCTCTGCAGGCTGCCTCGTCTCCCTTTGAGATGAGTCCGACCACTGTGGTGTTGTCAGCAAACTGGACAATGAGGTTGTTGTTGTTGTGGGTCGAACTACAGTCATGGGTGTAGAGGCAGTACAGGAGGGGGCTCAGCACACAGCCCTGTGGATAGCCGGTGCTCAACGTGCGGGTGGAGGAGAAGTGGGGTCCAAGTCTCACAGTCTGGGGCCGGTTGGTAAGAAAGTCCTTTGCTCCTGCTTGATCTTTATTTTACTTTACTTTCTCATTTAATTTCCACTATTTTTTCATTTTATTTTTCATCTTTATAAGATAACGTTAGCTTTTAAAACAAAATGCCAGGGGGCAAAAAATCCAGGAGATCCTGCAGAAAATGCACAGAACTAAAACAGAGGACTTCTGTCCTGGAATCAAAGATTGATGCCCTGCCAAAGACAGATGAATTAAGAGTGATATCTCAGGAAAGGAGTACAGAAACAGTGGCTGAGAATGCAGAGATTGCACCCTGACAGGCTGATAACACCACCTGATCCCACAACCCTTGTTCTTGGTGATTCCACTGTAAGACATTTAAAAGGACATGGGATGATTATTTGCTGCCTTCCAAATGCATCCATCTCTGACAACAAAGACAGCATTTTGAAACTCATGTCCGAGCATAAAACTATCAAACATATTGTTGTGCATGTGGGAGCAAATGATGTTTTCAGAGAACAGCTGTTTGTCCAAGATGATTTCAGAAAACTTTTCTGATCTTATAAGACTGGAATACAATCTTTTATCAGTGGCCCACTCCCTGCAAGGGGAAGCTTTGCATTTACTCGACTCTTCAGTCTTAACACCTGGCTTGGAAAAACTTGTTTTTTATTTGGTATGAACTTCATAGACAATTTTAACCTTTTCTGGAATTGCAGAGAATTCTTCAAGCCAAATAGCACTGAACTCAGCCGGATTGGGACCAAAGTTTTAGCTGATCACTATAGCCTCGCTCTACAACATGCAATTTTCTCTCAGCCAACATTGAGGAAAACAGTTGATAAGATATCACAGACTGACTTAGTTACAAATATCAACAATACCTCTGCAAAGCCAAAACAATCATCCATGCAAGTCTTCACCAAGGACACAGCCATCTGGGGCAGACTGCCAAGAACCATCTGGGACAGACTGCCAAGGACATCAACAATCACATGGAGAATGTGAGCATGCAAGTCCATCATGCGATTCCATCCAGATTGAGGACCTGACCAAAGACAATCATGTCAAGGCTGCATCATCCACATCTCGACCCCATGCAAGTATCACAGAGACTGTCAGGGAGACAGCCACCACAGAGACAGTCATGGAGACACTCACAAAGACCTCACCAAAGTCCCAATCTCAGTCTCGCTCTTCTGACTTTAGTGTACCATCTCCATCTCCCCCCCTGCATGGATTTCCCTTAAAGTATGCAGAGACTGCTGCCAATGGCTGCACTCTCTTTTTCCAGCCCAAATCATTCGCGACAAGCAGTGTACCCAGTTCATCGAAAATCAACCAACAGACTGAATTATGTTCGCCCAGGACTTTCAGCTGGCTACCAATCTTTTTCACCATCTAAAAAATACATGACATCTCCAATCCTTCCCCCTCCCAACCTCATGGAACATACAGAGAGTCTTGTATGATGTGCTGTGGGTCCCTGCATTGGGTGTAGTTTTGAAAACAAGCTGGGACCCAGTATGCCTATGCCATTCTCTATTCCTGTGTTGATAAGAAATAGAAAACATAGAGCATATTTAACCCAGGGGATAAACCAGTCTAGTCTCCTTCCTGTTTCAAAACAACATCAGAGTGCCCAAGCGGATATTACTTCTAAACTTTCTGTAAAGCTAGCTCTTCTGAATGTTAGAGCACTTTCAAACAAGTCATTTTTAATTAATGATCTTATCTGCAAACACAATCTTGATTTTTTGCTTCTAACTGAAACTTGGCTGGATCAAGCAAATAGTGCTACCACCCTTATTGAAGCAGCTCCCCCAAATTTTAATTTCATGAATGCTACCCGACGGGGGAAAGGTGGAGGGATCGCAAATATGTTCAAAGCCTCTTTTCAATGTAAACAATCCTCACTTGGTGATTTTACATCCTTTGAACACTTATGTGCACTTGTTACATGCTCTCCTAACATATTGTTATTAACTATTTACATGCCTCCGAGACATTCATCCAAAGTTTTTCTGGAAGAGTTTGGTGTACTGTTGTCAGTCATTTGCTTAGAGTTTGACTGTCTTATTATATCTGGGGATATTAACTTGCATGCAGATAATCCTGAAAACACTTATGCCAGAGAACTACTTGCACTTATTGACAACTTCAACATAGTACAACATGTACAGGGGCCGACCCACTCTCGTGGTCATACCCTTGACCTCGTCATCACAAAGGGTCTTACTGTTTCTTCTACTGTTGTTGACCTGGCCTTATCTGATCATTTCTGTGTTTTCTCTGATGTTTCTATGCCTCCTCACATTCAGAACAGCTCAACAACTATGGGTAGGAGAGTCATAAACAACAACACGTGTTCTCTTTGAGCAAGCTCTCTCTCGGATCTCAACCAAAATGTCAGACTCTGTAGATGATTTACTGGAAATTTTTAATTCAAATATGACCCAAATTATGGATGATATTGCTCCATTCAAAATCAAAAGAGTCAATGATAAGCAGAAAGCACCATGGAAGCAATACCCAGCTGTTAAATTGCTAAAGAGAGAATGTAGAAAGACTGAAAGAAAATGGCGCAAATCTAAACTTCACATCCATTATCAAATCCATAAAGAGATGCTTTGTAAATATAATTATGAAATTCGTAAAGCAAGACAGTCTTTCTTCTCCAACATCATCAACAGGAATATGAACAATGCCCATGTGCTATTTTCAACAGTAGAGAAGCTAACTAATCCCCCACCACAATTAATACCTGAACTTCTCTCAGTTAATAAATGCAATGAGTTTGCATCCTTCTTCAAAGGTAAAATTGATAAAATATGGCAGAATATTGCTCATAATATATCTCAGTTGCAAATAATTGAAAAGCTGCAATCACCAGTGACACAGACAGACAACTTCAACACAATATCAGAATTTTGTTTAATTGATTACGAGACTCTTGAAAAAACTGTACAAAGTCTCAGTTCCTCAACATCTGAATTGGACATTCTGCCCACCAACTTTTTTAAGTCTGTTCTTCACCTCATAATTACAGATGTGCTTCAGATCATAAATACATCCTTAGAGACTGGCATTGTTCCTGTGTCCCTGAAAAAAGCCATTGTAAAGCCCCTACTTAAAAAGAATAATCTGGATGCTTCAGTATTAAACAACTACAGGCCAATATCAAATCTACCATTCATCGGGAAAATCCTTGAAAAAATTGTCTTCAATCAATTAACTGCCTTCTTGATATCAAACAGCTGTTTTGATAACTTTCAGTCAGGATTTCGTGCCAATCATAGCACTGAAACAGCGCTGATTAAAGTTATAAATGACATACGTCTTAATACTGATGCAGGCAAAACATCAGTCCTGGTGTTACTGGACCTCAGTGCAGCTTTTGATACTGTTGATCACAACATACTGCTATATCGACTTGAACACTGGGTTGGGTTGACTGGTAAAGTTATCAATTGGTTAAAATCATACTTAAAAGATAGAAGCTTCTTTGTTACCATGGGAAATTGTTCCTCAACATCAATGTCCTTGACCTGTGGTGTCCCCCAGGGGTCGATTCTTGGACCATTACTTTTCAACCTTTATATGCTCCCACTTGGACAAATTATCAAGAACAACTCAATTTTGTATCACTGCTATGCAGATGACACCCAGATTTACTTTGCTCTATCACCTAATGATTATGCCCCCTTGAATATCTCTACCAGTGTATCGACCAAATCAACAACTGGATGTCACAAAATTTTCTTCAGCTGAACACAGATAAAACAGAAGTAATTCTATTTGGGAAAAAAGATGAAAGACTCAGGATTACCACTATTCTTGACACAAAGGGGATTAAAACAAAAGATATGGTTAAAAATCTTGGTGTTTTCATTGACAGCGAGCTAAACTTTGACAGTCACATGAAAGCAATCACTAAAACGACATTTTATCACCTAAAAAACATTTCCAAACTAAGAGGACTTGAGACAAGGTTGAAACTTTGAGTTAGATTTTTGTGACATCGGTGTGAAAAAAATATTGTTGAATAAATAAAGGCCCTATATGCAATGTTTTGTGTTTTCCTTATAGAAAAAAATGCTGTAGTTTCAGAATATAACACCTAAAAAGCTGTATGATCAGCCCTTACTTGACTTTTTGCATGATTTTTACTAAAAAGTAGGCGAAAATGACCTATTTTTGGTGACAAAATATTTTGAACATCCACATTAATCCTGTTGCAGTTTGCAAAATAGTGATAAACTTGCTATCTATTAACCTTAGAATAAGAGTTTATGTTATGTTCTTTTAAATAAGTATCAGTTTCAGTGGCTGCAGCAAGTACTGATGTCATACCAGCCAGTTTCATCAACGAACATAATGTGACAACATTTTTAGGAATTTTGAGCTTCTGGGTAAGGATTTGGTTTTTCATTCTTCCTGTTGAGTTTATATAATGATAAACCTGCATGTATTATATATCAATCTCTTTGTAATTTTGTTGGGAATAAGACAGTACCGAATACATAAGTTAATTCTAACACCAGATAAGTAAAATTAGTACTTTTACTAACCCTACCCCTATCAATTTTCAGTTCGTGAAAAAAATACACACTGTTGTAAAAAAAAACTTGCATTCATTCAATTTTGAATGTAGAGTTACCAAAATTTAATAAATTATACCCATTTATATGGACTACAACCAGTTTACATTATTTTGGTCTAAAATCTTTTCTGAAATGAGATCAAGTTTTTTTTACGACAAAATTTCACATCCGTTTTTACCAATTTTTCAAGTATTGTCATGACCATTGAATGATGAAGTCAATTGACCCAATCGACTATTAAAGATTTTGCATAAATGGTCATTTTCAGATTCCTGAGAAAATTTGACCCTATACTGATATATTTTCAGTCCATATATCACAAATTGATTTTTTACCCTAAATGTCACTAAAATCTAACTCAGTCCTCGAACCTTGTCTTATGTCAAAAATTGATCTGGAAAAACTTATACATGCCTTCATCTCTAGTAGGGTTGATTACTGCAATGGCCTTTTCACAGGCCTGCCAAAAAAGACCATCAAACGACTTCAGGTGATTCAAAATGCAGTGGCTAGGGTTCTCACACGAACAAAAAGAACAGAGCACATTACTCCAATTCTAAGGTCCCTTCACTGGCTTCCATAGAATTGACTTTAAAGTATTGCTGCTGGTGTACAAATCTCTAAATGGTACAGGGCCCAATTACCTCTCTGATATGTTGCAGTGGCCTAACCCAATCAGATCTACCATATCGCAGCAGCAAAATTTACTGGTAAAACCTGTTGTTAAAATAAAGTGTGGTGAAGCAGCTTTTAGCTACTATGCAGTACAGCTATGGAACCAACTCCCAGAGGACATTAAAAATGCTCCTGCTGTTGGCAGCTTCAAATCTAGACTAAAGACCAAGCTGTTTTCAGATGCTTTCTGCTAACTGATTAATATTGTTATCTTTACATGTTTTAAACTTTCTTAACTTTTACAGTCTCTGCATGTTTTAAACTTTATTTAACTTTTATTCTATTTTATTCTGCTGTTTTTTTTTTTACTGAACTTTTACTTCATTTTATTATTTTATTTCTACTATTGTTTAATTCTTATTATTTTTCTTCCCCATTTATTTTATGTAATTTTATTTTCTATTGTTTACTGTTTTGCTTTGACTTCTGTAAAGCACATTGAACTGCCACTGTGTATGAAATGTGCTATATAAATAAACTTGCCTTGCCTTGCCTTATCCAGGCACATGTGAGGGGAGAGGCCGAGAGTGTCCAGTTTACTGATGAGGATGTCCGGGATTATTGTGTCGAAAGCTGAACTGTAATCCACAAAGAGTATGCGGACGTAGCTCTGCTGCTGCTCCAGGTGGTTCAGCACAGAGTGTAGAGCTACGGCGATGACGTCCTCTGTGGATCTGTTCATGTGATATGCAAACTGGTAGGGGTCAAAGTCTGGGGGGAGGTGGTCCTTGATGTGCTGAAGAACTAGTCTCTCGAAGCACTTCATGATTACTGGAGTGAGGGCCACAGGACGGTAATCATTCAGGCTGGTGATGGGAGACTTCTTCGGCACCGGGATTATTGTAGCTGATTTTAGGCAGGGCAGGATGACTGCCTGAGCCAGGGAGAGGTTAAAGATCCTGGTGAAGGTAGGGGCAAGCTGGTGGGTGCATGCTCTGAGCACCTTACCAGGTACTCCATCTGGGCCAGCAACTTTCTTGGGGTTCACTGCCAGGAGCACCCATCTGACATCATGCTCCTGTACAGTGAATGGAGTGGTGTAGGAACTGTGTGGTGGTGGGGGCAAGGCTGGAGCAGATGAGTGCTGCTGAGATGTTTCAAAGCGAGCAAAGAAGCAATTTAGCTCATCTGCCAGCGGTGCACTCCAGTCTCCTGTTGACTCATCACAGTCTCTGAAGTTTGTGATGTCTTGTATGCCCCACCACGCCTCCCGTGTTGCTAGACAGGTGGGACTCTATATGCAGCCTATGGTCCGCCTTGGCTTTTTTAATTCCTCTTTTCAGGTCAGCTCGAGTGGCTCTGTACAGAGCTCTGTCACCTGACCTGAAGGCAGCGTCGAGAGCCCTGAGGAATGAGCAGACCTGGCTGGTCATCCAGGGTTTCTGGTTTGGGAAAACCCGGATGTTTTTATCCACCGTCACATTCCCGATGCAGAACTTGATATAGTTCAGTACCGTTCCTGTGAATGTCTCCAGCTCCTGGTGTTCAAATAAGTCCCAATCTGTCCATTTAAAGCAGTCCTGTAGTTTGGAGAGTGCGTTGTCAGGCCAGGTTGCGATAGTCTTTGTGGTGGGCCTGGCTCTGCATCTGAGGGGGGTGTAGGCTGGGGAGAGCAGGAGGGAAAGATGGTCTGACTGGCCGAGGTGGGGGAGGGGTATGGCTCTGTACGCATGCTTGATGTTGGAGTAAACATGATCTAGAGTGTTCTCCCCTCTAGTAGAACACTTAACATGTTGGTAAAACTTCGGCAGTAGAGTCTTCAAGTTGGCCTTATTAAAGTCTCCTGCAATTATGTGAACACCGTCAGGGTGGGCCCGCTGCTGTTTGTTTACGGTGTTCAGCAGGAGAGAGAGCATTGTGTTAACACTGGCGTTGGGTGGAATATACACAGCTGTGACAATCACCACAGATAGCTCTCTCGGTAGAAAAAAAGGCCGGCATTTTACAGACATGTACTCAAGGTTTGGGGAACAGTGTCTGTCTATAATTGTTCCGTTGTTACACCAATTGTCATGCACGTAAATACAGAGCCCCCCTCCTCTGCTCTTACCGGAGTTCTCAATCCTGTCCCAGCGGAGCAGAGTGCGACCTGCTAGCTGCAAGCTAGCATCAGGTATTTCCGGATGAAGCCAGGTTTCGGTGATAATTAAAACACAGCAGTCCCGAACATAGCGATTTCCAGCGAGTTGTAATTCCAGATCATCCGTTTTATGCACCAGGGATCTGGCATTGGAGAGATACAGGCTCGGTAGAGGTCGCTTGTGTGGTTGTTTTCTTAGCCTTAGCATAGCACTGGACCTGCAGCCCCGCTTCTGCTTTCTCTCCCTCCTCCGTCTGCACCGCCTCCTAGACCCAACAACAATCCACGGAGAGCCCGGCGGTCTCGCTATGTCATCTGGGATGTTATGCGTGTAGTGAAAGTCGCTCGAAACAGATATCTGGTGTTGGTCACCAGAGATGGGTAGTAATGCGCTACATTTACTCCGTTACATTTACTTGAGTAACTTTTTGGATGAATTGTATTTGTAAGAGTAGTTTTAATGCAGCATACTTTTTACTTTTACTTGAGTATATTTCTGAAGAAGAAGCAGTACTTTTTCTCCATTACATTGGGCTATATTCTGCTCATTACTCGCTACTTTATTTTTATTTTTATTGATCCGTGCGATGCGTGGTCTGTTTATGTTTTGTTGAGACTTCCAGCAGAGGCTCTGTCACATGACAGCATCTCACCGATCAAATGTAGCAGCCAGAGCCATAGTGGGAGGAGCTATGGTTTAACTCCATTTCGCCAATCAAACAGAGCCAAGCCACCACGCACGCCCGCACACAAAATTCCCGCGGCAAGACCAGTCCAGGTGGAAAAGAGCACGGAAGCAGAAGGAAAATGGCAGACACAGCAGCCAGCGTTTCTCATCAAGCTGAAGAGGCACACCCCTGGCCATACATACAAACCATGTTCACTCTCCAAACAACAAAAAATAATAGTTATGTTATGTGGTGTCACATGTGTCTCCCCAAACCAGTGGACATTTCAGCTTATAAAAACTCAACGTCGAATTTGAGGAAACACATTGTGGTAAGTAGGCTATGTGCTTTTGGCTGTCTTCGTAGGCAGACATTAGCCCTGTTGTAACATCATAAATAACTGTAAAATACATTGTTTTGTGGAAATGTATTGACGCACTGCGGTTTCAGACGGCAAGATACACATACACCAGAGAACCAAGAAATAAAACTACAAAAAATCATCCTAACAATCACTTTTTATTGATGTGAAACCAAAAAATGCTCATGAAAATAAGGTTGCTCGCCTAATGTCAGCTCCTCATTAGCGTTACAGTTGTACACAGCTCTAGTCAAAAACTGGGAATGGAAGACTGGTGAAAACTTACTAAATAACAAAACGTGTAATATATCGTTTGTGAAATCTCCATTTTTCAAGCTACTGTATTTGTTGTGGATTAGAAGGATTTGTGAAGACTTTAGGTGTTTTTTTCTGTGAGATTTGTTTTATTATTTGTCTACAAGTGCTTGTTCACAAAAGGAAGGGCATTAGCTTGTTAGCTTGACCACTTGCTAGCAATTCCCACCACCACCCAGCCAAGCTGGGCACTGGCAGCTAGTTAGCAACCTTTTTGGTTGTTACTTCCACTTGCTAACTCCTCTGCGACACGCTCATCAAGTCAAATTTATCAACCAAGAACTAAACACAAATTTGCTGAAAAATGTGTTAGATATGATCTACCTCAAACTATTAAATCCACACCAAAAATCATTCTAGAAAAGGTTCATACACATAGTCTTCAAGGGTTCTCTTCATATGTTAAACGCTATATCATTCAGAACTATAGTGTGAGCTGTACTATTGTGAATTGTTATATATGTTCTAGATAGATGTTCTTCATATATATAAAATAATATTGTTTATACACCACTGACTGCATGCCTACTATTATGTATAATGCTTAAGTATGTTATATATGCAAGATTGTTCAAAAGTGACATTGCTATGTGTAAATTTATCAAGATAAGTCAAATGTGAATTTTACCACAAACCTAAACATCATATTATGAAAATCTAAAAAAAGTCAATTACAATTTATGTTCCTGCAGGGAGCCTAAGGTGGCCTGCATGATAGCGGTTTTATTTTCATTACCTTAATGTAGGTCCCCTGGATCTTTCCTATTTCTTATTTCAAGTATTTTTGCTTTTTTATGCTTTATGTATGTTTGTTGAAGATCCAAATAAATAAATGAATTCTGAATTCTGCAAGATGGATCCAGTAAACAACTTTTTGGGAGATGAAAGGATTAACATCGTTGATCGCATCTTACAGGATTATTTCCAGTCTTTTTCGTACGAGGAGATATTACGTGTGATGTTCAGCTGCTGTTAAAGCTGAACAGTCACTTCACGGAGTGAACATGCATGCGCATGCGCACACACACAGTGTTATGATTTATGTGCAGACTGCCTTGAGCTTCTTGTTGTTATTGTTAATACACAGAACTACACACACACAGTTTATATGTGTGAAATATATATGAAATCTCTGCCTGTTATGACATCCTGATCAATAAACAAAAGTTACTCAGCAGTTACTCAGTACTTGAGTATATTTTTTCAATTAGTACTTTTTACTCTTACTCAAGTAATTAATTGGACGACTATTTTTTACTTTTACTTGAGTAATATTATTCTAAAGTAACAATACTCTTACTTGAGTACAATTTTTGGCTACTCTACCCACCTCTGTTGGTCACCGATGACCAAAAGTGTCTGGTGGGTGTACTGGATGTTCGCAGAACCGATGGTGCACAAACAAGCAAGAAAGAAATATAAAAACAAACAAAAAAAAGAGCACTGAAAAGGAAAGCCGTGAGCCGCTGCAACCACGCGCGCCGCCATCTTGGGAAAAAAAATTTATAATTAAGATGTGATTGAAGTGTAGACTTTTTGTTTCATAAAAAGTTATTGTGGCAGCGGGGGCGTGGTCAAGCGCCAGTCTGTGACAGGAGGGCGGAGTCAGGGAAGGTAAGTGGCAGAATCACTACACCTGAGAGCAATTAACCTGTGTTTGTGCGTCTTCCCAGTGACCGCGCCCTATTTAAGGAGGGAGAGCGAGAGCAGAGGGGCTCTTCTGGAACCAGACACAGAGTGTGTGTGTCTGTCTGCAAAAGTGCATAGTTGTCAGTGCTGAAAAGTGTGGCAATAAAACACCCTGTCAAACCTAATCTCTGTCCTGCCGTCCTCTGTGCTCCACCCACCCACACTGAACCGCTACAGTGGTGCCGAAACCCGGGATTATTGGGGAGTACAGCAGCCGATCAGCCCCATGGAGTCATCCCCGTTCGCCGACCTGGTCCACGCCCTCGCTACGGCCCAGCAAAGCCAGCACCAGGCGCTCTTCAACCTCCGCAAGGAACAAGAACAGCGCTTCGAGGCCCTGGTGCTGGCCCAGCAAGAAGATCGGGAGGCGATCCGGCACCTCCTCGCGTCGGCGGGGTCCACCAGTGCTCCCACCGTGGGCCCATCCCCCCTCACCATAACCAAGATGGGTCCGCAGGACGACCCCGAGGCTTTCATCACACTCTTCGAGCAAGTCGCAAAGGCCTCGGGGTGGCCGATGGAGCAGCGCGCGGCGCGCCTCCTCCCTCAGCTAACGGGAGAGGTGCAGCTGGCTGCGCTACAGCTCCCTGCTGACCGCCGGCTGGCCTACGCGGACCTCCGCCGGGCCGTCCTCCAGCGCGTGGGGCGCACCCCGGAACAGCAGCACCAGCGCTTCCGCGCCTTGCGCTTGGAGGAAGTCAGCCGGCCGTTCGCGTTTGGCCAGCAACTCCGGGACGCCTGCTGGCGGTGGCTGAGGGCCAACAACCACGACGCCAAGGAGATCGTTGATCAGGTGGTGCTGGCCAGCAGGAACCGCGGAGTGGGTCCAGTGCCACCGCCCGGCGTCGCTGGATCAGGCCATTGAGCTGACAGAGGACCAGTTGGCGGCTGTTCTGGTGGCAGGACAGCAGATGGCATCTTCTCTTCTCTCCTTTTCTCTCTCTCTCTCTCTCCCCCGCCTCCTGTGTCCCATCCTTGCCCCATTCCCCCACCGCGGAGGCGGGGGCCGGCACCACCCCAGCCAGCCTGCTGCACCCGCGGTGGTCTCCCATTTCTCCCTTCTGTGTCTGTCTCCCCCCCCCTCAGGTGAGTGAGCCCCAAAAGACCGGTGCAGAGAGGAAGCCCGGGCCGGTTTGCTGGCACTGCGGGGAACCGGGCCACCTCCAACCGCAGTGCACGTCAAGGGAGGTGGACGCGGTGGTTCGGATCCGTGAGGCGCCAGAGGCCGCCCTCGATCGGGCCGGAGCATATCACATACTGGTGAGTATTCAAGGGGATACATATCAGGCGTTGGTGGATTCTGGTTGTAATCAGACCTCAATTCGCCAAAGCCTGGTTCAAAACGAGGCACTGGGGGGAGCACAGGGGGTGAAGGTGTTGTGTGTGCACGGGGATGTTCACAGCTACCCTTTGGTGTCAGTCCACATTTTTTTCAGAGGGGAAAACGTTATAGTGAAGGCGGCGGTTAATCCTCGCCTTACCCACTCTTTAATTTTGGGGACTGATTGGCGGGATTTCGGGATTTAATGACACATTTAGTGCAGAGTGGGTCCTGTCATTTAACAGGGGGAGGTCCCGGTGTCGCTTTGGCAGGACCAGCTGTCACAGAGCCGTCTGCATCATCTCCACGTCAGAGTGAGGAGCCACCGGCTCCTCCTCCGTCTCTCGGGGAATCCCTCACGGATTTCCCGTTAGAGCAGTCGCGAGATGAGACTCTGCAGCATGCGTTTGACCAAGTGAGAGTAATCGATGGTCAAATGCTCCAGCCGAACGCCACCCCGTCCTTCCCCTACTTCGCGATTATGAAGGATAGGTTATACTGAGTGAGGCAGGACACTCAAACTAAAGAGCGAGTCACGCAGCTTTTAATTCTGAAGAGCCGCCGGGAATTGGTATTCCAGACAGCTCACTTTAATCCCATGGCTGGACACTTAGGGCAGGACAAAACTCTAGCCCGAATAATGGCCCGATTCTATTGGCCGGGGATTCGCGACGATGTCCGTAGGTGGTGTACGGCGTGCCACGAATGCCAATTAGTAAATCCAGCGGCCATTCCAAAAGCGCTGTTGCGCCCCCTACCTTTAATCGAGACCCCATTCGAAAGAATTGGGATGGATCTCGTCGGGCCATTAGATCGGTCAGCATGAGGGTACCGCTTTATATTAGTTCTGGTGGACTATGCAACGTGGTACCCGGAAGCAGTGCCTCTGCGCAATATCTCCACACACAGTATTGCAGAGGCACTCTTCCACGTCATCTCCTGAGTCGGAATCCCGAAAGAGATTCTGACTGATCAAGGCACTACATTTATGTCACGCACACTGCGCGAACTGTATGGGTTATTGGGGATTAAGCCGATCCGCACCAGTGTGTATCACCCACAAACGGACGGTTTAGTGGAACGGTTCAATCGCACCCTCAAAAATATCATTAAAAAATTCGTAAGTGAGGACGCACGTAATTGGGATAAGTGGCTTGAGCCCTTGTTGTTCTCAGTGCGAGAGGTTCCCCAAGCCTCCAAGGGGTTCTCCCCATTCGAATTATTATATGGGCATAAGCCGCGCGGCATCCTAGACGTGCTGTGGGAAAATTGGGAGGAGGGACCTTCACAAAGCAAGAAAGAAATTCAATATGTTATGGACCTGTGCGCAAAACTCCACACGGTCACCTACCTAACCCAGGAGAATTTGCGGCAGGCCCAGGAACGGCAAGCCCGCCTGTACAACAAGGTCACGTGCCTTAGGGAGTTCACACCGGGAGATAAAGTACTCGTACTGTTGCCCACATCGAGCTCCAAATTGATCGCCAAGTGGCAAGGGCCCTTTGAGGTCACACGGCGAGTCAGGGATGTCGACTATGAGATGAGGTGAATGGACAGGGGTGGGGCGCTACAGATTTACCACCTCAATCTGCTTAAACTCTGGAATGAGGAGGTCTCCGTGGCATTGGTGTCGGTGGTTCCAGAGAAGGCGGAGCTGGGGCCGGAGGTTCAAAAAGGGGCATTGGCGTCACGTACCTCTCCAGTCCCCTGTGGAGACCACCTCTCCCCGACCCAACTCACAGAGGTCGCCCAGTTGCAGACCGAGTTTTCGGATGTGTTCTCGCCCCTGCCCGGTCGCACTAACTTCATAAAGCACCACATAGAGACGCCCCCAGGGGTGGTAGTGCGTAGCCGCCCTTACAGGCTACCCGAACACAAAAAAAAGGTGGTTCGGAAAGAACTTGAGACCATGCTCGAAATGGGCATCATCGAGGAGTCCCACAGTGACTGGAGCAGCCCGGTGGTCTTGGTACCCAAGGCCGACGGGTCGGTCCGGTTCTGTGTGGACTATAGAAAAGTCAACACAGTGTCTAAATTTTACGCGTACCCAATGCCTCGTATTGATGAGTTGCTCGATCGACTCGGCACAGCTCGCTTTTATTCGACACTAGATTTGACGAAGGGATATTGGCAGATCCCCTTGACTCCACTATCCCGAGAAAAAACGGCCTTTTCCACACCATTTGGTTTACACCAATTCGTCACACATCCGTTTGGGCTGTTTGGGGCGCCCGCTACGTTTCAGTGGCTAATGGACAGGGTCCTCCGCCCCCACGCCACCTATGCGGCCGCCTATCTCGATGACATCATCATATATAGTAATGACTGGCCGAGGCACCTTGAACACCTAAGGGCCATCCTTAGGTCGCTGAGGCGAGCGGGACTCACGGCCAACCCGAAGAAGTGTGCGATTGGGCGGGTGGAAGTACGGTATCTGGGCAATGCCAGTGGGCTTTTGCTGAGGTAAAGGCTGCACTGTGTGGGGGGCCACTTTTACACGCCCCTGACTTTTCTCTCCACTTTATGTTGCAGACCTATGTGTTGGACAGAGGGCTGGGGGCGGTTTTGTCCCAGGAGGTGGAGGGGGAGGACTGCCCTGACCTGTACATCAGCAGGAAACTGTCAGTGCGTGAGGGGCGCTACAGCACCATAGAGAAAGAGTGTCTGGCCATCAAGTGGGCGGTCCTCGCCCTCCGGTACTACCTGCTGGGGCGCCCGTTCACCCTCTGTTCGGACCACGTGCCCCTCCAGTGGCTCCACTGCATGAAGGATGCCAATGCGCGGATCACCCGTTGGTATCTGGCACTCCAACCCTTTAACTTCAAGGTGGTCCACAGGCCGGGGGCGCAGATGGTCGTGGCGGACTTTCTCTCCCGTCAAGGGGGGGGGGGGGGGGGGGGGAGTCAGCTGCAGGCCGGACAGCCGCCCGGCCTGAGTCGGGCGGTGGGGGTATGTGGCAGCGGGGGCGTGGTCAAGCGCCGGTCTGTGACAGGAGGGTGGAGTCAGGGAAGGTAAGTGGCAGAATCACTACACCTGAGAGCAATTGACCTGTGTTTGTGTGTCTTCCCAGTGACTGCGCCCTACTTAAGGAGGGAGAGTGAGAGCAGAGGGGCTCTTCTGGAACCAGACACAGAGTGTGTGTGTGTCTGTCTGCAAAAGTGCATAGTTGTCAGTGCTGAAAAGTGTGGCAATAAAACGCCCTGTCAAACCTAATCTCTGTCCTGCCGTCCTCTGTGCTCCACCCACCCACACTGAACCGCTACAGTTATTTATAAAGAAATTACAGGAATTTTTACATAGTTCCTCCACATTCAAATACAGTAACTATATAATTATGAAACACATCTATAAGTAGATGTACTTAATAACCTGGAAAATAAGCGTACATATCTTTGGGACAAAGTTAAAGTTTGTTAAAATCTTAGAACATGGATAGAACATGAATAGAACATGGAGTATAAAAAGACAGGGTCTATCAGTTGTGCACCCACCTGGAAAGAGGTTCTTATTCTCTTGCCAGTTGTCATGAATTGTTTATTATGCTGGCCAGTCTTGCAGAAAGTTGCAATTTGATTGAGTGCTTTCAACCTTCATGTGAAAGAGTGCCTAAACACTACCTGTCATGCTGATTGCTACTGTGCACTGGTCTAACCCCTTTTTTCCAATAAAGATCTAAAGAAAATGTCACATTTTGAGTGGAATAGAGGGCACAAAACTCCACAATGCAATCACACCCTACAGCTGATTGCTAATTAACAGTTGTCAGTTTAAGAGGCAATTTGAACCTGTCAAGTGATATATCCTGGATTTTGCTTTATAATTGTATAATATTGTTTTGTAATGTATTACTAAAATATCATGCAGCCAATACCACCAAGTTAATCTGTTCAATTTATTCCAAAATCACTGTTACAAATTTCTTGATTCGAACACTTCAGTAAGTACATAATGTATATGGCTCCGTTTTGTATGTTGACATAAGCAGTTTGCTATTTTGATGAGGCACAAGTCAATGTTCTCTGGTTTGTTTGGTTTTTTGCTATTTTCATATTCATAAATGAACATACAGTACCATACTGATGTGAGTGTAAACAAGGTGTGACATGTCCTGACCAGTGATGGGAATAACGGCGTTACAAATAAACGGCGTTATTAACGGTGTTACTTTTTTTAGTAACGAGTAATCTAACTAATTACTTTTTACATCGTTATAACGCCGTTCCCGTTACTTACAATAAAATACTATGCGTTACTTTATTAAAGCTGTTCTCATCTGGCACGCTGCTCGTTCAGTCTTTCTTTCCTCTGCTTTAGTGTGGGGCAGGGAGACGCGAGACAACGGCACAGTAAGCCAATCAGAGTAGATTTGGACAACATACGTGGGTAGGCCACGCCTACTGCACTACTGCACGCTCTTTCAATCGGAAGACCCAGCGATGGCGAGCGGTCAGCCCAGCACTGCGCTTTCACATTGGAAATACAGACATTACTTTTCATTACTTGAAATAAAAGGCAAGAGTGTTTACGTGCAATACACATTATGTCGAGGAACAAACGCTACGTTCACACTGCAAGGCTTAATGCTCAATTCCGATTTTTTTGTGAAATCCGATTTTTTTGTGAGGTCGTTCACATTAACAAATATATGCGACTTGTATGTGATCCTCAGTATGAACGAAAAGCGACCTAAAAGTGTTCTGCATGTGCATTGCAGGATACGACGACGTCACACGCAGTGAGCATGGCCAGTGTTTACGGAAGTAAAACCACCCGGTTGCGGTATGACCCATCCAATTTAGCTTGAATAGCTGCATCCCCCCAAATGGAAATCAGCTCCCTAACCTCTGCATCCTTCCATTGAGAAGATTCAGAACTTTCACAGCCCGACGCGTCCCTCGCATTGATGTCATGCGCAGGGGCGCAGATACGTTTTTTGAACTGGGAGGGACAAAAAACTGGGGGGGGACAAAGATGCCAGCAAACCAACCCCAACCCCGATATGCCTGTCAAACTTGTTGTTAGTAACCATAGCAACCAAGCTCTAGCTCGCAACCTGTGCAGTCTGCGCAGCTCAACCAACCGAATATCAGTCTTTGTTTTATGTGAGTTGTTGCAACTATGTATACACTGCTGTGCACCTCAATAAACCGAATGGTAATTAGTCTTTTGATTTTTCCGTGAGGTTTGCAGCATAGACGTTTTTTCCTCCCTATAAGTGGGGGGGACCGAACGAGGTGAATTTAAATCTGGGTGGGACAAGTCCCCCCCTCTATCTGCGCCCGTGATTATGCGCCATGTTGTTGTAACTTTTTTTTAGAGACCCGCCGCCTACTTCAGCGCAGAATAGTGACGTTTGTGGCTTGTTGATGACGTGTAAGTCGGATGAATGCGACCTGGCGGTTCAGACTGAAGTCGCATATGAAAAGAGCGGATAGGGATCGGAATTAGGACCACATATCCAAACGGCCTGGGTCGGATTTGAAAAAATCGGATCTGTGTCGTTCATATTGTCAATAAAAGATTGGATACAGGTCACATATGGGCGAAAAGATCGGATTTGAGTCACTTCAGCCTGCAGTGTGAACGTAGCCAAAGTGTTTGTCCTCGTCAGTGGCCAGTAATTAGTAACATAATTTTAATAACTACAAAAATATATTACATTTGATAGATGTCTTATTTCACATTCTCTCACAAAAATATTAATATAGTGTAGATAACATTACTAATTGGTTCTGTTAAGTGTCCATTTCAGTCATTAAACACATTTAACATTCACTTTTATTATGATTACACTAATTGAATTTGATTTTTTTTGAGGGGGAACAAAATGTAACGGAATAATTACTTTCTCTGGTAATTAGTTACTTTTATGACAAAGTAACTCCATTAGTAACTCAGTTACTTTTTGGGAAAAGTAACTAGTAACTATAACTAATTACTTTTTGAAAGTAACGTGCCCAACACTGGTCCTGACACAGTAAGATTTTCAAGCCCATATTGGTTCAAAATTCCTGTGCATTGCCACTTCACAACCTTTTAGGGGAAAATATATTTTCATGGCTTTAAGTGCAGCATTATAAGTCTTTTCATAAGGATTCTATAATTTATGAAATGTACAAATTCTAATTTTCAACAAATTAACTACCCATAAACGTATCACATTTGCACAGTACCGTAACACTCACCAATATGGGATTCTTAATCAGAACTTCATATATATATATATATATATATGTGTGTGTGTGTGTGTGTGTGTGTGTGTGTGTGTGTGGCAGCGGGGGCGTGGTTAAGCATCAGTCTGTGAATGGAGGGCAGAGTCAGGGAAGGTAAGTGGCAGAATCACTGCACCTGATGTGAGTTAACCTATATTTGTGTGTCTTCCCCAGTGACTGCGCCCTATAAAAGGAGAGAGAGAGAGCAGAAAAAGGGAGCTCTCTCCCCAACCAGAATGCTTGTGTGTGTCCATGCGTGTGACTGGGAGAGTGTAAAGTGAAAGCTGAAAAGCTAAAATAAAGAGCTTGAGAGAACTCAGTTCTGGCCTGCTGTGGTTCTGTGCTCCACCCATCTGCTCAGATTCTTACAATATGTATGTGTGACCACCCTGTGATGACCTGGCGACTTGTCCGGGGTGTACCCCACCTTTCTTCCGTAGTCAGCTGTGATAGGCTCCAGCTTGCCTGTGACCCTGTAGAACAGGATAAAGTGGCTAGAGATAATGAGATGATATATAAATCACATTGATTTATATAGAAAAAAAGAAAAACAGAAATCTTCTTGAATCTTAGTGAAATCGTAGTTACTATTTATAAATTAATTATAAAGGTACTGTATGTGTTCACACGTAATAACATTCATGCCTTTTCATTTTTTAATGGGTTGATTCAAGTTTTTATTTCTTTTGTCTTTTGGATGAAGGCCTTCATCTGTCTACTCAGAAAGCAAAAGAGACTCTTAGCATTTCGAATCATTAGGGGCCAAAAGATAGTTTGTTTTACAAATCACAATGTTTCAATAATACAAAGAACAGACCCTTTATTTTCTTTGCCTTACCAACTTCAAACCTACTACCTGAAAATTATATCTTGTTACTTGATTAAACATTATCTTATTTTTGGCAGTCATTTGTTAACAATATGTGACATTGTTCAAAGAGACAATAAGCCATGACAATATACAATTTAGTATGTAACTAACAGAACAGATTCAAGCTGTTCCTTTAAAGTCTTTTTTTAATAAACAAACAAAAGTGACTTTCTGTTTCCACCATAAAACAAAAGAAACAAAGTTAAGAAAGGAAGGAACAAAATAAAATATTTTATTATGTGTACTGGGTAGAGACACTCAAGACAAAGTTATATTTTTATACCGTTGAAGATTTAATTTATTACCTGTGACCTGCTGGAACTTCTGTGTTTTTCCTTTTCAGTACAAGGCGTGAGAGCAAGCTTTGTTCAGTAAATCTGGGATTACTAGTCAGCATTTCCACATTCATCTCTGATATGTAGCCCTGAGTTTTGGCCCTGATCAGCTGTCTGCCAAGGTGGATGAGCAAAATTATTGCTTCCAGCAGTGAAGTTACTGCCTTGGGTTCACCTGCTAACATTCCACAGCTGTCCAACATGTCAATGAAGTAGCTATGGAGTTGTCACATATGTGATGCTGGACCTCGTGAGAGTATTGCCAGACTTAAAGGGCCTCTAGCACCACAGGATCAGCAGACAAATTCATTACATATGTGACAAATTCACAGTGCTCATATCAAAATAGATTATATGGACACAAGTGTTTCACTGGGAAATATGCCTGTGGCAGCAGGGGTGTAGTCAAGCGCCAGTTCATGAATGGAGGGCGAGGCCAGGGAAGATGAGTGCCAAAGCGGATGCACCTGTGTCTAGTTAATGTTGTGGCTGTGTGAGTTTTGCAGTGATTGGCATGGGCTGAGAAGGAGAGTGAGAGCCAAGAGGAGGGGGGTCTCCACCCCAATCAGGGAACTGCTACAATGCCATTTGTATTTCTCATATGAGATACATCCAGGACATGGAGAACCAAAACTGTGACATAAATCTCTGTATGTCATTTGTGAGGAAATCAATGAAGTGTTTCGAAAAATATGCATACTTTGTTTGTGAATGTGTTTACATAATAAAAAGAACATGGTGGCTTGAAGATATGATGTTTATCTTCTCATGTTTGAAAAACTTACATTTTATATATGAAATACATCATGGATCTGAGTGACATATTTAAATAATATTGGCTGGCATTGAGTGGCATATCAGGTATATTCCATTCAGCTAGCATGATACTGAACAAGTTGAAGATGAGTTCAGTATCATGCTAGCTGAATGGAATATATCTGCTATACCATGAAAAAAGCCATTATTATTATTATTATTATTATTATTATTATTATTATTATACACACAAACACACTCTTTATATCAGCATATCAACATTCTCAAAGGCCAACGCTAGTTTACCGAGTTAGCACTGACAGCACAGCAGTGAAGTCACCTTCCAACCAATGTAGCATTCATCAGCATGGCAGTGGAGTCACCTTCCAGCTGCTGTAGCGTTCATCAGTAGTGTTTGCGAATGCTAATAAAGCAGTGTGTGGCAGCGGGGGCATGGTCAAGCGTCGGTCTGTGAATGGAGGGCAGGGTCAGGGAAGGTAAGTGGCAGAATCACTGCACCTGATGGGAATTAACCTGTGTTTGTGTGTCTTCCCCAGTGACCGTGCCCTATAAGAGGAAAGGGAGAGCAGAGGAAGGGAGTTCTCTCCCTGACCAGAACGCTTGTGTGTGGGTGCATGTGACTGGGAGAGTGTAAAGTGAAAGCTGAAAAGCTAAAATAAAAGAGTTTGAGAGAACTCAGTTCTGGCCTGCCATGCTTCTGTGCTCCACCCACCTTAAACCATTTCTACACAGTGCTATCGAGAGCAAGTAGCACAGGCTAATGACCAAGAAACTAATATTTCTGTTTCCAGAATCTTCTTCCATGCTTGCTCGCCACAGTATTTTTCACTCATACTTAAGTATTCCTTTCCCAATGTAATTTACTTAGTTACTTTTTACAAATCAACACCAACAAGTACACATAATGGAGTGACCTGGCAGCCAAAATTGTTTCAAAATCTATCATTTTTAATAAAGCAAACCTGGTGGCCATGTTTGTTTACAAATTGTCAGAGTTGCTTGTTAGTGTGGAAGTTTTACATCTCTGATATGTCTCTTTTACAGTTTTTCGATGTCTATTGTTATGTTTTACTCTTGGAAATATGCGTGAAGAATATCTAATGAAGTTTTGGTAGCCTTTTGGGTGTTCAATGCATCTTTCTCCTTCCTGGCGAACACAGAAATGGTTGTGCACATGCGCAGCAGAAAAGTTTCTGATTGGATATTCGTGCTCTGACGTGTGATGTTGTGTTGTCTTGACAACATGCAATATTGTAACAGTATTGCATGCTCATTGGGTAGAGTGGTGTAATACACATAGGATAAGTGATATGATAACAATATTGCATGCTATCGAACCAAATGAATGAAACCCACAAGAAGGCAATCAAATACATGTTTTTATTCCATGGAAAAAGTGTCCTGTATGTATAATAATTAAATAATATTGGCTGGCTTTGAGTGGTATATCAGATATATTCTATTCAGCTAGCATGATATTGAACGAGTTGAAGACGAGTTCAGTATCATGCTAGCTGAATGGAATATATCTGATATACCATGAAAAAAACCCAGCCATTATTATTATTATTATTATTATTATTATTATTATTATTATTATACATACATGCACATCCAATGGAACAATTATAGATTTTACAAAAAGTTAAGGGGGGGAGAGACTTACCAATATTGAATGCTGATTCTGATCGAATGTAATTCAATGTTTTGTCAATCCAATGTACATGTACAAAGTCAAACTTCTAACAATAAAAATGGTACAAGTCCAAAGAACCTGAACAACAATCCAACTTATATATAAGCTATATACAGGTTGACAGTTCAAGTTTAAAGTTACTTTTGGTAGTAGTTAATTGTTACATTGCAGTTGTTCCAAACAAAAGGGCTTTGCTGAGTGAAGTCCACGAGTGAAGTCCTCTTGTAAAAGTCTCCATCACTTTTCCTCACCTCCAAGTAGAACTTTGACAATATTTCTGTTATTGCTGTCTTTTACAGTTTTTCTATGTCCGTTGGTATGTTTTTTTTTCTTGTAAATATGTGTGAAGAATATCCAGTGAAGTTTTGGTCACCTTTTGAGTGTTCAGCGTATCTTTCTCTTTAAATCTTCCACTTTTAATGAAGCAAACCTTGTGGCCATGTTTGTGTACAAACTGCCAATGTCACTCACACAGAAGTTTACATTTCCAACATGTCTCTTTTCCAGTTTTTCTCTTGTAAATATGTGTGAAAAATATCCAGTGAAGTTTTGGTAGCCTTTCAAGTGTCCAGTGTCTTTCTCTTTAAATCTTCTGCTTTTAATGAAGCAAACCTCGCGGCCATGTTTGTGTACAAACTGCCACAATCACTCACTAGCACGGAAGTTTTACATCTCCGACATGTCTCTTTTCCGTTTTTTTTTTTATGTCCATTGGTATGTTTTTCTCTTGAAAATATGCGTGAAGAATATATAATTAAATTTTGGTAGCCTTTCGGGTGTTCAGCATGTCTTTAGTTTCAGTTTTCAGTTTATTTATTTCATGCTTAAACCGAGCACTGAATTAACCCCATCTTCTCTCTCTCCCAGCTGACAAAGAAATGATTGTGCGCATGTGCAGCAGCAAAGTTTTATCATTGGATCTTCGCATGCGCTCTGATGTGTGACATCGTGTTGTCTTGACAATATGCAATATTATAACAATATTGCACACTCATTCTCCATTGGGGAGAGTGGCGTAATACATGGGGGATAAGCGATATGATAGCAATATTGCATGCCATCAATAAACCTACTAGAACGGAATAGAATATATTTTTATTCCATGGAAAAAGTGGCCCATATGTATAATAATTTCCGATATTTCACTCTGATGATGTCACTCCCAGTGTTTTCCCACTGACTAGACACTGACTAGACACAAGTTATCACCACGGTAAACCGTTTCAAAATGAAAATTCTTTTGCCGAACTTGCGTGATTTTTTTTTTGTGGATCTGTCCATATAATATAAAAAACATTACATGGTGGCATGAAGATATGAAGTTTATATTCAAGTGGAGAATATATTCATGAATGAGTGAAGCGAAAAAAAAAAAGCCCTGTAGTGGATTGGCATCTCAGCCTTGGTGTGTCCCTGCCTTTTGCCCAGTGTGTAGGGTCTGGAGCCATCACATCCCTGACCCATATAAAGACGTTACTGAAAATGAATGAGAAATGAAAATGTTTGTTTTAGTTATCAAATTGTTTCTGGCAGCATTTTTGCACTAGTCTAATACTATGGGCAAGGTATGTCAATTGTCAGAGTATGCCAATATATTAATCTTTATATTCAAGTAGCAGCAACAGATTTAATAGGACCAATTAGACCAGTGCTAATTTTGTTGACAAAAACTAATATGATGTTTGTCACTGACCTTTTTTTCATGACAAAAACTAAATGATAACTACAGAAAGTTTCTTACTGTATATTAATAAAAGCAATACCAAAACATTAGAACAGGCTTTATAAAATAAAAATGTTTTTGCCATCATATTTGCACAGTTACTTTGCAAAGACAATTAACAGACAATACAAGACAAGACAATTAATTTAGATGGACTGTGAACTATATGCCCCAGTGCATGTAGTCAGTCATGCACAAGAGAAAATGACTGTGGTCAGACACACTAATACAGGCCTATTTTTTTCTGATCTGTGTATGTATGTTAGCTTTGTAGTTGACAAAACATGCAGTCATGCTCCTAAATTGTTTTGGAATATGAGCAACCTTTTCAGTTAGTGATGCTATTTTATCTTTTTTAACTAATAGACACAGGCGGCACGGTGGTGTAGTGGTTAGTGCTGTCGCCTCACAGCAAGAAGGTCCGGGTTCGAGCCCCGTGGCCGACGAGGGCCTTTCTGTGCGGAGTTTGCATGTTCTCCCCGTGTCCGTGTAGGCTTCCTCCGGGTGCTCCGGTTTCTCCCACAGTCCAAAGACATGCACGTTAGGTTAACTGGTGACTCTAAATTGACCATAGGTGTGAGTGTGAATGGTTGTCTGTGTCTATGTGTCAGCCCTGTGATGACCTGGCGACTTGTCCAGGGTGTACCCCGCCTTTCGCCCGTAGTCAGCTGGGATAGGCTACAGTTTGCCTGCGACCCTGTAGAACAGGATAAAACGGCTAGAGATAATGAGATGAGAACTAATAGACACTATCCATAACTATCATAACTAATGACATCCCATCAAAGTTACTATAACTAATTTACTTTTATTTGGTGTAAGTATTAATAATTAAATGCATTCACTCGATTATTATCATTATTAAATGTTTCCACTTTAGCCTCTGAAGAACTTTCCTTTCGCCAACATACATCAAAAGGAGAAAAAGAATGGCTTTAATAAACATGTAATTGACCTGTTGTTCCATTTAAGAAAGATGTAAAAGAGCAAAATTTGGTTTTCATCAAAACTGCTCAGTTTTATTTTGTTATCTTCAGGACCAATTCAATTAAATTTTATTTTCATACCACTTTTAATAGTGGACATTGTCACAAAGCATCTTGACAAGTGTTAGAGTGCAGGCAGTTATGGATGCAGGCGCAAGGGAGAGCGGGTGAAGCAAACTGGAAACAAAGACAAATCAGAGGATGAGAATCATAATCAGAGTCATGGGCAGGGGTCAAGCCATTGGCAGACAGAGCAGCATAGACAAGGAGAGAAGACATGGTCGAAGAGAACATAAACAAAGTTGAGAGATTGTAGAGACAGGCAGAAAGCAAACGGCTTGACAGGAGAGAATCACTGAACAATATTTCACAACTGGGTAGACTGAGAGAGGGGTTTAAGTAGCAGAGCTAATTGACAAGGAAATGAGAGGTGTAATTAATATTCAAGAGACAGGGGGTGCTGAGACTCTTGGGAATTGTAGCTTAGAGTGGCCATGTTTGGAGGCTGATTCGAGTTGGTGCTCTCAACACTGTTACTGACAGAACCCCCCCCCCAAGGAGCTCCCTCTGGGAGCTATATTCTTCCTGGGATGCCCTCTCCCTCTGGGTGTAGGCTTGCTGGGGTGTTGAGTGTGGAACTCCTGTGTCAGGAGAGGATCCAGAATGTCCTTAGCTCCTACCCAGCTTCACTCCTCAGGTCTGTAGCCTTCCCAATCTACCAGGTACCCTAGCTGTAAATAGGGCAGCACAGTGGTGTAAGTAGTTAGCACTGTCACCTCACAACAAGAAAGTTCTGGCTTCAAGCCGAGTGGCCGACAGGGGCCTTTCTGTGTGGAGTTTTCATGTTCTCCCTGTGTTTGTGTGGTTTCCTTCAGGTGCTCTGGTTTCCCCCACTGTTCAAAGACATGCAGTTAGGTTAACATGGAACGGCCTTGGGCTGAGGTGCCCAAGAGTGGCAGCGTGCACATATGCAGTGGCTTTGCTCACCTATGATGAACTAAATTTCGTTGTACATTTGTGCAGTGCTGCCTTCTTCTACGTCTCAAGTTAAGGATCTTGCTTACCTGTCTTCTATGCTTAGGGGAGGGGGTACTCTTGGGTGGGAGTGTTTTCAGACAGAGGGCCTTGGATGGCAGAGTTCAGGCATGAGACATGGAATGTGGGAGCTATGCGGCTGTGAGGTGGGAGCTCGGGACAATAGGAGACCTCATTTATGCATCGAAGAGCCTTGTACGGGCCGATGTAGCATGTCTGAAGCTTCTTGCATGTGTTGGTTTCCCTAAGATCCTTAGTTGAGACCCATACTCGATCTCCTGGAGACAGGAGTATTCTGTGCTTGTCAGAATACTCCTTATATTTAGCGTTGACCACCTCTATATGCTGATGTACCTCCACTGATGAACCACTCACTCATCGACCACTTGTACTCATGTGGGTGCATCGTCCCATGGGAATGGGGGGTTGGTAGCCGAGTATGCACTGAAATGGGGTTGTGTTGCTGAGTGCTTGAGAGAGTTCTGTGCATACTCAGCCCACAGGAGGAATCATGCCCAGTCCCCCTGGTTCATCATGCAGAAAATTCACAGAAAACGCCACACTTCCTGATCAGCCCATTCCACCTGACCATTCGACTGTGGGTGGTAACCAGATGTGAGGCTTACTGAGAGTCTCAATCTTTCCATGAAGCAGGAACAGAGCTTGGAGATGAACTGAGGACCATGATCACTGACAATGTCCTCCAGGATGCCAAAGTATTTTAATGTGTGTTGAAAGATTAGCTCTGTGGTTTGGAAAGCTATAGGGGTACCAGGTAGCGGGATGAGTCGAAGAGCCTTGGAAAATCTGTCTATAATGACCAGGAGGGTTGTGTTACCCTGGGACAGTGGCAGGTCAGTGATGAACTCAATGGCCAGGTTGGACCAGGGTCTTTGGGGTACCGGGAGAGGGCATAACTTTCCGGTGGGTGGGGTACATGAAACCTTGGCCTGGACACACTGCACATGAGGAGATGAAGTGATTAGTCTCTGTCACCATGTTCTCCCACCAATACTTGTTCCTGAGCAGCTGGTGTGTGCGATGGCTATTCAGGTGACTGGTGGTGGGAGATGCATGTGCCCATGTGATGAGTCTGCCTCTGAGGTGGTTAGGCAGTCCCCCCAGGATTTCGCGGGCCTTTTTTGTGAGTGTTGTGGGCTAAAATGTCTGATGTTGTGGGGGGTTCCAAAAAATTGCGATGAAAGTTGTGGTGTTTGAGGTTTTTCTTGCGATTACATTGCGGGAGGAAGTGAAAGTTGCGAGAAATTGTTGCAATTTTCTCTTTTTGTGATTAAAATTGAGTGATATGTTAAATATTAAGTTATTACTGAAAAACTATTGATTAAAAAAAAAACAGACACTGAGAAATTGTCCTATAAACAACTTTACCAATATAAAAGATTACCAGGACTACAAAAATGCAGAAAAAATAGGCTTTACTTATCCAAATGCACCTGTTGGTTCAAAAGTTAAAGTGCATAGAACAGCACAACATGAAGTTACCTTAAAATATAATATAAATGCCTCAGCTTTCATGTAAGAAAAAAAAAAACTATTAATACTAGTACTGTGTGCAGGCAGTCTCTTTCTGAAGACTAAATTAAACAATAATTATAAACTAATAAAATAAATTACTCAGGCTTCATAGAAGAAAAAAAAATTTGAACAGAATCTCACAGTATGATGCTGAAGCTGCCTAAACAATGGAAAATAAAATACCATTTTGGCAAAAATGTTGGTATCCATTAATTTCTTGTATTAAGTAAAAAATAATGTAACGTGCACACAGTCCTTCACTGTAAAGATAACACACATTCAGTAACAGAATTTAAGCCTATATAAACACTGACTCGCACACAGTGTTGCCAGATACTGCTGACGTTTTCCAGCCCAAAATATGTTCAAAACCCGCCAAAATGCACTTAAAACCGCCCAATTGGGTGGGAAACCGCCCAATCTGGCAACACTGCTCGCTAGTTTGTCGACTTCACCTCAAGACGATGCCAACGATTGGTCAAATTTGCAGGAAAGTTGTGGTGATTGGATATAATTGCAACACTGCCCTGAATTCGCAGGGATTGGTTGAATTTGCGTTGAAGTTGCAAATCATAACATCCTGGAGGGTCTGGTTAGGGACATACAAGAGACCAGAGGGGCAGTTCTCTGGAGGTGTCTGAGGCTGAGAATCCTTGATTTCCTGGTCTAAGTCCCAAGTGATGGTTTGAACAAAGCATTCGGGTGCTATGATGGAATGTGGTTCGGGGTTGTGAGGAGAGGAGCTGTGAATCTTGGACAAGGCATCTGCCTTGGTGTTCTTAGTGCCTGGATGATAGGATATCGTGAAGCTGAAATGTGTGAAGAAAAACAGCCATTGGGCTTGGTGTGGGTTGAGTCATTTCACGTTCTTGAGATACTCAAGGTTCTTGTGGTCCATGAGGATGACAAAAGGATGTGTGGCCCCCTCCAGCCAGTGTCTCCACTCCTCCAGGGCTAACTTAATGGCTAATAATTATCTGTTTCCAATATCGTAGTTCATCTCGGCGAGTGTGAGATTCTTAGAAAAGAACGCTACCAGATGGAGCTTGGGCTTCTCCCCGAAATGCTGAGAAAGAACACCTCCCACACAAGTCTTGGAGGCATCTACTTTGACGGTGAAGGGTCTGGCTGGATTGGGATGTTTAAGTATGGGGGCAGTGGTGAAGGCTGTCTTGAGCTTTTCAAAGGTCTCTTTGGCTGCAGGAGTCCACTGGAGGTTTTGGGGCACCTTCTTTAACCCTTTGATGCAAAACATGGGTCAAAAGTGACCCAGCTGAGTTTTTATCTTCTATATCTTTGCAATAAATTAATTCCATCATTCAGTATTCAAGGTATTCCTCAATTAACTTGTTTTTGATCATCATACATCCTTATTTTTTTTTCTTTCTTACTTTTTGAATAAAAACCCTTTTTGTATCACTACCCTTCTAATGCACAACATGGGTCAAAAACGACCTGCATTCATTTTCCAGGTTATTTCATGTATGGCTGAGTGTTTCTATGATATACTTTTGAAATAACTTAATTTTGTCATTTACTTTTCCAAATATGCAGTAAATATCTTGTTTTTATTTAGCACAAATCATCATTTTTATTTTTCCTTTCTTAAGTTATGAACAAGAACAGCTTTTGTAATTCTACATCAAGTTTACACACATGGGTCAGAAACGACTCGCATGCATTTACTACAGCGTTTGGTGGGAACTGTGAATTGTGCTTGTGTCAGACTTTTCACAGCTCAGCACAGCGCCCTTTGCCCATCTAATACATGTAAGTAATGTTTTTTAATTGTTCTAACATTACCTTAGAAAAAAATTGATTATGCTTAGGTTACCTTGAGAGTGAGTAGATTACTTGTCAGAAAGTTACAAGTAATTACTATTAGCTACCTAGCTGTTGACATATTCTACTTTAGTTAGCTAATTTTATTGTAGTTGGCTTAGCTAACTACATAGTTAATAAATAAATAACTGGCCCCATTCACTGCTAAAGTAATTACTTGAAACAATTTATAATTATAGTATTAAGACATTTAATTTTAAATCACACTTGGATGACCCATGTGTAGTAATATAAAAAGTATTTTTGTTCATAAAGTAGGAAAGAAAAAAATTAATTAATGATTTGTGGTAATTAAAAACAAGATATTTAAAGAATACTTGGAATATTCAATCATAAAATAAATTGATTTCAAAAGATAGAGCAAAGAAAAACTCAGTCAGCATGAAATAACCTGGAAAATGAATGCGGGTCATTTTTGACCCATGTTGTGCATTAGAAGGGGTGTGCATATGTTTTGCATCAAAGGGTTAAGAGGGAGGTCAGTGGTGCAGTCATTGTGCTAAAGTTTTTAATAAAGCAACGATAGAAGTTGGTGAATCCCAGGAAACGTTGAAGTTCCTTGACTGAGGCGGGTTCTGGCCAGGACATGATGGTGGACACTTTAGAGTGATCCATGCTGTCTACCTCTGCACTGATGATATACCTCAAAAAAGAAATCTGACATTTGTGGAATTCACATTTCTCGGCCTTGACATACAGGTGATTCTTCAGGAGATGGGTGAGCACCAATCTGACGTGTCCAAGATGGCTTTCTTCATCTGGAGAGTATATCAAGATGTTGTCAATGTAGGCCACAACACATCTTCCCAACAGGTCTCGGAGCATGTCATTAATCAGGCATTGGAACACACTTGATGCTGAAACCATATGGCATCGCCTAGTACTCAAAATGGCTGGCAGTAGTGCTGAAGGCCGTTTTCCACTTATTTCCTTCTCAGACTCAGATCAGGTTATACAATAGTGCTTGAAAGTTTGTGAACCCTTTATAATTTTCTATATTTCTTCTTAAATATGACCTAAAACATCATCAGATTTTCACACAAGCCCTAAAAGTAGATAAAAAGAACCCAGTTAAACAAATGAGACAAAAATATTATATTTGGTAATTTATTTATTGAGGAAAATGATCCAATATTACATATCTGTGAGTGGCAAAGTATGTGAACCTCTAAGACTAGCAGTTAATTTGAAGGTGAAATTAGAGTCAAGTGTTTTCAATCAACAGGATGACAATCAGGTGTGAGTGGGCACCAAGTTTTATTTTAAGTGGGTAGCACGGTGGTGTAGTGGTTAGCACGGTCGTCTCACAGCAAGAAGGTTCCGAGTTCGAACTCAGGGGCCGGTGAGGGCCTTTCTGTGTGGAGTTTGCATGTTCTCCCCGTGTCTGCGTGGGTTTCCTCCAGGTGCTCCGGTTTCCCCCACAATCCAAAGACATGCAGTGAGGTTGATGTGGGGCGGCCTTGGGCTGAGGTGCCCTTGAGCAAGGTACCTAACCCCTGACTGCACCCCGGGTGCTCTGGTGTGGCTGCCCACTGCTCTGGGTGTGTGTGCGTGTGTTCACTGCTTCAGATGGGTTAAATGCAGAGGATGAATTTCACTGTGCATGAAGTGTGCATGTGATGAATAAAGGTTTCTTCTTCTTCTAAAGAACAGGGATCTATCAAAGTCTGATCTTCATAACACATGTTTGTGGAAGTGTATCATGGCACGAACAAAGGAGATTTCTGAGGACCTCAGAAAAAGCATTGTTGATGCTCATCAGGCTGGAAAAGGTTACAAAACCATCTCTAAAGAATTTGGACTCCACCAATCCACAGTCAGACAGATTGTGTTGTAGGGATGGATTGCCATGCCCATAACCATAGTAACCATTTATGAACACACCAATCCCTGTACTCGACACCATGTTCTATCTCCGCCCATTCTTCTGACTCCCTGTAATGGTATTGGACACAGAGCTGATACTGGATACCAGATACAGTGACGTCATGACTGTGCTTAAAACCCACGGCGAAATTGAAATTCTTTCTCTCTGGTGGTGGATTCCATGTGTGAAAGAGAAACCGATGCATCAGTGCTACAGAAGGACAAAGAACAAAGAGCGAGCTATTGATACCGGACCTTTAGCCAAAGTTCAATGTATTTGACCTTTGCAGAGTTGTAATAATAACTGAACCGGTTAGTTACTGCAGCCCATGCAGTATTTCAAAGAGTAAAGGCGACCGGATCCCTTTTCCCTTTCTCAACGTCGACAAACTATAAACAAGATTCCTTCCAGATAATCGGACAACCGATGGGACACCTAAGATCTTCAGGTGACGAGCTGTAAAAGTGAAAGGAACAGAACTGTTCTCTCCTTGGACCTGCACTCCACACTGTCTTCGGATAACAGAGGGCACTTTCAATCGCCAAGCAAGAGCGATCTCAAGTAAGGCTGGCATCTGGGCAATTGTTAGTCTTAGTTGTGGCTAGTTAATGTGAAGAGTGTTGTTTATTTGAATTCATTTATGGTTTAAATGTACACATTTTGATTCACATGAAAGTCGGTCTTAGACCATGTGTTGTTTGATTTACTTTGTTTACTATCTGTATTTAGTTAGATCGTGCATGCATTGTCTCTCTCTCTCTCTCTCTCTCTCTCTCTCTCTGTCTCTCTCTTTTAACTCCCTCCATCATACTCCACTCCTCAACATTGGGATTTCAGGAGTAGCTAAGGGTTAAGCAGGAGTTGGGTTTAAGGCCTAACTGTGATTAGTTTAAACTACAGATTTCTTTGTTCTTCTTTTTCATGCACTCTTCCTGTATTGACTATCCCCCTCTGGGCGCTGCCTGGCACAAGGCTCAGGCATTCCATTCACACACTCACAGATACACACACACACACTCTCACACACACACTCTTACACACACACCTACTCACACACACACACACACACACACACACACACACACACACACACACACACACACACACACACACGTGAGTTCCCTATCACATTTTAACATCCACTCACCCCTACACTGTAACACTGGCATATAACTTATTACTTCTGATCACTACTAGTGCATTAATTATCATATACACTACTGATTCTTATTTGTATACATTGTATCACCATTTATATTGAATTATTCTTTGGCTGCTACTGCTGCTATATCTGATCAGGATTAGTTTGCTAATTCATGTCAGCTATTTCAATAAATGGTATCTTTGGAATAAACTGTTCTGTTTATTGCTATAACATTCACTGAATGCCAACCTCTGCCAAATAAGTATTCTAAATGCCTTCACCCATTTGGTTGTTATATGAATGCTATAGATCTAGAGTAAACATATTACATTAAAGCTACAATACTCAATAAACTATCGCAACATCACCACTAAGTTATTCCATTGATTTTAATAGTTTAGCTATAAACTATTAGACACCTGAATTAATGATTAATGAATTTACGAGACTGATTCCTTTTTACATGAGACTGATTTGATAAGCCTATTGGACCTACAGTGCACAAATGGAGGCAATTCAAGACCAATGTTACCCTCCCCAGGAGTGGTCAACAAACAAAGCTCCCTCCAAAAGCAAGGTGTGTAGTAGTCAGTGAGGTCACAAAGTACCCCAGGGTAATTTCAAAGCAACTGAAGGCCTCTCTCACATTGGCTAATGTTAATGTTCATGAGTCCACCATCAGGAGAACACTGAACAACAATGGTGTGCATGGCAGGGTTGCAAGGAGAAAGCCACTGCTCTCCAAAAAGAACATTGCTGCTTGTTTGCAGTTTGCTAAAGATCATGTGGACAAGCCAGAAGGCTATTGGAAAAATGTTTTGTGGATGGATGAGACCAAAATAGAACTTTTTGGTTTAAATGAGAAGCGTTATGTTTGGAGAAAGGAAAAGACTGCATTCCACCATGAGAACCTTATCCCATCTGTGAAACATGGTGGTGGCAGTATCATGGTTTGGTGTCTTGCTGCATGACCCACCTTCTCTTGAGATTCAATTTGTGGACAAATGTCCTGACATTTTCCTTTAGAAATTGTTTTTCTGCATCTGGGCCAGGATGGCTTGCCATCATTGATGGAACAATGAATTCTGACTTTTACCAGCGAATTCTAAAGGAAAATCTCAGGACATCTGTTCACAAATTGAATCTAAAGAGAAGGTGGGTCATGCAGCAAGACAACGACCCTAAGCATATAAGTCATTCTACCAAAGAATGGTTAAAGAAGAATAAAGTTAATGTTTTGGAATGGCCAAGTCAAAGTCCTGACCTTAATCCAATCAAAATGTTGTGGAAGGACCTGAAGCGAGCAGTTCATGTGAGGAAACCCACCAACATCCCAGTGTTGAAGCTGTTCTGTATGGAGGAATGGGCTAAAATTCCTCCAAACCGGTGTGCAGGACTGATCAACAGTTACAGGAAAAGTTTAGGTGGAGTTATGGCTGCACGAGGGGGTCACATCAGATACTGAAAGCAAAGGTTCACATACTTTTGCCACTCACAGATATGTAATATTGGATCATTTTCCTCAATAAATAAATGACCAAGTATAATAATTTTGTCTCATTTGTTTAACTGGGTTCTCTTTATCTACTTTTAGGACTTGTGTAAAAATCTAATGATGTTTTAGGTCATATTTATACAGAAATATAGAAAATTCTAAAGGGTTCACAAACTTTCAAGCATCACTGTAGGCACTATGTAAGTCCAGCTAGGTTAAGATCTTGGCCATATACAATTGTTTGAGGGCTGAGGTCACCAGTGGAATAGGATAGGGGTATTTCACTGAGATTTGGTTGAGGCCCCGGTAATCAATGCAAGGTCGGAGATCACCCCCCCTTTCTTCTCTATGAAGAAGAAGCCACATAAGGCAGGTGATGTAGAAGGGTGGATGTAACCCTGCTTCAGAGCCTCCTGAACATATTCCTCCATAGCCGCTTGTTCGTTCTGGGACAGAGGATAAATGCAGTTGCATAGCAGGGAAGTACTGAGTAGGAGATCAATGGCACAGGCATACGTATGATGTGGAGGTAGGCCACAAGCCTAACCCTTACTGAAGACCTCCTTCAAGTCCATGTAGCATTCGGAAACATTCTCCACTGAGCCAGGCTGGGGACTTTCCACAGATGTGGAGGACAGAGTCAGTTGGGGAAGAAGGAGGCAGTTCTAACAACATGTTGGTGACACTGGAGAATATCTTTATTTTGCCAGGAGATTAATGGATTGTTTAGTTGCAGCTACGGATAGCCCAGAATGATGTCATGATGTGCTGTGGAAGTGACTAAGAGTGAGATGAGCTCAGAATGGAGAGCTCCCACCTGAATGTGCAGTGAAGAAGTGTGAGTGGTGACAAGTCTATGCCCTATTGGACCTCTGTTGATGGTTCTGATGCTGAACAGTCTCTGTAGGGAGTAAGTGGGTAGATTGAACCTCTGGATGATCGCACTGTTGATGAACCTCTCCTCTGCCCCTGAATCAACAAATTCAGAATGCACATGTGTCAAGGAAGATAACTTCAACAAGTATTTTGAAAGCTTTTGCTTAAAGGGGTATCAGGGAACTCACTGAACATTGTTTTATTATGAAATGTTTTGAAAGGGCAAAAGTGTTTGGGTAAAGTTTTCTTGGTTCACCCTCACTGTGTTTCTTGGTCAGGTGTATGGCATTTGCACATAAGTTGGTGAATTAACCATCTTGTTTTTTTTTTGGCAGTTTATTATTTCTGAAAACTGGTGTTATTATATTTATTCATTGATGCACAATTTCTGGTTAGAATAGCTAAAGGTAGTAAGGCCTGTAAGGAAAATATTTTGATGTGTAATTTTTATTGTGAAAAATCACATTTAAAAATTAGAAACAGATATATAATAAGAATTAAAAAAATTATTAGTAAATAAAACCTAATTTTTAAACATTCATTTACACTCAGAAAGCAGGTAAAATATATGGAGGAAATCCAGGGAGGCTTTACCTAATATATTGTAATAAGGGGTGTTTGCAAAGTTAATCAATAACAATAATAATAAGAAACCTTTATTTGTCACATGCACACGTCAAGCACAGTGAAACTCATCCTCTGCATTTAACCCATCTGAAGCAGTGAACACATGCACACACACCCAGAGCAGTGGCCAGCCACACACAGCACCCAGGGAGCAGTCAGGGGTTAGGTACCTTGCTCAAGGGCACCTCAGCCTAAGACCGCCCCATGTCAACCTAACTGCATGTCTTTGGACTGTGGGGGAAACCGGAGCACCCGGAGGAAACCCACACAGACACGGGGAGAACATGCAAACTCCACACAGAAAGGCCCTCACCGGCAACTGGGTTTGAACCCGGAACTTTCTTGCTGTGAGGCAACTGTGCTAACCACTACACAGGATTAAATTTATTTAAAAGTCTGTGCAAATTGCTGCTTTTTTGGTGTTTTTTTTTCAAGTCCATATGGTAGTCCAGCCACTGGGGGTGCATAAGTGTACTCTTGGTGCCAGTCCTAAGCCTGGATAAATTGGAGAGGGTTACATCAGGAAGGGCATCTGGCATAAAACTGTGCCAAATCTAACATACAGAATGAAAAGAGAAATACCATACTGGATCGGTCGGGGCCTGGGTTAACAACGACCACCTCTGGTACTGTTGGTCAACAGGGTGCTGGTGGAAAGTGTGCTACTGTTGTGCCGAGAAGGAGAAAGAGAGGGGGGAGGCGTGTTAGGAGAGAGCATGAAAGATGGAAGGAAAGGAGCTTAGAATTGAGGGTAGGAACACTGAAAGTGGGAACATTGACTGGCAGAGCGAGAGAGTTAGCAGGTATGATGGAAAGGAGGAAGTTGGACATTTTGTGTGTGCAGGAGACAAGGCGGAAAGGAAGCAAGGCCAAGAACATTGGAGATGGATGCAAGTTGTTTTATTATGGAGTTGATGGAAAGAGAAATGGTGTTGGTATTGTTTTGAGGGGAGAGTTGTCAACAGTGTGATTGATGTGAAGAGGGTATCAGATAGAGTGATAGGCATGAAGTTGGAGATTTGAGGAGTGGTAATCAATGTTGTGTGTGCGTACGCCCCACAGGTTGGATGTGAAAATGAAGAGAAAGAGTCTTTCTGGGAAAAGATGGATGAAGTGGTAGGAAGTATACTGAGGGAGGAGCGCATGCTGATAGGAGCAGATTTCAATGGACATGTTGATGAGGGAAACAGAGGAGATGAGGACGTGATGGGCAGATATGGTTTAAGAGAGAGAAATGTGGAAGAGCAAATGGTGGTTGATTTTTCAAAGAGGAAGAATTTGGCAATAGTCAATACATACTTCAAGAAGAAAGAGCAGCACAGGGTGACGTTTAAGAGTGGAGGAAGATCTACACAGGTGGACTACATACTCTGCAGAAGGGGTAACCTGAAGGAGATTGGAGACTGTAAAGTGATGGCAGGGGAGAGTGTAGCTAGACAACATCAAGTGGTCATGTGCAGGATGAGCTTGAAAGTGAAAAAGAGGAATCGTGAAATAGTGGAGCCGAAGATTAAGTGGTGGAAACTAAAAGAGGTTGAACATCAGAAGGAGTTTAGGGAAGAAATGAGACGAGCATTGAGTGGACATGGAAGTCTGCCAGTAGATTGGAATACTACTGCTGTACTAGTAAGAAAGGCAGCAAGGAAGGTGCTAGGGTGGTCATCGGGAAGGAGGAAGGAAGACAAGGAGACATGGTGGTGGAACAAAGAAGTGCAGGAAATTATAAAAAAGAAGAGGCTAGCAAAGAAGAATTGGGACGATCAGAGAGACAAGGAAAACAGGCGGTTATACAGAGAGATGAGACAGAAGGCAAAAAGAGCAGTAGTGAAGGCAAAAGCAGATGCATACCAGGAGTTGTACGAAAGACTGGAGACCAAAGAAGGAGAGAAAGACCTGTACAGACTAGCTAGGCAGAGAAACAGGGAAGTGAGGGATGTACAGCAGGTAAGAGTGATGAAAGATGGAAATGGAAATGTGCTGACAAACAAAAAGTGTATTAAGAAGGTGGAAAGAGTACTTTGAGGATTTATTAAATGAGGAGAATCCAAGAGAGAAAAGGTCAGATTCATTGGAGACAGCAAATCAGGAAGCAGAGTTGGTTAGTAAGGATGAGGTGAGGGCAGCCATGAAAAGAATGAAGACTGGGAAAGCAGTCGGACCAGATGATATCCCCATTGAGGCTTGGAGATGTTTGGGTGAGATGGCTGTGAAGTTCCTAACGAGATTGTTTAATAAGATCCTAGAGAATGAGAAAATGCCAAATGAATGGAGAAAGAGTGTGCTGGTCCCAATATACAAGAATAAGGGAGATGTACAGAGCTGCAGTAATTACAGAGAAATAAAATTGATGAGCCACACCATGAAGCTATAGGAAAGGGTATTGGAGGCGAGATTGAGAAGAGAGTTAGCAATCTGTGAACAGCAGTATGGGTTTATGCCAAGGAAGAGCACATCGGATGCAATTTTTTGCTTTAAGAATGTTATTGGAGAAGTACAGAGAAGGCTAGAGAAAGCTACATTGTGTGTTTGTAGACCTGGAGAAGGCATACGATAGAGTGCCGAGAGATGAGTTATGGCATTGTATGAGAAAGAGTGGAGTGAATGAGAAGTATATTAGAGTGGTGCAAGACATATGAGAACAGTGAAACAGCAGTGAGGTGTGCAGTTGGAACAACTGAATGGTTCAAGGTGAAGGTGAGACTCCATCAAGGATCTGCTTTGAGTCCTTTCTTGTTTGCCATAGTGATGGATAGCTTGACGGACAAAGTGAGGCAAGAGTCACCTTGGAACATGATGTTTGCGGATGATATTGTGATATGTGGTGAAAGTAGAAAGGAGGTTGATTTGGGTTTGAAGAGATGGAGGTATGCATTGGAATGAAGAGGAATGAAGGTGAGCAGTAGCAAAACAGAATACATGTGCATCAATCAGAATGGGGATGAGAGTGTAGTGAAGATGCAAGAAGTAGACATTAAGAAAGTTGGTGAATTCAAGTACCTGGGGTCAACTGTGCAGGAAAATGGGGACTGTGATAGTGAGGTGAGAAAGAGAGTGCAGGCAGGATGGAGCAGTTGGAGGAGGATTTCGGGAGTCATTTTTGATAGGAAAGTCCCAGCAAAAGTGAAAGGTAAGATGTATAAGACAGCAGTGAGACCAGCTGTGATGTATGGATTGGAGACCGTACCCTTAATGAAGAGACAGGAGGCAAAGTTGGAGGTGGTGGAGTTGAGGATGTTAAGGTTTGTGATGGGAGTGACATGGTTGGACAGGATAAGGAACGAGCACATCAGAGGGACAGCACATGTAGAGAGCTTGGGAATTAAGCTAAGAGAGATGAGACTGAGATGGTATGGGCACATCCTGAGAAGAGATGCAGAGCATGTGGGAAGGAGAATGTTGAGGATGAAGCTGCCAGGCAAACGAAAACGAGGAAGGCCAAAGAGGAGATACATGGATGTGGTGAGAGAGGACATGAAAGTGGCAGGTGTGGTAGAGAAGGATGCTGAAGACAGGGAGCAATGGAGATGAAAGATTTGCTGTGGCGACCCCTAATTGGGAGCAGCTAAAAGAAGAAGAAGAAAGTCTATATGGTCCACAGAAGAGCTACTGTAACACAAACTGCTGAAAAAGTTAATGCTGGCTGAAACAGAAATGTGTCAGCATTAACTTTTTCAGCAGTTTGTGCTATAGTAGCTCTTCTGTGGGATTGGACCATTTGGGCTAGCCATGCGTATCAATGAGCCTTCGACACCCATGACCCTGTCACTGGTTCACCAGTTGTCCCATGATAAACAGTGTCAAATGCAGCGCTGAGGTCCAAATGAACTACTTCCAGCATCGTCCCAGGGGCAGCCTTCCAAAGTCGCTCTTCATCATCTAGTGTGTTTCTTTTTACTTTTCTTTAGATTTAAGTATTTGTAATGTATAGCTGTAACTACATTTTTGGTCTTAGTGGTACCATGTGGTTTTGCATGTTCTTTTTCATTTTAATCGCTTGTGGAGTACTTTTACCATGTTGGATCCCTGCCCTGGCAGAGGCACATCAGGGCTCTATTGTTTACACCAGGGATCAGCTGTTGAGCCTCTGACAAAGTGGTGTAGCCGGTGAGAGACCTGAAATCCCAAAGGAGCTGAGGAAGAAATACAGGGGCTGCAGAGCTGGGAGGAGACTATGGCTGAGGAAGAGGAGATACCGACCGTATCTCCCGTCTATTGTTATGGGTAATGTAATATCACTGGCGAATAAAATGGACAAGTTAATGTCACACACAAAGCATGAGAGTGTTTTTCATGATAACTCGTGCTTTATTGAGACATGGCTGCATGAGAGCCTACCGGACTCCATTGTGAATTTACCCAGCTTTCAGTTGGTGCAGGTGGACAGGAGTTGCAACCAGAGTGGCAAGAAGAAAGGAGGGGGTGTCACTATCTATGTGAACAACAAGTGGTGCAACCCTGGACACATTACAGTGAAAGATTGTGTGTGCAGCCTGGACATTGAACTGTTAGCAGTAAGTCTCCATCCATATTACTTGCCCAGCGAGTTTTCCCAGGCCACTGTTATTGTTGTTTACATTCCCCCTGCAGCCAATGCATCACAAGCTGCTGACATCATCAACACTGTGACCGCGAGACTTCAGACCCTGCACCCCAGTCCCTTCATAGCAATCTCAGGAAATTTTAACCATGTAACCCTGCCAACATCCCTGCCCACTTTCAAACAGTTTGTGGACTGTAAGACCAGAGATAATACAACACTGGACCTGCTGTATGCTAATGTTAAAGAAGCATACAGCTCTGAAGCTCTCCCTCCCCTGGGCAGATCAGATCACAACCTAGTCTATCTCAAGGCCTCTGCATGCTCTTGCGACAAGGCTTTCGCAGATAGCTTTTCGCAGACAGTTGTAATTTATCATTGAGCGGGGAGTATAGGCGTGCGCAATGTTATTCACCGGCACAACGCAAGGGGGCACGAAGTCGCTAGGAGTAGTTGGTGGGTGTGGTTAGTGGAGTGTTTATCCTCCGGTTACTTATAATGACTAGAACTTTTTTTTTATAATGACTAGAACTGGAGTCGTATAGATGTATGTACTTCCTCAATCAACCACTCTTCATGCTGCTCCATCTTCGCTCGTGTTTTTAAAAATGGCGGTAGTGAAAACAAAACAAACCGGGAAAGTAGGCAAGGCAAGGCAAGTTTATTTATATAGCACATTTCATACACAATGGCAGTTCAATGTGCTTTACAGAAGTAAAAACAAAAACAGTAAACAATAGAGAAATAAAATTACATAAAATAATTTTATTTTTATTCTAAAACAATTAATTAAAATAATTAAAAGAATTCAAAGAAAATAATAAGAATTAAACAATAGTAAAAATAAAATAATAAAATGAAGTAGTAGTTCAAATAGGATGAGAAAAAAAAACAGCAGAATAGAATAAAGAATAAAATAGGATTGAGTTAAAGTAAATTTAAAACATGCAGAGAAGTAAAGATTATAAAGAATGTAAAGAAGACAATATTAATTATTTAACAGAAAGCATCTGAAAACAGTTTGGTCTTTAACCTAGATTTGTATGGTGTTATTTTTGCCTCATTAATATTTGTAAATGCACAGAAAGTGATCTACAAATAGTCAGGGGTTTGTACATGTGTTTTGATATCCACAAATGTAAATGTAATATTTGTAACTTGTATTTTGGTCTTTGCAAATAAATGTGTACTTGTAAATATACTGTTTTTCATTTGCAAATCAAAAATACATTTGTAAAACTGACAATTCTGTTTGTGAAATGTGAGTCGCATTTGTGGATCAGCAATGACACGCATTCACCGCTTTTTTCCTCTGTGGCGTATTTTTGAGACACTCTGCAAAATCCACAAATGCAGACAAAATCCACAAATAGCCTCACATGCACATTCACGTCCACTAGATGGCAGTGTGGTAAGACAACGGATCTGACAAGTGCTAAGACAAAGGAAAACGTTGAAATTGCTGAAACTGAAGAGTGCTGAAATGGAAACGTCTGATGGATGGGTATGTTACATTGATGAATTGTCAATAAGGTGTTGTTACTATGTGTTGTTACGAAATTATGTTAGCATACCTCATAGTCTCTTGCTAATGTAACGTCAGGTAATGTAAGGTAGGCTAAAGTTTACCCTTAACAATAGTCTCGTCAGCTTAATGCTACATTGGCATAAAATATCCAACATTTGCTTTTTTACTGTTTGTCTGTGTAGTTTAATGCTAGTTTTAGGCTAGAATTATAGATTTAGGCTACAGTGGCTCGCAAAATTTAGTAGACCAACACCCCTGACATATTTTACAGACATTTCGCTATAACTTGGTGTTATAATTTAAATTATAATTATAAATTATAATTATAAATTGATAATTATATATTATAAATATATATATATATATATATATATATATATATATATATATATATATATATATATATATATATATATATATTATAATATATTATTATATATATATTTTATATATAGATAGATAGATAGATAGATAGATAGATAGATAGATAGATAGATAGATTATAAATTAAATTAAATATATAGATAGATATTAATTAAATTATAATTTATAATTATAATTTAGTTAATTTATAATTAGTTAAATTATAATTTGGTGTCTGCATTTAACAATTGTGAATTAGTGAAATATACAAAGCACACAGTGAAGTAAAGTACACACTTGGAGCAATGGGCTGCATTCTATGGCAGAGCCTGGAGAGCAGGGAGAGGGCACTACAGCCATGGTCCACTAGTAGGGATTTAACACTAACCAGTAGGTTAAAGTCAATTAAATAATTGAGTACATGTAACATTTTAGATAATGTACTTGAAAGCGGCAGACAACAACCGGTCCAACACCAACCTTGCCTTCTTCAGTCAGGCTGTACAGGAGTTTGACTATCCACTAAAGTAAGCTTGTAAAACTTGAGTTTGGATATTTTACATTACCTGACGTTACATTAGCAAGAGACTATGAGGTATGCTAACATAATTTCGTAACAACACATAGTAACAACACCTTATTGACAATTCATCAATGTAACATACCCATCCATCAGACGTTTCCATTTCAGCACTCTTCAATTTCAGCAATTTCAACGTTTTCCTTTGTCTTAGCACTTGTCAGATCCGTTGTCTTACCACACTGCCATCTAGTGGACGTGAATGTGCATGTGAGGCTATTTGTGGATCTTGTCTGCATTTGTGGATTTTGCAGAGTGTCTCAAAAATACGCCACAGAGGAAAAAAGCGGTGAATGCGTGTCATTGCTGATCCACAAATGCGACTCACATTTCACAAACAGAATTGTCAGTTTTACAAATGTATTTTTGATTTGCAAATGAAAAACAGTATATTTACAAGTACACATTTATTTGCAAAGACCAAAATACAAGTTACAAATATTACATTTACATTTGTGGATATCAAAACACATGTACAAACCCCTGACTATCTGTAGATCACTTTCTGTGCATTTACAAATATTAATGAGGCAAAAATAACACCATAGATTTGAAGCTGCCAACAGCAGGAGCATTTTTAATGTCCTCTGGCAGTTGGTTCCATAGCTGTACTGCATAGTAGCTAAAAGCTGCTTCACCACACTTTGTTTGAACAACAGGTTTTAATAGTAAATTTTTCTGTTTTGATCTGGTAGATCTGATTGGGTTAGGCCGCTGCAACATATCAGAGAGGTAATTGGGCCCTGTACCATTTAGAGATTTGTATACCAGCAGCAATACTTTAAAGTCAATTCTGTAGCTTACTGGAAGCCAGTGAAGGGACCTTAGAATTGGAGTAATGTGCTCTGTTCTTTTTGTTCGTGTGAGAACCCTCGCCGCTGCATTTTGAACCAGCTGAAGTCGTTTGATGGTCTTTTTTGGCAAGCCTGTGAAAAGGCCATTGCAGTAATCAACCCTACTAGAGATGAAGGCATGTATTAGTTTTTCCAGATCATTTTTTGACATAAGTCCTCTTAGTTTGGAAATGTTTTTTAGGTGATAAAATACCATTTTAGTGATTGCTTTCATGTGACTGTCAAAGTTTAGCTCGCTGTCAATGAAAACACCAAGATTTTTAACCATTTCTTTAGTTTTAATCCCTTTTGTGTCAAGAATAGTGGTAATCCTGAGTCTTTCATCTTTTTTTCCAAATAGAATTACTTCTGTTTTATCTGTGTTCAGCTGAAGAAAATTTTGTGACATCCAGCTATTGATTTGATCAATACACTGGTAGAGACATTCAAGGGGGGCATAATCATTAGGTGATAGAGCAAAATAAATTTGGGTGTCATCTGCATAGCAGTGATACAAAATTGAATTTTTATTGATAATTTGCCCAAGTGGGAGCATATAAAGGTTGAAAAGTAATGGTCCAAGAATCGACCCCTGGGGGACACCACAGGTCAAGGACATTGATGTTGAGGAACAATTTCCCAGGGTAACAAAGAAGCTTCTATCTTTTAAGTATGATTTTAACCAATTGATAACTTTACCAGTCAATCCAACCCAGTGTTCACGTCGATATAGCAGTATGTTGTGATCAACAGTATCAAAAGCTGCACTGAGGTCCAGTAATACCAGGACTGATGTTTTTGCCTTCATCAGTATTAAGACGTATGTCATTTATAACTTTAATCAGCGCTGTTTCAGTGCTATGATTGGCACGAAATCCTGACTGAAAATTATCAAAATGGCTGTTTGATATCAAGAAGGCAGTTAATTGATTGAAGACAATTTTTTCCAGGATTTTCCCGATGAATGGTAGATTTGATATTGGCCTGTAGTTATTTAACACTGAAGGATCCAGATTATTTTTTTTAAGAAGGGGCTTTACAACGGCTTTTTTTAGGGACACAGGAACAACGCCAGTCTCCAAGGATGTATTTATAATTAGAAGCACATCTGTAATTATAAGATGAAGAACAGACTTAAAAAAAGTTGGTGGGCAGAATGTCCAGTTCAGATGTTGAGGAACTGAGATTTTGTACAGTTTTTTCAAGAGTCTCATATTCAATTAAACAAAATTCTGACATTGTGTTGAAGTTATCTATCTGTGTCATTGGTGATTGCAGTTTTTCAATTTTTTGCAACTGAGATATATTATGAGAAATATTCTGCTGTATTTTATCAATTTTACCTTTGAAAAAGGATGCAAACTCATTGCATTTATTAACTGAGAGAAGTTCAGGTGCTAATTGTGTTGGGGGATTAGTTAGCTTCTCTACTGTTGAAAATAGCACACGGGCATTGTTCATATTCCTGCTGATGATGTTGGAGAAGAAAGACTGTCTTGCTTTACGAATTTCATAATTATAATTACAAAGCATCTCCTTATGGATTTGATAATGAATGTGAAGTTTAGATTTGCGCCATTTTCTTTCAGTCTTTCTACATTCTCTCTTTAGCAGTTTAACAGCTGGGTACTGCTTCCATGGTGCTTTCTGCTTATCATTGACTCTTTTGATTTTGAATGGAGCAATATCATCCATAATTTGGGTCATATTTAAATTAAAAAATTCCAGTAAATCATCTACAGAGTCTGACATTTTGGTTGATTTCTGAGAGAGAGCTTGCTCAAAGAGAGCACATGTGTTGTCTTTTATGACTCTCCTACCTATAGTCGTTGAGCTATTCTGAATGTGAGGAGACAGAAACATCAAAGAAAACAGAAATGATCAGATAAGGCCAGGTCAACAACAGTATTAGAAACAGTAAGACCCTTTGTGATGACGAGGTCAAGAGTATGACCACAAGAGTGGGTCGGCCCCTGTACATGTTGTATTAGGTTGAAGTTGTCAATAATTGCAAGTAGTTCTTTGGCATAAATGTTATCAGTATTATCTACATGCAAGTTAAAATCCCCAGATATAATAAGACAATCAAACTCTAAGCAAATGACTAATAACAGTTCACCAAACTCTTCAAGAAAGACTTTGGCTGAATGTCTCGGAGGCCTATAAATAGTTAATAATAATATGTTAGGAGAGCATGTAACAAGTGCACATAAGTGTTCAAAGGACATAAAATCACCAAGTGAGGATTGTTTACATTGAAAAGAGACTTTGAATATATTTGCGATCCCTCCACCTTTCCCTTGTCGGGTAACATTCAAAAAATTTAAATTTGGGGGAGCTGCTTCAATAAGGGTGGTAGCACTATTTGCTTGATCCAGCCAGGTTTCAGTTAGAAGCAAAAAATCAAGATTGTGTTTGCAGATAAGATCATTAATTAAAAATGACTTGTTTGAAAGTGCTCTAACGTTCAGAAGAGCTAGCTTTACAGAAAGTTTAGAAGTAATATCCACTTGGGCACTCTGATGTTGTTTTGAAACAGGAAGGAGACTAGACTGGTTTATCCCCTGGGTTAAATATGCTCTATGTTTTCTATTTCTTATCAACACAGGAATAGAGAATGGCATAGGCATACTGGGTCCCAGCTTGTTTTCAAAACTACACCCAATGCAGGGACCCCCAGCACATCATACAAGACTCTCTGTATGTTCTATGAGGTTGGGAGGGGGAAGGATTGGAGATGTCATGTATTTTTTAGATGGTGAAAAAGATTGGTAGCCAGCTGAAAGTCCTGGGCGAACATAATTCAGTCTGTTGGTTGATTTTCGATGAACTGGGTACACTGCTTGTCGCGAATGATTTGGGCTGGAAAAAGAGAGTGCAGCCATTGGCAGCAGTCTCTGCATACTTTTAGGGAAATCCATGCAGGGGGGGAGACGGAGATGGTACACTAAAGTCAGAAGAGCGAGACTGAGATTGGGACTTTGGTGAGGTCTTTGTGAGTGTCTCCATGACTGTCTCTGTGGTGGCTGTCTCCCTGACAGTCTCTGTGATACTTGCATGGGGTCGAGATGTGGATGATGCAGCCTTGACATGATTGTCTTTGGTCAGGTCCTCAATCTGGATGGAATCGCATGATGCTGTTTTAAAACAGGAAGGAGATTAGATTGGTTCACCCCCAGGGTTAAATGTGATCTATGTTTTCTGTTTCTTATCAACACAGGAATAGTGTCAACATTGGGTCCCAGCTGGTTTCCAACACTACACCCATTTGCAGGGACCCAGAGTACATCAAACAAGACTTTCTAAATGTTCCATTTGGTTTGAGGGTGAAAGGATTGGAGATGACATGTATCTTTTGGATGGTGAAAAAGATTTGTAGCCAGCTGAAAGTCCTGGACAAACACAATTTTGATGAACTGGGTACACTGCTTGTCGCGACAGATTTGGGCTGGAAAAAGAGAGTGTAGCCATTGGGAGCAATTTTTTCATGCTATTTGGGAAATCCATCCGAGGAGAAGTGGAGTCGTCTGTCCTTGAATGTTGGGAGGCCTGCAAGTCAGATGTTTGTGTGTCCTTGATGACGACTTGCAAAGATGATTGTTTAGGCTTTGTAACTATGTCAGTCTGCGACATCTTATCAACTGTTTTCCTCGGTGCTGGCTGAGAAAAGATTGCAAGTTTGTAGTGGTCTGCTAAGACTTTGGCTCCAATCCAGCTGAGTTCAGTGTTATTTGGCTTGTAAAATTCTCTGCGATTCCAGAAAAGGTTAAAATTGTCTATGAAGTTCATACCAAATGAAGAACAAGTTTTTCCAAGCCAGGTGTTAAGACTGAAGAGTCGAGAAAAAGCAAAACTTCCTCTCGCTGGGAGTGGGCCACTGATAAAAGATTGAATTCCAGTCTTATAGAGCTCAGAACAAAGTTTTCTGAAATCATCTTGGACAAACAGCTGTTCTCTGAAAACATCATTTGCTCCCACATGCACAACAATACGTTTAATAGTTTTATGCTCGGACATGAGTTTCAAAATGCTGTCTTTGGTGTCAGAGATGGATGCATTTGGAAGACAACAAATAATCATCTCATATCCTTTTAATTGTCTTACAGTGGAATCACCAAGAACAAGGGTTGTGGGATCAGGTGGTGTTACGAGCTGCTTTTTGCCTCTTCTCACAGCTCTTCGATCTTGGTGTGATCTCTTTTTACTATGTGTTTGTCTGCTTGACAAATCCTCTTCCACATCCCTGAGGCATTCAAATTTGTTCTGAAGCCTTATGGGCTGTGGATTTTCCATAGGATTGTAGATCCTATTGTAATTTGTAGAACGAGCTGGTGTTGAAGTAATTACTCTTCTGTTTTTATTTTTGGGCTTACCACCCATCATTTGCCAGTTTTCAGTACTCACATTTTGCACAGCTTGAGTTATGAATTCTTCCACTTGATCTACAATGTCCTCAGTCTGTCGGAGTGCAATCTCTGCATTCTCAGCCACTGTTTCTGTACTCCTTTCCTGAGATATCGCTTTTAATTCATAGGGAAGTGGAAGTGCGTGTACAGCGGATGTAGAGTGGACCAATCAGAGCCCTCTTGTCTGCGACGCTGTCTGCGAGGCTTCTGCGGTGGTCACAATTTTTGGGAGGTGCGCGCAGAGCGTCTGCGAAGGTGGGGGGGGCTACGCAGACACTGTCTGCAATGCTATCTGCGAGGTCTGGGTTGTCAGCATAAATTGGCCTTTAAGCCCCTCTATATACCTGCAGTCCAAAGGCAACCAGTGATCACTACAACTGTCTGAATGTGGTCACAGGAAGCTGAGCTGACTTTCCAGGGCTGTTTTGAGGCAACTGACTGGGACATTCTCTGTAATGCACATGAGGAGGACATAGATGGAATTACTGATTGCTTAACAGACTATTTTGCATGGACAGTACTGCCCCCACCAAGACTGTATGCTGTTTTCCCAATAATAAACCCTGGGTGACTAAGGACATTAAGGCATCACTGAACAAGAAGAAGGCTGCCTTCAGGAGTGGAGACAAGGAGGAGATGAAGAAGATGCAGACTGAACTGAGGGAAAAGATTGCAGAGGGCAAGAATTGTTATAGGAGGAAGCTGGAGATCAAACTCCATCAAAACAACATGAAGGAGGTGTGGAGTGGTATGAGAACCATAACTGGTCATGGAAGGAAGACTGACCAGAGGATGGAAGGTGACCTGCATCAGGCCAATGAGTTAAACCTGTTCTTTAACAGGTTTGATGAGGGGGCCTCTGCCCACCTAGCTCCTCCTGTGACTCACCCCTTCAGACATCCTCACCTCAAACATCTCTGCCTACCCTCCACCCCCCATGCCCTTCTCCCAACAATTCTCACCTCCCACCCCGTCACCACCATTTACCCCAACACCCACCCTCACAACCCCCCTCCCCCAGCACCCCCACTTTACCATCCCCACTCAACAACTCTCCTGGCTCCTGGCCATTCACCTCACCCCTCCTCCACCCCCCTCCATCAGGACTCCAGATCGGCTCTCCAATCAACATACCTGTAACAGCAGAGGAGGTCAGAAGGCAGTTCAGTCATCTCCCCCCAGACAAGGCTGCAGGCCCTGATGGCCTCAGCCCCAGAGTGCTGAAATAATGTGCTACTCAGCTCTGTGGGATTTTTCAGCACATATTCAACCTGAGCCTGAACAGGATGATCGTCCCAGCCCTGTGGAAAACATCATGCCCAAGAAGAAACACCCAAGCACATACAATCATTAGAGACCAGTGGCTCTGACTTCATATGTCATGAAGTCACTTGAGAGGCTGGTCTTGAAGCACCTCCATTCAGTAGTATAACCATCACTGAACCGACTCCAGTTCACCTACCAGCCCCATATTGGAGTGGAAGACACCATCATGTTTCTGCTGCACAGGGCTTATACTCATCTAGAAGAGACAAGTAGCATTGTGAGAGTCATTTTTTTAACTTTTCCAGTGCTTTTAACACAATAAGACCTGCCCTACTTGGTAATAAGCTACTGAAGATGCAGGTTGATGCTCCTCTAGTGGCCTGGATCACCAACTACCTCACAGGAAGGCCGCAGTATGTGAGGCTGGAAAACATGTCAGACCTTATAGTAAGCAGCACGGGGTGCCTCGGGGGATGGTCTTGTCTCCCTTCTTGTTCACACTCTGTACTTCTGAATCCAGATACTGCTCACAGTCCTGTGACCTGCAGAAGTTTTCAGATGACTCTGCCATTGTGGGCTATATCAACAGGGGACAGGAGGCTGAGTATCGGAATGTGGTGGAGTGGTGCAGACAAAACCACCTGCAACTCAATGTTACAAAGACTAAGAAGTCGGTGGTGGATGTCAGGAAGCAAAGGACCAGTCTGTGCCCAGTCAACATCAAGGGAATGGAGGTGGACATTGTGGAGGAATACAGGTACCTGGGCGTCCATATAGACAATAAACTGGACTGGACAAAAAACACAAATGCACTTTCCAAGAAAGGTCAGAGCTGCCTGTATTTCCTCAGGAGACTCAGGTCTTTCAATGTTTGCAGAACCATGCTGCAGATATTTTATCACTCTGTGGTGGCCAGTGTCGTTTTCTATGATGTAGTGTGCTGGGGCAGCAGGGTGAATGCAGCTGATGCCAACCGACTCAATAAGCTCATCAGGAAAGCTAGGTCTGTCCTGGGAGTGGAACTGGAGTCATTGGTGGAGGTGTGAGAGAGGAGGATACTGAGGAAACTTCTCAGTATTATGGACAATCTGTCTGTGGCAGCAGGGGCGTGATCAAGTGCCAGTCTGTGACAGGAGGGTGGAGTCAGGGAAGGTAAGTGGCAGAATCACTACACCTGACGTCAATTAACCTGTGTTTGTGTGTGTCTTCCCAGTGGCCGCGCCCTATTTAAAGAGGGAGAGCAGAGAGCAGAGGAGAGCTCATCCACGAACAAGACGCCAGTCGTGTGTGTGTCTAATGGAAAAGATTTTTAAACTGAAAAGTATAGCAATAAACGCAAGTGTTGAACCTGATCTCTGTCCTGCCGTCCTCTGTGCTCCACCCACCAACACTGAACCACTACAGTGGTGCCGAAACCCGGGACGTGGAGCACCAACGCCGAACCACCCCATGGAGTCTTCCCTGTTCGCCGACCTGGTCCACGCCCTCGCCACAGCCCAGCAAAGCCAGCACCAGGCGCTAGTCACGCTCCGTAAGGAGCAGGAGCAGCGCTTCGAGGCCCTGGTGTTGGCCCAGCAAGAGGACCGACAGGCGTTCCGGCACCTCCTCACATCGGCGGGGACAACCAACGCTTCCACCGTGGGCCCGTCCTCCCTCACCCTGACAAAGATGGGCCCGCAGGATGACCCCGAGGCTTTCATGACGCTCTTTGAGCAAGTCGCAGAGACCTCGGGGTGGCCAATGGATCAGCGCTCAGTGCACCTCCTCCCCCTGCTAACGGGAGAGGCACAGCTGGCCGCGCTACAGCTCCCCGCCGACCACCGGCTGGCCTACGCGGACCTTTGCCGGGCCATCCTCCAGCGTGTGGGGTGCACCCCTGAACAGCAGCGCCAGTGCTTCCGCACTCTGCACTTGGAGGAAGTTGGCCAGCCGTTTGCGTTTGGCCAGTAACTCTGGGACGCCTGCTGGCAGTGGCTGAGGGCCAACAACCGCGACGCCGAGGAGATCATCGATCAGGTGGTGCTGGAGCAGTTCATCGCGTGCTTGCTGACAGGAACCAAGGAGTGGGTCCAGTGCCACCGCCTGGCGTCGCTGGATCAGGCCATCGAGCTGGCGGAGGACCATTTCGTGGCTGTTCCGGCGGCAGGACAGCAGACCGCCGCTTCTCTTCTCTCCTCCTCTCTCTCTGTCTCTCCCTCCTCCTGTATCCCGTCCTCGCCCCATTCCCCCACTACGGAGGCGGGGGCCGGCACCACCCCAGCCGGCCCGCCGCACCCGCGGTGCTCTCCCATTTCTCCCTTCTGTGTCTGTCTCTCCCCCCCCAGGTAAGTGAGCCCCAGAACACCGGTGCAGAGAGGATGCCCGGGCCGGTTTGCTGGCGCTGCGGGGAACCGGGCCACCTAAAACAGCAGTGCACGTCAAGGGAGGTGGGTGCGGTGGTTCGAATCCCTGATGTGCCAGAAGCCGCCCTTGATCAGGCCAGAGCGTATCGCATACCAGTGAGTATCCAAGGGGATACATATCAGGCGTTGGTGGATTCTGGTTGTAATCGGACCTCAATTCACCAAAGCCTGGTGCAAAACGAGGCATTGGGCGGAGCACAGGGGGTGAAGGTGTTGTGTGTGCACGGGGACGTTCACATCTCCCGTTTGGTGTCAGTCCACATTTTTTTCCGAGGGGAAAAATTTATAGTGAAGGCGGTGGTTAATCCTCGCCTTACCCACTCTTTAATTTTGGGGACTGATTGGCCGGGATTTCGGGGTTTAATGACATGCTTAGTAGAGAGTGGGTCCTGCCATTTAACAGGGGGAGGTCCCGGTGTCGCTTTGGCGGGAGCAGCTGTCACAGAGCCGTCTACGTCATCTCCACGTCAGAGTGAGGAGCCGCCGGCCCCTCCTCTCTCTATTGGGGAATCCCTCGCAGATTTCCCATTAGAGCAGTCGCGAGACGAGACTCTGCGACATGTGTTTGACCAAGTGAGAGTAATCGATGGTCAAACGCTCCAGCCGAACGCCACCCCATCCTTCCCCTACTTCGCGATTATGAAGGATAGGTTATACCAAGTGACGCAGGACACTCAAACTAAAGAGCGAGTCACGCAACTTTTAATTCCAAAGAGCCGCCGGGAATTGGTATTCCAGGCGGCTCACTTTAATCCCATGGCTGGACACTTAGGGCAGGATAAGACACTAGCCCGAATAATGGCCCAATTCTATTGGCCGGGGATTCGCAGCGATGTTCGTAGGTGGTGTACGGCGTGCCGCGAATGCCAGTTAGTAAATCCAGCGGCCATTCCAAAAGCGCTTTTGCACCCTCTACCATTAATCGAGACCCCGTTCGAAAGGATTGGGATGGATCTCGTTGGGCCATTAGATCAGTCAGCATGAGGGTACCGCTTTATATTAGTTCTGGTGGACTATGCAACACGATACCCAGAAGCAGTGCCTCTGCGCAATATCTCAGCACGCAGTATTGCGGAGGCGCTCTTCTGCGTTATCTCCTGAGTTGGAATCCCGAAAGAGATTCTGACTGATCAAGGCACCACATTTATGTCACGGACACTGCATGAACTGTATGGGTTATTGGGGATTAAGCCGATCCGCACCAGCGTGTATCACCCACAAACGGATGGTTTAGTGGAATGATTCAATCGCACCCTCAAGAACATAATTAAAAAATTTGTAAGTGAGGACACACATAATTGGGATAAGTGGCTCAAGCCCTTGTTGTTTTCAGTGCAAGAGGTCCCCCAAGCCTCCACGGGGTTCTCACTGTTCGAATTATTATATGGGCGTAAGCCACGTGGCATTCTAGACGTGCTGCAGGAAAATTGGGAGGAGGGACCTTCACAAAGTAAGAGCGAAATTCAATACATTATGGACCTGCGCACAAAACTCCACACGCTCACCCACCTAACCCAAGAGAATTTGCAGCAGGCCCAAGAACGGCAAGCCCGCCTGTACAACAAGGGTACGCACCTTAGGGAGTTCACACCAGGAGATAAGGTACTTGTACTGTTGCCCACATCGAGCTCCAAATTGATCGCCAAGTGGCAAGGACCCTTTGAGGTCACACGGCGAGTCGGGGACGTCGACTACGAGGTGAGGCGAACGGACAGGGGTGGGGCGTTACAGATTTACCACCTTAATCTGCTTAAACTCTGGAATGAGGAGGTCCCCGTGGCGTTGGTGTCGGTGGGTCCGGAGAAGGCGGAGCTGGGGTCGGAGGTTCAAAAAGGGGCATTGGCATCATGTACCTCTCCGGTCCCCTGTGGAGACCACCTCTCCCCGACCCAACTCACGGAGGTCGCCCAGTTGCAGACCGAGTTTTTGGATGTGTTCTCGCCCCTGCCCGGTCGCACTAATCTCATAGAGCACCACATAGAGATGTCCCCGGGGGTGGTAGTGCGTAGCCGCCCTTACAGGCTACCCGAACACAAAAAAAAGTGGTTCGGGGAAGAACTTGAGACCATGCTCGAAATGGGCATCGTCGAGGAGTCCCACAGTGACTGGAGCAGCCCGGTGGTCTTGGTCCCCAAGGCCGACGGGTCGGTCCGGTTCTGTGTGGACTATAGAAAAGTCAACGCGGTGTCTAAATTCGACGCGTACCCAATGCCTCGTATTGATGAGTTGCTTGATCGACTCGGCACTGCTTGCTTTTATTCGACACTGGATTTGACGAAGGGATATTGGCAGATCCCCTTGACTCCACTATCCTGAGAAAAAACGGCCTTTTCCACACCGTTTGGTTTACACCAATTTGTCACACTTCCGTTTGGGCTGTTTGGGGCGCCTGCTACGTTTCAGCGACTGATGGACAGGGTCCTCCGCCCCCATGCCACCGATGCGGCCGCTTATCTCGATGACATCATCGTCTATAGCAATGACTGGCCGAGGCACCTCAAACATCTAAGGGCCGTCCTTAGGTCGCTGAGGCGAGCGGGTCTCACAGCCAACCCGAAGAAGTGTGCGATTGGGCGGGTGGAAGTACGGTATCTGGGCTTCCACTTGGGCAATGGGCAGGTGCGTCCCCAAATTAACAAGACCACAGCAATTGCGGCCTGCCCGAGGCCCAAGACCAAAAAGGGGGCGAGACAGTTCCTGGGGCTGGCTGGCTATTATCGTAGGTTTATACCTAATTATTCGGATGTCACCAGCCCGCTGACTGATCTCACTAGAAAGGGGGCACGAGATCCGGTCCAGTGGACGGAGCAATGCCAGCGGGCTTTTTCTGAGGTAAAGGCTGCACTGTGTGGGGGGTCACTTTTACACTCCCCTGACTTTTCTCTCCCCTTTATGTTGCAGACCAATGCATCGGACAGAGGGCTGGGGGCGGTGTTGTCCCAGGAGGTGAAAGGGGAGGACCGCCCTGTCCTGTACATCAGCAGGAAGCTGTCGGTGCGTGAGGGGTGCTACAGCACCATAGAGAAAGTGTCTGGCCATCAAGTGGGCAGTCCTCGCCCTCTGGTACTACCTGCTGCGGCGCCCTTTCACCCTCTGTTCGGACCACGCGCCCCTCCACCGCATGAAGGATGCCAACGTGCGGATCACCCGTTGGTATCTGGCACTCCAACACTTTAATTTCAAGGTGGTCCACAGGCCGGGGGCGCAGATGGTCGTGGCGGACTTCCACTCCCATCAAGGGGGGGGGGGTCTGCTGCAGGCCGGACGGCCGCCCGGCCTGAGTCGGGCGGTGGGGGTATGTGGCAGCGGGGGCGTGGTCAAGCGCCGGTCTGTGACAGGAGGGCGGAGTCAGAGAACATAAGTGGCAGAATCACTACACCTGACGTCAATTAACCTGTGTTTGTGTATGTCTTCCAGTGACCGTGCCCTATTTAAAGAGGGAGAGCAGAGAGCAGAGGAGAGCTCATCCCCGAACAAGATGCCAGTCGTGTGTGTGTCTAATGGAAAAGATTGTTAAACTGAAAAGTATAGCAATAAACGCTAGTGTTGAACCTGATCTCTGTCCTGCAATCCTCTGTGCTCCACCCACCAACACTGAACTGCTACTGTGTCTATGTGTCAGCCCTGTGATGACCTGGTGACTTGTCCAGGGTGTACCCCACCTTTCGCCCGTAGTCAGCTGAGATAGGCTCCAGCTTGCCTGCGACCCTGCAGACCAGGAAAAAGCGGCTAGAGATAATGAGATTTTATATATATATATATATATATATATATATATATATATATATATATATATATATATATATATACAGTAGGTCAAAAAAGTATTTAGTCAGCCACCAATTGTGCAAGTTCTCCCACTTAAAAAGATGAGAGAGGCCTGTAATTTTCCTCAGAGGTACACTTCAACTATGAGAGACAGAATGGGGGGAAAGAATCCAGGAAATCACATTGTAGGATTTTTAATGAATTAACTGGTAAATTCCTCGGTAAAATAAGTATTTGGTCACCTACAAACAAGCAAGATTTCTGGCTCTCACAGACCTGTAACAACTTCTTTAAAAGGCTCCTCTGTCCTCCACTTGTTACCTGTATTAATGGCACCTGTTTGAACTCGTTATCAGTATAAAAGACACTTGTCCACAACCTCAAACAGTCACACTCCAAACTCCACTATGGCCAAGACCAAAGAGCTGTCAAAGGACACCAGAAACAAAATTGTAGACCTGCACCAGGCTGGGAAGACTGAATCTGCAATAGGTAAGCAGCTTGGTGTGAAGAAATCAACTGTGGGAGCAATTATTAGAAAATGGAAGACATACAAGACCACTGATAATCTCCCTCTATCTGGGGCTCCATGCAAGATCTCACCCCGTGGGGTCAAAATGATCACAAGAACAGTGAGCAAAAATCCCAGAACCACACGGGGGGACCTAGTGAATGACCTGCAGAGAGCTGGGACCAAAGTAACAAAGGCTACCATCAGTAACACACTACGCTGCCAGGGACTCAAATCCTGCAGTGCCAGACGTGTCCCCCTGCTTAAGCCAGTACACGTCCAGGCCCGTCTGAAGTTTGCTAGAGAGCATTTGGATGATCCAGAAGAGGATTGGAAGAATGTCATATGGTCAGATTAAACCAAAATAGAACTTTTTGGTAAAAACTCAACTTGTTGTGTTTGGAGGAGAAAGAATGCGGAGTTGCATCCAAAGAACACCATACCTACTGTGAAGCATGGGGGTGGAAACATCATACTTTGGGGCTGTTTTTCTGCAAAGGGACCAGGACGACTGATCCGTGTAAAAGAGAATGAATGGGGCCATGTATCGTGAGATTTTGAGTGAAAACCTCCTTCCATCAGCAAGGGCATTGAAGATGAAACGTGGCTGGGTCTTTCAGCATGACAATGATCCCAAACACACCGCCCGGGCAACGAAGGAGTAGCTTTGTAAGAAGCATTTCAAGGTCCTAGAGTGGCCTAGCCAGTCTCCAGATCTCAACCCCATAGAAAGTCTTTGGAGGGAGTTGAAAGTCTGTGTTGCCCAGCGACAGCCCCAAAACATCACTGCTCTAGAGGAGATCTGCATGGAGGAATGGTCCAAAATACCAGCAACAGTGTGTGAAAACCTTGTGAAGACTTACAGAAAACGTTTGACCTCTGTCATTGCCAACAAAGGGTATATAACAAAGTATTGAGATGAACTTTTGTTATTGACCAAATACTTATTTTCCACCATAATTTGCAAATAAATTCTTTAAAAATCGGACAATGTGATTTTCTGGATTTTTTTTTCTCATTTTGTCTCTCATAGTTGAGGTATACCTATGATGAAAATTACAGGCCTCTCTCATCTTTTTAAGTGGGAGAACTTGCACAATTGGTGACTGACTAAATACTTTTTTGCCCCACTGTATATACCCAACATGTATACAATATTTACTTTCACCATGAGGTTAGTCTCTTACACAACTTATCTTATTTCTACTATTAGAATGCTAACCATTGAGGCACTGGTATTTGCATTTTTTATTTCCCTTTGTAACTTACAGTATTTCTATTGTTTGTGTATTGAGCACTGTTTTTTTAGCATTTATTCCTTGCACAGTTCTTATCAGGGTTTTTTTCCCCCCCTCCAGCTTGTTCTGTTGTATTTTTTAACTTATACTGTTTTGTTATAGAGTGACTTCTGGCACAAGAATTTCCCTCTGTCAGGGACAAGATAGGAGGTGGATGTAAGAGCAGAAGTGACGTTTATTTACAATGGTGAAAAAACACACACAGGCAAACAATCCAAAATCAGCAGGCAATAATCGTTAACAAGGAAACTAGCAAAAGGTCAGGCAAGGCACAAATGGAATATCACAGGCAGTGAGAAAACAGTAACGAGGAACAGGCACAGGAATCAGACAACCAGGAAATCAGACACAGGAAATAAGGCTCAGCAATGTGTAATGTCATAGTGTACTGAGTGTACATCTAAAAAGTCTTTATATAGGTGCACATATTGCTCCTTAATCATGTGCAGCTGTGCATCATTAACAGCGCGCATGCAAGAGTCTGCTCAATGCACGCACAGCCCGGGGTGTGCCTGAGAGTTCTTCAGGTGCACATGGCAAAACGTGCAGGATTGACACCCTCAGGTTTAATAAAGTCTTGTCTTATCTTATCTTATCTTAAGCCTCACTCACAACCCACCATACATGCTGCTACAGGTGGGCTATGGTAAAAAAAAATTGGCAAAACCATGCTTGAAACTTGCGCGACACTTGCGTGTGTTCAGCACCGTAGAAGGTCGCAGACTGCCCATGGAGACTTTTGGTCCTGCACATGCAAATTCTATGGGTCTTGTGACAAGTCAAGAACGCATACACTATGTACAGGACCCGTACTCCTTTTGTACGCCTGAACCAAGTCAGGAGCATGGCTAGTAGGGGCTTTTTGCGATGACAGTAAGACTCATGAGTGATGCACAGTCATTGTATGAGTGACCTGCCTCAGAAATACTATGCAAGTATCCACACTTGCTATTTGGGCGGCGTGCAAGACAGAAGTACATCTTACTTTCTACCCCTATGTGTGGTGTGCACGCAGCACACGCAACCTGCACACAGCACACCTGACCTGCACACAGTGCATGTGACCTGCACACGACACGAGGGGCAAGACTCTGGGTATATATATTGGGGAGGAACCAAGGAACTGATTGTGTAGTGTGTAGCATTGTAGAAAGGTAGAAGATCACCTCATTTGCTGTTTTTATTTGAGTATACAGTGCTCAGCGTAAATGAGTACACCCCCTTTGAAAAGTAACATTTTAAACAATATTTCAATGAACACAAACAATTTCCAAAATGTTGACAAGACAAAGTTTAATATAACATCTGTTTAACTTATAACATGAAAGTAAGGTTAATAATATAGACTTAGATTACACATTTTTTCAGTTTTACTCAAATTAGGGTGGTGCAAAAATGAGTACACCCCACAACAAAAACTACTACATCTCATACTTTGGATGGCCTCCATGATTTTTAATGACAGCACCAAGTCTTCTATGCATGTAATGAACAAGTTGGCAACATTTTGCAACATCAATCTTTTTCCTTTCTTCAACAATGACCTCTTTTAGTGACTGGATGCTGGATGGAGAGTGATGCTCAACTTGTCTCTTCAGAATTCCCCAAAGAAAATAATTTCTTTACAACACAAAGGTGAAGGCTACAAGAAGATCAGCAAAGCTTTACTTATCAGTCAGAATACTGTAGCAAAAGTGGTACAAAAATTTAAGAAAGATGGAACTGCAACCATCTCACAGAGACGTCCAGGTTGTCCACGGAAGTTAACACCTCAACAGGAGCATCTTCTGATGAGAAGGGTTGAAGAAAATCAGCATGCAAGTTCACTGCAGTTATCTAAAGAAGTAGAAAGCCAAACTGGGGTGACTATTTCCCATGACACAATACGGCGTACACTGCAGAGGAATAGCATGCATGGATGCCGTCCACAAAAGAAGCCTCTCCTAAGGCCCAAGCACAAAAAAGCCCACCTAGAGTTTGCCAGGGCCCATGCTGACAAAGATGAAGACTACTGGAACTCTATACTCTGGAGTGATGAAACCAAGATAAATGTTTTTGGAACTGATGGCTTCAAAACTGTATAGCGTCACAAAGGTGAGGAATACAAAGAAAAATGCATGGTGCCTACAGTGAAACATGGTGGTGGCAGTGTCCTTATGTGGGGCTGCATGAGTGCTGCTGGTGTCGGGGAGCTGCATTTCATTGATGGCATCATGAATTCACAGATGTGTTGCTCTATACTGAAAGAGAAGATGCTACCATCAGTTCATGCCCTTGGTCGTTGTGCACTTTTCCAACATGACTAAACACACATCTAAGGCCACTGCTGGATTTCTGAAGAAGAACAGGGTGAAAGTGATTCAGTGGCCAAGTATGTCTCCTGATCTGAACCCAATTGAACACCTATGGGGAATTCTGAAGAGACAAGTTGAGCATCTCGATCCATCCAGCATCCAGTCACTAAAAGAGGTCATTGTTGAAGAAAGGAAAAAGATTGATGTTGCAAAATGTTGCCAACTTGTTCATTCCATGCCTAGAAGACTTGGTGCTGTCATTAAAAATCATGGAGGCCATACAAAGTACTAGATGTAGTAGTCTTTGTTGTGGGGTATACTCATTTTTGCACCACCCTAATTTGAGTAAAACTGAAAAAATGTGTCATCTAAATTATATTATCAACCTTACTTTCATGTTATAAGTTAAACAGATGTTATATTAAACTTTGTCTTGTCAACATTTTGGAAATTGTTTGTGTTCATTGAGATACTGTTTAAAATGTTACTTTTTAAAGGGGGTGTACTCATTTACGCTGAGCACTGCATGTTTAATTTACCATGCAAACATCAAATAATAAAACATGAGTATAAGGGAATAACGCTGTGGCAGCAGGGGTGTGGTCAAGCGCCGGTCTGTGACCGGAGGGCGGAGTCAGGGAAGGTAAGTGGCAGAATCACTGCACCTGATGTCAATTAACCTGTGTTTGTGTGTCTTCCCCAGTGACCATGCCTGATAAAAGTAGAGAGAGAGCAGAGGAAGGGAGCTCTCTCCCCAACCAGACGAGTGATATGTGTGTGTGTCTGTGTGGCTGGGAGATTGTGGCGGCTGAAAAGTGTCACAATAGAGTTTTTTTGCAATTCAGTTCTGTCCTGCCATACTTCTGTGCTCCACCCACTCGCTCAAAGTTTTACAAACGCATTTTATTACATTGTAAAAAATCCCAACTAAATAGCCCAATGGTTTGAGCACTGAAACACACTTTGACTCTGAGCTGCTGTCCTGCTCCTGCTGAGTGGTGGGATGGGGTGTCGGGATGTCCTTGTCCTCATCACTGAGGATGGCACAATGGCCTTACAGCGATGATGGGATTGCAATGTCCTCACTTCTGGGCGTCGTTAGCTGAAATATACATGAAAATCAGCATATATAATATTAATTACATAAGCATATAGATACTGAAATGAATGTTTAAAGCATGTGTATTTACCTGTGAAAATCCTTCTGGCGGGGTGCTGTGCCTTCTGCCGGCTTGAAAGCATACTTCTCCCTGTCAGTGCATGGCTCGCCGGTGCTGCTACCATCATCATCATCAAATTCTTCCTCCTCCTCCCCGCTGCTGTTTCAGGCTGGGTTACTTCACTTATGCTCACTTCTTCTTGGGTCCCATTTTCTAAACTTTAAACTGAAAATTTTTACATTTTTCCCACAAAATATCCAATGTTCTTCAGCCGAAAGACAGATGCAGAATGCTGCAGCCATGCTGGTTTTATACCCACTCCTGGCTTGCATCACATGAGTGATTGTAACGTGCTAATCACATGCATCACACACGCTTCACAAGTGCAGCCCGAACTTGTAGCGCAGGAAACTGGTAAAATGCAAGACAAAAAATTTATTTTTGTCAGTAACAGCATTGAGAGCATAAGCTCAAAACAGCCTCCAAACATGGCAACCATGAGCTACACTTCCCATGAACCACAGTACCCTCTGTCTCCAGCCTATTAAGTACACCTGTCACTCATTTCCACCTTAATCAGCTCCACTACTTAAACTCCATTCTGGGTCACATTCAATGTGACGTATCATTTAGTGGTTGTCTTCTTTCATACTGTTTACTTTCTGCCTGCCAGGTCACTATTTGACCTTTGTTTATGGTTTCCCCCAACCTCGTCTCTTAGTCTTGCCTCTGACATTCCGTTTGTCAATCGATTGACCTCCACCCATCTCTTTGACCACAATTCTAGTCTACTGTTTTGGCTTCATCTGCAGTTTGCTTCTCCTGCTCTCCCCTGTGCCTGCATCTGTAAGTGCCTGCACCCTGATAACCTGCATGTCTCCCTCAAAAGTGCACAATACAATTCACTTTCAAATTGGTGAAAACAGAAGTGACATGCAGTCACTTGGCTAGCAGCTATGTACAGCATGTTAACCTAAAATCTAGCTGTATGTAACGGTAACTTATAGCTATCCTTACCTTACTAGGCTCCTTACACACTTGATAATAACTTATTTGAAGAGTTTGAACAGACACATCACATACAGTTGAAGCATATTTAATTCAACCAATTTGCTGTGTTTACACAGAAATGTTGAATAGTTCAAAGAAAACCTGTTTGCCTCAGTTAACTGAATCTGAATGCATCTCGTATTGATCCAGAGTCAGGTTTGCCAGATTGGGTTGGTTTAAACAGTGTCATCTTTTCTACATGTTATTGTCTCATCCCTTTTGGTCGGAATCTGTCTTGATGTTGGGAAGACGTGTAATGATGAAAAATAAAACAAATATCAATCATTTCTATCAAATGCATTAAAATTAATGTAATGAGCCTGATTTGAAAATGTAAGGAACAGAAAGTACATATTTGTGTTAAAATGTAAAAAGTAAAAAAGGGTTGTCAGAAAAATACTCAATTAAAGTACAGATACTTGCAGCTACCTGAAAACTTTAAGTGCAGCAATGAATTATTTGTACTTCATTACTTCCCACCTCTGTAAATAGGAATATCTCAGTTGTTCCGAAGAAAACCACCCTGATGGTCTACCACTCAGTTTAGAACCATGGGGATAACCTTTTTTTTTTGGTTTTTTTATTATTATTATTATTATTTGCCTTAAATTGCTTTATATTTTCATCGACTACTTCTAGGTTAATTACAACTACTATCAAGTTATAGAAAATATGAATAAATCTATTGCATGTGAACTGTATAGCTTTTCAACAAAACACTAAAACTACAGATAAATCCAAATTAGTTTCATTCATTGTATTTCACCTAATTTTTCTATTAATGTGGTGTTTATTTTCCCCCCATTGAAGGTGAATGCTCAGTCTAGATTGTGATCATGATCATGGTTTCTAAAAAGCAGGTACTAATGAGCTATGCTAAGCAAATACTGAGCCTTGTGAGCTGGACTAAGACTCAAGAGAAAGCAGATTTCCATTAAAGTGCAACTGGAAATTACAAACTAAAAATGATTAATGGGAACATGAATTTCATAAAAACTCTCTCAAATATCACAAATTATATGCTTGCATTCGGTGGTTTATCAGTCATTTTGAGAAAGTAATATTTTTGCAGAACTGAAATGGAAACACGTTTTTGCATTTAAGTCACATGACATGACGAGGAACAAAACCAAAGAAAATCAGTGTGCCAACACTTATCAGGTCTTAGAGATCCATTGCCATGTTTAAATTGATTGACTATCATGAGAGGAGAATACTCAGCTTTAATCACATCACATTAGTCAATCTAAACATGACCATTCATGATTGGGTTTTGTCGACTTTTGTCGACACATCTATTTTGTGCAAAACTGCAATGGAAACCTGCCTAGAGTCAGTTGAAGGAATGTATACCCCAGGGTCTATGCTCAATCTGAGGGACCTAATGCACCAAGCCCATAGCCCTGTGTGACCTCTACCAACTGATATCTTTTAGCATTGGCCATAGGCAAGACCAATCTCTACATATTCAACTTGACAGGCGGGCCAAGGGAAAACAAAGATCACTGACCCAGATTGAAGCCTCTTTGAGCACAAGAGCACAACTTCTTTTTTTGTTATTTCCCCCACTCTCCCCTTAGAATTTGTTTTAATCAAGGTTTTCTTTCATTTTTCTTCTGCTATTTTCTAAGGCTTTTTGAAATCTCCTGGTGCTCAATAACCAACATACCCAGATTAAGAATGGCCACCAAACTGACCGAGCTGTGGAACCCATTAAAATGTAACAACCATGAGATACATCAGAATATCAAAGACAGTGGTAAATTTGGCATAAAATGTCAGTCAGATCTAACTGAAATGCATAAACATATATTTTAAAACGGCCATATTTAGATTAAAGTGGGGAGTTAATAGTGAAACTGCAAATTTCAGGGCTGGTGGACCAGCTATGTACTAATGTATCTTAAAAAAATAATAATAATAATAATATTGTGAATTGTTGTTTTTAAGTGAATTAAAAAAGGTAAATTTTCTTATATTTTATATTCATTACATGTAAAGTGAAATATGTACAGGCTTTTTTATTGTAATTTTGATGATTATGAACTATAGCACATGAAAATCAGAAATCCAGTATCTCAAATTATTAGAAAATTTCATTTCAAGTTTGAATAAAACAGTATGAATACCATGTATCTCACTATGTAGTTCAGTACCTGCAACCACAATCATGGGGAAGACTGTTGACTTGACAGTTGTCTAGAAGATCATCATCGACATCCTCCAGAAAGAGGGTAAGCCACAGGTCATTACTGAAAAGGCTGGAAAAAGTGCACAAGCAAAAGGTATGATTGCAGCCTTGAGATGACCATCATAGAAAGTTGATTTAAGAACTTGGGATAATTTCACAAGGAGTGGACTGAGGCTGGCGTCAGTACATCAAGAGCCATCACATTGATGCCACAACTGTTGCATTCCTAATATCAAGCCACTCCTGAAAGAGAGACATCAGAAACATCTTACCTGGGCTAAGGAGAGAAAGAACTGGACTGTTGCTCAGTGGTCCAAAGTCCTCTTTTCAGATGAAAGTAAATTTTACATTGCATTTGGAAATCAAGGTCCTAGAGTCTGGAGGAAGACTGGAGAAGCACAGAATCCAAGGTGTTTGAAATCCAGTATGAAGTTTCCACAGGCTGTGATGATTTGGGGTGCCATGTCATCAGCTGGTGTTGGTCCACTGTGTTTTATCAAGTCAATGCAGCCATCTACCAGGAGATTTTAGAGTACTTCATGCTTCCATCTGCTGTTCTGCCGAAGCTTTATGGAGATGCCAATTTCCTTTTCCAGCAGGACTTGGCACCTGTCCACAGTGCCAAAACTGCTACTACATGGTTTGCTGACCATCCTGTTACTGTGCTTGACTGGCCAGCCAACTTGCCTGACCTGAACTCTTGTTAAGAGGAAGATGAGAAACACCCGACCCAAATAGACAGATGAGCTGAAGGCCACCATCAAAGCAACGTGGGTTTCAATAACACTTCACCAGTGCCACAGTGCCACCTCTGTGCCCTGCCGCACTGATGCGGTAATTCATGGTAAAGGAGTCCCAACAAAGTATTGCACGCATAAATGAATATACTTTTCAGAATTTTGACATTTCCTTATTGTAACTCCTTTTTTGATTGATCTTAGGAAATATTCTAACAATTTGAGACACTGGATTTCTGATTTTCATGAGCTATAAGCTAGAATAAAATTTAAAAAAGGCTTGAAATATTTCACTTTACATGTAATGAATATCAAATACATGAAACTTTACCTTTTTTGAATTAAATTTCAAAACAAAAATGAACTTTTTCACGAGATACTAATTTCAGATGCACTAGTATGGAATTTTCCAAAAACTGTTTAATGTCTTTTTTTTTTTCATGGACCTATCCAGTGTTCCTGACTATTTGACTACAATCACAATTCTAAAGTTCCTATTTTAAAATGTTGAAACACACACACAGTGTTGTCAGTCTGGTTCATAGAGGTCTATTGATCATTTGTAGCCACAGGAGGAGCCTTACACACACAAACATTGATATTATCCTCAAATAACATACCATTATTATTTGTGTGTGTTGTAAAAGGACTGATCCAGTAATTGTAGAATTTCCCATACAAATAAAACCTGGCAAACAGGTAACTGCAGTGGACCACCCAGAAAATTAAGAACCTGTTGAGTACAACTCTTATTCTGGATAAATGTTCACCGTATATTTACGGGCTTGTCTTTGAACTTAAATTGCCAACCCATAATGATGAAAAAAATATGCTTTTGAATCATGGTGTAGGTGCAATAGGCTTATCGAATCAGTCTCATGAAAAAGGGATCAGTCTCATAAATTCATTAATCCAAGTGTCTAATAGTTTACAGCTAAACTATTAAAATCGATGGAATAACTTAGTGGTGATGCTGCTGTAGTTTTAGTGAGTATTGTAGCTCTAATGTAGCACATTTACTCTAGATCTATAACATTCATATAACAAGCAAATGGGCGAAGGCGATTGGAATACTTTTTGGCAGAGGTTGGCACTCAGTGAATGTTGTAGCAGTAGACAGGACACAGTTTACTCCAAAAGTACCATTTATTGAATTAACTGACACAAATTAGCAAACTAATACTGATCAGATATAGCAACAATAGCAGCCAAGGAATAATTCAATAAAAAATGGTGATACAATGTATACAAGTAATAATCAGTAGTGTATAAAGCAATAGTCAGTAGAATAATAACCAGCAGTAAACAGGAGGAGAAATCAGCAGTGAATATGATGATAACTAAGGCACTAATGGTGATCAGAAGTAATGGGCTATATGCAAGTGCTACAGTGTAGGGCTGAGTGAATGTTAAAATGCGAGAGGGAAATCACGTGTGTGTGTGTGTGTGTGTGTGTGTGTGTGTGTGTGTGTGTGTGTGTGTGTGTGTGTAGGCATGTGCGCAGCTGTGCACTAATGAGATGAGGAGGAACTAGGGAGAGAGTGAGTGTGCGAAGGCACATGACAAGGACGAGGGGAGTGAGGGAACGAGGCGGCGCATGGGCAAGGGATAGGCGTGGTATGTGAATGTGGTGTGCGAGCCTTTGTGCTAGGCTCTGCCTAAAAGGGTGTGGGCAACAAGGAGAGCGCATGAGGGAGAGAGACAAAGGATCTGTAGCTTAAAAACTAGTCCCAGCTAGGCCTTAAACCCAAACTTCTACTCAACCCTTAGCTACTCCTGAAATCCCAATGTTGAGGGGTGTGGTGCGACAGAGGGAGTTGAGAGAGAGAGAGACAGGGTGCGTGCATGCATGCACGATCTAACTAATACAGATAGTAAACAAAGCAAATCAAACAACACGTGGTCTAAGACCGACTTTCATGTGAATCAAAATGCATACATTTAAACCATGAATTAATTCAAATAAACAACACTCTTCATATTAATTAGCCACAACTAAGACTAACAATTGCCCAGATGCCAGCCTTACTTGAGATCGCTCTTGCTGGTGACTGAAAGTGCGTGGTCTGTAATCCGAAGACAGCATGAAGCGCAGGTCCAGGGAGAAAACAGTTCTGTTCCTTTTACTTTTACAGTTCGTCAGCTGAAGATCTTCGGTGTCCCATTGGTCGTCCGATGATCTGGAAGGAATCTTGTTTGTAGTTCGTCGACATTGCGAAAGGGAAAAGGGATCCAGTTGCCTTTTCTCTTTAAAGTGGGCTGCAGTAACTAACCGGTTCCGTTATTATTACAACTATGCGAAGATCAAATACATTGAACTTTGGCTAAAGGTCTGGTATCAATAGTTCTTTCTTTGTTCTTTAGCACAGATGCAACGAAGTCTCTTTCAGGTGTGGGGATCCACTGCCAGAGAGAGAGAATTTCGATTTTGACGCGGGTTTTAAAGCACAGCCGTGACGTCACTGTATCTGGCATCCAGTATCATCTGTGTCCAATACCATTACAGGGAGTCAGAAGAATGGGTGGAGATAGAACATGGCATTGAGTACAGGGATTGTTGTGTTCAATGCTGTAACAGTGGAAGGAGAGAAGATGGGCCATAAAGTGAAGCAGGGAATTGTGGGTACTATGGCTACAGCATGGCAGCCCCCCCACAATGGAAAAGGAAACTGTGGACTCCATACATAAATAAGACAAATCAGTTACTCAGAAGATAATCTTTTCTGAGTAAGCCTTTCATAATTATTGAGTCTTACTAAAATAAGAGGTTTCATGGAAGGGAAACAGCTGATATTTGTGTTACATTTGCATCTACCTACCTGACATCACAGACTGAGCCTTTAGTCCCTGAATTTATCATTACTGCTTTGACACCTTCTCTTTCACCAATTTTAAATTATCCCAGTGAATTCAATAATTAAACTTTTTTTCCCCTAAAAACTATTATTATTGGCCAGTGATGGAAAGCCCTGTTTAATCAAATGGTTTTCCCTGGCACTTGGTCAAACATCAGTGTGCTGTCATAAGTTCTGTGGTGTTTATCATAGATGTGGCTGGCCCCCAATATGACTGGCAGCCTAATGAGAACAGTGCATTGAACCTCAGTGATAATTGCAAGCAGTCTCATTAAAATAAATGAAAAAGTTCAAAGGATTTCTGAGCACTTCATCTGTGACTGTCAGCTAATTAACTACTTTCAGTACTCGTCTGCACTGCAGAAATGTCAACTAAATGCTGATTCATAAATAAATATTAGATTGTGTTTGTGAATAAAATAGCCAGTGCAGATTCAGAGACAGGGTAATATTTACTTTTTAATTTTTGTAGGATACAAAGAAATGCTCCTCTCCAGTTGACTGAGTTTTGCTAACTGGCAAAGGGCAGTCAAGCATTTATACCTAATCATCTTGCTCCACTGAATCTGATGGGTCCCATGTTTCATAAGTTATGGTCAACATCTGAAGGAGGAAAAAAAATGTATGAGAGGGATGACAAAGATTGGCTGTAAGTCAATGACAGGCCTGGGACTGAGAGAGAGAGAGCTTTGTTCGTATGAGTCACAGGGAACAAAGCCACAAATAAGTATAGTCACAGGCTGGGCAGATGGCTTTTTGTAGCAACAGTTTCATGACGTGAGGAATGACCCAATAGAGGGCCAGAAATGTTGTACATGCTGTGAGAAGCAAGACACAAGTGTGTAAGATTAGTGTATATTTTATTAGGGGTAAACCATAAATCGTAATCATAGTCCATTACAAGGGTCACAATATAGGCAGGAAGAAACAAACTAGAATAATCCATAATCAGAAATGGAAATCATGATGTAAGGGTCTAAAGCAGGAACTACACAGAGCTAGAAATTAGATGGAAACCTGGAAACAGGAAAACAAAGGCTCAGCCTTAACAGCTATAAAAGCATAAGATTTCACCCTAACAAACTAGGACACGCAAGGATATAGATACACAGATAAATTATGGAAAGATATTGGAATGTGTGAGAACACCTGTTCTCAGGAAGAAAACCAATCACACGAGGTGTGGAGGCATAAATGACAAAAAAGTGCACATGTACAGACACTCATACGACTAGATAAAATAAAACAAGAAAGCACTGTTCACAGTGGGAGCCATGATGCATGCCGAGAGGGGAAATTCAAGATAAATGTATGTTACTCTAATTACCTACTGATCCACAGCAGTTATGCTTTGCTTCTTGAGTTACATTTACATGCACACATTTTTTATTCTGGAATGAATTAATTCTGATTGGTGAACATATCATTGACATGAAAGTGATCAGACAGATGTGCGTGTTTATACAGTATGTTCAAACTATTATTTCTTCCCAGGCATTGTCATATGGCGCTTAAAAACCAATAGAATTTCCGATTTGCGCACAGTCCAAGATAGTTTGCTTACTCTGCTCTATAAAGATGGACGTGGTAAGTATTTTAGCCAGTCATGTTTCTTTTATCTATTTTATTTAAACCACAATTGGAAAGAAACCTGCTCCTCATAGAATTGCATAACAGGAGAAGGTGAGCACAGGGTAATTTGTTTTGAAATGCCATCCTGTACAGAGCCAAACCTTTGCAGAATATTCTGAATTATTAGAAAATTGATCTTGACAATTTTTTTAAGAGTAATTACATTTAACTTTTTTTTTTCAAATTGAACATAAGTCAATATAAACATTTGTCTGGCAAAAATAGACAAGAGATATCCTGGCACAGTTGTCCAATACTACTGGAAGCAGCATGTGACATCATGCATGCTGTTACTGTGAGACTACAGACAAAGCACCCAGATGTTATCACTGCACGAAGGCATAGTAAACAGGTGCAGAAGGTTACAGGTGCAGAAGGCAATCCGTTTGAGTGTTTAAATGGCTAATATTTTTGATCAATTTATGAAAAGGTTTAAAACTATCCCTCTGCAACTGATTGAAATTTCAATGGGCTTGGGCCTTTTTGTTCGGTTTGGGATTTTAAACTGATTATAATTGGAATATTAGGCTCCATGTGCACCTAGCATCCGTTAATAGGAAATTTAGTCTACTATTGCATCTCAAAAAATTTGAATATTGTGAAAGTTCATTTTTTCATAATTTAATTCAAAAAAGGTAAGCTTTCATATTTTCTATATTTATTACCTGTAAAGTGAAATATTTCAAGCTTTTTTTTTTCCTTTTTGAGGATTAATGACTATAACTCATGAAAATCAGAAATCCAGCATCTCAAATAATGAGTATTTCATTTTGAGTTTGAGTAAAGCAGTATAAATACCATGTATCTCACTATCTAGTTCAGTACATGACACCACAATTATAGGGAAGACTGCTGACTTGACAGCTGTCCAGAAGATGATCACTGACCCCCTCCACAAGGAGGGCAAGCCACAGAATGTCATTACTGAAAAGGCTGGCTGGGAAAGGTGCACAAGAAATAGGGATGACTGCAGCCTTGAGAGGATTGTCAAGAAAAGTCGATTCAAGAAATTGTAAGAGCTTCACAAGGAGTGGGCTGAGGCTGGTGTCAGTGCATCAAGAGCCACCACATTGATGGCACAACTGCTGCATTCCTAATATCAAGCCAATCCTGAAAGAGAGACAATGTCTGAAGTGTCTTACCTGGGCTAAGGAGAGAAAGAACTGGACTGTTGCTTGGTGGTCCAAAGTTCTCTTTTCAGATAAAAGTCAATTTTGCATTGTATTTGGAAATCAAGGTCCTAGAGTCTGGAAGAAGACTGGAGAGGCACAGAATCCAATGTATTTCAAGTCCAGTGTGAAGTTTCTGCAGTCTGTGATTTGGGGTGCTATGGCATCTGCTGGTCTTGGTCCACTGTGTTTTTTATCAAGTCAAAAATCAACACAGCTGTCTACCAGGAGATTTTAGAGCACTTTGTGCTTCCATCTGCTGACAAGCTTTATGGAGATGCTGATTTCCTTTTCGAGCAGGACTTAGCACCTGCCCACAGTGCCATATCTATTACTAAATGGTTTGCTGACCATGCTATTACTGTGCTTAATTGGCCAGCCAACTTGCCTGACCTGAACCCCATCGAGAATTTATGGAGTATTGTCAAGAGGAAGATGAGAAACACCCAACCCAATAATATAGATGAGCTGAAAACCGCTTTCAAAGCAACCTGGGCTTCAGTAACACTTCAAATGTGCCACAGGCTGATCACCTTCATGCCATGACCCACTGATGCAGTAATTCATGGTAAAGGAGCCCCAACCAAGTATTGAGTGTATAAATGAACATACTTTTCAGAAGTTGGACATTTCTCTCTTGTAACTCCTTTTTTGATTGATCTTAGGAAATGTTCAAATATTTTGAAATACTGCATTTCTGATTTTCATGAGCTATAAGCCATAATCATCAAAATTAAAACAAAACAAAAAAGGCTTAAATTTTTGTGTAATAAATATATGAAAGTTTACCTTATTGAAATAAATTAAAAAATAGCTTTTTTTCACAATATTCCAATTTTTTGAGATACACTAATGGATGCATTAGAGCTTTTTTTTTAATTTTCTGGTTTGTAATGCAAGCAAAATTACACATGGACTGACAGTATCATGACCAGGAGGTCACAAAACAGAAAGAATCCAATATGCAACTACAGGAAATGAGCAGAAGCATACCTGAGGAGTGGGCTCGTAGGGAGGGCAGGCAGGTGACAGGTGCAGCAGCACAGTCCAAAACCCATTCAGTGAAATCCAGGAAGACTGCACGAGGGCAGAGTGACTGATGGTAATAATCGCAGAGAGAGGAAAAAAAAAATGAGCCTGAAAAAATAAAGTCCCCAATCAGTCATGGCAACTAGTCCCAAAAAAGGATGGGCAAAATCATAATCCAAAACATAAAGTCCCAAGCCAGAGTCACAGCAACAAGTCCCCAAAAATGGCAGGCAAAATCATAATCCAAAAGGTAAACAAAGTCCTGAGTCATAACAGGTCCCAAAAATGGTAGGCAAAATTGTAATCCAAAAAACGTAAAAGTCGAGGAACAGAGTGTAAGCATGAACATGAACTAGACAAAACTTACAGGGAGTATTTATCCATATTGAGTGAACCTCCTCAGTGTGTTTATATATTGTGGCTGATAACACATAGCAGGAGTATAGCGTGAGGATAACAGCAAAAATGCGGAGTGGAGTGCAAGGTGCAGATCAGGACCTGAAAGTTCCAGGCTGGATCATGACCGTACTCCCCCCCCCCCCCCCTTATGGACACATTTGGGTGTGCCAGACAGAGCTCCTGGGTTCTTGCGGTGGAAATCCCTGATGAGCACAGGGTCAAGGATGAAGCGCGCTGGCACCCAACACCACTCTTCTGGGCCATAGCCCTCCCAGTCAACCAGATACTGTAGCCACCAACCTCTTTGATGGACCTTTAGTAGTTTCCTGACTGTGTAAGCCTCCCCTCCATCGATGATCCTGGAGGGGAAGGGTTTTGAAAGGGGGAGAGAAGGGGCTAGAGACCAGGGGTCACAGTTGAGAGACATGAAAAGATGGGTGGAGCCGCCACATAGACCTCAGCAATGCCGATCTCACAGTCATGGGGTTAATGACCTTAGAAATGGGGAAGGGGCCAACAAACCTGGGGGCCAGCTTGTGTGAGGGGACCGTGAGAGGGAGATTGACTGTGGACAACATGAACTTTTGTCCCAGGCTGTAGACAGGAGCTGGCCTGTGATGTCGATCTGCCATCCTTTTTATATGTGTGATTTGGCACATAATAGGTGATGTCTGGCACACACCCAAACTCTGCAGCAGCATTGGATAAAGGCTTGAGCTGAAGGAATAGATGCCTTGCCTCCTGTTTGGGGGAAAAGAGGGGGTTGGTAACCAAGGCAACACTGGAAGGGAGTCAGCCCAGTGGATGATGAGGGAAGGCTGCTATTCAGTTAACCCCTTTCCAGTGCATTCTAGGCTATCAACCACCACTTATCACTTGTGACGATGCACCCACTCAGATTCTAGCAGTAGACTTTTGGTTCCAGAGGAGTATGGGAGGTGGTCCATCAGAGACTGGAGCATGTCAATTCAAAGCACAAAAAAATATGCCAACAAGCACAGAGGGGAGACCCCAGAGTATGCCCCAGGGGACAGAGTGTGGGTATCCATTAAAGAATTGAGGGACCACAACACCTGCAAGAAGCTTCAACCCTAATACATTGGCCTGTACTTAGACTTTTTTTTAAATTGTCATTCAGATTTACATCAAACAATACACATCAGAACAAGATTTCATTGCTTTGGCTCAGTGTAGTGCAGAACGAAACAGCAGCAAGTATATTACCTGAAAAAATAAATAAAAATATAATAGAAAACTGTGTACAAAGTGTATTGACTGAATATAAAGTACAACCCCGATTCCAAAAAAGTTGGGACAAAGTACAAATTGTAAATAAAAACGGAATGCAATAATTTACAAATCTCAAACTGATATTGTATTCACAATAGAACATAGACAACATATCAAATGTCGAAAGTGAGACATTTTGAAATTTCATGCCAAATATTGGCTCATTTGAAATTTCATGACAGCAACACATCTCAAATTTGGGATAGGGGCAATAAGAGGCTGGAAAAGTTAAAGGTACAAAAAAGGAACAGCTGGAGGACCAAATTGCAACTCATTAGGTCAATTGGCAATAGGTCATTAACATGACTGGGTATAAAAAGAGCATCTTGGAGTGACAGCGGCTCTCAGAAGTAAAGATGGGAAGAGGATCACCAATCCCCCTAATTCTGCGCCAACAAATAGTGGAGCAATATCAGAAAGGAGTTCAACAGTGTAAAATTGCGAAGAGTTTGAACATATCTACAGTGCATAATATCATCAAAAGATTCAGAGAATCTGGAAGAATCTGTGCGCAAGGGTCAAGGCTGGAAAACCATACTGGGTGCCCATGATCTTCGGGCCCTTAGACGGCACTGCATCACATACAGGCATGCTTCTGTATTGGAAATCACAAAATGGGCTCAGGAATATTTCCAGAGAACATTATCTGTGAACACAATTCACCGTGCCATCCGCCACACTGCAAAAACCCGGCATACAAAAACAAGAAAAAAAAGTAAAAAAATGAGGAATATTTTACTTAAAATAAGCAAAATTGTCTGCCAACAGAACAAGAAAATTTGACTTGGCAAGATTTTTAAAAACAAGTAAATATATCTAGCTTTAGAAACCCCACAGATGTCTTAAAACTAGTGTATTTATACTAAAAACAAGTAGATTTGTACTATTCACTTTAACATGCTAGATACTTTGTCCCCCAACCAACAGTTTGACTATTTCATCTGGGCATATTAGTGTGCTCTGTTTAAGTAAGTGTTTATGCCAACTGAGACCGCCAAATAAATCAAAATCAAAACAACAAACCAATCCATTTTGTAGCCTATTTTTGTTGCCAGATTGACAATACAACAATTCATTTCATTTAGTTATCTGTTTTGTGTTAAGAGATTAAAAGAAAGGATAAGATGCTTGAAATAAGAAATTCTGACTTTGACAAACTTGTCATGGTTAATATAACACCAATGAAATTATGGTAATTCTCATTTTAAGACAGAACTTACTCATAACCAGTAATAAAATCTCAATAACAAGTTATAATACCTTAAGATGATTGAGGGAAAAATGCTTAAAGTAAGTGAAATACTCTTACACAAAACCTGCCTGGAAAGGAGAATTATCTTGGCAGACAAATAACAAGCATATTTTGTCTTGATTTAAGATATTTAATCTTGGTTAGATTTAACTTTTTGCAGTGCATTGCCCGCTAAAACTCTATAGTTCAAAGAAGAAGGCGTATCTAAACATGATCCAGAAGCGCAGACATCTTCTCTGGGCCAAGGCTCATTTAAAATGGACTAAAAAAAAGTGGAAAACTGTTCTGTGGTCAGACAAATCAAAATGTGAAGTTCTTTATGGAAATCAGGGACGCCGTGTCATTCGGACTAAAGAGGAGAAGGACGACCCAAGTTGTTATCAGCGCTCAGTTCAGAAGCCTGCATCTCTGATGGTATGGGGTTGCATTAGTGCGTGTGGCATGGGCAGCTTACACATCTGGAAAGACACCATCAATGCTGAAAGGTATATCCAGGTTCTAGAGCAACATATGCTCCCATCCAGACAACGTCTCTTTCAGGGAAGACCTTGCATTTTCCAACATGACAATGCCAAACTACATACTGCATCAATTACAGCATCATGGCTGCGTAGAAGAAGGGTCCGGGTACTGAACTGGCCAGCCTGCAGTCCAGATCTTTCACCCATAGAAAACATTTGGCGCATCATAAAATGGAAGATACAACAAAAAAGCCCTAAGACAATTGAGCAACTAGAATCTTACATTAGACAAGAATGGGTTAACATTCCTATCCCTTAACTTGAGCAACTTGTCTCCTCAGTCTCCAGACGTTTACAGACTGTTGTAAAGAGAAAAGGGGATGTCTCACAGTGGTAAACATGGCCTTGTCCCAACTTTTTTGAGATGATGTCATGAAATTTAAAATCACCTAATTTTTGTCTTTAAATGATACATTTTCTCAGTTTAAACATTTGATATGTCATCTGTGTTCTATTCTGAATAAAATGTGGAATTTTGAAACTTCCACATCACTGCATTCCGTTTTTATTTACAATTTGTACTTTGTCCCAACTTTTTTGGAATTGGGGTTGTACATTGCCTAGGTGGTGGTGGGGGGGATTAATTCGGTTTAACAGTCTTATGGCATGTGGGGGAAATAGCTGTTGTAGAACCTGGCTGTTCTACTCTGGAGGCTGCATAGTCTCTTTCCAGAAACCATCAGCGAGAACAGTCCATAGTGGGGGTGGGAGGTGTTTCTGCTTATGTTACGAGCCCTGGTCAGGCAGCGTTTTTGTGCAATATCCTGTATTGGAGGAAGTGAAGTCCCAATGATTTTCTCCACTGTCTTCACCACCCTCTGCAGGGACTTCCAGTCAGAGGCCCTGCAGGCTCCTGACCAGACAGAGATGCAGCAAGTCAGTATGCTCTCTATAGAGGTAGTGCGCAAGGTCAATGAGGTCTCCTACAAGCTCGAGCTCCCACGTCACTGTAAGATGGCTCCTATCTTCCACTGATCATACAACCCCGATTCCAAAAAAGTTGGGACAAAGTACAAATTGTAAATAAAAATGGAATGCAATGATGTGGAAGTTTCAAAATTCCATATTTTATTCAGAATAGAACATAGATGACGTATCAAATGCTTAAACTGAGAAAATGTATCATTTAAAGAGAAATTAGGTGATTTTAAATTTCATGACAACACCACATCTCAAGTTGGGACAAGGCCATGTTTACCACTGAGACATCCCCCTTTTCTCTTTACAACAGTCTGTAAACATCTGGGGACTGAGGAGACAAGTTGCTCAAGTTTAGGGATAGGAATGTTAACCCATTCTTGTCTAATATAGGATTCTAGTTGCTCAACTGTCTTAGGTCTTGTGGGTGCATTTGGGTAATTGAGTGATCAATCTCATTAAATCTGAAGGTTAATAATTAAATTGAATCAGTCTCATTTGAATCATTTTCAGTGAATCATTTTCATTGAATCAGTCTCATGTTATCATTAAATCACTCATGGAATCAGTCTCATTAATCAGTCTCATTAATTAATGCCATTAATTTTGGTGCTTAATAATTACCAAACAGCTAAATTATGGTATATTCCAAATTATGATCACTTACCATATTACATAAATCATATGCACCTTTTAGAATTTTTTTTGGAGATTGGGGACTTCAGAGATATTGGAACACAAATAAACACACAGTTTCAATAATAAATGAATTTATTATAACAAAGATAAAAATGGATAATAGCAGTTGAAATATATACAAACGGTGTGTGTGTGTGTGTGTGTGTGTGTGTGAGAGAGAGAGAGGCCTTGTGTGTGTGGGGGGGGTCTACACAAGAGAATTAGCTCTGGTAGCTAACTCCACGTGTGTTTATGGGGGAGGAGTTGACCACGTGGTATGGCCTAGCAAAAGAAAGAAGCTAGCGTGGGATGCTAACTGAGGTGTGTTTGTGAGGCCAGGTGAGGCCTGTGACCACATGTTTGTGTAGGCCTAGATTAACCTCGTGTGGCTAAGCTAAGACAAAGGAATGCTAGCTAAGATGTGTTTGTGAGAGGCCACGTGTTTGTGTAGGCCTAGATTAGCCTTGTGTTTAGCTAAGGCAGAGGAAAGCTAGCTAAGGAGGGTGTGTCACCACGTGGGGTTTGAGAACAAAAGATTTAGCTCTGGTTGCTAGCTAAAGGTGTGTTTGTGTGTGTGTGTGTGGGGGGGGGACTGCCATGTGTTAGAGACAAAAGATTAGCTCTGTGTAGCTAACTCCACGTGGTGGAGGCCTTGTGATCCCTTGAGACAATACAATTAGCCCTGGATGCTAATGGAACAAAAGAATTAGCCGTGTGTTTAGCTAAGGTGTTTGTGAGGCCTGCTGAGCTAGCTTTGGTTGCAAATTAGACAAAGAATTAGCCGTATGTGGCTAGCTAAGGCCCAAGGATCCTACCTCGTGGAGTTAAGACAAAAGGTATTAATAGGGAATTAAGAGAAGCATGCAAAGCCTATCTATTAAACAATTGAGAGATTAAAACAAACAAAAAAAATCAATTCAACATGCTGTGTGTCTATAGTGTAACAATTAAACATGAGTTTAAATTCACACTACTTCAATAAAAGCTAATTCCTAAGACTAGGTTTTGCCCAAATGCCAAGTCTTACTCAGTATCTTGCCTCTAGCAAGATTATGAAGAGATGTTCCGAGACTTTGGAGTTTTGCCATTGTGGAGGTCTCCGTGAATCGATTCCGTGGAGCAGAGAACTTCTTGATCCGATACGTGGTCGCTCGTGATGAAAAGAAAGTCTCTGATTAAATACTGTGCACAGCTTTTGAGTTAAAAAGGATCCAGTCGCTTCTTAATTTAAAATAACTGCCTGGGCTGCAGTAGTACGTACTTATAAGGAACAAATGAAAAACCGGTTGTAACTCAAGCTGAGTTTAAAATCGCACGATCTTAGAGTCTACCGTGGCCAAAGGTAAACAAAGAAAAGCGCGAAACTCTGATTCTTGCAAGAAAGAAAAGACGTCTTTTTGGGTTTGCTCGCGGAGCGAATGATTCCTCCTTGTGTCCGTGTTGAATCATGGCGCCAAAAGAGGAGGAGCTAGGAGTTCCCGGGTTTCTTATGCTTTCATGGAGGATGTGACGTTGGTGATCCCGCCCCCGTGTGACGCAGGTCAATGCGGAAGCTGGTGATGGGAGTTGTAGTCCTTAAAGGGACTGTTGTAGTTCTTAAACAGACTGTGTATTGTACCTACAGTCTTTTTTGTCGTATCTTCCATTTTATGATGCGCCAAATGTTTTCTATGGGTGAAAGATCTGGACTGCAGGCTGGCCAGTTCAGTACCCGGACCCTTCTTCTACGCAGCCATGATGCTGTAATTGATGCAGTATGTGGTTTGGCATTGTCATGTTGGAAAATGCAAGGTCTTCCCTGAAAGAGACGTCGTCTGGATGGGAGCATATGTTGCTCTAGAACCTGGATATACCTTTCAGCATTGATGGTGTCTTTCCAGATGTGTAAGCTGCCCGTGCCACACGCACTAATGCAACCCCATACCATCAGAGATGCAGGCTTCTGAACTGAGCGCTGATAACAACTTGGGTCGTCCTTCTCTTTAGTCCGAATGACATGGCATCCCTGATTTCCATAAAGAACTTCAAATTTTGATTCGTCTGACCACAGAACAGTTTTCCACTTTGCTGCAGTCCATTTTAAATGAGCCTTGGCCCAGAGGAGACGTCTGCGCTTCTGGATCATGTTTAGATATGGCTTCTTCTTTGAACTATAGAGTTTTAGCTGGCAACGGGAGATGGCACGGTGAATTGTGTTCACAGATAATGTTCTCTGGAAATATTCCTGAGCCCATTTTGTGATTTCCAATACAGAAGCATGCCTGTATGTGATGCAGTGCCGTCTAAGGGCCCGAAGATCATGGGCACCCAGTATGATTTTCCGGCCTTGACCCTTACACACAGAGATTCTTCCAGAGTCTCTGAATCTTTTGATGATATTATGCACTGTAGATGATGATATGTTCAAACTCTTTGCAGTCTTACACTGTTGAACTCCTTTCTGATATTGCTCCACTATTTGTTGGCGCAGAATTAGGGGGATTGGTGATCCTCTTCCCATCTTTACTTCTGAGAGCCGCTGCCACTCCAAGATGCTCTTTTTATATCCAGTCATGTTAATGACCTATTGCCAATTGACCTAATGAGTTGCAATTTGGTCCTCCAGCTGTTCCTTTTTTGTACCTTTAACTTTTTCAGCCTCTTACTGCCCCTGTCCCAACTTTTTTGAGATGTGTTGCTGTCATGAAATTTCAAATGAGCCAATATTCGGCATGAAATTTCAAAATGTCTCACTTTCAACATTTGATATGTTGTCTCTGTTCTATTGTGAATCCAATATCAGTTTTTGAGATTTTTAAATTATTGCATTCTGTTTTTATTCACAATTTGTACTTTGTCCCAACTTTTTTGGAATCAGGGTTGTACTTAAAACCTGCCATCCAAGGTCCCCTCACCACAGACATACCCACCCAAGAACCTTCCTCCTGTGATCAAGTCTATAAGATCCTCAACTCCTGCTGCAGACAAGGACAACTCAAATACCTGCTCATTTAGGAGGGGTACAGCCCAGAAGAGCACAGCTGGGTTAGCTCCAAAGACATCTTAGACCCCCTCCTCAGTCAAGCGTTAAACAGGGAGCACCCAGACAAACCAGCACCAAGGAAGAGAGGTCACCCAAGAAAAGAGCTCCTCGGGGGGGTCTGTCAGTAACAGCACTGAAAACCTGAGTTTGGGACAGTCTCCCAACATGGCTGCTCTGGTCTACACTTCAAGTACCACAGCACCCCTCGTCACCAGAATTCTTTCCTCAACTCTTCTTCTTTGCCAACACCTTATTATTCCCTTGGTTGGGGGTTGGTGGCCATGATCCCCCTCCTCCATTTCTTCCTGTCCTCAGGCATCCTGTTCGTTCAACCCTAGTTCTTCCAGTCTCTCACTCAGTCCATGTTATGTCCCCAGTTCAATCTAGGGGTACCAAAATGAGGACACAACAAAGAGAGGAACAAATAGTCGACAGACTTCGGCAAAAACATTTACTGGGAAATTTATTTACAAATAAGGATACATAAAAAGTAAGAAAAGAAATAAAGAAATAACAAAAACACAGGACGCGAATGCAAACAAAATTAGTAGCTCTCTCCCCCCGTGGGTGACGTCACAGCGTTAGCTTTTTAAAAGGACAGGACACCAAATACCAACCAATCCTGCGCTGCTCTCACCAGACTCCAATTGGTGGTAATTTGGGCCCATCCGCCACCCACGGGATCTGCAAGAGGAGGGAACACAAAACAAAAGCAAAATCAGAAACAAGAAAACTATGGGGTCGTAACACCCCCACCACCAAAAATCAACATCTATGTTGATAACAGGGGTAGACGTAGACCTTATTCTGAATATACTCGTGAAAGAGTATCGGCCAAAATGTTGTCACTACCCCTCTTGTACTTAATCTCCAGGTTGAATCCTTGCAAATACAATGACCAGTGCATAATGCGCTGGTTGGCGTTCTTCATCCTGGAGAGAAAGACAAGAGGGTTGTGGTCAGTAAATACAACCACCGGTGCTACAGTAGAACCTATATACACCTCGAAGTGCTGCAGAGCCAGCAACAGGGCGAGGGCCTCCTTCTCAATGGTACTGTAGTTCAGCTGGTGTTTTAAGAACTTTTTAGAGAAATAGCAGATGGGGTGATCAAGTCCATCCGCCCCCTCCTGAAGGAGCACCGCACCAGCACCTGCTGCGCTCGCATCCACTTCGAGCTTAAAAGGTAGATCGAAATTAGCGGCACTGAGCACCGGTGAGCTGCAAAACAAAGCCTTAGCATTCTGGAAGGCAAATACACATTCATCTGACCACACAAAATCAACTTTATCGCGGAGGAGGTTAGTTAATGGTAGAACGACATCGGAGAAATTACGACAAAAGTTGCGGTAATAGCCGGCCATTCCCAAAAACCTACGAACAGCTCGTTTGGCTTTGGGAGTGGGAAACTCAGCAATTGCCTGGATCTTGACCTGAATGGGTCTAACCTGACCTTGACCTACCTGTTTACCTAGGTAGGTAACAGTAGCCTTGCCAAATTCGCATTTGGCAAGGTTCAAGGTCAGAGAGGCTTTGCGCAACCGATCGAATACAGCGCGAATTAAGTCAAGATGTCCAGACCAATTTGACGAATATACCACGATGTCGTCAAGATATACCTCGCAATTTGGAATGCCTGCTAAAACTTGACACATTAAACGTTGGAATGTCGCGGGAGCATTCCTCAGCCCAAATGGCATAACGCAATATTGCATAAAGGCATCTGGCGTAACGAAAGCAGATATCTCTGCAGCACGTGACGTAAGTGGAACCTGCCAATAACCTTTGAGCAGGTCCAGCTTAGTGACAAACTTAGCAGAGCCGACTCGATCCACACAATCCTCCATACGGGGGAGTGGAAAAGAGTCGGGCTTTGTGATAGCATTGACTTTCCTGAAATCAGTACAAAAACGAAAGGTTCCATCAGGTTTTGGAACCAAAATACATGGGGAGCTCCACGGACTGGCACTTGGCTCAGCTAACCCATGATCCACCAAGTACTCGACTTCGGAAATCATCGCCGCTCTCTTAACAGGGTTAACACGATAAGCATGTTGTTTAATTGGGGAATGGTAGTTAACGTCAATGTCATGAGTAAGGATGTTGGTCTGCGATGGAATGTCTGAAAACAAATCAGAATAACATTCAATAATGTTCCGAACATCCTTAGCTCCTTCATCTGGCAGGTCTAAAAGGAAAATGGAGAGGTTAGTCAACAACTCCGAATTTTCGAGACGTGGAGAGAACACTGGGACATCTCGAAAACTCAGGCCGTCCTCCTCTGGGGAATAAGAGGAGAGCACAGGAGCAGCACAAACAGCAACAGACACGGGCACCTCACTCCCCACCACCTCAGCATCACGAGAAACATATGATTTCAACATGTTTACATGACAGATACGAGATTTCCGTCTCCTTTCAGGTGTATGGATTGCATAGTCTGTCTCGCTGAGTTTAGACAGCACTTCATACGGCCCAGAGAATTTGGCTTGTAATGCTGCCCCCACCACTGGCAGCAACACGAGAACCTTATCCCCCACCTGAAAGGAACGAGAAACAGATTTGCGATCAAAATGAGCCTTCATTTTCGTTTGTGCTGAGGACAAAGCTTTCTGAGCACATGCACAGGCATTGTGCAAGCGCTCATGAAAGGAACTGACATACTCCAAAATGTTCCGCTGCTTAGGAGCAGTGGTCTCACCCCCCAACTGCTCTCTAAGCAGCTTCAACGGACCTCGAACAGTATGGCCGAACACAAGGTCAGCAGGACTGAAACCTAGTGACTCTTGGGTGGTTTCTCGTACAGCAAACAAAAGCAGTGGGAGACCTTCATCCCACTCCTTTGCAGAATCATGACAATAGGTACGAAACATGGATTTAAGAGTCTGATGGAACCTTTCCAGAGCTCCCTGTGACTCTGGATGATAGGCACTTGATGTAACGTGTATGACTGACAATTGCTGTAACACCTGTGTAAATAAACGTGACAGAAAGTTTGACCCCTGGTCTGTTTGTACCACTTTGGGCAACCCAAATGTTGAGAAGAAACGAGTAAGAGCTCTAATAACAGACTTCGCTTTAAGCGAACGCAGAGGAAAAGCCTCAGGATACCGTGTGGTTGCGCACATAATTGTCAGGATGAACCTGTTGCCAGATTTAGTTTTAGGCAAAGGGCCAACACAATCCAAAATGATGCGCTCAAATGGTTCACCAATTACTGGGATTGGGTGAAGAGGGGCAGGCGGGACAATTTGATTGGGTTTTCCTGTTACCTGACAGCGATGGCAAGAGCGACAATATCTCACAATATCAGATTTTAACCCTGGCCAGAAAAAGTAGCGAAGAACACGATGGTAAGTCTTCTTAATGCCTAGATGGCCAGCAAAATCATGATCATGGCCCAAGGTCAAAACATGAAGCCGAAATTTAGCAGGAACAACTACTTGATAAACAGTCTTCCACTGCAAATCATGATTTAATGGTGTCCACTTCCTCATCAACACCCCACCTTCCCAATAATAAGACACAGTCTTACTCGCCGTTTTCCCCTTCCCATCAGCTATAGCGCGACATCTAGCCAATGACGGGTCTTTTGTTTGCTCAATTTTAAGCAATTCGCGGTCAACGGGTACAGACAGAGTATGAACATTCTCAACAGACGTAGTCACCAACTTCGGAACTTCAACACCATCGGGCATGGACAGCAACCGATGTGGTGAATTCCCTGAAGAGTCGGGGCTCAGCGCAATTGGATTCTCCAACGACATAAATGTATCGCACAAATCTTCACTGTTGAACTGGCGAGCTTGAGCTCTCGTCACCACACTCACCGGAAAAACATCAGAGAGGCCTGGTCCGACCTCAATGGTCTCTAACGGAGTCGAACACACTTCAGGAAGAGAAAATACTTTTTTCCCACATAGATCATTCCCCACAAGAAACTGAATACCACTCATCGGTAACTGAGAACAGACAGCTACTTTTACATCCCCAGAGATCAAATTACTTTGAATATGAACGGTGTGCAAAGGCACAGTTAAATGTCCCATTTCAATGCCTTGCACCAATACATCCGTTCCACAATAGCTGTCGTCAGAAAATGGCAAAACTGAAGACAGAACAAAACTCTGGGCAGAGCCTGTATCTCGTAACATTCGAACCGGTACGCTGTCTTTGCCCCCTGGGAATGATAACTTCCCTTCAAACACAAACGGATTATAAGTTGAATCCACTTGTTCACCACAATTATTGTGTTGAACCAAACCAGAACTTTTGGTAAACTTACGTTTTAAAGAGTCTGACTTGGGGGAACCTGGCTTCGAGTCTTGTTTGGAAGAATTTGGTTGGGGGAACCTCCCATACTTACGTTTATACACAGGACACACAGCAATGAAATGGCCAGCCTGGTGACAATAGAAACAATCTTGTGAATTATTTGACAGGAAAGACTTTTGATTACGCCCATTTGAATACGAGTTGGAAGACTGACTGGAATCATAACGAGAGGAGGATGACTGAAAAGAGCGCTTATGCGTGAGCACATAACGGTCAGCGCACACAGCAGCCTGTGCAAGAATGGTAACTTTTTGATCATTTAAATACATAGCTACGTCAATAGACACGCAGTTTTTAAATTCTTCGAGCAAGATCAACTCTCTCAATTGGGCTAGATTGTTAGCATGCTCTGACGTGCACCACCTATCAAACGCACTCTCTTTCTCTCTCGCAAATTCAACAAACGTGATTCCATCACTTTTACGGAGGCTACGGAATTTCTGTCTGTATGCCTCCGGGACCAATTCATAGGCAGTTAAGATAGCATTTTTCACCGTCTGGTAGTCAGTACCCTGCTCTATAGTCAATGCAGAATATACAGATTGCGCCTTGCCGCGCAGTACAGTCTGTAGAAGCAAGGTCCAAATTTCTACAGGCCATTTCAATGTTAACGCTACCCTCTCAAAATGGGCAAAATATTTATCCACTTCGTCCTCATTGAAAGGGGGCACCATACGAACTAAACGACTTATTTCAACCGGTGGGTCAATCAGTGGCGGTGCCACCGGAGCAGTAGAGCGGTTGGGAATAGGCAAGGGAGTCATTGCCGGAATATACAAACCAGCAGAGTCTGTACTAATCAGAGGAACAGTGCGTACAGGCGCACTAGGCGCGTCCATAAACGGAGCAGATTCAGAATGTTGAACAGAAGTAGGATGGGCGTCACCGAAATGAACAGCAGAAAGCCGAACTGGAGAAACAGGTTGTGAACTAAAACCAGGAAGTACAGCAGGCACCGATTGAGATATATGGAGTTTCTTTACTTCTAACTCAATCGCAAACCTTTTAAGTTCAAAGTCATGTTGCGCTTGTTCGCGTTGATATTCACGATCTTTTTCACGAGATTGAAACTCACGCTGTTCTCGCTCACATTGATATTCTAATTTTCGCATCTCCAGTTCATGCTGCAATTCCAATTTCTTAATTTCATACGCGCCATCTGACGCATTCGTTTTCAAAGTGCGACTTTGACTCACCGCTGTTACAGACGTTTCCTCATCTTTAAACTCTGAATCACTGCTTTCACCAAACGTTGGTGATACTACTAAGCCTTCACTTAGAGAAATAATCTCTTTATCAAGCAAACCTTCCCGCACCAGTTTAAACAACGAAGATTTAAGTCGTTTATCATCATTTGAAACTGCAGTAGAATAATAGGTTGCAATCTCAACCAATTGGTCTTTTGTACAGCGAGCCAAACTAATTTCGGACGGGCTCTTTATAAATTCTTCCACGACAAACATGACTAGGCCATTAACGGGAACTCCAACAGATATACAGAAAAAAAAAAAAAGTCACTCGACACTACTCATTTCTTTCCCACCCAAATGTAAAAAGACGGGGGAAACAGATCCCAACAAACACAGCTGCACAAAGGATAATGCGCAACAAGAGAGGGGAAAAACTAAACCAAATTAAAATGAGAAAAAAACACTCCGAAGTCTGCCAACTCAGAAAAAGAGAACCAACCTACAATGTACCAATTCCACAGCGCGGACGCAGCACTGCGACCTCGCGACTCTGGTACCTACTTAAACAGAAAAAAGTAACTAAACCTACATATCTTCGAAGCGTACCGATTGAAGGCCACTTTAAATGCTCAACGCGAAGAAGTTGAATTGCCACTTGTCAAAACTTCTCGCAGCGTACCTCCCCCCGGATTTGCTCCAAAAAAACCCACTTCCCAAATCATAAACAAATCAAAACACTAACTCACCAGAGCCGCTGTCGACAGCCGCGCCCCAACGAAAATGTGGATCTAAAAAAAAGACATAACGTAAGGCACAATGAAGCAAAAAAGCTATGAAAAAATTTCAGGACAAAAAAAAAAAAATGCCGAGAACAGAAAAAACGGACGAGCCCCCAATTTGTTATGTCCCCAGTTCAATCTAGGGGTACCAAAATGAGGACACAACAAAGAGAGGAACAAATAGTCGACAGACTTTGGCAAAAACATTTACTGGGAAATTTATTTACAAATAAGGATACATAAAATGTAAGAAAAGAAATAAAGAAATAACAAAAACACAGAACGCGAATGCAAACAAAATGAGTAGCTCTCTCCCCCCGTGGGTGACGTCACAGCGTTAGCTTTTTAAAAGGACAGGACACCAAATACCAACCAATCCTGCGCTGCTCTCACCAGACTCCAATTGGTGGTAATTTGGGCCCATCCGCCACCCACGGGATCTGCAAGAGGAGGGAACACAAAACAAAAGCAAAATCAGAAACAAGAAAACTATGGGGTCATAACAGTCCATCTTTCCATCTCTTCAACTGGTGCCCTCTGCTACTTTTTCCCCTCACTGGCTTTTCCCATGCCTGTTTCACCACCTCCTTCTTTTTCCTTAAAATATGATCATACCAGCAGAATTTTTGTTCTATTATTGTTACTACACTTGCCATCACTCACTGTTGTTCTTCTCACTTCCTTGTTTCTTATCCTGTCATGCAGTGTCACTCCCAGCATCTTTCGGCACATGCTCATCTCTGTTAGTAGTTTTCTTTGATCTTTCTTCTTTAAGCCCCAGCATTCTGACCCGTAAGTCAACACTGGCCTGACTACAGTTGTATAGACCTTTTGCTTTCAGTCTCATTGGCATCCTTTCATCAGTTATAACTGGCTTAACCTCCTTCCATTTCATCCAGTTGGCACTCACCCTTGCTTGTACCTCCTTTTCACACCCTCATCTATCAGCAATTAGCGATCCCAGGTATTTGAAACAATTTACCTGCTTCAATTCCTCTCCATGTCTGTCTCTGATGGTAACATTTTCATTTCCTTTCTTACTGCACACTAACACCGCCGTCTTTTTAGCATTCACCTTCAACCCGTATCTTTCCAGACTCTTCTGCCATCTTACATGTTTATCCTGCAGTTGGCCTGCGCTGTCTGCCATAATCATCAGATCATCTGCAAAAAGCAGCTCCCACAGATTTTCAGCTCTTAGATGCTTTGACAGTACATCAATGATGATCACGAACAAAAGGGGACTTAATGCTGAGCCTTGGTGTAGTCCTACCCTGATCACGAACTCTCTTGACATCCCCTCTGCTGTTCTCACCGCTGTCTTTGACTCCTTATGTTTCCATGACCAGTCTGACCAGTTTCTCTGGTATTCCTTTTCTTTGCAAGCACCAGTACATTACTTCCCTAGGAACACGGTCGTATGCCTTCTCAAGGTCCACAAAACCACAGAATACTGACAGATTACCTTCAATTCTTTTTCTCTACTAGTTGTCTGATAATAAAGATCGCATCTATTGTACTCTTTCCTGGCATGAAGCCAAACTGCTTAGGGTCAGTTTCTACCACTGCACCCATTCACTTGTCTAATATTTTCTCCAATAGTTTCAGTCCATGTTTCAATAACTTAATTCGCCGATTAATTACCACATTCCAGAATGTCACCCTTCTTGAAAATGGGCATGTAGAGGTCAGAGCAGGTGGGTGGAGCACAAAAGTGTGGCAGGCCAGAACTGAGTTCCAAAAACTCTCTTTATTTGCACTTTACAGTCGCAAACATGCACTCTCCCAGCCACACGCATATACACACACGCACGCGCGCGCGCATCAGTCATCTGGTTCGGGAGAGCCCACTTCCTCTGCTCTCTCTCCTTATATAGGTCGTGGTTGCTGGGAAGACACACAAACAGGTTAATTCACTTCCGGTGTAGTGATTCTGCCACTTACCTTCCCTGACTCCGCCCTCCGGTCACAGAGCGATGCTTGACCACACCCCCACTGCCACATACCCCCACTGCCCGACTCAGGCCGGGCAGCTGTCCGGCCTGCAGCCAACTCCCCCCCCCCCCCCCCCCGATGGGAGAGGAAGTCCGCCATGACCATCTGCACCCCTGGCCTGTGGACCACCTTGAAGTGAAAGGGTTGGAGTGCCAGATACCAATGGGTGATCTGCGCGTTGGCATCCTTCATGCAGTGGAGCCACTGGAGGGGCGCGTGGTCCAAACAGAGGGTGAAAGGGTGTCCCAGCAGGTAGTAATGGAGGGCAAGGACTGCCCACTTGATGGCCAGGCACTCCTTCTCTATGGTGCTGTAGCGCCCCTCACGCATTGACAGCTTACGACTTATGTACAGCACTGGGCAATCCTCCACCTCCTGGGACAAAACAGCTCCCAGCCCTCTGTCTGATGCATCCATCTGCAATATAAAAGGGAGAGAAAAGTCAGGGGAGTGTAACAGTGGCCCCCCACACAGTGCAGCCTTTACCTCAGAAAAAGCCCGCTGGCATTGCTCCGTCCACTGGAACGGATCTGGTGCCCCCTTTTAGTGAGATCAGTCAGCGGGCTGGTGATGTCTGAATAATTAGGTATAAACCCACGATAATAGCCAGCCAGCCCCAGGAACTGTCTCACCCCCTTTTTGGTCTTGGGCCTCAGGCAGGCCGCAATTGCTGCCGTCTTGTTAATTTGGGGAAGCACCTGCCCATTGCCCAAGTGGAAGCCCAGATACTGTACTTCCACCCGCCCAATCGCAAACTTTTTTGGGTTGGCTGTGAGACCCGCCCGCCTCAGCGACCTAAGGACGGCCCTCAGGTGTTGTAGGTGCCGCGGCCAGTCGTTACTATAAATAATGTCATCAAGGTACTCGGCCGCATAGGTGGAGGACCCTATCCATAAGCCACTGAAATGTAGCGGGTGCCTCAAACAGCCCAAAAGTAAGTGTGACAAACTGGTGTAAGCCGAATGGTGTGGAAAAGGTGTTGTTTTTTTTCTCGGGATAATGGAGTCAAGGGGATCTGCCAATAACCCTTTGTTAAATCCAGTGTCGAGTAAAAGCGAGCCGTGCCTAGTCGATCGAGCAACTCAATATGAGGCATTGGGTACGCATTGAATTTAGACACCGCGTTGACTTTTCTATAGTCTACACAGAACCGGACCGACCCGTCGGCCTTGGGTAACAAGACCATCGGGCTGCTCCAGTCGCTGTGGGACTCCTCAACTATGCCCATTTTGAGCATGGCCTCAAGCTCTTCCCAAACCACTTTTTTCTTGTGTTTGGATAGCCTGTAAGGGCAGCTACGCACGACCACCCCCGGGGGCATCTCAATGTGGTGCTCTGAGGTTGGTGCGGCCGGGCAGGGACGAGAACATGTCCGAAAATTCGGTCTGCAACTGGGCAACCTCCGCGAGTTGGGTTGGGGAGAGGTGGTCTCCACAGGGGACCGGAGAGGTACGCGATGCCAATGCTCCCTTTTGAACCTCCGGCCCCAGCTCCGCCTTCTCCGGAACCACCGACACTAACACCACCGGGATCTCCTCGTTCCAGAGTTTGAGCAGATTGAGGTGGTAAATCTGTAGCGCCCCACCCCTGTCCGTTTGCCTCACCTCGTAGTCGATGTCCCCGACTCGCTGTTTGACCTCAAAGGGTCCTTGCCACTTGGCGACCAATTTGGAGCTCGATTGTGGGCAACAATACGAGTACTTTATCTCCCGGTGTGAACTCCCTAAGGTGCGTACCCTTGTTGTACAGGCGGGTTTGCCGTTCTTGGGCCTGCCACAAATTCTCCTGGGTTAGGCGTGTGAGTGTGTGGAGTTTTGCACGCAGGTCCATAATGTATTGAATTTCATTTTTACTTGGTGAAGGTCCCTCCTGCCAATTTTCTCGCAGCACATCTAAAATGCCGCGCGGCTTACACCCATATAACAATTCGAACGGGGAGAACCCCGTGGAGGCTTGTGGGACCTCTTCCACTGCAAACAACAAGGGTTCGAGCCATTTATCCCAATTGTGTGCATCCTCACTTACAAATTTCCTAATTATATTTTTGAAGGTACGATTGAATCGTTCGACTAAACCGTCCGTTTGTGGGTGATAAACACTGGTTCGGATCGGCTTAATACCCAACAACCCATAAAGTTCGTTCAGTGTTCGTGACATAAACGAGATGCCTTGATCAGTCAGAATCTCTTTCGGGATTCCAACTCGGGAAATAACTCGGAAGAGTGCCTCCGCAATGCTGCGTGCTTAGATATTGCGAAGTGGCACTGTTTCCGGGTATCGCGTTGCATAGTCCACCAGAACTAATATAAAGTGGTACCCTCATGCTGACCGATCTAATGGCCCAACGAGATCCATCCCAATTCTTTCGAATGGGGTCTCGATTAATGGGAGAGGGCGCAAAGGCGCTTTTGGAATGGCTGCTGGATTTACTAACTGGCATTCCTGGTATGCCGTACACCACCTACGGACATCACGGCCAATCAGTCCCCAAAATTATAGAGTGGGTGAGGCGAGGATTAACTGCCACCTTTTACTATAAATTTTTCCCCTCTGAAAAAAATGTGGACCGACACTAAAGGGTAGCTGTGAACATCCCCGTGCACACACAACACCTTCACCAATTGTGCTCCCCCCCAATGCCTCATCTTGCACCTGGCTTTGGTGAATTGAGGTCTGATTACAGCCAGAATCCACCAACGCCTGATATGTATCCCCTTGGATACTCACCGGTATGCGATATGCTCCGGCCCAATCGAGGGTGGCTCCTGGTGCATCGGGGATCCAGACCACCGCGCCCACCTTCTTTGCCGAGCATTGATGCTGGAGGTGCCCCGGCTCCCCGCAGCGCCAGCAAACTGGCCCAGGCTTTCTCTCCACCGGTACTCTGGGGCTCACTCACCTGAGTGGGGGGGGAGACAGACATGGAAATGGGAGGACACTGCAGGTGCAGTGGACTGGCTGTGAGGGAGCCGGCCCCCGCCTCCGTGGTGGGGGAACGGGGCGAGGACGACACAGAAGGGGAGGGAAAGAGAAGAGAGAAGCGAAGAGGGGATCTGTGATCCTGCCGCGGGAACAGCCGCCAAATGATCCTCCGCCAACTTGATGGCCTGATCCAGCGATGCCGGGCGATGGCACTGGACCCACTCCACCCTTTCTTTGGGAAGTTGCGCGATGAACTGCTCCAGTGCCACCAGGTTGACGACTCCCTTGGCGTCGTAGTTGTCAGCCCTCAGCCACCGCCTGCAGGCATCCCGGAGTTGCTGGCCAAACGTGAACGGGCGGCCGATCTCCTCTAGGCGCAGAGCGCCGAAGCGCTGACTGTTGTTTGGGGGTGCGCCCCACATGCTGGAGGACGGCCTGGCACAGGTCCGCATAGACCAGCTGGCTGTTGGCGGGGAGCTGTAGCGTGGCCAGCTGAGCCTCGCCCGTTAGCAGGGGGAGGAGGCACACCGTGCGCTGTTCCACCGGCCACCCCGATGCCTCTGCTGCTTGTTCAAATAGCGTGAGGAAGGCCTCTGGGTCGTCGTGCAGGCCCGCCTTTGTTGGGGTGAGGTGGAGTGGGCCCGCAGCGGTGGAGAAGGTGGACCCCGCTGACGCGAGGAGGTGCCGGAATGCCTGTCAATCTTCCTGTTGCGCCAGCACCAGGGCCTCAAACCGTTGTTCTTGCTCCTTTCGGAGGGTGAGCAGCGCCTGGGGCTGGCTCTGTTGGGCCGTGGTGAGGGCGTGGATTAGGTCTGCGAAGGGGGAGGACTCCATGGGGCTGTTCTCCTCTGTGTTTGGCGTCCCGGGTTTTGGCACCACTGTAGAGGTCAGAGCAGGTGGGTGGAGCACAGAAGTACGGCAGGCCAGAACTGAGTTCCAAAAACTCTCTTTATTTGCACTTTACAGTCGCAAACATACACACTCTCAGCCACAAGCATATATACACACACACATCAGTCATCTGGTTCGGGAGAGCCCACTTCCTCTGCTCTCTCTCCTTATATAGGGTGTGGTTGCTGGGAAGACACACAAGTTAATTCACCTCAGGTGTAGTGATTCTGCCACTTACCTTCCCTGACTCCGCCCTCCGGTCACAGAGTGACGCTTGACCATGCCCCCACTGCCACAGGGCACTATCAAACTCCTCCTCCAATCCTCTGGGATGTTCTCTTCCATCCATACCGCTTCCAGTATGTCTGTCAACCATGTCAGGCATTGTTCACCTCCTGCTTTCAACATGTCAGCATTCACTTCGCTGTTTCCTGGCACTTTGTTGTTCATTTCTCTTAATGCCTCTCTCACCTCTATCCCCTTTACTGGTCCTTCCACTTTGAGTGATTCTCCTGTCTCTTCCCTCTCATTTTCTATGTTAAAGAGTTCTTCAAAATAGTCGGCCCACCTGGCACCAATCTTTTCCTCCTCGAATAAGATTTTTCCTTCTTTATCTTTGATATCGATGTTTCCCATATCCTCACACTCTGTGTCTTGGTCTTGCGATCCTGTAGATTCGATTATCCCCTTCCTTGGTCTCTAGTTCATCATGCAGCTCCTGCGTGCCCTGCTTTATTGCGATAGCGATAATCTTCTTGGCTTCTCTCCTTTTCAACCTGTACTCCATCCTATCAATCTCCAACATTGACTTCTCCCATTTTTTGAAAGCCAGTTTCTTCTCTTTGAGAACTTGTCTCACATCTTCATTCCACCACCATGAGTCTGTTTCTTTCTTCTGGGCTTTGTTCTTCCTAATGCCTCTTCACTTGCTTTTCTCAAGGTCTCCTTCAACTTTTGCCACATACCCTTGGCATCACCTTCTTTTCCTCCCTGCACTCAACTTTTCCACCGCTTTATTAAACTCTCACTTTGTTTCCACATTCTTCTGTTTCCATGTTCTGAATCGTCCTATCTTCCGGACTTTTCGCTTTTGTTCTTTGTGTCTCATGTCAAGCACCACTAGTCTGTGTTGGCTCACAATGTCACTCCCTGGGATAACTTTACAGTCCTTCAAGTGTCATGGTCCTACCTGTGGTTTTCCTCTCTTCAGGTAACAATTCCACTCCTCTCCACTTAGTATTACCTGCCACGCCCGCATACTCCTCCTCTTATTAACTTTCAGTAGCTGTCATTGGCTGTTGCCTATCACCTGCTCCTCCTCTGTGGGTATTTAAACTGCAGTCCTCCCAAGCTTCAGTGTCAGATCGTCTTCAAGGCATCGACTCCGTCAACTCTTCAGTCCTGGTTACCTGACCCTGCATTTCTGTCCCTAATCCTGCTACCTGATCTGTGACTCTGTGTTCCAACCTGTTCCCTAACTCCTGCTTGTTCTGCTGTCCTGTCTGTCTTCTGAAGGACTGCTTGCTGGGAGACTGCCTGAAACTCAAGTGCTGTCAGCTTACAGCCATGCTACTCTGACAACGCCTGATCCCATCTGATCGCAGAAGCTAGCAGGGTGGAGCCTGGTTAGTACTTGGATGGGAGACTGCAGACATCACCACCATGCTCCCACCAGCCATCCCTGCCTCTCAGTCTTCTGGCCACTGAACTTCACACACGCACATCCTCCCAACTCCCTTTCCCCTGCTATCAATAAAACTCAACATTTAACTTGTGCTCTTGGGTCCTCGTTTGTTTATCCTGACATCAAGTTCTTTGCTTCCCTCTGCTTGACCATGATATAGTCCAGCTGGCTACATCTTCCTCCACTACTATATGTAATGAGGTGGTCATCTCGTTTTCTATACCTTGTGTTACACACTAACAACTCCTGCCTCTGCGCCAAGTCTAGGATTTTCTTCCCTTCATTTCCCACTCCATAGTCATGACCACCATGCACTCCGTCATAACCATTGTTCTCCCTACCCATGTGTCCATTTAAATCACCTCCAATTACCAGCTTTTCACTTTCCGCCACTTCCGCTATCAGACCTTCCAGATCCATCAAGAAAGCTTCTTTCTCCTCCTCTTCGCATCCGGCCTGTGGACCATATGCTGATGTTACTGTGACCATCTCCAGTCCACTTTTCAGTCTGATTGACATCAGTCTGTCATTGACCCTCTTCACTTCCAGTACATTTTCTTTCCACTTTTGTGACAGTATAATCCCCACTCCATTTCTTTTATTGGATTTTCCACTGTAGTACAGTTTATATCCTCCTATTTCTCTAACAGCATTACCTCCCCACTTGGTTTCCTGGATACACATGACATCAATGTTCCTTTTCTCCATCTCATCTGCCATCTCTCTTCCTCTACCCATCATAGATTCTATATTCCATGTAGCATATCTCCATCCCTCCTTTCCTTTCCGAGTTCCAGGTAGCACATTGGGCCTTTGGGAGCCATCATATCCTACTACTCTTCCATCGGTGTCCCCAGCATTCTTTTTGTCGTAAGCAGGTGGGGGCGCCCACGGGGTACTTTGGGCTGTACCCTGCCCAATTCTTTTCCAGATCATAGCATGAAATTGGAGCGAGAGTTTTGTGGCTGGATGCCCTTCCTGATGCCAACCCCTTTTAGTCGCCTTTTACGACACGCAGAGGATACGTTGGGCCTATTCTCACCCGGAACCCATACAGGTGGAATTCTCTCCTCAACACCTGTCTCTAATTTACCAGCAATCACCTTGCCTATATAAGCTCAGCTTTCACACTCTGACTTTGTGAATTATTGTTCTGTGTCCCTGTACCTGACTTTACTGAGCCTCTTGACTGTCTACCTGACTTCCTGTTATTGAACTCTGTTTATGTTTATTTCTGACTTTGTTCTCTCGCCTGATCACTGATATTCTGTTCACAGATCGACTAACCCTTGCCCATCCCTGACTATGTCTCCAGTTTCCTGATTTGGATTTGTTTACAGTTTGTGACGCACCTGCTCTCCCCTGCATTTGCATCCACAAGTGCCTGCACCCTGGCAGGAGATAATAATCAGGGTATTGTGGGTGGGACACTACATACCTAAAAACATTTTTATTGTAGTCTTTTGTACGTGTTTATAATCAATTTATTACATTTGTAGCTGTATGTAATGACACTGTAAAAGTAAAACCATAGTAAATTGCTCTGCTCAATAGGCACTTCTACTTTTATCTTAAACAGGCTACTCAACCAGCAAGTAGATTTCCATAACTCCTAATCTATCAGATGAATTTGAAAAATAAATGAAAATTCTGTTGGATGTGATCCAGTTATGCCGCTTTTCCACTACAAACGTGGCTGAGTCGGGCTGAGCCGTGCCGTGCTGAGTCCGGCTGAGCGGGGCTGTTGGAGTTGCATTTCGACTACCACCGCGCTGAACCATGCTGGCTGGAAGTGGGTGGACACATTGGGTGGAGTTAGCGAAAGTGGGTGGACATCAGGTGATGTTGTTAAGCAGCGCAAACAGTGACATCAGTGAGCTTTTAAGCGGTAGTCTCACGACCCGAATAGTAAACAATAAACATGGAGGACATGGAGTCGTTAGTGTTGCTGGTCTTGGTGCTGTGGCTTGTTGTCACCGACAACGCGGACAGATACTGGCAAGAGCGTATAGATGAGGCGAGGCGCATAAGGCTTCAGAAATTCTCGTAATTCGTAATTCTTCTCCTTCCGGGTTTACGGTGTTTACAGATCCCAGCGCGCTCGCGGGGCGTGTGTGGGCATGTGAGGACACTCCTCCTCACCAATCAGTGCACAGGGGAGTGTCTGCTCACGCCCCCAGCCTCACTCGGCTCGCTTTGGCTCGCTTCAGCCCCACTCCAAAACGGTGCGAGTTTTAGGGGCTAAGCAGGGATGAAGCGAGCTGAGTCGTGCTGGTTTTTGGTAGTCGAAACGCGAGCCGTTTCGGGCTGAAGTGAGCTGAAGCGAGCTGAAGTGAGCTGAAAAAGGGTAGTGGAAAAGGGCCATTAGATTTACATTACAGGCATTTAGCAGATGCTCTTCTCCAGAGCGACATACAACATACAGAGAGCAGCCTGGGAAGTAATTGGGGGTTAGGTACCTTGCTCAAGTGCACTTCAGCCATCCCTGCTGGTCCAGGGAATTGAACCGGCAAACTTTTGGTCCCAAAGCTGCTTCTCTAAACATTAGGCCATGGCTTCCCCCATTTTTAACATTTAAAAAATTGCAGAAATATTTAATTGCATGCCTGTTAAAGGTTTCATTTTAAAATCAAACTATTTTAACAGATGATCTGTTGTTCAACCCCAATTCCAAAAAAGTTGGGACACTCTGTAAAACATCAATAAAATCAGAATGCAATAATTTGCAAATCATGGAAACCCTATATTGCATTGAAAATAGTACAAAGACAACATATCAAATATTGAAACTGAGAAATTGTATTGTTTTTTGAAAAACATATATGCTCATTTTGAATTTGATGTCAGCAACACATTTCAGAAAACTTGGGACAGGGACAACAAAAGACTGAAAAAGTTGTGTAATGCTAAAAAAAGTAATTTGGTTAATTGGCAACAGGTCAGTAAAATGATTGGGTATAAAAAGAGCATCCTAGAGAGGCGGAGTCTCTCAGAAGTAAAGATGAGGAGGGGTTCATTGCTCTGTAAAAGACTGCTTGGGCAAACAGTACAACAATTTAAGAATAATGTTCCTCAATGTAAAATTGCAAAGAATTTGGGGATCACATCTATGGTACAGAAGATCATTAAAAGATTCAGAGAATCTGGAGGAATCTCTATATGCAAGAGACAAGGCTGAAAACTGCCATTGGATGCCTGTGATCTTCAGGCCCTCAGGCAACACTGCATTAAAAGTAGACGCATGTCTGTAGTGGAAATCACTGGATGGGCTCAGGAACACTTCAGAAAGCCATCATCTGTGAAAACAGTTCATTTCTGCATCCACAAATGCAAGTTAAAACTAGATATAAACAATATCCAGAAACACAGCTACCTTCTCTGGGCCTGAGCTCTTTTACAATGGACTGAGGTGAAGTGGAAAATTGTCTCAAGGTCTGATGAATCAAAATCTGAAATTCTTTTTAGAAATCTTCGACATCACGTCCTCCAGGCTAAAGAGGAGAGGGACCATCCGGCTTATCAGTGCACAGTTCAAAAGCCAGCGTCTGATGGTATGAGGGTGCATTAATGTCCGTGACATTGGGTAGCTTGCACATCTTGGAAGGCATCATGAATGCTGAATGATATATACATGTTTCAGAGCAACATGCTGCCATCCAGACAAAATATTTTTCAGGAAAGGCCTTCCTTCTTTCAGCAAGACAATGCCAAACTGCTTTCTGCACATATTAAAACTGCATGGTTCTATAGTAAAAGAGTCCAGGTGCTAAACTGGCCTGCCTGCAGTCCAGACCTGTCTCCCATTTAAAACATTTGGCACATTATGAAGCTCAAAATATGACAAAGGAGACCCAAACTGTTGAGCAACTGAAATTGTTTCTTGCAAAAATGGGACATTTTTCTTTCAAAACTACAGCAATTGCTCTCTTCAGTTCCCAAATGTTTAGTGTTGTTAAAAGTAGAGGTGATGCAACACAGTGGTAGACATGCCCCTGTCCCAACTTTTTTGAAACGTGTTGCTGACATCAAATTCAAAATGAGCACATATTTTTCAAAAAATAAAATAAATAAAATTTCTGTTTCAACATGTGATCTGCTGTCTTTGTACTATTTTTAAAGAAATATAGGGTTTCCATGATTTGCAAATTATCACATTTTTGGGTTTATTTCCAGTTTACACAGTGTCCCAACTTTTTTGGAATTGGGGTTGTATATATTTTTTCAGTATGACAGTGCTATGCAACTGCACCATATGTAACTTGATGCTATTTACATGGTGTTATGCATTAATTTGTCTGAAAGTTTTTGGCTTGGAAGAGTTTGTTGTTGTAATTGTATTTTGGGATCCAATCAACAAAATCAACTTTGGAAAAAGAAAACAGCTAAATGAATCCTCTGGGATCGAGAGCTTCGCCAGCAAAGCTCAACAGGTTTAGAACGAGTAGGTCATGTATTTAGATAAATATCTTCATGAGATTTTCATCATAGAAGCATGATAAACATATTGACAAACTTTATAATTTGCACTTTCCTATACATTATGCCCACTGCCAAATAATATTATAGTTTTTAAATTACCTAAATTAGATGAAACATAAAACTTGTCACCTTACTCAGTCACACTGGAGTCAGAGCACTGAGTGCGCACTTCAGCGTTCATAAAAGATGATTCGCATGGTAATGGCATAATAATCACTTTCACTCTTGTGGTTTTGATTGGTTTCTCTTTTGCGGTGGGAACGCCCACTGTAAACAGGATAAAATCTGTCAGATATAGTTTAGGCTATTTGGAGGCAAAACTTTTTGCGAGATGGCACTTGGATTTTATACACTTCAGATGATTCAGGACAGTGATTCAATGCAATCTTGAGAACTGCGACACTGAGGATGAGCAGTGCATTTTTTATTTTTTTATTTTTTTTACTTTGACTTGATCCAGCCAAAGATCAACTTGAATAAATGTAAATATTTCTTCTATTTATTATGAACAGATCGGTTGATATGCATACACTTTAGTACATACACAGGAAAAAATGACTGAGCAATTTTTGCAGAGTTGAAAGTATTTTCCTCAAAAATAGTTAATTTTGCTCAATTTGGAGTTTAGAGAGTAAAATTTGGAGTTGGAGTGGGAGCAAAATTAGAGTAACTGTGTAACAGAGTTGGTTGTGGCTCTGAACTGAGTAAAACAGTACAAGAGTTAATTTCAAGACACACTGAATAGTCAAATGCCAAAATAAAGTTAAATACCAGATAAATGAAGCTGTTGAAAAACATGACCTTACCCATTGTGACTTGACCTGATGGGATTAAAAGTTAATCTGATGGGATTAAGAGTTGGCAGTGGGAGGGGTTTTCACTCTTCTCATTGAATGGAAATTTTTTTTTATACTTCATTGAATACCGCTCCCACTGCCAACTCTTTATCCCAAAACAATAGGGCAGGGGTTTTCAAAGTGTGGGAGAGTCAGCCCCCCCTTGGAGAGCAAATGAACAACAGCGCCCCCCCTTACAATTTTTGTTGTTGCTATACTTAATGTTCCATTCGTATTTTTAAAAAAAATGGTTGTTGTACACTTTTTTTTTCTTTTACACATTTTAAACATCTGTGCTTTTCTTTTTAAAACATCTTGTTTTACACATTTTAAACATCTCATAGCATCGTTAGCTAGCACCTCTTGGCAGACAACACACTGTGGCAGTGGAGCATCTTCAGATCCAGTCAATGAAAATCCAAACTTTAAATAATCGTGGTCATACTTCCTTCTTTTTCAGTCCCCCCAGGATTTCGCGGGCCTTTTTTGTGATTGTTGCGGGCTAAAATGTCTGTTGCGGGGGGGTTTCCAAAAAATTGTGATGGAAGTTACGGTGTTTTTTAGGTTTTTGTTGCAATTACATTGTGGGAGGAAGTGAAAGTTGCAAGAAATTGTTGCGATTTTCACTTTTTGTGATTAAAATTGAGTATGTTAAATATTAAGTTATTACTGAAAAACTATTGATTAAAAAAACAAAGACACTGAGAAATGGTCCTATAAACAACTTTACCAATATAAAAGATTACCAGGACTACAAAAATGCAGAAAAATAGGCTTTACTTATCCAAATGCACCTGTTGGTTCAAAAGTTAGTGCATAGAACCTCACAGCACAACATGAAGTTACCTTATAAAATAATATGCCTCAGCTTTCATGTAAGAAAAAAAAAACTATTAATACTAGTACTGTGTGCAGGCAGTCTCTCCTGAAGACTAAATTATTCATTCATTCATTATCTCTAGCCACTTTATCCTTCTACAGGGTCGCAGGCAAGCTGGAGCCTATCCCAGCTGACTACGGGCAAAAGGCGGGGTACACCCTGGACAAGTCGCCAGGTCATCACAGGGCTGACACATAGACACAGACAACCATTCACACTCGCAGTCACACCTACGGTCAATTTAGAGTCACCAGTTAACCTAACCTGCATGTCTTTGGACTGTGGGGGAAACTGGAGCACCCGGAGGAAACCCACGCGGACACGGGGAGAACATGCAAACTCCGCACAGAAAGGCCCTCGCCGGCCCCAGGGCTCGAACCCAGGACCTTCTTGCTGTGAGGTGACAGTGCTAACCACTACACCACCGTGTCGCCCAAGACTAAATTAAACAATTATAAACTAATAAAATAAATGGCTCAGGCTTCATAGAAGGGCGGCACGGTGGTGTAGTGGTTAGTTAGTGGTTAGTATTAACAAAGATGCATCTACATTAGACCAAATGAGGCCAGTTAAGCAGGAGATTAACAATCCTCAGTGAGGAAATTAAAAAAAAAAAACTTAAATATTTGAAGCAAAGGTACTATGAAGCAGGACCTAAGGCCTCCAAACTACTCGTATGGAGACTTAGAAAACAGCAAGCTGAAACTACAATTCATAGAATTAAGAACCCCCGAACAAACAAAGTCACCACAAAACTGGAGGGTGTCCAAAGAGCCTTTATGTATTACAAATTATATACACACAACTAGAACAGGCAGACAGGCTAACAATTCAAACTTTTTTTAGACTCATTAGATCTCCCCTACAGTGGTGCTTGAAAGTTTGTGACCCCTTTAGAATTTTCTATATTTCTGCATAAATATGACCTAAAACATCATCAGATTTTCACACAAGTCCTAAAAGTAGATAGAGAACCCACTTAAACAAATGAGACAAAAATATTATACTTGGTCATTTATTTATTGAAGAAAATGATCCAATATTACATATCTGTGAGTGGCAAAATTATGTGAACCTTTGCTTTCAGTAAATGGTGTGACCCCCTTGTGCAGCAATAACTGCAACTAAACGTTTCCGGTAACTGTTGATCAGTCCTGCACACCGGCTTGGAGGCATTTTAGCCCATTCCTCCATACAGAACAGCTTCAACTCTGGGATGTTAGTGGGTTTCCTCACATGAACTGTTCGCTTCAGGTCCTTCCAAAACATTTACTTTATTCTTCTTTAACCATTCTTTGGTAGAATGACTTGTATGCTTAGGGTCGTTGTCTTGCTGCATGACCTACCTTCTCTTGAGATTCAGTTCATGGACAGATGTCCTGACATTTTCCTTTAGAATTCGCTGTTATAATTCAGAATTCATTGCTCCATCAATGATGACAAGCCATCCTGACCCAGATGCAGCAAAAGAGGCCCAAACCACGATACTACCACCACCATGTTTCACAGATGGGATAAGGTTCTTGTGCTGGAATGCAGTGTTTTCTTTTCTCCAAACATAATGCTTCTCATTGAAACCAAAAAGTTCTATTTTGGTCTCATCTGTCCACAAAGCCTTTCTCCAATAGCCTTCTGGCTTGTCCATGTGATCTTTAGCAAACTGCAGATGAGCAGCAATGTTCTTTTTGGAGAGCAGTAGCTTTCTCCTTGCAACCCTGCCATGCACACCATTTGTTGTTCAGTGTTCTCCTGATGGTGGCCTCATGAACATTAACATTAGCCAATGTGAGAGAGGCCTTCGGTTGCTTAGAAGTTACCCTGGGGTCCTTTGTGATCTCGCTGACTATTACATGCCTTGCTCTTGGAGTGATCTTTGTTGGTCGATCAGTCCTGAGGAGGGTAACAATGGTCTTGAATTTCCTCCATTTGTACACAATCTGTCTGACTGTGGATTGGTGGAGTCCAAACTCTTTACAGATGGTTTTGTAACCTTTTCCAGCCTGATGAGCATCAACAATGCTTTTTCTGAGGTCCTCAGAAATCTCTTTTGTTCGTGCCATGATACACTTCTACAAACATGTATTGTGAAGATCAGACTTTGATAGATCCCTGTTCTTTAAATAAAACAGGGTGCCCACTCACACTTGATTGTCATCCCATTGATTGAAAACATCTGACTCTAATTTAACCTTCAAATTAACTGCTAATCCTAGAGGTTCACATACTTTTGCCACTCACAGATGTGTAATATTGGATCAGTTTCCTCAATAAATAAATGACCAAGCATAATATTTTTGTCTCATTTGTTTAACTGGGTTCTCTTTATCTACTTTTAGGACTTGTGTGAAAATCTGATGATGATTTAGGTCATATTTATGTCGAAATATAGAAAATTCTAAAGGGTTCACAAACTTTCAAGCACCACTGTACATGTGTAAAATTTCAAAATGAAGAACTTGTATCAGAAATCTCTATAGAGGAAATAGATGGTATAATTTCAGGCCTAAGAGTTAACAAGTCTGCAGGCTGTGACAGATACCCTGTGGAATGGTATAAATGCATGAGAAAGCCACTGCTTCCTTTATTACAAGCCTCTTTCAACTACACCTTGAAGGAAGGGTTTCTCCCACCATCATGGAACGAGGAATTCATATCAGTTATACCAAAGGAGGGGAAAGATAAAATGTACTGTAAAAACTATAGACCAATTAGTGTATTAAACACAGACTACAAAATATATGCAGCTATATTGACGAAGAGATTAGAAACAGTAATGCCCTCCCTAATAGAAGAGGACCAGACAGGCTTTATAAGGAATAGACAAACACATGACAACATAAGGAGAGTCCTCCATGTAATTGATCACATCTCTAAGGCTGCTGGGCCATAGAAGGTTCACGCTGCATGCTGCACGCTGCACGCTACACGTTCACGTGAAGAACCGGACCCTGGGCCATTAAACTTCATGCTTGGATGTTCACGTGTTGCGTCTGTTCTACTTTGACCGAGTAACCAACAATATGGACTCTTCGGATGACGACGATTGCCTCATTCTGCTTTTACTGAGACAGAGGAAGAGAAAAAGGAACAGAATTTGGAGCCGAGAACACTTCCTTCTGAGAGAAACCCGTGGTGAATTTCACCGAACATTCTATAATCTGCTTGACAATCCCGATGAAGAACTATTTTTCAATTATACCATTCAATTATATTTTTTCTGAAGTTTTCCCCTGAAAGCATAGAGTTATCTCCCTAGACCCGTTCTGATTGGCTGGCGCGGCGGTGACCGCATGCATTGACTGGAATTTCCATCTTCACGCCTAGAAAAAAGTGTGCATGTTCATTTCACGCTTCACGCGTGAAGTGTGCAGCGTGCAGCGTGCAACGTGAACGCCGTTCTATGGCCCAGAGCAAGTCATGCTACGTTTGTCCACTTTTCTTTACACGCGTGCAGCGTGCAGCATGCAGCGTGCAGCGTGAACCTTCTATGGCCCAGCAGCCTAAAGAACTAATGAGTGCGGTCCTTCTCAGCCTTGATGCTGAGAAGGCCTTTGACTCAGTCGGTTGGGACTTTCTGTTTCAAGTTATGTCTAGATTTGGATTCTGTGAATCATTCATACAGTGTATAAGGACTCTCTACTCCTCTCCAACAGCAAGGATAAAAATAAACGGAAGTCTATCAAATCCAATAAGGCTACAACGAGGATGTAGACAGGGGTGCCCTCTTAGCCCTTCACTTTTCAATCTGTTTATTGAACCACTGGCTCAGGCTATTAGGGAGGAGACTGCCCTGGAGGATATACCTGTGGGAGCGGTTGAAAATAAAATCTGCCTTTACGCGGATGACATGTTGGTAACACTGAAAAACCCTGAATCTGGTGTTCCAGTGCTAATGAATATTCTGGGGATGTATGGGAGATACTCTGGTTATGTACTTAATGTCCAAAAAACTCAAGTATTATCCTTTAATTATACCCCGTCACAAGAACTGTTAAAGCACACATTTAACTGGTTTCAACCTATTAAGTATTTAGGTGTCTCTTTAACCAAGAAACTGGCACAGCTGTATGATGTTAATTATAAGCAGATTAATAGGAATATATATGATGATTTAGGTAGATGGGGCGTGCTACCCCTCGACCTCGGCAGCAGAATAAGGACTATTAAAATGAACATCCTCCCAAGATTGTTATACCTATTTACAGCACTTCCAGTGGAAGTGCCTCTGAAACAGTTTAGGGAATGGGATAGGCATCTGTCTAGGTTCATTTGGAATAATAAAAGGCCCAGGGTTAGATATTCAACATTACAGCTGCCTGGGGAGAGGGGGGGCATGGCTCTGCCTTGTCTTAAAGATTACTTTTTGTCAGCTCAGCTGAGGCCCCTGTGGTGTTGGTGTAATCCAGTTTATGAAGCTAAATGGAAAGCGATTGAGTTGTCTTTAATGGACATACCTATACAGTCGGCACTGGGATGCCTCAGCAGAATAAGTGAAGTATTTCAGCTTCAAAATCAGTGTGTTGCTTTTTCAGTGAAACTGTGGTTACAAGTGGTTAAGAGATTTAATCTCCACAGGGAGATGAAGCTGTTGTGCTGGCCTGCGTACGACCCACACTTCCTCCCGGCAGCTCTGGACCACAGATACAGAAGGATGGCTAGGCAGGGCATATCTTCTTTGTGTCGGATAGTGACAAATGGACACTTTAACGACTTTGAGGACATATGTCGGACTTACGAACTGGACAGAGATTTTTTTTGGTGCCTACAGATCTGTAATTTTTTTGTAATGGAAGTTAAGAGTCATGACTCTTCGGAGCCCTCTAAAATAATTGAGGTATTTGATGCATACAATTCAAAGAACACCAAAGGCATTGTGGGTAGACTATACAAGCCTTTCACTTCAATGAATAAATCTTCAACAGACTATATAAAGGAACGCTGGGAAAAGGAACTAAACATGGTAATAACTGAGGATATGTGGAGTAAAGCATGGGAAACCCGGTCCACTACTACACGTTCATTCTTCTGGAGAGACTTCTACTGGAAAGCTTTGACCCGTTTCTTCATTACCCCCTATCAAAAATCAAAATCAAGTAGGTCACAAACACTTCTGCTGGAGGGAGTGTGGATCAGACTCGGCAGACCATGCACATATTTTCTGGTTATGCCCACATGTTCAGCCTTTTTGGAAGGGAGTGGGAAACTTGATATCAGAGGTTCTGGACCTGGTCATTGATTTCTCTTTCAACGTACTGTACCTCGGACATGTCCCTCAAGGTCTTAGTAAAAGTGACATACACATCTCCTGAAGATATTTATGGTCGCAAGTACAAAAACAATAACTAAATGCTGGCTTCAGAAGAACCCTCCCACCATCTTTGCCCTCATCAGTGTGATCAATACTATCCGTCTGATGGAGAAAATTACTTTCACCCTTCGACTTCAAAAAGAGAAGGGGGATGTACGTTGGAATAAATGGGACTGTTATTACCAAATAAACAATGAGTAGCTATATCTATATCCTCTTGAAACCTCTTAAATCTGGTGGTATGTACCTGTGACTGTTTTTTTTTTCTTTTTCTACTGATTGTATTACATGCTGTCATGTCCCAGACCTCCCCTGTTTCTGTTTTCTTGTTGGAAAAAAAATAAAACAAGTGTTGTCTTTGGGAATTCTGCCATCTTGCATGTGGGTGACATGGCCAAGCCAATGTAAGCATCTCTTTGTGAGCAGGGCAAACATGCTAAGAGTTCCTGCCCGTGCCAAGACATCCTTGTTGGGAATGTGGTCCTTCCAAGAGATACCAAGGATCCTTCTGAGGCAGCGGAGATGAAAGGTGCTGAGCCTGCATTCTTGGCGGGAGTATAGGGACCAGCTCTCGCTACCATACAGCAGAGTGCTCAGCACACAGGCTTGATACACTTTGATCTTTGTATTAATGGTGAGCATGGAGTTTTCCCACATTCTTTGACAGGTGGGCCATTGCTGCTGAAGCCTTCCGATTCTAGTGTTCAGCTCTGTGTCTAGGTTGAGACTGCTGGAAATGGTCGAACCAAGGTAGGTGAAATCCTCCACCATGTCTAGAGTGCAGTCGCCAATGGAGATGCAGGGTGCTGAGGTGACATCTTGGCCAAGGACATTCGTCGTCTTTATACTTATTGTAAGTCCAAATTCTCTGCAGGCGTCGGCAAAACAGTTGATGAGATCTTGGAGGCCAGCCTCGGTGTGTGCTGTCAGGGTGGCATCGTCAGCAAACAGCATCTCACGAATGAGAACTCTTCGCACCTTTGTCTTTGCGTGAAGGCGCATGAGATTGAACAGGCTGCTGTCGCTTCTGGTGTGAATGTACATGCCCTCTTCAGATTGACTGAAGGCATAGTCTAGCAGCAGGGAGAACAGGATACCAAAAAGTGTTGGGGCTAGTACGCAGCCCTGTTTGACTCCGCTCTTGATGGGGAAGGGAGCCAAGGAAGAGCCATCGTACTGAACTGTACCTTGCATGTCTTCATGGAATGATGTGGTGATCCTCAGAAGCTTAGGGGGACATCCGATTCTCTGCAAGAGTGTAAACAGGCCTGACCTGCTGACCAGATCGAATGCCTTGATCAGGTCTATAAAGGCAATATACAAAGGACGTCTTTGCTCGCGGCACCTCTCTTGCAGCTGCCTCAATGAGAAGATCATGTCTATTGTAGATCTCTCGCCTCTGAACCCGCACTGTGCTTCAGGGTAGACACGTTCAGCAATCAGCTGCAGTCTCTTCAACACAACACGGGCGAAGGTCTTGCCGACAGTGCTTAGAAGGGATATGCCATGATAATTGTTACAATTGCTGCGTTCGCCTTTTTTATAGAGCGTGATGATGTTGGCATCAAGCATGTCCTGAGGTACGGTTCCTTCCTCCCAGCACTGTAGCAGGAGTTCATGGAGGTAAACGAGGAGGCTCAACTGTTTGCCTACTTTGATGACCTCAGGAGGGATGCCATCGTTTCCTGGAGATTTGCCACTAGCTAGAGATTCAATGACCTTGCTAAGCTCCTCGATGGTGGGTGGGGCATCAAGCTCTTCCATGACAGGCAGGGGACTCGTGTTTTCCACCACCATGGTGGTGGCAGTTTCTTACTGCAAAACCTATGCCGTGCACATGGTAGTCCTCTGGGGCTTTCCCTTGCCAAAAGAATGTATGGTCCTTTTCTCTAAGGCTGCTGTTTGATGTGAGCCTGGTTTCCTGGAGTGCTGCAATGTCTATCTCAAATCTCTTGAGCTCCCAACTGATGACCGCTGTCTTTCTTGCATCATCATCTTGTAGGTCGTCAGAGAGGCCAGGACACATGGTCCTGACATTCCAGATTGCCAATCTCAGAGCTGGCGGCTTTCTTGTTTTGTTTCTTGTTTTTCCTGGTGCAGGGTTTGCAGTCAGCTCTTCAGTTTTGTCCTGAGCTCCAAGCACCCATTGGAGCAGGCAGACTGTGACGGGTCAGCACCTTACTGGCTGGGGGCTGCCCAGCTTGAGGCAGGCGGTAGCTGACCAGTGGGACGCGATGGTCCCTCCCACCGTCAGAGACAACCCATAGCGTCCAAGCTCACATCAACTCGCTCCGGACTTGTAACTTGTAACTGCTGTCTCCCATGTTGTTTCTGCCGCTGGGGCAGCGCCACTGAAGTGACCTCTCCAGGGCGCAAGCCTGGGCGAAGTATGTGGAGATCCTGGGTTGCCCAGTCATCAGGACCCCTCCCCTTGGCCTCGCCAATGTAATCCAAAGGAATGCGAAGCAGTACGTTTGGCACCGGGTTGGCTGCAGGAGTTGCCGGAGTCAGTTTGCACAGCACGCTGGTCCACCTTCGGGGCTCCACTCCTGATTTGAAGGGTTTACTCCCCTACACTAGGCCGTTGGATCCACTGCGATCTCCTCCGCCCGCTAGCCGTTGACTGCCCAAAGCAGTTCCCTACACCACTTATTCTTTTTACAACATCTTCATTTATGTTATTTTTTTTAAAGTACAATCATGACACACATACTACATAGAGTAAATATTATTGTAGTTGAACTTGTGCTGAATATAAAAAAAAAAATCATATGACTTTGAAAATACTGCTTAGATTTGTTGAAATTGACAACAAAATCAGAGCCTGCCAAAATAGAGTGCCAGAAAATACCCTGTGCTACGCACTTGCTGGTTTCCAAGTTGGTTGCGATGAGTCTTTTTTCCGTGAGTGTTGGTGTTAATCACAAATCTTTTTAATTTTTTCTACAAATAATTTTCCAGTATCCTCTTTTATTGTATTTTCACTGTTGCTTTCTTTTTTTTTTGGAAGAACGCCAAGACCTGGAAGCTTTCTTTTTTCTCCTCCTGCGTAAAGACCACAAGTGGAGGCCATCCACATCGGATCTGCTTTATTATCAACAGATCTTTGATTAAGGTACGTGAATCTTTTCATCATGGCACACCTTCAGCTTGTTCAGTGTGCTGAGTGCAGGATGTTTAGTCATTCTTCCTCCATCGCTAGTGACAGCTTTATTTGTGATAAGTGCAGATTAGTTGGCTCTCTGACGGAGAAGATTGCAATTTTAGAAGAAGAACCCTTATTCGTCACATGCACACTTCAAGCACAGTGAAATTCATCCTCTGCATTTAACCTATCTGAAGCAGTGAACGTGCGCGCACACACAGAGAAGTGGGCAGCCACACCTGAGCGCCCAGGGAGCAGTCAGGGGTCAGGTACCTTGCTCAAGGGCACCTCAGCCCAAGGCCACCCCATTTCAACCTAACTGCATGTCTTTGGATTGTGGGGGAAACCGGAGCACCCGGAGGAAACCCACACAGACACAGGGAGAACATGCAAACTCCACACAGAAAGGCCCTTGCCAGCTGTTGGGATTGAACCCGGAACCTTCTTGCTGTGAGGCAACCGTGCTAACCACTACACCACCGTGCCACCAAGTGTGTATCCCGGCTTTAGAGAAGGCCAGTGAGAATGAGAATAGTGTAGTTTCTGGACGGGAAAGTCTGGATGCCCTAGGTGGAGTTAGTAATCCCCCAACTCCAGCATTAGAGCCCTTACAGTGGGGCAAATGGGTGATGACTCGGCAGCATAAGCGTAGAACCAAAGCTACCACTGGGGCTCGCCCACGGGAGCACCACTCCTCTCCGCTTCACGTTTCAAACAGGTTTGCTCTTCTTAGTGATGCACCCAATGAGAAACCTGAAAGAGCTCTGGTTATAGGGGATTCTATCATATGGCATGTGAAATTAGCTAGACCTTTAGGGGCACCGGCAGCTTTAGTCAGGTGTATACTGGGAGCCAGGGCGCTGGACATACAGTGGTGCTTGAAAGTTTGTGAACCCTTTAGAATTTTCTATATTTCTGCATAAATATGACCTAAAACATCATCAGGTTTTCATACAAGTCCTAAAAGTAGATAAAGAGAGCCCAGTTAAACAAATGAGACAAAAATATTATACTTGGTCATTTATTTATTGAGGAAAATGATCCAATATTACATATCTGTGAGTGGCAAAAGTATGTGAACCTCTAGGATTAGCAGTTAATTTGAAGGTGAAATTAGTCAGGTGTTTTCAATCAATGGGATGACAATCAGGTGTGAGTGGGCACCCTGTTTCATTTAAAGAACAGGGATCTATCAAAGTCTGATCTTCACAACACATGTTTGTGGAAGTGTATCATGGCACGAATAAAGGAGGTTTCTGAGGACCTCAGAAAAATCATTGTTGATGCTCATCAGGCTGGAAAAGGTTACAAAACCATCTATAAAGAGTTTGGACTCCACCAATCCACAGTCAGACAGATTGTGTACAAATGGATGAAATTCAAGACCATTGTTACCCTCCCCAGGAGTGGTCGACCAACAAAGATCACTCCAAGAGCAAGGCGTGTAATAGTCAGCGAGATCACAAAGGACCCCAGGGTAACTTTTAGCAACTGAAGGCCTTTCTCACATTTGTTAATGTTCATGAGTCCACCATTAGGAGAACACTGAACAACAATGGTGTGCATGGCAGGGTTGCAAGGAGAAAGCCACTGCTCTCCAAAAAGAACATTGGTGCTTGTCTGCAGTTTGCTAAAGGTCATGTGGACAAGCCAGAAGGCTATTGGAAAAATGTTTTGTGGACAGATGAGACCAAAATGGAAATTTTGGTTTAAATGAGAAGCATTATGTTTGGAGGAAGGAAAACACTGCATTCCAGCATAAGAACCTTATCCCATCTGTCAAACATGTTGGTGGTAGTATCATGGTTTGGGCCTGTTTTGCTGCACCTGGGACAGGACGGCTTGCCATCATTGATGGAACAATGAATTCTGAATTATACCAGCGAATTCTAAAGGAAAATGTCAGGACATCTGTCCATGAACTGAATCTCAAGAGAAGGTGGGTCATGCAGCAAGACAATGACCCTAAGCACACAAGTCATTCTACCAAAGAATGGCTGAAGAAGAATAAAGTTAATGTATTGGAATGGCCAAGTCAAAGTCCTGACCTTAATCCAATGGAAATGTCGTGGAAGGACCTGAAGCGAGCAGTTCATGTGAGGAAGCCCACCAAAATCCCAGAGTTGAAGCTGTTGTGTACAGAGGAATGGGCTAAAATTCCTCCAAGCTGGTGTGCAGGACCGATCAACAGTTACTGGAAACGTTTAGTTGCAGTTATTGCTGCACAAGGGGATCACATCAGATACTGAAAGCAAAGGTTCACATACTTTTGCCACTCACAGATATGTAATATTGGATCATTTTCCTCAATAAATAAATGACCAAGTATAATATTTTTGTCCCATTTATTTAACTGGGTTCTCTTTATCTACTTTTAGGACTTGTGTGAAAATCTGATGTTTTAGGTCATATTTATGCAGAAATACAGAAAATTCTAAAGGGTTCACAAACTTTCAAGCACCACTGTAGCAGGTAATCTTAGGGTCCTAGGCAAGCACAGGTTCTCAAAGATAGTTATCCATGCAGGAGCTAATGATGTATGCCTTCGTCAGTCTGAGGTTACGAAGAGTAACTTTGTAGAGGTGTTTAAATTGGCGAAGGCGATGTCCAATCCTGTAGTATGCTCTGGCCCCATCCCAATGCATTGTGGCGATGTAGCTTACAGCAGGTTATGGTCACTGAACTGTTGGTTGTCCAGGTGGTGCTCTGAAAACAGTGTGTGCTTTACAGATAATTGGGCTAATTTTGAGGGCACTGCTGGCCTGTTAGGGCAAGATGGTATCCATCCCACTCGGGAAGGTGCTGCTCTCATTTCTTGCAGCATAGGTCATCATCTCAGAACAGGTCTAGTTAATTTCTGACAATCCAGAGCCAAGGCCAGGGAGCAGACGAACAGGCTAAACCAACTGTCTGCTAGCTGCACAGAGTTGTCACTCAGGGTCCACTACATTGAGACTGTGTCTGTTCCCCAAGCTCAACAAAAAGCTAGAAATATTCAGAGTTTGTTCCAGTAACCTAATCAATATAAAATTAGGTAATACTAACTGTACAGCCGCTACCAGCACCTTTGATCTAAAAGGTGGGGCTATTCAATATTAGATCTCTTACATGTAAACTGCTAATGGTGAATGAACTCATTACTGATCATGAGTTTAATGTACTTTGTTTAACTGAAACATGGTTTAAGCCAAATGAATAGATAGCATTAAATGAAGCTAGTCCTCCTGGATACAGTTATATACACCAGCCTCGTCTAACTGGCAGAGGAGGCATTACAGTTATTTATAATGATTATCTAGGTGTAACACATGAACCTGGTTATAAATTTAATACATTTGAAGTTCTTCATACTCATATAATGTAGCCTCGAAAAATAAGTCTACCCAGTTAATTCCGTTACTTATTATTTACAGGCCCCCGGGGCCATATTCTGAGTTTCTTTCTGAATTTGCAGATTTTATCTCAGATCTGGTTATTTCCTTAGACAAAGCTTTAGTTGTCGGAGATTTTAATATCCACTTTGATAACCCAGAAGACCCTTTGAAAACTGCGTTTGTGTCCATTTTAGATTCAATAGGGGTTAATCAGAATGTCATAGGACCGGCCCATAATGGTGGTCACACCCTCGATCTAATACTAACATTCAGGTTAAATGTAGAAAATATAGTCATACTTCCACAGTCCAAGGTTATCTCGGATCATTATCTCATATCATTCAAAATATGTCTGAGTAATAATATATGCACCTCAGCACATTACTGTATGAAAGACATTCACGTCAACTACTGCACAGAGCTTTATAAATGATCTCCCAGAGTTATCAACTTTTGATCGGGTCACTGTCGGCCCCTGCAGAACTTGATCAGGCAACTGAATGCTTAGAGTCAATGTTCTGCTATACTTTAGATAATGTAGCTCCTCTTAAAAGGAAAATGATCAGAGAGAAAAAAATTAGGACCCTGGTATAATGATGACACTTGCACTTTAAAACAGACCACTCTAAAATTGGAATTTAAATGCGTCAAATAAAATTGGTAGTGTTCAAATTAGCATGGAAGGAGAGCTTCCTGAAGTATAGAACAGCTCTTAGTGCTGCTAAATCAACATATCTCTCCTCCCTAATAGAAGATAACAAAAAGAATCCTAGATTCCTATTTAATACTGCAGCAAAATTAACCAGGAATAAGTCCACTATAGACACATGCACACCTGCAGTATGTCGTAGCAATGACTTCATGAATTTTTTTTATGACAAAATTGAAAATATCTGATAAATTCAAACTACTAATTTCAGGTCAACCAATGTAAGTGACCCTGTAGTTAACAATATAACTGTATCAGATCAGCAATTAGATTGTTTTACTCCCCTTAGAGAAATTGAATTAATTTCATTAATCTCTGCATCAAAAGCCTCAACTTGTGTACTAGATCACTTACCTATACGTCTATTCAAACAGATAATACCTGAAGTAATTGAACCGCTTCTAAAAATAATAAATTCTTCTCTTCGGATCAGCTATGTACCCAAATCCTTTAAACTAGCAGTTATCAAACCCCTGATTAAAAAAAAACCCTGACCTTGATCCCTGTCAGCTGTCCAATTATTGGCCAATATCAAACCTCCCCTTTATCTCCAAGATCCTTGAAAAAGCTGTGGCACAGCAGTTATGCTCATATTTACATAGGAATAACATCCATGAAATGTATGTCAGGATTTAGACCTCATCACAGACAGAGACAGCTCTGGTTAAAGTAGAAAATGACCTACTGTTGGCTTCTGATCAGGGCTGTGTCTCGTAGCTTATGTTGCTTGACCTTAGTGCAGCATTTCAAGTCAAGGCAACTTTATTGTCAAATATGCTATACATGCTCAACATACAGCACAGATGAAATTTCAGTCCTCTCTGACCCATGGTGCAAACAGGCAATGCAATAAATAGAATAATTGAAAAACAAAATAAACAGTATAAACACTCTAGATAAGAACTAGACATAGACTAAACACTCATATAATAATAGGTGCAAATAAACAGTCAAGGGCACTTGAGGTATAGCAGGTAAACATTAAATAAGCAGTATAAACAATAAACTAATAGCTGTTAAGGTGAGGTAGTGCGGAATAGTGCAAATGAGCGAGGTAAAGTGAAATGTGCAGTCCCTGAGTTCAATGTGTTAATGAACGGTGTGTGTGTGTGTGTTGGGGGGGGGGGGGACTGTGAGGGTGACATGTCGGATGCTGGGGGGGGGTGCGAGCAGAATCTGTGGCAGGGGGCAGAGGGGGGGAGGAGGGGCAGAACAGGGAGGGAGTTGAGCCTCTTGACCACCTGGTCAAAGAAACTATCCTTGAGCCTGCTGGTTTTGGCCCGGAGACTCCGCAGTCTCCTCCCCGATGGCAGCAGACTGAAGAGGCTGTGAGATGGGTGGGTGGGGTCACCTGCAATCCTGATGGCTTTGAGGGTGAGGCAGGAGTTATAATATCCATTAGAGAAGGGAGAGAGACACCAATGATCCTCTCAGCTGCTCTCATGATGTGCTGCAGAGTCTTGCAGCAGGATACGGTGCAGGCACCGTACCACACAGTGATGCAGCTGGTCAGGATGTTCTTGATGGTGCCTCTGTAGAATATGTGCATGATGGGGGCTGGGACTCTTGCTCTCCTCAGTTTGTGGAGGAAGTACAGATGCTGTTGGGCTTTTTTGGCCAGTGATGTGGTGTTGTTGCTCCAGGACGGGTCTTCAGAGATGTGCAAACCCAGAAACTTGGTGCTGCTCACCCTCTCCACTGCAGCACCGTCGATAGATAGTGGAACATGCTGGGTGTGCGCTCTCCTGAAGGCCACAACAATCTCCTTTGTCTTCTCCACGGTCAGGCAGAGATTGTTGTCCTTGCACCACAAGGCCAAGCGGCTCACCTCACTCCTGTAGATTGTCTCATCGCCATTGTTGAGACCCACCACAGTCGTGTCATCCGCAAACTTAATGAAGAGATTTGAGCTGGATGTTGGTGTGCAGTCGTGGGGCAGCAGAGTGAAGAGGAGGAGGCTCAGCACACATCCTTGGGGGGGCCCCCATGTTCAATGTGATGGTGTTGGAGTTGTTGCTGCCAACCTGTACAGCCTGTGGTCTCCCCATCAGGAAGTCCAGCAGCCAGTTGCACAGGGAGGTGTTGAGTCCCAGCTGGTCCAGTTTATGAATGAGCTGCTGAGGAATGACTGTGTTGAATGCTGAGCTAAAGTCTATGAACAGCATTCTGACATACGAGTCTTTTGTCTCCAGGTGGGTGAGAGCTGAGTGGAGGGCAGTGGAGATGGCGTCATCAGTTGAATGGTTGGACTGATATGCAAACTGGAAAGGGTCCAGGGTGGGGGGGAGGGCAGACTTGATATATCGCATGATTAGCCGCTCGAAGCACTTCATGAGGATGGGAGTGAGTGCAACAGGGTGGTAGTCATTGAAGCAGGAGGGAGATGGCTTCTTCTGGACCTGGATGATGATGGTGGCTTTGAGGCACTTGGGGACAACAGCCTGGCTCAACGAGATGTTTGTCTGTAAAGACATCTGTGAGCTCCTTGGCACAGTCTCTCAGGACACGACCAGGAATGTTATCAGGACCCAGGGCTTTTCGTGCATTTGTTGTCCTGAGAGCTCTCCTCATGCTGTCTGGGGACAGCGTCAACACCTGGTCACCAGGAGGTGGTGGGGTCTTCTGTGCCATGGTGCTGTTGTCTGCCTCAAAGCGAGCGAAGAAGTCGTTCAACTGATTCAGCAGAGACGTGGAGTTGTCACAGGTCTGCGGCAAGGGCTTGTAGTCTGTGATGGTCTGAATCCCCCGCCACAGGTTCCTGGAGTCTCTGCTGTCATTGAAATAATCAGCAATGTACCTGGAATACTGTCTCTTGGCCACCCTGATGCCTCGTGACAGGTTGGCCCTAGCTGTCCTCAGGCCCACCTTGTCCCCAGCTCTGAAGGCGGCGTTCTGAGCCCACAGGAGCTTGTGGACTTCCCCTGTCAGCCATGGCTTCTGATTGGCCCAAATGGAGATGGTTCTGGTGACTGTAATTTGATACCACTGATCATTCCATTCTTCTGGATAGACTAGAAAATGTTGTGGGAGTCAAGGGAATGGCCCTCTCATGGCTCAGGTCTTATTTAACTGATTGCTATCAGTATGTTGACATAAATGGTGATTTTTCTAGACATACTGAGGTAAAGTTTGGTGTTCCACAAGGTTCTGTCTTGGGTCCACTGCTTTTTTTTTTCTTTATATGTCACCTCTGGGTGATATTTGTAAACATGGTATTAGTTTCCACTGTTATGCTGATGACACACAGTTGTATGTTTCTGCAAAACCAGATGAGAGACACCAACTTAATAGAATTGAGGAATGTGTAAAGGACATTAGACACTGGACGTTTATTAACTTCCTTCTGCTTAACTCTGACAAGACTGAAGTACTCAGACCACATACAGCTAGAAGAAAGTTTTCTGATTATTAGTAACTCTGGATGACCTTTCTGTTTCTTCATGTGCAGCAGTAAAAGACCTCAGGGTGATTATTGACCCCAGTCTTTCATTCGAAACTCACATTGATAACATTACCCTGATAGCTTTCTTTCATCTCAGAAATATTGCTAAGATAAGAAATTGAATGTCACTAGACGATGCAGAAAAACTAGTTCATGCTTTTGTTACCTCCAGGTTGGATTACTGTAATGCCTTACTGTCTGGATGTTCCAATACATACATAAACAAGCTCCAGTTAGTTCAAAATGCAGCAGCAAGAGTCCTTACTAGAACTAGAAAATATGACCACATCATCCCTCTCTTATCCCCACTGCATTGGCTCCCAATCAATTTTTGTATTGATTATAAAATATTACTATTGACCTTTAAAGCACTGAATGGTCTCACACCACAGTACCTGAGCAAACTTGTGGTTCTTTATGACCTGCCACACCTACTTAGATTGAAAGGTACAGGCTATCTGCTGGTACCTCATATAGTGAAGGCTACATCAGGGGGCAGAGACTTTTCTTACAAAGCCCCACAGTTATGGAACTGTTTTCCAAGTAGTGTTCAGGAATCAGAGACAGTCTGTGTTTAAGTCTAGGCTGAAAACATATCTGTTTAGTCAAGCCTTTTGTTAATGGTGTTTGAGGTAAAGGAGTAGATCTGGATGGTCCTCAGACATAGTGTTTTGGTAAACTGGGATGTATGGATGCTGTCAGTCCCCCACTCGCTTGCTCACTCAAGTTTGTTGACTTTGTAGTGGCTGGCTCCTTTATGTCCTGGGGCTCCCTCATGCCTGTGTTACCTTCTGGCTCTCCCCTTTTACAGTAGTTATGCTGTCATAGTTAGTTTTGCCAGAGTCCCTGCTTGTACTCAATGCAAAATGTATGCTGTTCCTACTTATTCAGGTGACATTGGGCATACCTAACAACCTGTGTTTTCTGCCCCCCATCTGTCCCTCTGAGTTACATGTCAATTCTGAGATCGAGATGCTGACCTCTTCTGCTCCTCAGACCTGCCTGGTCCATCCTGATGCCCTGTGTCTGGTCGGAGTCTCATAACATCGTTCCTGTGGAGGATGGCCCCATATAGACAGTTGAAAGTTACACTTGGAAGACACTCTGGACACTTACAGTAATGCTTTTATGGCTGAGGACTACAGTTGACTTGCTAACTTTAGGACTGCAGTTGTCATGAACAGTTTTGCACTCAAGTTTCCAACAATTAATAGTTATAACATCAATGAAACTGACTTCATGTTAAAACTGTTAATGTTATAGTCATGTTGTCTGTTGTTGCCCAAATGAGGATGGGTTCCCTTTTGAGTCTGGTTCATCTTGAGGTTTCTTCCTCATATCATCTGAGGGAGTTTTTCCTTGCCACTGTTGCCACAGGCTTGCTCATTGGGGATAGATTAGGGATAAAATTAGCTCATGTTTTAAGTCATTCAAATTCTGTAAAGTTGCAACAACGTCTATTGTTAAAAGCGCTATACAAATGAACTTGACCCTCAGACCCCAGAGGGTTAAATTAAATTTGACATGTGAACCACATGCATCTTGGATAGATCTTCGACCTAAAAAGGGCTGGATTTATGTACAGCATATTCATGAACATCTCAACAGGTACTGATGCAAAACATTTAACAGAGATATTTGGGTGACATACTGACTATGACTTAATGCTCCAAAAACCTATTTTCAGATGAAACAGGAGCTATAGATCATACATTTAGATGCATACGTAGCTGAGTACATGGACTATAGATATGTAATAATATTGTAGTAATACAATGTTGAGAACAGAACAGCCCAATGTTTCATCATCCACAGGGAATGTCTGAGAGATATCTTCAAGATTTAGCAAAGATGATTTCTGTCATGCTCTGTCCTGGACATCCACTCCAGTGATTACAGATCTCTCATACCAGCACCGATCTGGATCCGGGACAGGAATTCCTTTTCCCCTGAACTCACTTCCTGGTTTTCACTGCTGCTTATTTAATGGCCATTCTCAGACTCTGTTTTTGGCCAGAACGTCTCGTTTGCTTCTCTAGCCATTTCTGTGCCTCTCTTGCTCCTCATGGTTTTCTTTCTAGTGAGTTTCTCTTGTCCATGGTTTTTGCACTAGCATTTTTCTGGTTCTTGATTTTTTGCACTTAAGGATTTTCTGGTTCATGGTTTCTTGCACTAAGGGTCTTGTTTGTTTTTTTTGCGCTAGTGTTTTTGTCTTTGCCTGTCTCATGTTTTTGTCAAATTGTTTGTTCTCATTTTGCCCTGACTATTTTTGCTATTTGTTTTTTGTCCTGTTTATCTTTTGCCACACCCTTTCTTCCCTGTATTACAGTAAATCATCTTATTTATTGGATTACTGTCTGTTCTGTTTTTGGATCCTAACTTCACCGTACCTCCACCAGCCCTAACAGTATGTTCTGGCCAAAACCAGAGTCTGAGAATGGCCTTTAAATAAGCAGCAGTGAAAACCAGGAAGTGAGTTCAGGAGAGAAGGAATTCCTGTCCTGGATCCGGATCAGCGCTGCCGTGAGAGATCCGTAATCTCTGGAGTGGATGTCTGGGGCGGAGCGTGACAGTAACCATCTGTTTGTTCCCTGTCCTGTGTGAACCCAGGTGCTGCAGTGGGGTCATGGCTCCAAGCTGGCCTGTCATCCAGGAGCCGCCCAAACCCTGGCACTCATCCAGCAGCGCTTTTGGTGGCCATCCATCAATGAGGACGTCCAGAAGTTTGTGGCAGCCTGCAACACATGCTCTCGGAACAAGACAGCCAATCGACCCCCTGCCGGCTTGCTAAGACCCCTCCTGACTCCACATTGACCTTGGTCTCACATCGCCTTGGACTTCGTCACAGGACTCCTCAACTCAGGTGGCAACACGTACATCCTCACTGTCATTGACCATTTCTCCAAGACTGTCCATTTCATTCCTTTGCCCAAGCTCCCCTCAGCCAAAGAAACCACAGAATTACTCGTCCACTATGTCTTCTGCCTACATGGACTACCCACTGACATTATTTCTGACCGGGGCCCTCAGTTCACTGCACAGTTCTGGAGGGCCTTCTGCAAACTCACCAGGGCCTCCTGTAGTCTCACCTCAGGCTTCCACCCACAGACCAATGGCCAAGCAGAATGGGTGAACCAGACTTTGGAAGTTTCACTCGGGTGCATGGTATCCAGGGATGCCAGTTCTTGGAGTAAGCACCTACCCTGGATTGAGTATGCTCATAACACTCTTCCTTCATCTGCCACAGGTCTCTCACCCTTCCAGTGCTCCCTAGGTTACCAACCACCGCTCTTCCTCAACCAAGAGGAGGAGGTCGCCATACCCTCAGCCCATACCTTCATATGCCACTCCAGGAGGATGTGGGCATTGGCCCGGAGAAAACTCATTTGCTCTGCCCTAGCATCCAAGAGGCAGGCAGACAAATGCTGTTCTAAAGAGCCCAATTACTGGGTGGGGCAACAAGTCATGCTCTCCACATGCCATCTGCCACTCAGAACCATCTTCTGCAAGCTGGCTCCCAGGTACCTAGGACCCTTCCTCATCAAAAAGGTAATCAATGCATGTTCCGTCAGACTGGCACTACCACTCACCATGCGACACATCCACCCCACGTTCCATGTGTCGCAGCTTAAACCTCTGGTCTCTAGTTCATAGCAGGCAAAATCCTTGTAGCTTGTTTTTAAATGATCAATTGTAATCAGAGCTGATGCTCTGGGGTAACTTTAAAAACACATAGGCCTCCCCATCCTTACCAATAAAAATTCTTCCTTTGTCTTAATAGCTTTGTTTAACAATATGGCAATTAATCATACTTTTCACATGTTACCTGGCATACAAGTCAGCTGTGAAGCAGGTGGAGAAGGACATCCTCTCTTTCTAAACATTTTCATCTCACCATTGTCAGTGAAGATCGAGAACAGTTTAGAATGGTTGGTGACTTATTATTGTCTATCTTAATTTCTTAGGCTTTACATGTTAAAGCTTCAAGGCTACAATGTACTCATGTACAGTATTTGGTGTTTTTGAATAATACATTTGAATAATTTACCCTATTCCAGAGTGATGGGTATGTCAGGGTAAAAAGGGAAGCACATGAAGTGATGCAGCCATCATGCATAGTGGCCACCGTACAAGCCTCTGGAGGCAGCGTTATGATCTGTGGTTGCTTCTGTTGGTCAGGTTGAGGCTCATGTGATGGTTCCTGCCTCATTGGCTCTGCAGTTGTTGCAGATAAGTTGCTGTGTCTGTGTGTTCTCTAAGGTAATAGAGAGGTAATCACGGCAGCCAGATTTGGAGCACCTGGGATGTGCATTTCTGCAGCTTAAAGGTGGGGTATGAGATTTTTTTCAGGAGTATTTTTTACCATATTGCTTGAAAAGCGCCTCACACCCATGTTGCAAGCAGTACAATAGAAGTTTTGACCCAAAAATGAAATATTTTAATCCAGTCTACAGTGTAAAATAAAGGAAAAATGCCATCCAATCATATCAAGGTACCACCTCAAAATGATTGGATACTGACACGTCACTCAGACTGAAGCCTGCGAGCAGCCCGTCCCTTCTGTGTGTGTGTGTGAGAGAGAGCAAGCAGCCCCTCCCCCAACCCGCGCGCTGCGAGCAGAGTGTCACACAGAGCACAGGATTTTCTCAGTGCGCTCCCTCCAAACAATGGAGATTTACATGAAAACAGAAGGAGATATTCACAAAATTCTTTCACCGTGAGTGCCACAAGGCTCTCCTGAACACACTGATGTAATTTTTTTGTCTGTAGTCTAAAAAATGAGGTCACTAGAGCTAGTTAAAAACGAGTGACTTTTCTGCCAAGTTTATAATGGCAGTCTATGGGGCAGCGCGGCTGCCCTCTCCTCACTTTCAGGCTTCTCATTCAAAAACTGCAAGTCCTATCGTGTAGGTAGACACATTGTGTGAATCAGGACAAGTGTGGCTACTACTTTTGAGAAAATTGTGTATGGAGTGAAAATTGGGGCTGAAAACACAGTTTAAATGAGAAAGTTTGAGCTATTTTTCCAAGCTCTCTACACGCTAACTTAACAAGCTCCACTGGTGTGTAACGCAGTAGACACCCATTATAAAGCTGGAATTTCTCAGGCTTTATAAGGGGGAGGAGGGGTGGAGACGCGGGGGGTGGGAGCATGGCGAGGGCGGGCGTGTTTCTTTTCAAAATATGGCTTGCGGGAACCGTTATTCCAAAATCTCGTACCCCACCTTTAAAAGCATGGGTTTACATTGATTTCTCTCTCTCACTTGGGCCGCCTCCTGTCGGCAACAGCATGTTTTGCTTTATTTGTTTGTTTTTTGTAATAAATATTAGACTTGCCATTTGTAGCCGTGTCCTGTCCTTAGTTTGTCATGACCTAGGAGCAGGATTGTGACACTCAGCAATGTGGTGGGGCAATAAAATGGAGTCAGCTGATGTGACTGTACTGAATGACCAGGTGGTCACATCAATGGATTTTTTTCTTCCCTGATGACACAGGTATAAAATTAGGGCTCAGATTGTAAAAGAGTGGTTCAGGAAGCATGAGGAATTATTTTCACATATGAATTGGCCATCATTGTGTCCTAACCTTAACCCCACTGAGAATCTCTGGGATGTGCTGGAGAAGACTTTATGCAGTGGTTCGACTCTCCCATTCACAACACAAAATCTCGGTGAAAAATTAATACAACTCTGGACTGAAAATGTTTTTACATTGCATAAGTTTATTGAAACAATGCCATGGTGAATGCATGTAATCAAAAATAGTCAGTCCAACCAAACATTAGAACACCAACCAAACATTAGTGCAATTTTTTTTTTTTTGGCATGACAGTGTATATGGCCAAAGGTTTGTGGACACCTGACTATCATGCCCATAATGATGAACCTAAAACCATCAAAATTACTGATGTCAAGTTTTCACAATGCAAACTCCCTTTCAATACAGGTTTTTAGAGTCTGAGAAAATATATCATTCTGTATTTTTTTTTTCAGCAAATTCAGCTAACCAAAAAAAAAAATCCATGGACTAAAGCAATCAGAACACCTATTACCTCCTGCTCATATATTCACCCATTATTTTGAAACACTTGAGGCTGTGTGTATATGTGTGTGGGGCATTATAATTCTCATCTTAAGTAAATGGAAGCCACTTAGAGACACATCATTCAAATATTACACTGAAGAATGAGACCAGTCAACTTCTCATTGTTGATCATAGTGAGAACTGAACCATCATAAGAGCATTTAATCTGGGGGAAAAGGTATCTGGTTTCAGCAGATTGCTTTGTGCAAAATGCATTAATTCTCAATCACTTCATCCAATTACCATTTATTGACATGGTCGGGACTATCAAAAAGGAATTTAGGTGCAGTAATCAGACTGCACTTTTGTTGCTCTCCTCCTGTTCTATTACTGGAGTCACAGCTGGGTACCAGTCAAGTGGCATGTCTTTTCATTTTTTTAACCTAATATGGACACCAAGTCTGTACTTGAGGTTTAACAAACACACTTTACAGAAAGAGGCATTTATAAAATAAAATGTGACATAATAGCATGCAAGGTATGCTAAAACAAAAAAAAAAGACAATTTTTCTGCTTTTAAAAATATCCAAAGGGTAGTTCCCATAAACCATAGTATGTATGTGAACTATGGTTTCTATCACAACTGCCTTGACCAGTATGAAACTGAGGGTCAATCAATGCCTGTATACTCCTCGACTGTAAACACAGTACATATATAAAGGGTGGCATGGTGATTAGCACTGTTGCCTCACAGCAAGAAAGTCCTGGGTTTGAGCCCAGCGGGTGACAATGGCCTTTCTGTGTGGAGTTTGCATCTTCAACCTGTGTCTGCATGGGTTTCTTCAAAGTGCTCCAGTTTCCCCCACAGTCCAAAGACATGCAAGTTTGGTGGCTCTAAATTGACTATAGATGTGAGTTGTTTGTCTGTGTTAGTCCTGCAATGACCTGGTGACTTGTCCAGGGTGTACCCTGCCTCTTGCCCATAGTTAGCCAGGATAGGCTCCAGCTTGCCTGTACAGGATAAGTAGCTACAGATGATGGGTGGAGACACACACACACATGTGATGTGTTGTGCTACCAGTGGAATAAACATAAATAAATTAATTTCTGTGGGATGCTGAACTATACAATATAAAATTTATAATATTTTTCCTGATTTGGGGTAGGTTTCCTGATAACAGTGCATTTTTGGGCTAAAGAGCGAATTTAAAGATGGTCTTAAGCAATGAACATTATCTCTGTACATTGGTTTACTGAACTCACATAAGTAGGAGTCTGAAGAGTAACTTTGCTCAGAGCTTCTTTGCAACGTGCATCCTCGATATAGGTATTTGCTAAAGGCATTCATACTGGTATTTGCTAAAGGTATTAGTAGTCGCTAAATCCAGTTGATGAGGTCATATGGCATTTGTTTTTCACCAAAAACCAACAAAAATAAAGTGCTTAAAATATATTAATATATTGTATCATTGCCCTACGATAACCTGGTGACTTGTCCAGGGTGTACCCCGCCTCTCTCCCATAGTCGGCTGGGATAGGCTCCAGCTTGCCTGCGACCCTGTAGAACAGGATAAGTGGCTACAGATAATGAATGGATGGATATTGTATCATTGTTAAGCATTACATATATAATGTGATAATTGAAACTATTCTGCATTTTTGAACAATAAAATTTGTATCCTAAGCATGTTTTTTTTTATTAAATGAACAAATGTTCACACGAAGGAATGAACAAATAAGCTAAATAATTAAATTACCAGTGCCTGCTCATTTCATTGATACCCAATCATGAATCATGATTATTTCAACTGTTATCCACAATGCCAAGTTGACAATGTTCCCTCTTACACACACACACGTTTTTTTTTTTTTTTTATAATTTATTACAGGTGCAGAAATTTGTCTCATTTATGACACTAAATTTGGATAGTAACTTGACTAATGGAGTTTGATTAAAATGTGGTGATATCAAAGTGACATTATGATATCCATATGTAATTCCATAATGTATTGAAATATATTCATAATGTTTTGCATATATTTATTTAATAATTCACTCAGTGTACTTGCAATGTACAAGAAAAATAATGTAACACCATCAGCATATTCAACACCTTCGCCCGTAGTCAGCTGGGATAGGCTCCAGCTTGCCTGCGACCCTGTAGAACAGGATAAAGCGGCTAGAGATAATGAGAGAGAGAGAGAGCATATTCAACAGTTTCCATCCATTGGTTGAGAGTCCCTTGGAGGCACATGCACATTTGTGTATTCAGCTGCGAGTGAGACGCTCTTTCTTGTGAAAGAGTGATCCAGGTCTATCGTAAGTTAGGTGTGAACCAAAGTACTACTTTGGCTCTGACATTATTTGGGAAAACCAAGTTCAAGTTTTATTGGTCACATATAATTACAAGTAATTACAGTGAAATTCTTATGTACCTTAGGTCGTTGCGAGTGTAAAAGTATATAGATAAGATAAATTAAAAACTATAGAAATAAAGGGGGAGAAAAACTATATTAATGAGTGGAAGCATGGCAGAGATGGGGTGATTGTGCGGTTACGAGTCCTTAAAGTCCAAAGTGCAGTAGTGCATAGTAGTGTACCTTGTTATCATTGTGAACAGTTCAATAGTCTGATGGCCTGAGGGAAGAAGCTCCTCCTCATTCTCTCAGTGTTGGCCTTCAGCTGTCGATAGCGTCTCCCTGAAGGCAGCAGGGAGAACAGTCTATTATTAGGGTGGCTGGGGTCATTGGCGATCTTCCTAGCTCTGTCCCTGCAGCGGTTGGAATAAATGTCCTGTAGGTTAGGGAGGGTGGTCCTGATGATTCTCTCAGCAGAGCGAACCACCCTCCTGAGAGCCAGCTGATCTCTCCTGGTGGTGCTTCCCATCCAGTTAGTGATGCTCCCACTCAGGACACTCTCAATAGTGCAGGAGTAAAAGTTCCTTAGTACCCTGAGTGGGAGTTTGAAGTCCTTCAGTCTCCTTAAAAAGTAGAGGTGCTGGCGGCCTATCTTAACCAGACTGTTGGTATGACAGGACCAAGAGCGGTCCTGTGAGATGTGGACACCCAGGTATTTGAAATTGTCCATACTCTCTACCTGGGCCCCATCGATGCAGATGGGTTGGAGGTCCCTCTGCTGCTTCCTACTGAAGTCCACTATCAGCTCCTTCGTTTTGCTGGTGTTGAATGTGAGGCTGTTCTCCTCACTCCAGTCCATGAGATATTTAATCTCAGACCAGTAGGCAGACTCATTATTGGAGATGAGGCCCACTACAACTGTATCATCAGCAAACTTAATGACTGTGTTGGAGTCTGAAGTGGCCATACAGTCCTGAGTGTACAGGGAGTACAGCAAAAGGCTCAGAACACATCCTTGGGGGGAACCAGTGTTGAGGGTGAGGGGAGATGAAGTGTGGTGGCTTACACGTACTACCTGTGGTCTGCCTGTAAGGAAACTGTGGATCCACCGGCACAATGAGGGGTGCAGGCTGAGATCTCACAGTTTTTGGACGAGCTTCAGAATCAGGAATCAGAAACACTTTTATTGCCAGGTATGTGGACACACACGAGGAATTTGACTCCGGTTTCACTTAGCTCTCATAGTACAAAACAGATAAAGCGTATACACAAAAACAAACAAAAAAAATGGTGCAATAGGTGCATAGTGCAAAGTAATCCAGGTAGGTCAAGCATGAAATAGATAAATATAAAGTATACAGTGTGCACGAATGATGGTATGAGTGAGCAGATATTTTACAAGTGATATTACTGATATATGAATCTGGATTTTAGCTGTTCATCACAGAAAGGATTTTCCCTTTTGGTGCAACATGGTGCAAAGTGCAAAGATGAAATGGTAACTATAAATAAGTATAAATATAATATAAGTAACAGTGAGCACAGAATGACAGTATGAGTGTGCAGATATTTTGCAAGTGATATTACTGGTATATGAATCTGGATTTTAGCTGTTCATCACAGAGACAGCCTGAGGGAAGAAACTATTCTTGTGTCTGGTTGTTTTTGCATGCAGTGATCTATATCGCCTCCCTGAGGGGAGAAGTTTAAACAGTTTGTGACCAGGGTTTGATGGGTCTGCAGAGATGTTACTTGCCTGTTTCCTGACTCTGGACAAGTATAGGTCTTGAATGGAGGGCAGATTGACACCAATAATTTTCTCTGCAGACCTTATTGTCCATTGCAGTCTGTTCTCCTGTTTGGTGACCGATCCAAACCAAACAGTGATGGAAGAGCAAAGAACAGACTGAATGATTGCAGAGTAAAATTGTCAGCAGCTCCTTAGGCAGGTTGAGCTTTCTGAGCTGGCGCAGAAAGTACAACCTCTGCTGAGCCTTTGATGATGGTGACTGTGTTGGTCTCCCACTTCAAGTCCCGAGAGATTGTGGAACCCAGAAACCTGAAGCTTTCAACAGCAGTCAGTGTTGTTGGTGATGGGCAGCAGAGTGGGGGGGCTCCTCCTAAAGTCCACTGTCATCTCCACAGTTTTGAGCGTGTTCAGCTCCAGATTGTTCTGACTGCACCAACAGACCAGCCGTTCAACCTCCCATCTGTATGCAGACTCGTCACCATCTCAGATGAGGCCGATGACCATTGTATCGTCCGCAAATTCCAGGAGTTTAACAGACGGGTCTCTTGAGGTGCAGTTATTGGTATAAAGGGAGAAGAGCAGTGGGGAGAGCACACACCCTTGGGGGGCACCAGTGCTGATAGTCTGAGTGCTGGATATGATGCTCCTCATCCTCACCTGCTGCTTCCTGTCAGTCAAGAAGTTTGTAATCCACTGACAGGTGGAGGAGGGCACAGTGAGCTGGGTGAGCTTGGTTTGGAGGATGTCTGGAACAATGGTGTTGAATGCCGAATTGAAGTCCACAAACAGGATCCTGGCATACGTCTCTGCAGTGTCAAGGTGTTGCAGGATGTAGTGTAGACCCATATTTATTGCATCATCACCTGACCTGTTTGCCCAGTAGGCAAACTGCAGGGGGTCCAGCAGGGGGTCTGTGATGTCCTTCAGGTATGACAACACCAGTCTCTCGAAGGACTTCATGACTACAGATGTGAGGGCAACAGGCCTGTAGTCATTCAGTCCTGTGATATTGGTTTTCTTAAGAACCGGGATTATTGTGGAGCGTTTGAAGCATGAGGGGACTTCATACAGCTCCAGGGATCTATTAAAGAGCTGGGTGAAGATGGGAGCCAGCTGGTCAGCACAGACCTTCAGACAAGAGGGTGACACACCATCTGGGCCAGGTGCCTTCCTGATCTACTGTCTGCAGAAAAGCTGACAGACATCCTCTTCACAGATCTTGAGTGCTGGTGGGGGGTCAGAGGCAGGGGGTGACAGAATGGCAGGGGGTGTAAATGGGTCTTTAATGACTGAAGGGGGGAGAGGTGTGAATGTGTTGAATCTGCAGTAAAACACATTCAGCTCATCAGCCAGTTGATGGTTCACTGCAGTGTTGGGGGATGGTCTCCTATAGTTAATGTTCTGCAGGCTTCTCCACACTGACATTGGATTGGAGAGCTTGGAGGGGATTATGGTGTTAAATGCTGAGCTGCAGTCAATGAACAGCAGTCTAGCATAGGATCCCCTCTTGGTGTCCAGATGAGCCAAGGTGGTGTGAAGTAGGTGAGAAATTTCATCATCTGTGGATCTGCTGGGACGATAGGCAAACTGTAGCGGATCCAGGGTAGCAGGGCAGGAAGGAGGTGATGAGGGGTTTGACTGACTAGCCCTTCGAAACACATCACCACAGATGCTAGGGATATGGGGCAATAGTCGTTCAGACAGCTATCACCCCATAGCCCTAACATCTGTTGTGATGAAGTTTCCAACAGTTTCCACCCATTGGTTGTGAGGGTCCCTTGGAGGCACATGCACATTTTGTGTATTCGGCTGTGAGCAAGACGCTCTTTCTTGTGAAAGAGTGATCCAGGTCCATCGTAAGTTAGTTGTGAACTAAATACTTTGGCTCTGACATAATTTCAGCGGACCGAGAGGCTGCGCGAGAGCGAGGCTGCGCGAGAGTGGACCGAGAGGTTGCGCGGGAACGAGGCTGCGCGAGAGCAGACCGAGAGGTAGTGCGGGAACGGGCCACGTAACAACCAATGCAATGCCCCCGAAGAGAGCTCCTACGGTCGAGGAGATTGACGACGTTAAAAAATCCCTCGACTTTCTGGGTGAAGAAATCTCTGCTGTCAGGATGCAGCAGAAGACCATCCTGGACCTGGTGGAAGAGGTCAAAGCTCTGCGGCTGCAGAACATGGAGAAGGCAAAGAGGATCGCCTTTCTCAAGAACCGAGTGGAGGAGCTGGAGCAGTACACCCAGATAAATGACATCATTGTGACCGGACTGCAGATTCAACCCCGCTCATATGCTGGAGCTGTGGCGAGAAGAGACAGAGAGGAGCAGAACAAGGAGGATGCTAACTCTGTGGAGCAACAGGTGTTAGCATTCCTGCACTCCAAGGGGATTGAGGTAAAAAGCACCAACATCGAAGCATGTCACCCTCTCCCATGGAGAAGCAACACAGGCAAACCGGCTGTAATAATAAGATTTGCCAACAGAAAGCATAAGATGCAGCTGTTAAAGCAAGGGAGGAAACTGAAAGCCTCAGATTTTTTTTTTTTAAATGAGCACTTGACAAAAAAAATGCAGACATTGCAAGAAAGGCAAGACTCCTGAGGAAACAGGGGAAAATCCAAAACACTTGGACACAAAACTGCAAGATATTCGTCAAGCTGAAGGGATCTCCAGAAGAGGCCAAGATCTTGGTCATCTGAGATATTGGGGAACTGGACAAATTCTGAGGGAGCGAATCAAAGCAACTTACAATCATGACACAAGGATTGGACACTGGACACAAGAACTGGACACTTTCCTTTATACTGAGCATAAAACACAAGATATGGAAAATAATATTGATCCGGAAAATAATCTATTCAGCAACATCAATTTCAGCTGCCGGTATTACACTGAAAATCAATACAATGCAAAGATCAGAGACGGAAATAAGATATCAGTTATTCATTTCAATACCAGAAGTCTGTATGCCAATTTCCATAAAATGAAGGAATATCTCAGTCAGTTCAATACTCCATTCAATATAATAGCCATATCAGAAACTTGGATCAATGATGAGATGGGAGTAGATTTTGAGCTGAACGGGTATGAATTTAATTATATCAACAGAAAGAACAAAAGAGGAGGGGGAGTGGCAATATATGTTGATAATAGTTTGGAATATAAAATTAATAATAAAATGATGGTAGCTGTTGATTGGATGGAGTGTATTACAGTTGAAATATCTTGTGAAAAAATGAAAAATATAATGGTGAGCTGTATATACAGATCTCCTGGATCAAGCATAGAAGTTTTTATAGACTGGATGGAAAGTATGTTTATAAAATCAACACAGAAGGTCATGTACATCTGTGGTGATTTTAACATCGACCTCTTTAATCATAAGAAACACAAAATGACAGAAGAGTTCATTAACTCAATGTTCAGTATGGGACTGTATCCAACTATTACCAGACCAAGCAGGATCACTTCTCACAGCACCACTTTAATAGATAATATATTTACTAATATCCTGGAAAATAATTCAGAGAGTGGACTACTATTAACAGACATCAGTGACCACCTACCTATTTTTAATGCATATTACTGTAATTATAGCAAGAAAAAGGATACTAAAAATTATAAATATATAAGAGTAAAAACTGAAGAAACCATGATTGCACTAAAAAATGACTTAATGATACAGGACTGGAATGTAGTTTATAAATAAAAAGATGTTGATGAAGCATATGAGGAATTTTTAATAATATTCAATGAACTATATAATAAAAATTGTCCTATAAAGAAATACAGTAATATACAAAAATATACAAATAGTCCGTGGGTCACCAAGGGGCTACAAAATGCCTGCAAAAAGAAAAATATATTATACAGACAATTCTTAAAGCATCGAATTATAGAGGCAGAGGAAAAATATAAAAAAAATAAAAATAAATTAACTAATATTATGAGGATATGTAAGAAAGACCATTATAATAAATTAGTGGAGAAAAATAAAAACAATATTAAAAGGTATATGGACTGTACTAAATGGTATTGTGAGAAATGGATCCAAAACTACAAATTACCCGGAGTACTACACTGAAAATGATAAGACCATAAATAATATGGAGGATGTGGTGAATGGTTTTAACCAATTCTTTGTAAATGTGGGACCAGGTTTAGCGGCAAAAATAAAGGAACCCGAGACAACACAATGTGGGGAAATAGAAGATATGGGGGATAGAAATCAAAGTACAATTTTTCTAACTGCAACTGATGAGGAAGAAATGATCCAAATTGTAAGAAAATATAAAAACAAAACCTCTGCAGACTGGAATGATATAGACATGTTAACAGTAAAGACAGTTATTGAGGGAATTGTGAAACCACTCACCCACATCTGCAATTTATCTTTTCAATCAGGTACATTTCCAGACAAAATGAAAATTGCAAAAGTGATACCATTGTTTAAAACCGGAGATAGACACCATTTCACAAACTACAGGCCTGTTTCTTTACTCCCCCAATTCTCCAAAATACTCAAAACTTTTTTCAGATAGACTGGACAAATTCATTGAAAAACACAACCTCCTTACAGACAGTCAATATGGATTCAGAACGGACAGATCAACATCGATGGCACTAATGGAACTAATAGAGGAAATTACAAAATGTATAGACAATAAAAAAATAGCAATTGGAGTATTTGTGGACCTAAAAAAAGCATTCGATACCATTGATCATAGTATATTATTAAGTAAACTAGAAAAGTGTGGTGTTAGGGGAGTTGGGTGGAGTTGGCTGTCGAGCTACCTAAGAAACAAGCAACAGTTTGTGCAGATAGGTGACCATAAATCTGATTTCATGAACATTACATGCGGAGTACCACAGGGGTCAATATTAGGTCAGAAATTATTCATAATATATATCAATGACATATGTAGAATTTCGCAATACTGAAATTTGTTTTGTTTGCAAATGACACCAATATTTTTTGTTCCAGTGAGAATTTGCAGCAGACTTTGGAAACAATCACAACTGAAATAAACTAAAACTATAGTTTGACAAAAATAAATGATCATTAAATCTAAGCAAAACAAAGATCATGTTGTTTGGGAGACACAAAATAGATTGTAATGTAGAATTGATAATAGACAATACTAAGATAGAAATGGTACAGGAAATTAAATTTCTTGGTGTGATTTTGGATCATAAAGTCTGCTGGAAACCTCATGTAGGATATGTACGAGCAAAACTGGCAAAGTGCTCGGCAATTCTGTGGAAAACAAAACATATTCTTGACTGCAAATCTTTGCATACTCTATATTACTCATTATTTTTGCCATATCTGACTTACTGTGTCGAAGTCTGGGGAAACACCTACAAAACCACTCTGCAGCCGATATGTACAATACAGAAAAGAGCAATAAGGACAATAAACAAAACAGGAAACAGAGATCACACAAACTCACTATTCATAAAATCACACATGTTGAAATTTATGGATCTGGTCAAATTCAGAACAGCACAAATAATGTACAAAGCGAGAAATAATCTATTGCCGAAATATACAAGGAATGTTTAGTGAGAGAGAGGGGGGATATAATCTAAGGGGAGACCTAAATTTAAAAAAAACCAAAGGTTCCAACAAAAATGAAAAACATGTGCGTATCGAGCTGTGGGGTGACTTTATGGAACAGACTGGAGACAGAAATAAAACAAAGTGCAAATATAAATCTGTTTAAAAAAAGGTACAAAAATATTTTTAAACAAGTATATAGAAGAGAAAGTATGTCAACGGAGGATGATGAGGGATAAATAGAATAGGGTTGATTGTTATATTAGAACTAACTTAGTATATGGTATATGGTATACATTTATTTATGGGGATAGTTTATATCTTCATATTTACAGGGATAGGTATGTAGTAGATATTTATTTTTGTAATTATATATTTATATAGATATTTATGAAGTGTATATATGGTATACAGTGTGTGTGTGTGTGTGTGTGTGTGTGTGTGTGTGTGTGTGTGTATATAGATAGATAGATAGATAGATAGATAGATAGATAGATAGATAGATAGATAGATAGATAGATATTTATGAAGTGTATATATGGAATGTAGTATATATTTAATTTTGTAATTAAATATTTATATAGATATTTATGAAGTGTGTATAATATATATTTATTAGTATGTAGTATATATTTATTTTTGTAATTATTTATATTCATGAAGTGTATATATGGTATATATTTTTATAGGAGTATTAATGTAGTTTGGATTTTGGGGTAGTTAAAATGGGGTGGGAAATTAAAGTATTGTACTTCTTCCCACTCCTTTTTTGAACAATGTGTGGTGTATTGTAATGTCTTAGCTCTTTGTTATTTCATTTATTCTTTTTTTGTCACTTTCTTGTTTTCTTTCTTTTGTATGTACAAATAGTTACATACTTTTTTTATACATGTTCAAAAATAAAATTTTCATTCATTCATTCTTTGGGAAAACCACGCTAGCTTAATAATGGATCTTAAGAGGCAGTTAAAGATGCTCTTAGCCTTAAGAGGCTTTTGGGAAACCCACCCCTGTACAATTAAATTAGAGGTTGATGTGAGACAGCTGTAGGAGTGGTGATGACACTTATGTATTCATTTAAGGCACAGTTGAGCAGTATTTGTGTCAATAATTTTGCCATAAAATACCTTAAGGGTGTATCTCACCGGACATGAAACTAGTTCGCGACTACAGATTTTGCTAGTTGCAGAGACGTCTCCGCGATGTCTCAGAGACGCCTCCTGAAAATTACGGAGTTTCCGAGGAGTCGCAAGAAATTTGAACATGTTCGATTTTTTGGGAGACTTTTTCCAGTCTCCGCGACGTCTCCGCGACATCTCGGCGATGTCCCCGAGACGTTTCCATCAGTTGCAGTGACGTCACGGAGATTTATTATTTCAGTGACTGCTGAGACGTCTCTGCGACATCTCCGCGACGTCGCGGAGACCTGCTGGAGACCAGACAGACTGATGACACGTTGCGGAGATGTCGCGGAAACGTCGCGGAGACGTCGCAGAGACTACTTCACGCTGTTTGACCCACTACAGAAACCACGTGGCTGAACGCATATTGACATCCCTCTTGGTCCAAGTGAGGTGCAGAAGCCTGCAAAAGTCTCCATCGGATTTAGAAACTTGTTGCAGCCACTACTACCAACATGCCACCCAAGGGCAGTGGGGGCCGCAAGAAGAAGGATGCTTTAGCTGTTGAAGCAGCTGTGGCTGCTGAGGCAACCGATGCCAACATGGCCAAAGACACCAAACAGTTTGACTGGAAACAGGAACATCAGCAGATAATGGCGGAGTTTTGGGAGGATCATCCTGAATTTTACGATAAATCCCACGAAAAATTTAAAGATAATATGTACAAGAAAGCAGCTGTTGAATCCTTCCTTTGCGATCAGAAAACTATCTTTGAAGAACAGAAGCCGCTACCCGCTTGTGAGTGTACACTTTAAAATTCCATATATCCTACTGCATTAGAATAAATATTTGACATATAAGGGTTTTTATATAGAAAAATATATTTTTATGCATTCATTCTATGAATTATTGCATATATTTCAATACCATGTATATTCAACAAATTTCCATGTTATGTAATGAGGACAATAAACGCATCTTATGAACCTTATGAAGTGAGTAGTTGGATAGAATTATTGTAATATTACTATTTCCAGATACACAGTTCATAGGACATCTTCGCAACATGCGTACAAGGTTCAACAGATGCATGGAAAAAAAAGTCGGGACAGCCAGCACACACCTACACTGCAAAGGAAACCTTCATCGTAAACAGGTATACCTTTCTGCAGAAGCATATTGAGGGACACAGGCATCTTGGGCATGAGACTCATTCAGTAAGTACTCTCTTCTTGTACCATATATTGAGACGTCTCCTTGGTGAGAGCGCAAGCCATTTTTGTGTTGGAAACGTCTCCATGACTGCTGCGACTGGTATGTTGGAGACGTCGCGGCAACGTCTCCGTTGGTGAGATACACCCTTTATGGCACTGAAAATGATTAAAGATAGACTGCCTTTCAGAATTTAAGTGTAGGTCATAAAAAGAATTTTCCCTGACACTCAATTATTTTTGTTTAGTGGACTGAAAGCTACTGAATTCGAATCACAGATTTCCAATTGTATTTTTAATTAATCTTGTTTGTTTTATTTATTTATTAAATATAAAAATTCATGAATTTAGGGCCACATAATCCTAAATTCTCTATTTTTTTCCTGCTTCAACATGACCCAATTCAAGATACATCATGCATCACGTGGTGGGCTTTCCCCATTTGTGCAAGGCATTGTGGGATACAAAATTGAAACACAAGAGAAAAACAGAGGACATGAGTGTGTGAACGAAATGTGAAAGACTAACTACAGTAACAGAAAGTGTTGTGGAAACTCTAACTCTCCAAGCAAAAAATGATTCAAAGTACAAGAGGTTGCAGAAAGGTTTAGACTTTTATTCAATCAAATAATAAAAAACGTGTTAAGTCTGCAGAGTGAACCAACTCAAAAATTACAAAGTTCTCATTTTATACAGTCTCAAAGAAAAAGTGTATGCAAATAATTTCATTGGTTAACATGTCACATCATCCCACTTCAACATTTTCTACTGGGCAGTACATATCATGCTTCTCATATTTGGTATCAACTGAGCCAAATTTTCCAGTATGAATGTTCCATTCAGAAAGAATCAAAACACATGATAAGGAGTGGCCTGTTGAAAATAATACAGCATTCATGATTCAAAATGGCTGGGGTCAAATCAGGTTTAAGGCTAATACAGGCTGCAGGTGTGAGCTAGCACAACACTCATGTCCTTGGCCAGTCTCCCACACCATAAGATTTAAAAAGAAAGTGCACACTGCAGTTTGTAGCAATATCCAATTCAGAATAACCTGATAAAACATATTACGTCGGCATGCAAAATACTCCAGAATGAACACCCGCTTAATTCAACATGGTCTTGGCTAACTCATTACAACGTCTAACACTGCAGGTGTTGGAGTTGGACTAATGCACTTTTTGAATAGGCCTGTGATTGAACAGAAAAACAACCTTCATTATAAACAAAGTCTTTGCTATATTTTACAGTAATTATGATCATTCATAAACCAATTTATTACTTTTAATAGAATTAGCTTCATTTATTCTTTACTGAATCAACATACTCTGCTTTGAATTTGTATGTAATCAGCATAAAAAGAAATCAGTGTATGTGTGGTTATATGAATCAGAATACATTTGTGATTACTTAAGGTGTGTGTTTATATATGAATCAAAATACAGTCATCACAAACTAAATTATTGTTTATATGATATCAAGGCATGTGTGCATGGCTACATGTGTGTGGTTACATTAAGGGTATAAAATCACCACAAAAGTGAGAAGAACAGACATTATGTTGCGAAGGAAAGGAAATGCAGGACCAAACTAATAAATATCGGCAGTCAGCGAGCACCTCAGTGTGATCAGCTGTTCGTTTAGTGACAGAATGATGTACTGTAACTCTCAGTGCACAGTCAAGGTAAATTTGTAGATGGCAGTAATGCAACCATGGATGTCAGCTGCTGTAAAACCCAAAAGAAGGTAAACCTGCACATGTGCCCACAGACTTCCTCTGTCTGCTTGACTGCATGAAGCAAGTGATTTCATGCACATTATTTGCTAGGGAATCCCCTCAAATTAAATGACTTCCTTGCCACAAAATGGCCTGATATTTTGAGAGATATACAGAAATAAACATCTCAATTACCAAATTTCAGAGGGAAATAAATTTCACCAATTTTATGAAATCGAAAGGCCATCTAGCTTTTCTTTTGCAGAAAACTCCAGCAGGCTACTTCACATGCCCTCACTTCTGCTAAGGGTAGCAAGATGTGGTGAGTTAGGATCCAATAGCAGAACACAAACCAGAAAACCCAATGAATAAAAAATGATTTAAAGTGCAAAAAGAGTCAACAAACAAAAATAGCAAAAATAATCCAGACAACAATGAGGTAGACAAAGACAAAGTGCTAATATGAAAAAACATGAAAAATAGTTCTGACAAAAACTGGAGACAAAAAACATAGTGCAAAAAACATGAAAAGCTGACAAAACATGAGTGCAAAGAACTGTGGCTAAGACTAGGCAAAACAGAGAGCAAAAATCCAGGAAGCAAAAAATGGCACAGAGACGACGTGAGAAACAGACAAGACGTCCTGGCAAAGTCCCCTTCTGAGAACGGCCTATTTATACACAGCAAGCAGACCAGGAAGTGAATGCCGGCAAGATGGAAGTCCCGTCCTGGATCCGGATTGCGCTGAACTGGGAGATAGTAAATCTCCGGAGTGGAAGTCCAGGGCGGATCATGACAGTACCCCCCCCCCCCTTCAACAAGCACCTCCAAACGCTTTAGGAAGAGCATCAGGGAGTTGTTGATGGAACTCTGTGATAAGTGTTGGTTCCAGTATGAACCTGGCGGGGACCTAACTTCTCTCCTCAGGACCATAACCCTCCCAGTCCACCAGGTACTGGAGACCTCTGCTTCGCCGCCGCACCTTTCAGCAGTTTCTTGACTGTGTAGGCCTTGCCGCCATCAATGAGCCTGGGAGGAGGAGGGGGTTTGGAGAGTGGGAGCAAAGGACTGGAAACCAGAGGTTTAAGCTGTGATACATGGAAGATGGGGTGAACACATTGCATGGTGAGTGGTAACGCCAATCTAATGGAACATGGGTTGATTACCTTCTTGATGAGGAAGGGTCCAAGGAACCTGGGTGCCAGCTTGCAAGAGACGGCCCTAAGTGGCAGGTGGTGTGTGGAGAGCATACAGTGCCTTGCAAAAGTATTCATACCCCTTGAACTTTTTCACATTTTTCCACCTTACAACCACAAACTAAGTTTTGTTTTGTTTTGTTTTTTTTAATTGAGATTTTGTGATGGACCAACACAGAGTAGCACATAATTGTGAAAGTGAAATGAAAATGATAAATGGTCTTCAAAATTTTAAACAAATAAAAATCTGAAAAATGTGATGTGCATTAGTATTCAGCCCCCCTGCCTCAATACTTTGTAGAGCCACCTTTTGCTGCAATTACAGCTGCAAGTCTTTTATGGTATGTCTCTACCAGCTTTGCACATCTAGACACTGAAATTTTTGCCCATTCTTCTTTGCAAAATAGCTCAAGCTCAGCCAGATTGGATGGAGAGCGTCTGTGAACAGCAATTTTCAAGTCTTGCCACAGATGCTCAATGGGATTTAGGTCTGGACTTTGACTGGGCCATTCTAACACATGAATATTCTTTGATCTAAACCATTCCATTGTAGCTCTGGCTGTATGTTTAGGGTCATTGTCTTGCTGGAAGGTGAATCTCCTTCCCAGTCTCAAGTCTTTTGCAGCCTCCAACAGGTTTTCTTCCAGGATTGCCCTGTATTTCACTCCATCCATCTTCCCATCAACTCTGACCAGCTTCCCTGTCCCTGCTGAAGAAAAGCATCCTCATAGCATGATGCTGCCACCACCATGTTTCACAGTGGGGATGGTGTGTGCAGGGTGATGAGCAGTGTTAGTTTTCCACCACACATAGCGCTTTGCATTTAGGCCAAAAAGTTCAACTTTGGTCTCATCTGACCAAAGCACCTTCTTCCACATGTTTGCTGTGTTCCCTACATTTCTTATGCCTGTCTTTCAACAATGGCTTTCTTCTTGCCACTCTTCCAAAAAGGCCAGATTTGTGGAGTGTACTACTTATCGTTGTCCTGTGCACAGATTCTCCCACCTGAGCTGTGGATTTCTGCAGCTTCTCCAGAGTGATCATGGGCCTCTTGGCTGTTTCTCTGACCAGTGCTGTCCTTGCTTGCTCTGTCCTTTGAGGTGGACAGCCATGTGTTGGTAGGTTTGCAGTTGTGCCATACTTTTTCCATTTTTGAATGATGGATTGAACAGTGCTTCTTGAAATGTTCAGAGCTTGGGATATTTTTTATAACCTAACCTTGCTTTAAACTTCTCCAGAACTTTTTATCCCTGACCTGTCTGGTGAGTTCTTTGGTCTTCATGATGCTGTTTGTTCTTCAGTGTTCTCTAACAAACCACTGAGGCCTTCACAGAACAAGTGCATTTATGCTGAGAGTAAATTACACACAGTAGGACTCTATTAACTAATTAGATGACTTCTGAAGGCAATTGATTGCACTGGATTGTATTTAGAGGTATCAGAGTACAGGTGGCTGAATACTAATGCGCATCACATTTTTCAGATTTATTTGTTTAAAATTTTTGAAGACCATTTATCATTTTCATTTCACTTCACAATTATGTGCTACTCTGTGTTGGTCTATCACATAAAATCTCAATAAAAAACTTAGTTCGTGGTTGTAAGGTGGAAAAATGTGAAAAAGTTCAAGGGGTATAAATACTTTTGCAAGGCACTGTAACTCGTTGACCCACTCGGTAGGTGGGTGCCTTGGAGCAATGTTTATGGGCCTGCTTCTTGGATGCGAGTGCAGAGCGAATGAGTCTTCTCTGGGCCAATGCCCACATTCTCCTGCAGCGGTGTATAAAGGCCTGGGCTGATGGTATGGTGACCTCCTCCTGGCTGGGGAACAGTGGTGGTTGGTACCCTAGTGAGCACTGGAATGGAGAGAGACCTGTGGCAGAGGAAGAGTGTTATGTGCGTATTGGATCCAAGGTAGGTACTTGCTCCAAGAACTGGCATCCCTGGATGCCATGCACCTGAGTGCAACCTCCAAAGCCTGGTTAGCCTGTTCTGCCTGGCTGTTGGTCTGTGGGTGGAAGCCTGAGGAGAGACTACAGGTAGCCCCGATGGAGAGCCTTCTGCAAACTCAGAACTGTGCAGTGAACTGAGGACCCCGGTCAGAAACAATGTCGGGAGGCAGACCATGTTGGCAGAAACATGGTGCATGAGTAGTTCTGCAGTATCTTTGGCTGAGTGGAGCTTGGGCAGAGGAATGAAATAGACGGTCTTAGAAAAATGGTCAATGACCGTGAGGATGCATGTATTGCCACCTGAGTTGGGGAGTCCTGTGATGAAGTCCAGGGCGATGTGAGACCAAGGTCACTATGGAGTAGGAAGGGGTCTTAGTAAGCCGGCAGGGCGTCAATTGGTTTTCTTGTTCCAGGAGCATGTGTCGCAGGCTGCCACGAACTCCTGGATGTCCTCCTTGATGGATGGCCACCAAAAGCGCTGCTGGATGAGAGCCAGGGTTCGGGCGGCTCTTGGATGACAGGCCAGCTTGGAACCATGACCCCATTGCATCACCTGCATTTGCATGACAGGGAACAAACAGATGGTTATGAGGAATATTGTTGGAGTTACCTTCACTGGGGTCTTGCTCCAGGGCCTTCTGCACGAGCATCTCAAATTCTAGAATAGTGGCTCCCACCAGGCAGCATGGAAGAAGGATAATCTTGGGTGGCTTGGACTCCTCTTGGTGGGAAGAGAACATCCTGGACAAGGCATCAGGTTTGCCATTCTTGGAGCCTGGGCAGTAGGAGAGCATGAAGTTGAATCGGGAGAAGAGAGACCAACGGGCTTGACGAGAGTGGAGACCTTTGGCAGACTTGAGGTACTCCAGGTTTTTATGGTCAGTCCAGACTAGGAACGGGAGGTCAGACCCCTCAAGCCAGTGCCTCCACTCCTCCAAGGCTAGTTTCATGGCCAGTAGTTCTCGGTCGCCAATGTTGTAGTTTCGTTGGGCTGAGGATAGCCGACGGGAGAAGGAGCATGGGTGGACCTTGTTGTCATTCGCCCTCTGGGATAGGATGGCTCTGCCCCCTGCCTCAGAGGCATCGTCCTTGACGATAAACTGCTTGGTAGAATTGATTGCTTTATTCCGAACTGTAAAGAAGATATAAAAAATAAAAAAATGCAATAATCAAAACAGTCTAGTATAGACACAAGGCAGTAACAATGTTTGGAAAGGATTCTAAGTCTAAAGTCCTTCCCGTGCCATATGGCACATCGGGCGGTGCCGATCTCCATTTCTGCAGCCCTCAGCCTCTCGCCTATTACATAGCTAGGGTTACAGTGGGGGGCCAGTCCTCTGGTAACCACGAGAGTTTAACTCCCCTACTCACATCTGTATTGCAGCGTGCCTTGCCAGATGGTAGTAGGTACCATTTTTATGATGGTCTTTGGTATGACCCGACCGTGAATAGAACTCACGATCTCCCGATCGAGATGCGGACATGCTAACACTAGGCCACTAGCTGGTTGGAAAGGATTAGGAAGAAGTAAATAACTTATCAAATCCTAACCCTCTATACCAGCCTTTCTCAACCGGGGTGCCATCTGGCTTTGTTAGGGGTCCATCAAAAAATTATATATTCTAACATTGAAATAAATAAAATGAATTAAAATTCCAAAAAACAATGGTTACACTAATGCAGATCATTGCCGCCTCATGCATCATCAAAATTTGTCTCACGGCCCCCTTTCCCAGGTCACAATGTCACTGCTGGGGTCAGCATGACTGTGTATATTTTATATGGGGGTGCCTTGAGAATTTGCATACTTCTGAAGGGTGCTGTGACTGAAAAAAGGTTGAGAAACTCTGCTCTATACCACCGCTAATCAAACGTCACTTTCCGCCATAATAAGTTATATATACACACAAAGGAAAACAAAAGCAACAAACATACCAAGATGGTATAATATTAACCAAATCAAATACATACATAAATAAATAATTGGGTACGGTGAGAATGGGTGCTGTGGTAAACCTGTGCTTGAGACTGGAAAAGACTTTCTCTGCTTCCTCCCCCCACTTGAACTTGGTCTTGGTCGAGGTCAGGGCTGAGAGAGGTCCAGCCTCTGTGCTGAAGTTGCGGATGAAATGCCTGTAAAAGTTAGCAAACCCCAGGAAGCTCTGGAGCTCTCGTCTTGAAGATGGGGTGGGCCAGTCAGCAACTGCCTCCAGCTTGAGGGGTTCCATCTGGATCTTGGCTGGTGAAATGATGAACCACAGGAACGAGACAGAGCCTTGGTGGAACTTGCTCTTCTCTGCCTTAATGAACAGCTTATTCTCCTCCAGCAGTCATTGAAGAACCTGCCAGACGTGACCCCAATGTTCCTCCAGGGAGTGAGAGAAAATCAAGATATCGTCCAAGTAAATAAAGACAAAGGTGTTAAAGTCCCTCAAGACATCATTAACCAACTCCTGGAATACCATGGGCATGTTAGTCAGGTCGAAAGGGACCACGAGGTACTCAGAGTGGCCTGTGGTGGTGTTGAAGGCTGTCTTCCACTCGTCCCCTTCCCTGATCCTAACTAGGTGATAGGTGTTGCACAAGTCCAGTTTAGTGAACACCTTAGCTCCCTGGAGTAGTTCAAAGGCTGTACTCATGAGCAGTAATGGGTAGCGGTTCTTGATTGTGATGGCATTGAGACCTCAATAGTTAATGCAGGGGTGGAGTGACTTGTCTGTCTTCTCCATGAAGAAGAATCCTGCCAGTGCTGGGGAGGAGGAAGGGTGGATGATCCTAGCTGCCAGAGACTCCGTGATGTATTTCTCCATGGCTTGCCTCTTGGCAGGGGAAAGAGAGTAGAGATGTCCCTTGGGTGGCGTGGTCCCTGGCAGGAGGCCAATACCACAGTCATAGGGCCTATGAGGGGGAAGGGACACTGGTCGGGCCTTACTGAAGACAGGCTTGAGGTCCAGATATTCTGGAGGCTCATGAGAAAGGTCAGGAAACTCACTGGCTGAGGTACTTTGGCGGGAGGCAGAGCAGAGTTCAGGCAGGAGGCCAGGCAGGAAGGACTCCAGCCTAAAATGGTGTGGTCAATCCAGTTTAAGTGGGGGTTGTGCTGCATCAACCAGGGTAATCCAAGAATAACGGGAATGCGAGGGTTGTTCATGACGTGAAGTTGTATAGTTTCGGAGTGATTGCCTGAAATCCTTAGGGTGAATGGGGTGGTGAGGTGAGTGATGGTGGTCAAGCCAGTGCCATTGAGTGTCAGGACGGTGAGGGGAAACCTCGAGGGTGAGTAACGGAATTCTGAGATCCTTGGTGGTGGCGGAGCAGATCAGGTTCCTGTCCACCCCCGAGTCGAAGAGCGCCTGAAGATGGTGATGCTGATTGTTGAGAGTGATGATGACTGGGAGCAATGGTCGGGTGGCAGGAGACTGGTTCTGAGCATTGCCCACCAGGGCCCCTCGATTCACTGGTGTGCTCGTCCTTTTAGCGGGCAGGCTTGGCAGATGAGTCCCTGCTGACCGCAGTAGAAACAAGCCCCCGTACTCAGTCAGTGCAGTCGTTCCTCTGCTGGCACCCATACCCGACCTACCTGCATGGGTTCGATGGACAAGGCGGGTGGTGGAGAGGGGTTGAAGTTGCGGTGGCTCCTCTCTCTCCTCCATTGTTGGACCCGCACGTCAATATGATTGGCAAGGTCCATCAGGCTGAAGAGGTCCGATGGCAGTTCCCGCGAGATGAGTTCATCCTTGATGGCATCGGATAAACCATGTAGGAATGCATTGACCAGGGCACTCTCGTTTCAACCGCATGACGCCGCCAACATCTGGAACTTGATGGCATGTTCCGTAGTAGATCGGGACCCCTGTCGCAGCTCCATGAGCTCTCTTGCCACCTCCTGGCTGGACAGAGAGCAGTCGAATGTTCGCCTCATTTCCTCAGAGAATTCCTTGAAACTGGGACAACAGGGTGTGTCGGTGTCCCAGACTGCCATCCCCCATTCCCTGGCCTTGCCAGTGAGGAGCGTGATGGTATAGGCTACCTGGTAGTGTTCTGTGGGGAAAGCCAGAGGTTGAAGCTCCAAGATCAGCAAACACCGTGACAAAGATCTGCAGGTACCTGGTTCTTCACTGTAGGGCTGAGGCGAAGGGAGTCTTGGTTCATGGAGAGCAGCAGTAGTGGGAGGTGAAGAAAGAGTTGGCTGGGCAGGGGTAGGCATGGCTTGGGAGTGCTGGAGTTGTGTGGCTAGGAGGTTGAGTAAGTCAGACAGGGTGGCCAGGTTCGGAGTGATCTGCCGGAGTTCCTGTTGGTGGGTCCCAAGGAGGGCTCCTTGCTGCTGCATAGCCATTCTCAAATGGTTAAGTTCCACAAGATCCATGTTGGCCAGAATGTACTGTTAAGGGTGGCAAGATGTGGTGAGTTAGGATCCAATAGCAGAACACAAACCAGAAAATCCAATGAACAAAAAATGATTTAAAGTCCAAAAAGAGTCAATGAACAAAAATAGCAAAAATAACCCAGACAACGATGAGGTAGACAAAGACAAACTGCTAATAAGAAAAAAAAACAAATAGTTCTGACAAAAACTGGAGACAAAAAAACGTAGTGCAAAAAGCATGAAAAACTGACAAAACATGAGTGAAAGGAACTGTGGCTAAGACTAGGCAAAACAGAGAGCAAAAATCAAGGAAGCAAAAAATGGCACAGAGACAATGTGAGAAACAGACAAGACATTCTGGCAAAGTCCCCTTCTGAGAATGGGCTATTTATACACAGCAGACCAGACCAGGAAATGAATGCCGGCAAGATGGAAGTCCCGTCCCGGATCCAGATTGCATTGAACTGGGAGATAGTAAATCTCCAGAGTGGAAGTCTGGGCCGGATCATGACAACTTCCATATCTCCATGCTTATGGTGTAGCTATCAGGCTGGTAGCTTTCAAAAAATGCATAATCAAATTGACTAATTAGTGATGCAGTGCTTGCAAAGCACAGCATCACTATTGTTCTTCTGCATGTTTCTTCTTCTTCTTCTTAAACTTATTCATCTTCCATACAAATTTTGATTTCGAATAACTCAATAACCGTGCATCGCACACAGGCAAGCAATATATCAAAACGTGCGGCTCGATCGGACTCGCTATGCTATTAGTTTATTCATTATTCTACGATTTTTTCACGACATAGTCACGAAAAAATCGTCCAAATTTTCCCATTCATTTCTATGGAATTAATTGAAAAACAATGCACTTTTTCAAACATCCGCTGCTGTGGCATGCTTTCACCTAGAGACATGATTCAAACTTCAAAACATAGGAAAACTTCTCCTCTGTGGATCTGGCATTCAACTTTTTTGCTAGGGTCTCTACTTTTGGATCAGTCCCAGCTCAAACACCATGTGGGTGCCTGGACAAAAATCAGGCTTTATAATGGGTGTCTATTGTGTTACACACCAGTGGAGCTCAGGAATTTAGAGTGTAGGCAGCCTGAAAAAAAAGCTCAAACTTTCTCTTTTAAACTGTGATATCAGCCACAATTCTCACTCTACACACACAATTTTCTCAAAAGTAGTAGCCACACTTGTCCTGATTCACACAATGTGTCTACCTACACGATAGGATTTACAGTTTTTGAATGAGAAGCCCGAAAGTAAGGAGAGGACAGGCGCGCTTCCCCATAGACTCCCATTATAACCGTGGCAGAAAAGTCACTCGTCTTTAACTTGCTCTAGTGACCTCATTTTTTTACACTACAGACAAAAAAATTACATCAGTGTGTTCAGGAGAGCCTTGTGGCACTCACTGTGAAAGAATTTTGTGAATATCTCCTTCCGTTTTCGTGTAAATCCCAATTATTTGGGGGGTCCCCCCTGAGGAAAAACTGCCCTTTTTGTGTGCTTCTCTGTCTCTCTGCTCGCAGCGCGCGGGTGGGGGAGGGGCTGCTCACTCTCTCTCTCTCTCTCAAAAGCAAAGGGGAGTCCCGTATACCTTTTCGTACATTGGGGGAGTGCCTGTTAGAGAGCGCACTTGTCCTGGGCCATCGGCATAGTGAGGTAGGGTGGCCAGTTCCTTTCCTCGCCACCTTTTAACTTCCCCAGTGTTTCCACCAGGTCCCCATTCACTGCTGGGTGGACAGGGAGCGAGCCCCAGATCCCCGTCGAGCTGAGGCTCGAACCAGGGACCGTTCGCTTAGCGGTCAAGCGCTCTAACCACTTGGCCACCTATGCTCCCTCTCTCTCTCTCACACACACACACGCACAGGAGGGAGGGGCTGCTCCCTCTCAGAGAGACACAGGCTTGTAGCCTCATGACAAGTCACACATTCACACAGTACAGCTCAGCTCCTGCAACTGTGACTGCTACGCGCACTGCATCATTCTCACAATTTCCCACAGGGGAATTGTCTCTAGTTCTGTTTGTCACCACACCAGCAGGTATCCAGTAAAATGTGATTAAACAAAGAATGCATTCAAAGACAAAACAAAACTTTTATTATAATCAGCAGAATAAATTAATACCTAGTGTATCCACTTACAAACCCCATTTTTAGAAATGTTGGGATATTTTCCAAAACACAGTAAAATCAAATCTGTGATTTGTTAATTCATTTGAATCTTTAATTAACTGGCAAAAGTAAAAAGAAAAGACTTTCAATAGTTTTACTGACCAATTTAATTGTATCTTGTAAATATAAACAAAATTATAATTTGATGCCTGTAACACACTCAAAGTTGGGACAGAAGCATTATTACCATTGTGTTACATCACCTTTCCTTTTAATAACACTTTTTAATCATATGGGAAGTGAGGATACTAGTTGTTTGTTTTGCATTTGGAATTTTTGTCCATTCCTGCTTGATACAAGACTTCAGCTGCTCAACAGTCTGTGGTCGCCGTTGTTGGATTCTCCTCTTCATGCTGTGCTATACAAGTCTCAATAGGAGACAGATCTGGACTGGCAGCAGGCCAGTCAAGCACATGCACTCTATCTCTACGAAGCCACTATGTTGTAGCCTGTGCACAATGAGGCTTGGCATTGTCCTGCTGAAATGAGCATGGACTTCCCAGGAAGAGATGTCGCCTTGACAGCAGCATATTTCTTTCTAAAATCACAATATATGCTCCCGTGTCAATGGTACCTTCTCACACATGCAATTCATCCATGCCATGGGCACCGACACATCCCCAAACCATCACATATGCTGGCTTTTGCACCTTTTCTCTGATAACAAACTGGATGGTCATGTTCACATTTGGCACAAAGAACGTGATGTTTTTGGAAAATCCAGACAAGCTGAAATCTTGACTCGTAACCAGAGCACACATTTCCACTGTCTTTCAGTCCATCTGATATGTGTTCAGGCCCAGAGAAATTGGTGGCATTTCTGCATAGAATTGGTGAAAGTCTTCCTCTTTGCATAATACAGTTTCAAGTTGCATTTTCTGGATGCAGTGGTGGATAGTATTAAGTGACAACAGTTTTCCAAAATACTCCTGAGCCCATGTGGCTATATTTGTCACATTAGTATGATGGTTTCTCAGGCAGTGCTGCCTGAGGGCTCAAAGGTCATGCACATTCAACAGTGATTTCTGACCTTGCCCTTTACACACTGAGATGTCTTCAAATTCCCTGAATCTTTTCACAGTAGTATGTACTGTAGATTTGAAAGACCTAAAATCTCTGCAGTGTGGCATGGTGGCGTAGTGGTTAGCACTGTAGCTTCACAAGCAAGAAGGTTCTGGGTTTGAGCCCAGTTGCTGATGGGGGCCTTTCTGTGTGGAGTTTACATGTTCTTCCCGTGTCTGTGTGGGTTTCCTCTGGGTGCTCCAGGTTCCCCCACAGTCCAAAGACATGCAGGTTAGGCTAATTGGTGATGCTAAATTGACCGTAGGTGTGAATGTGACCGGTTGTTTGTCTCTGTCAGCCCTGTGATGATCTGGCAACTTGTCCAGGGTGTACCCTGCCTCTTGCCCATAGTCAGCTGGGATAGGCTCCAGCTTGCCTTTGACCCTGCACAGGATAAGTGGTTACAGATAATGGATAGATGGATGGAAATTCTCTGCAGTCTTGCATTGGGATGTTCTTTTTGAATTGACTAACAATTCTCTCACAAATTTTGGCACAAAGGGGTGAGCCATGACCCATCCTTTCTTGAAAAGACTGAGCCTTTGGTGCATGCTCATTTGTATACCCAATCATGATATCCTCACCTGTTACCACTTGAGCTGCTTATTGTGAAATCTTCCAAAATGGTGTTCCTTGGATATCCTATAAACTTTTCAGTCTTATTTTGCCTCTGGCCCAACTTTTTGGAGTGTGTTGCAGGCATCAAATTCTAACTACATATACACTTAGAGCCCTGTGATGACCTGGCGACTTGTCCAGGGTGTACCCCGCCTTTCGCCCGTAGTCAGCTGGGATAGGCTCCAGCTTGCCTGCGACCCTGTAGAAGGATAAAGCGGCTAGAGATAATGAGATGAGATGAGATGAGATATACACTTAGAAAATGCAATTAAGTTGGTCAGTAAGACCATTGAAAATATTTTCTTTGTACTTTTGTAAGTTAAATAAAGGGTCACATGAATTAACAAATCAGACTTTTTTGTTTTTATTGCATTTTGGAAAATATCCCATTTTTTTCTGAAATGGGATTTGTAGTTTGTTAGTTACTAACAGTGAAAACTTTACTCAAGTTAAATTATTATTCAATAATAATAATAATAATAATAATAATAATAATAATGTGGGTAAGGATCACTGGAGGAGCAGCACCTTTCTAGTTAGTCATCAACTCTTGGCGTCCTAGACTGGTTTCCCCATATCCAGCATCTTGTGAAGTGAAACACATGGCTTACATATTACCAAAATAACACTATATAGCCTCAAACATGAAGACTGTCCCTTGTGCCTCCAGGTGACACCCTGGCCTTACAAAACAAGGCAGATCGAGGGGAGACAACCTCAATACAAAAATCCAACATGCTGTTGGTATCTCTCAAATATATATGATAAATGATTCTACAAGTAGAGAAAATGGCATAAATGGGCCCCAAACTAAAAAAGGGCACTCTGAAACACTTGGCATGGACTCTTGGGCACAGCAGTCAAGACTGTGTCATCATCCTGTGACTACTAGAATGAAGTGGAAGAAACCGATGAATAAGGTTGTAATGAAATGTTATATCAGAAGTGATCCCAGTATAAGGGGCTATAAGAAAAAGATGTGGGCTATTTGGAATGAAGAAGTGACACTTGAGATAAGTGAGCAAAGGCTAGTAGACCAGGCAAGGACAATCAAGACAAATGGCTGGTTTTCAGATTTAGAACTAGAGGAAATAAAAAGAAACACTGCAGCTGATACAAGAGTAAAGGATGCTGGCAGGGAAAAATGACCAAGTGTCAAGAGAAGAGCTTGAAACTGAGGAACTAGTTGGAGGGGAGGACTTGCATCAAGAGTGTGGTTATCAGCTGGAATTAATTGCATTGAAGGCTGCAGTGAAGATAAAATTACCATCCTTCGAATGATTTCAGAGGAGTTAGCTAAGAATTATCCCCCCCCCAAAAAAAAAAAATCACCAAACCTATGAAATGTTGATAGAACAAGATTGGAAAAAAAGCAGTATCAGAGGTTAGATTTATAGAAACAAAATAAATAATACAGACAAATAGGTTGCTGGTCACTGGAGCGAATGTGGTCATGACTCGGTTCAGGTATAAGAAAGGAAATAAAAAGAAGAAAAGGATGAACCATGGTGGAAGAAAATAATCAAGAATAAGATCAAACAATTAAAACGATGTTTGCAGGTTAAAGAGGCAGAAGTTGGGTGATAGGAGAATTAAGTCATCGAATTTTTAGGAAAAAAGTATAGTATTGCAAAAAAGGACCAGTTGTGTTACTGAAGGAGTTAAAACAAAGATGAATTGCACAATCTGCAAGATTGAAAAGGGATAACTAGTATCGGCAAAACAGGATGTTTGAGATGAATCAGAGAAAGCTGTTTGAAGAGCTTGAGGGAAATGAAAGAGACAACGATGTTGTATCTGATGCCGAGTCAAGAACTATGGAATGAAATATGGGGGGAAGTGTGTGCAGCACAATAAGGAAGCAGAGTGGCTCAAGAAACTTGAGGATTTAGCTAGGGTGGAGAAACAAAGTGATATTAAAATAACTATAGAGAGTGTCAAAACAACTTAGGAAAACATCAAATTGGAAATCACCTGGTCTATATGGTGTACAAGGATATTGAATTAAGAACTTATATGTACATACAGGGGTTTGCAAAAGTTTGGGCACCCCTGGTCAAAATTGCTGTTACTGTGAACAGTTAAGCAAGTTGAAGATGAAATGATCACCATAAAGTTAAAGATGACTCATTCCCTTTATATTTTAAGCAAAAACTATTTTTTTTTTAATTTTCATCTTTTACATTTTCAAAATGACAAAGGAAAAGGGACCGAAGCAAAAGTTTGGGCACCCTTCATGGTTAGTATCTAGTAACACCCCCTTTGGCAAGTATCACAGCTTGTAAACACTTTTTGTAGCCAGCTAATAATCTTTCAGTTCTAACCTGGGGGATTTTCACACATTCGTCCTTGCAAAAGGCTTCCAGTTCTACAAGTTTCTTGGGCGGTCTTGCATGCACTGCTCTTTTGAGATCTATCCACAGATTTTCAATGATGCTTAGGTCTGGGGACTGTGAGGGCCATGGCATAACCTTCAGCTTGTGCTTCTTGAGGTATTCCATTGTAGATTTTGAGGTGTGTTTTGGATCATCATCTTATTGTAGGACCCATCCTCTTTTTAACTTCAACTTTTTTGACAGATGGTGTGATGTTTGCTTCCAGAATTTGCTAGTATTTATTCGAGCCCATGCTTTCCTTGACCAATGAAATGTGCCCTGTGCCACTGGCTGCAACACAACCCCAAAGCATGATTGATCCACACCCATGCTTCAGAGTTGGAGAGGTGTTCTTTTCCTGGAATTTGGCACCCTTTTTTCTCCAAACATACCTTTGCACATTGTGGCCAAAAAGTTCTATTTTGATTTCATCAGTCCACAGGACTTGTTTCCAAAATGCATCAGGGCTTATTTAGATGTTCATTTGCAAACTTCAGATGCTGAATTTTGTGGCTAGGATGCAGGAACGGTTTTCTTCTGATTACTCTCCCCTGAAGGTCATATTTGTTCAGGTGTCGCTGCATAGTAGAACAGTGCATTACCACTGCAGGGTCTGCTAAATCTTTCTGAAGGTCTATTGCAGCCCAACAGTTTTTTTTTTTTTGCCTTTCTAGCAATCCAACAAGCAGTTCTTTCAAAAAGTTTTCTTCATCTTCCAGGCCTCACCTTGATCTCCACTGTTTCTGTTAACTGACATTTCTTAATAACATTAAAATCTAAGGAAACAGCTACCTGAAAACACTTTGCTATGTTCTTGTAGCCTTCTCCTGCTTTGTGAGCATCAATTATTTTATTATTCAGAATGCGAGGGAGTTGCTTAGAGGAGCCCATGTCTGTTGATTATAGGGACAAGTTTGAGGAGTCAGAGAATTTATACAGCTTTTGAAATCTGCATTATCTGACCTTTCCTAACAAAGAATTTGAACAAGCCACAGCTCAATAAGCTAATTAAGGTCTGGAACCTTGGTAAAAGTTACCTGAGAACTCAAATGTATTGGGGTGCCCAAACTTTCGCATGGTGTTCCTTTTCTTTTTTCACTCTCCAATTGTACAAAACAAAAATAAGACACAAATCTTGCAGAAAACACTGAAAAGAAATGTCGTCTTTACCTTTATGCCTTTTGCTGATCAGTTCATCTTCTGCTCACTTAACTATTCACAGTAACAGACATTTTCAGGAAGGGTGCCCAAACTTTTGCATGCCACTGTATATATGGAGCTGCCAGGTGTGTGCGTGCGTGCGTGCGCGCAGGCAGCATGGTGGTGTAGTGGCTAGCGCTGTTGCCTCACAGCAAGAAGGTCCGGGTTCAAGCCCTGTGGCTGACGAAGGCCTTTTTGTGTGGAATTTGCATGTTCTCCCCGTGTCCACGTGGGTTTCCTCTGGGAGCTCTGGTTTCCCCCATAATCCAAAGACATGCAGGTTAGGTTAACTGGTGACTCTAAATTGACCGTAGGTGTGAATGTGAATGGTTGTCTATGTGTCAGCCCTGTGATGACCTGGCGACTTGTCGAGGGTGTACCCCGCCTTTCGCCCGTAGTGAGCTGGGATAGGTTCTAGCTTGCCTGCGACCCTGCAGAACAGGATAAAGTGGCTAGAGATGATGAGATGAGAGAGGTGTGTGTGTGTGTGTGTGTGTGTATGTGTGTGTGTGTGTTGAGGATGGAGCTGCCAGGCACACAAAAACGAGGAAGTCCAAAGAGGAGATACATACATGGATGTGGTGAGAGAGGACATGAAAGTGGCAGGTGTGGCAGAGAAGCATGCGGAAGACAGGGAGCAATGAGACAAAAGATCCGCTGTGGCAACCCCTAATCGGGAGTAGCCAAAAGAAGAAGAAGGTATATGAATGTGTGTGTGTAGCAGAACGGTTGGACAAGTGTCTCCAAAACTCGGTTCCACAATGGATGACAAAGGTATTGATGATAAAGGACAGGAAACTAGGCTCTGTGGCCACTAATTTTGGGCCAATTACCTGCGCCCCCTTAATGTGGAAATGATTGATGGGTGTATTACTGGAAGAGTCATACTAACATCTACAGTGCCTTGAAAAAGTATTCATACCCCTTGAACTTTCACATTTTTCCACCTTACAACTATGAACTAAGTTTTTTATTGAGATTTTATGTGATAGACCAACACAGAGTAGCACATAATTGTGAAGTGAAATGAAAATGATAAATGGTCTTCAAAATTTTAAACAAATAAAAATCTGAAAAATGTGATGTGCATTAGTATTCAGCCCCCTGTACTCTGATACCTCCAAGTACAATCCAGTGCAATCAATTGCCTTCAGAAGTCATCTCATTAGTTAAGAGTCCTACTGTGTGTAATTTACTCTCAGCATAAATACACTTGTTCTGTGAAGGCCTCAGGTGGTTTGTAAGAGAACACTGAAGAACAAACAGCATCATGAAGACCAAATAACTCACCAGACAGGTCAAGAATAAAGTTCTGGAGAAGTTTAAAGCAGGGTAAGGTTATAAAAAAATATCCCAAGCTCTGAACATCTCAAGAAGCACTGTTCAATCCATCATTCAAAAATGGAAAAAGTATGGTACAACTGCAAACCTACCAAGACATGGCCGTCCACCTCAACTGACAGAGCGAGTAAGGACAGCACTGGTCAGAGAAGCAGCCAAGAGGCCCTTGATCACTCTGGAGGAGCTGCAGAAATCCACAGCTCAGGTCGGAGAATCTGTGCACAGGACAACTATAAGTAGTACACTCCACAAATCTGGCCTTTTTGGAAGAGTGGCAAGAAGAAAGCCGTTGTTGAAAGACAAGCATAAGAAATGTAGGGAACACAGCAAACATGTGGAAGAAGGTGCTTTGGTCAGATGAGACCAAAGTTGAACTTTTTGGCCTAAATGCAAAGCGTTATGTGTGGCGGAAAACTAACACTGCTCATCACCCTGCACACACCATCCCCACTGTGAAACATGGTGGTGGCAGCATCATGCTATGAGGATGCTTTTCTTCAGCAGGGACAGGGAAGCTGGTCAGAGTTGATGGGAAGATGGATGGAGTGAAATACAGGGCAATCCTGGAAGAAAACCTGTTGGAGGCTGCAGAAGACTTGAGACTGGGAAGGAGATTCACCTTCCAGCAAGACAATGACCCTAAACATACAGCCAGAGCTACAATGGAATGGTTTAGATCAAAGAATATTCATGTGTTAGAATGGCCCAGTCAAAGTCCAGACCTAAATCCCATTGAGCATCTGTGGCAAGACTTGAAAATTGCTGTTCACAGACGCTCTCCATCCAATCTGGCTGAGCTTGAGCTATTTTGCAAAGAAGAATGGGCAAAAATTTTCAGTGTCTAGATGTGCAAAGCTGGTAGAGACATACCACAAAAGACTTGCAGCTGTAATTGCAGAAAAAGGTGGCTCTACAAAGTATTGACGCAGGGGGCTAAATACTAATGCACATCACATTTTTCAGATTTTTATTTGTTTAAAATTTTGAAGACCATTTATCATTTTTCGTTTCACTTCACAATTATGTGCTACTCTGTGTTGGTCTATCACATAAAATCTCAATAAAAAAACTTTTAAGTTTGTGGTTGTAAGGTGGAAAAATGTAAAAAAGTTCAAGGGGTATGAATACTTTTTCAAGGCACTGTATATAGAACAACTCCTTCCAGAGGAGAATAAAGGATGCTGTAGAAATGTGAGTGGAACAAAGGAGCAGTTGATGGTTGGTAAGATGATTCTGAAAAACTGTAGGAGAAGCTTGCTGGGGTTAGGAATGGCTTGGATGGACATCAAGAAAGCCTTCAATATGGTGCCCCATTTGTGGAGAATTAAGTGCTTGACAGTGTTTGGGATCACAAACAACATGACCAATTTGTTGCAGAATAGCATGGAGGACTGGAGAATAGAGCTGGAGGAGAAAGGCTAGGCGACATTCATATCAGGCATGGAATTTTCCAGAAAGACAGCCTGTCAGCCCTCATTTTTGTGATATCTTTGATAACTTTTTGATACTGGTATTAAGGAAGGTGAAAGGTGGATATAACCTCAGAAATGAGAGAGGTTACATCAATCACTTGTTGTTTATGAACGACTTGAAGGTATGTGGTAAGGACAAAAATAAAGTAGATACACTTGTTCAGACAGTTAGAGAGGTCAGTAGTAATATGCACATTGAATTTGATATCACAAAATGTAGTTAATTATGAAGAGGGGGAAACTAATGTCATCTGATGGTATCAGATCTGATGGTTATATCTGATGGTTGCCAGATAACAAATGCATGATGTCACTGAGTGACAATGATGAGGGGTATAACTACCTTGGAGTGTTGGAGATGGATAATATCATACATATGGAGATGAAAACTATGGTGCAGAAAGAGTGCTTCTGGTGAGTTAGGAAAATTCTTAGGTTTAAATTGAGTGGTGGCAACATCATTAAAGCAATCTGTAGTACATCCCTGATGGGGGTGGAGTACAGAAGTATGGCAGGCGGGAATTGAAGTTCTTGCAAACTTTATTTTTCTCAGCTTTTCAGCTTCACTCGGGCTATTCTCTCCCTCTCTCACACACACACATACTGGTTAATATGTTTTACGGGGACTGACTTTTTGAACATCACTTGCGGGGACCACCATTTCTAAAGGTCCTGGAGGTCTGAAAAAAATCAGGTAGACTATCCAAAGCTTTGTTAGCTTATACACAACTTTAAATATTTGAATTGATGAAGTAATGTTTCTAATGTGTTCAATGGGGACCTGTGAAATGACGGATAAACGTGACTCATGGGGACCTCATTAACATATAATTTCCATAATTCACACTGATGTGATTAGTGGGGACCTAGTGCTATGCATACAGTCCTATAACAATATAGAAGAAATTATGTTTAATTCTTACTTTCTTTCTTAGTATTGAAGTGTACATAGATAAAACAGTAAATGGTTTGTTAATTATTGACTGGATATCATCTAAAGTGAAAGTCCACAACTTTGAAACTTTCCACTCTTGGAGCTGTTCATTCTTTATTTTAACACCATTACAGCTCTTTTTCATGTTTTTAATCATGATCAGCCACTCTGCATTAGCCAACAAGAACTGTAACTGAATCAGTTACTGCTATGATGCCATTTTTGTCTTCAAATTTTCATCATCCATGTTTGTTAAAAGAGAATTAAGATACTTTGCATGCAGAAAGGTGTATTATGACATAGGATGCATTAAATCACATCTACTCATGAGCTTTATAAAAATACATCAATTAGGCTACCTAAATATATCTATCCCTGAGTTACAACCAAATAACAAATAACTCTGACCAGCATCTGTGAGTCTGCAATGGCACGCAACACAACTGAATCAAGACAATTTGCACGCAGAAAGGTGTAGCATAACTTACAATACATTAAATCACATCTCCTCATTATGAGCTTTTCAAAAATGTATGATTTAGGCTACCTTAGTGCATCCACCCCAAAAGTACAGCCTAATAAACACTGACTCTGAGCTGTGTTTGACAATTTTCGCCCGACATAGGTGAATGGAGGTATTTGCCAGACAGAAAGGTGGAGTATGACTTATGATACATTAACTCACATCTACTGATGATGGGAATTCCAGAAGTATATGATTTATGCTACCTAAGTGTATCTATCACTAAGTTAAACCCCAATAATCACTGACTTTGAGATGGGCTTGTGAGTCTGTAATGAATACCCGTCACAGTTGAATCAAGATAATTTGGATACAGAAAGGTGTAGCATGACTTATGATACATTAAATCACATCTCCTAATCATGAGCTTTTCAAAAATATATGATGTATGCTACCAAATTGTATCTTTCCCTGTGTTATACACAAATAACCACTGACTCTGACCTGTGTTTCTGAGTCTGCAATGGCACCCGATGCAACTGAATCAAGATAATTTGCACATAGAAAAGTGAAGCATGACTCATGATGCATTAAATCACGTCTCCTCATTATGAGCTTTTAAAAAATGTATGATTTAGGCTACCTTAGTGCATCCATCCCAAAAGTACAGCCTAATAAACATTGACTGAGCTGTGCTTGACAATTTTCAACAAACACCCAACATAGGTGAATGGAGGTATTTGCCAGACAGAAAGGTGGAGTTGTCATGGAACAAACAGGGGAGGAGATCAAATGCGCTCAAACCACAGTTTATTAATAATAGGGGAAAAGGGAGTTGGAAGAATGTGTGCGAGTGAAGTCCAGTGGCAGGAGAACTGAGAGGCAGGGATGGCTGGTGATAACATCTGAGGTCTCCCATCCAAGAACTGACCAGGCCCAACCCTGCTTAGCAGCAGAGATGAGACAGGACCAGGCGTAGTCAGAGAGGTGTGGCTGTAGGGCTGACAGCACTAGGGTTACAGGCAGTCTCCCAGCAAACAGTTCCTCAGCAGGCAGGAAATAAAGAGCAGGCTGGAACACAGTCACAAATCAGGTAGCAAGATCTCATCATCTCTAGCCACTTTATCCTGTTCTACAGGGTCGCGGGCAAGCTGGAGCCTATCCCAGCTGACTATGGGTGAAAGGCGGGGTACACCCTGGACAAGTCGCCAGGTCATCACAGGGCTGACACAGACAACCATTCACACTTACACCTACGGTCAATTTAGAGTCACCAATTAACCCAACCTGCATGTCTTTGGACTGTGGGGGAAACCGGAGCACCCAGAGGAAACCCATGCAGACACGGGGAGAACATGCAAACTCCGCACAGAAAGGCCCTTGCCGGCCATGGGGCTCGAACCCGGATCTTCTTGCTGTGAGGCGACAGCCCTAACCACTACACCACCGTGCTGCAGGTAGCAAGATAGGAGGCAGAAATGCAGGGTCAGGTTACCAGGGCAGAAGAGCAGGGCTCCAGGCAGGGTAACTCACACCAGGCAGATGGAGAGGCAGGTGAGCAGCAGGGCTCAGCAAGCTGGAGATCAGGCGGAGGTACAGGAGGGGCAGGCAAGAGGCAGAGTCGACAGAACGGAAGGCAGATCAGGTTACCGGGGCTGGAGAGCAGACAGAGTCAGACAGAACAGGAAATCTTCAGGAGTCAGAGTAGTAGGAACACAGCAGGTTATCAGGTTGAGAGTTGCAGATGATCTGACACAGAAGCTTGGGAGGACTGCAGCTTAAATACACATGGGGGGAAACAGGTGATCGGTAACAGCCAATGACAGCCACTGGAAGTAAATAAGAGGAAGTGAGTGTGGGCGTGGCCAGTAATGCTGAGTGGAGATGTTACCTGAAGAGAGAAGCCCACAGGTAGGACCATGACAGGAGTATGACTTATGATACATTAACTCACATCTACTGATGATGGGAATTCCAGAAATATATAATTTATGCTGTCTAAGTGTATCTGTCACTAAGTTAAACCCCAATAATCACTGACTCTGAGCTGGGCTTGTGAGTCTGCAATGAATGCCCGTCACAGTTGAATCAAGATAATTTGCACACAGAAAGGTGTAGCATGACTTATGATACATTAAATCACATCTCCTCATCATGAGCTTTTCAAAAATATATGATATATGCTACCAAATTGTATCTCTCCCTAAGTTACACCCAAATAATCACTGACTTTGACCTGTGTTTGTGAGTCTGCAATGGCGCCCGATACAAGTGAATCAAGAAAATTTGCACACAGAAAGGTGTAGCATGACTTATGATACATTAAATCACATCTCATTTTACGCTTTCCAAAAATATATGATTTAGGTCACCTTAGTGCATCCATCCCAAAAGTACAACCTAATAAACACTGACTCTGAGCTGTGCTTGATAATTTCCAACAAACACCCAACATAGGTGAATGGAGGTATTTGCCAGATAGAATGCTGGAGTATAATTTATGATACATTAACTCACATCTCATCATCATGAGTATTCCAGAAATATATGGTTTATGCTACCTAGATGTATGTATCCCTTAGTTACAGTGAATATCCGCCACACTTGAATCAAGATAATTTGCACACAGAAAGGTGTAGCATGACTCATGATGCATTAACTCACATCTACTGATGATGAGCATTCCAGAAATATATGATTTATGCTACCTAAGTGTATCTATCACTAAGTTAAATCCCAATAATCAGTCTGAGCTGGACTCCTGACACAATTGGGTCAAAATAATTTGCACACAGAAAGGTAGAATTTGACTTACAATACATGAAATTACATCTACTCATGTGTTTTCCAAAATAATATGATTTAGGCACACTAATTGCAGTCACAATACACATAACACAGTACTATCAAATGCATTAAAGTCAAATTTGTATTGCTCATGTCAACTTTTAATGTGTTTAACTTTACAAACATGAACAATTGAAGTTGAGGTAACATCAATCTTCTGAATGTTTAACTACCTGAGTTTTAAAAAGGAAAGTCACTTATGAAAAATGTAAAAACAATATTCAGTGTCTTTACTGACACTAGTGTAAACAAATACATAACTCTGTTCACTCAGTTAACATGTAAACAAAAAGGGCATTCCCTTTATGGAATACAAAGACATCCTTCAATGTGGATTTTGCAGAGGCATATGAAAGTGAACAAAAACTGCCATACCATAAAGTTGGTAATCTTCACACTATTTGCATTGCATTTTCCTTTTTTAGGATGTAATGCGGTTGTAAATGTAGAATTTCACGTGTTGCCACTCTCGGTTCTTAAGAGCTTCTGGCTCAGCATTCAAACACTTCATACAGTCGCTCTTTGCTGGTACAATGCAAGATGCTTCATATGCCTTTCCACCGCCTGTACCTCTTTCTGCTGCCAGGGCATTTTCTTCTGGGTAGCTCTGCCTTGATATGCTAAAGAATTGAACAGAAAAGAAAGAGTGAGTGCTGGAAATACTATCTGAAGTTCTCTATCAACAGGTGAACATTGTAAGCTTAAATAGATTTTTTTTTTTACTCTGAATAGAACTAAAACTAGAACTAAAATATTGTCAGTCTAACAATAATTTCTACCTTCTTCTGCTCATCATTAGGGAAAAAGATTATTAGTATACTACAAGTCATACAAATTGTGTTTTAATTGTTACATTTGATCATAGTGCAGTCCTGTTCATGTCAATATTTTAGATTAATTCATCTTATCATATCATGTACTATGGTAATATCCTTATATGTAGTGCAGTGGTTTTCAAAGAATAATGATAGTGATTGTGATGTCTAATATGATGGTGATGGCTTTAGCCAGTTTTAGCCTGAGTTTGAGTAACAGCTTCAGAAAGTAAGAACACACATTTATGTAACTGGTGACAAGCATACAAATATGCAATATGGTCAGTAAAAGCATGTAAAGTTTATTTTTATGAGTCCATCTATTTGCTATTATTATTATATAACATTAAGAGATCAATTGTAATCACTGCTAATATACAAAAGAATATATACCTTCTTTACCCTTGGAGGAAGGCCTCACAGTGCTGGCACTTGAAGTTATCTCATGATCTGACACTGGTTTGCATCTCTTTGGTGATGTTGACTCATTCCTCTCAATAGGAGGCGAAGCCTCACCTGCTAATTGTTCTATGGGAAAGCAAATTAAAAATTCAACATATTCAGAAATACAGGGTGGCCCAAAAGTTACTATACTGTACTTTCTTTTTTCTATTCCATTCCAAATATCATTTTGGACAGATGTGAGGCCATCAGCATTTAAAAGCTTAGGTTTTGCCATTTTTGTAGACATACATTCACTGATGTGGTGTCCATGGATGCTGTAAATTGTACTACATATAGGAGCAGTGTGACGGGCCATAAAACATTTTTTTGCAATACTGCTCCAATGTCAGTTGGTGAGCCATGGGCAAGGGAATGATCACCTCACTGAGATCACGTTATTATCTCCCTAAAATCAGCAACAGGCTTCTGTCACATGACCACTCAGGCCCATCCAGGTTTAAGGACATATTAGGTGAATTGAAGATCACACAGCACTGTGCAGCACTTTTAAAGAATACGCTTCAGCATTATGACATACTGTAGGTGCTCTATCCAGGTATTCTAGAGATTAGTGACTCTGCGCAGTGCTGTGTGATCTTGAATTCGCCAAATAGAAACACCTGTGGTCATGTGACTCTCCACACCAGTGAACAAGCACAGCAGAGGCAGCACAAAAACTGCAGAGCCTAAGCTTTAAAATGTTGATGGCCTCACATCTGTCTGATTTGATACTTGAAACGAAATAGAAAAACAAAGTTTATAGTGACTTTTGGGATACCCAGTATGCTTATCTTGTTTGCCATATAAACATTATTTGTTGCTGTACTGATTTTAATTTATAATTTGCACGTAGAAGCACATTTAATTAATTTACTTAAGCTGGGTACATCATTAACCGACCACTTTAGTTAAAGTACGGTAGAGATATAATCAAGTTTACCGTTTACATCATTGTGGATTCCATGTAGTTTTTATTGAATCTATAGATTCCTTGCTAAAGATTACAACCTAAATATATTATCATCATTAGTATTAGAAGTAATAATAATAATAAGTATTCTATGGAAGCAAATGATCCCATTTCTCCACTGAGGTCTGTGGAAAAGGCATTAGTTTGCTATCTAGCAAACCAGAGTGCTTGTTTTTTATGAAATATTTGTAATATCTGGACAGTAACTTAGTGACGGTACATACCATCAATGGCAGATGAACAAGTTTCCTCGTTTATGCTCCTTTCTTCCTCATCCAGAATGCCCTCTGTGGAAATTATTAATTAAATCATTGAAAGAATAGAAATGGGTATTAAACATAGACAAATATTATTAAATATCATACCATCTGGATTTATCACAATTTCATCCAAGTTCTTGCCATGAAACTCAGACATTCTTCCCTGTTCGAGAGCCATTAAAACTTTGCTAATCTTGGCAAGTTGAAGGGTCTTCTCAGGGAGTCAATAGAATTCACGATGTATTCTAATGTCATGTCCAAGAAAGTTGGCTAATTGATCCATCTCAGAATCAGTCATGTTAAGCACTGTTGAAAGTGTTGCAGCTTGCATTCGCAGTCTGGTAGATGTCAGTGACTTAGGACACTTTGCCCCACATGCATTTGCAAAGTCACTGAGGCAGTCTGAGCCTCGAAAATGTGTCAAAGCTTCTGGTCTTGCAAAGAAATATTTGTTGTCTTTTAGAACCCCGCAGGCATCCCTCTGTTTGACAAGAAGTTCTAATGCACAAAGCATTTTTGTGTCAAAAGAAGTGGAACCGGGCAACCACGTTTTCCTCTGATGACAATCCTTGAAAAGTGTCTGCAGAGTTTTTTCTCCACTTCGGAGAGTGCCCAGTCCACATCCTCATGTGGATCTGAAGTGTCTCTTGATAAGAATGCAGATAAGGGCATGTTTGCCACCTCTCCTTCTCTGCGCCTGTTAAAGAGAATGATCTGGGCCAGACAGACCTTTGCCAGTTGTCTCCAGGCTTTTGTAGAAGGGCTTTCAGAAAGTGACTTGTGCCATTCATCTTGCATTTGATTGAGATGGTCATGGAGTTTCTGGACATCTTCAGTAAATGGCATGAGAGTGGGCACATTCCATTTTGCTTCCCGGATGTTTCTCAATGCTGTAGCTGAGACCATCTCATTCCATTTTTCACAATGGACATCTTGAAACTCACTGGCATTCTTCACAAGTTCTTTATTATTTGAGATTAAACCCTGAGCTTTTAAAAGTTTGCTGGTTTTAACTAGGGCATGCCCAAGTTTGTTTGCTAATGTTGGAATCAAGAACTTGTTTGTGGTACTGTCATAACCGCATGTGTACTTAACAGCTTTTACAGTCTCCATATAGTTTTGGGGATTTATGAGATCTTCCATTGTTTTTAAATGGGTGACTCTCTGGGCATTATAAATCAACCTTCCCATTTCGCGCATCTTCTCACGCACGTTTTGTTGACTTTTGGCTGATGTTCCACCTTTGTTTAATAAGTGCTGCCCAACATCAGTAATGACTTTGAATATTTTTAATTATTTGTGTGACTGGGTCAGGAATCATGGCACTGATTACTTCCCAAAGTTGTTTACTCACATGTGAAGGCACCGGCCCTGTGTACGTACAAAGGGACTGAACACGGTTCTTTCCTGGTTTGGGGGCAACTCCTGCAGGTGCCAATTTACATTTACTCACATGCCGCCAAAGGATCTTTTTTACAAAAAGATTTTGACAGTATACACAGAACAAGAATTTATCTCCCTTTGCTTCTTTAGGTGGTCGTCTAGATGGCACGAGTTTCCCCTTTCCTAATTTCATTACAGCAGCATTGTGAGCATAGTTTCCTCTGTTGCAGATATAGTCTAATTGATTTTTTTCTTTCCTTGGAACCCTTTGGAAAACTTAGAGCCTTTGCGACATCAGCTTTATCTATATGGGCATGTTCGAGATGCCTTGCCATTTTAGCGAAAGGCTTGAGGCAATATAGGCAATAATGCCTCTTGTCGTAGACTCGTTTTCCATCACTCTTGTGGAATGGGTCAACAATGACCCCTTCATTTATGGTCTGACAAGGTGGTTCTTCTTCTCTGGAAGGCTCTTCTTCAGATGTATGGGGAACATGGGAACAAACATCAGAACTCGTTGATGCATAATTATCCAGTGCATCATCAACTGCATGCCTTTTTCTTTTTCTGTTATGTTTGATGGTGACATCGCTTTCACTGTCACTACTTTCACAGGTAGTGTCTGGTACGTATTCATCTTCACTCCCAGATGGAGAAGAGTCATATAGATCATCAAAATCTACAGTTTGGATGTCTTTCATCTACAAAATGAAATATATATGTTATTAATTAGAAGCATGTTGAGCTTTAGAATAAATTGTAAATTGACAGAAGTAAAATCAAATAACTGTGAATTACTTTGCAAGCCAGAGAGTTTTGGGATCCTCAATTTTTAAAAGTTTTTTGGCATTTTATGAATTTAAATTATTTAGTGACATTTTATTTTTAAAGTATTTATTTAAATTATTTATCAATATGAATTTATGAATTTTAATTATTACAACATAATGCACTATACACAATTGTGAATGATGATTGTTAATTCCTATGCAAAACACTCTTTTCACAACTTAACTTACTATGATACTTTTAGTACGTCTCAGTCTTGGTACATATTCAGGCTCTGTAAAAATCTGTAAACACAAGCAATTTTTATCGATATTAGAACATCTTTTGTTGTAATAATAGAGAAATAGGAAAAGAACAACTGTTTATATGAAATGTCTTACTTCTAGTAAGTAAGCAGGACAGCAGGGTATATTTAAGCGTTCACATACTCTTTTGTTAAAAGCCTTAAGTTTAAGTTTAGTCTAAACACTAAACAGCTAAGCTAACAGCTAAGTTCTATATATGCATATACACACACATTCTCAAACAGCCACTGCGGGGACATTTCACACACTATTCAAAAGTTCCATATGGGGACACACTATGCTGAATTTTTCACACAGTTTTTCTTTGAAAAGTGTGTGAAATTGTGCTAGATTTGAACATGTTCTATGGGGACGCCGTAATTGTCTAGAAAAATGTGATAATAACCAAAGAAAAAAGTGTGAATGGTGGCCAAAATGTAACCTAAATGTTTTCCTAACACTAAGCTTCTATAAATGTCTTACATCAAACACTTTGTTGTGGTAATTCATACTTAGTGGCCATCAAAACACATCAATTATTTTCTCATTTTAGGTGTCTAAAATGGTTAATCAATAAATACCCAACACATGGACAGACTGTAGGATGGTGTTTGAAGTGATGAATTTGAAAATACCTGGTCAAGGCTACTCTCTGAACTAGTAGCATCATCCATCTGACCTTTGGATAGCAGTAAAGGATGAGAGCCCTCGACCATCATTGAATTTACTGCAACACTAGTTTTCTGTGAACACATATTACATAACAACGATATTTCGGAATATAACAACAGGAAAAAAATCACAAAAAATAAACTCTAAATCCAACACTACATGGATACATAATGACTGCAACTTCAGACAAAACTCTGATGTGAAATGCATGCCTACATAGACCTGACTTGAGAGATAAATAACAAATTTGTATTAAAGCAGTACTTTCCTAACAGCCAAGTTCTATATATACATATACACACACATTCTCAAACAGCCACTGCAGGGACATTTCACACACTATTGGACAGTTCACTATGGGGACGCACTATGCTAAATTTTTCACACAGGTTTTCTTTGAAAAGTGTGTGAAAGTGTGCTAGATGTGAACGTGTTCTATGGGGACGCTGTAATTGTCTAGAATAATGTGATAATAAACAAAGAAAAAAGTGTGAGTGGTGGCTAAAATGTAACCTATATGTTTTCCTAACACTAAGCTTCTATAAATTTATTACGTTAACCAACGTGTTGTGATAATTCATACTTGGTAACCATCACAACAGCCTTACTTTCTCATTTAGGTGTCTAAAATAGCTAAACAATAAATACCCAACACATGGACAAACTGTAGGATGGTGTTTGAAGTGATGAATTTGAAAATGCCTGTTCAAGGCTACTCTCTGAACTAGTAGCATCATCCATCTGACCTTTAGATAGCAGTAAAGGATGAGAGCCCTCGACCATCACTGAATTTACTGCAACACTAGTTTTCTGTGAACACATATTACATAACCATATTTCAGAATATAACAACAGGAAAAAAATCACAAAAAATAAACTCTAAATGCAACACTACATGGATACATAATGACTGCAACTTCAGACAAAACTCTGATGTGAAATGCATGCCGACATAGACCTGACTTGAGAGATAAATAACAAATTTGTATTAAAGTAGTACTTTCCTAACAGCCAAGTTCTATATATACATATACACACACATTCTCAAACAGCCACTGCGGGGACATTTCACACACTATTGGACAGTTCACTATGGGGACGCACTATGCTAAATTTTTCACACAGGTTTTCTTTGAAAAGTGTGTGAAAGTGTGCTAGATGTGAACGTGTTCTATGGGGATGCCGTAATTGTCTAGAATAATGTGATGATAAACAAAGAAAAAAGTGTGAGTGGTGGCTAAAATGTAACCTATATGTTTTCCTAACACTAAGCTTCTATAAATGTATTACATTAACCAACATGTTGTGATAATTCATACTTGGTAACCATCACAACAGCCTTACTTTCTCATTTAGGTGTCTAAAATAGCTAAACAATAAATACCGAACACTTGGACAGACTGTAGGATGGTGTTTGAAGTGATGAATTTGAAAATACCTGGTCAAGGCTACTCTCTGAACTAGTAGCATCATCCATCTGACCTTTAGATAGCAGTAAAGGATGAGAGCCCTCGACCATCACTGAATTTACTGCAACACTAGTTATCTGTGAACACATATTACATAACAACGATATTTCGGAATATAACAACAGGAAAAAAACACAAAAAATAAACTCTAAATCCAACACTACATGGATACATAATGACTGCAACTTAAAAAAAAACTCTGATGTGAAATGCATGCCGACATAGACCTGACTTGACAGATAAATAACAAATTTGTATTAAAGTAGTACTTTCCTAACAGCCAAGTTCTATACATACATATACACAGATTCTCAAACAGCCACTGTGGGGACATTTCACACACTATTGGACAGTTCACTATGGGGACGCACTATGCTAAATTTTTCACACAGGTTTTCTTTGAAAAGTGTGTGAAAGTGTGCTAGATGTGAACGTGTTCTATGGGGACGCCATAATTGTCTAGAATAATGTGATAATAAACAAAGAAAAAAGTGTGAGTGGTGGCTAAAATGTAACCTATATGTTTTCCTAACACTAAGCTTCTATAAATGTATTACGTTAAACAATTTGTTGTGATAATTCATACAACACAGAAATAACACATGGAAGTGTTTTAGGATTGTATCTGTGTTGAATTTGTAGGAAGTGATGAATTTGAAAATACCTGTTCAAGGCTAGTCTCTGGACCATTAGCATCATCCATCTGACAGCTGGACACCAGTAAAGGAGAGTCCTCCATCATCATTGTATTTACTTCAACACTGGTTATCTGTGAACACATATTTCATAATGACAGTATTTCAGAATATAACAACAGGAGACAGATGTCTAAAATGTAACCTAAGTATTCTGCTAACACTAAGCTTCTTCTGTTCATTATATTAAAAACTTTGCATTTTCATAATTGATTCATAATTGATAAATATCAAAATAGGCTTGTTTCCTCATTTTAATTGTCTAAAAGAGCTAAACATTGTGTTGTTCAGGGAAATCTCTATGATGAGATGTATGATGAACATGTATTAGCCATCAAAAAAATTCACTATTTCTAATTCGTGATGCCATTACTTTTACAGACCATAATAATACAAACTAAAATAAAAAGACAGAGAGATACTGTATAAGTATTTAAATGATGAACCTAAAATTACCTGCTGACAGTTGTTCTGTTGGCCAGTTGCATCATCCAATGGATTCTTTGACAAGACAGAAGGGTGAGAGTTCTTCACTGTCGTGGTTCTTTTTGTAGTTCTGGTGGTCTATAAACACAAGTTATTACAAATTTGAAATATCAAGTGTCTACTTTAGTATTTGCAATTTGAAGTCAATCATGTGATGGTAACCATTTGATTTCTCTGGGTGCCTGATACAAAATATACCTTTTTTTTATTTTTGATGTTGTTTTTGCCCAGTGAAGCCTTTAAATCCACATTTGTATCATTGGCATCCTGCAAACATTATTCATGAATTAGTACTGATTGACTTTTTTGTGTGTTACTTCATTAGTAGCAATATACTGCTATCCAGTCTTGCCTCTAATATTCATCCTGTACAGTATATTCTCAGAAAATGAAGGAGTTGAATGAATCAGTGAAAATAAATTACACAACAGTGATCATTTGTGGACTTCATGTTTCTGTATAAGAAGTTTATAATTTCACTTGGTTGTAGAAAATGGCATTAAAATTATTGTTAAACTAATAACACTTGGTAATACTAGTAATACTTGATAGTGGGTTTATTTAAGCATGCATTTTATTCTTATACTACATTTTACTTTTATAGTAAAATAGATAAATCAATATTAGTGTAATGTATTTAACCTGCGTAATAGGTGATGTTTACTATGCAACATACCTGTGCTCTCCATGGGCAGTCATCACCCCCATAGTTGTACAGAATTTCTTCCCCTTCATCAATGTCTTTTATGGCAAACAAACACAGATGTGGTTTGCCATCCACATCGATTCTTTTCATCCGACAATTTGGGCTTTGGTGATCGTCGTTGACCAGCCGGCCAAACGACTCGTCCTCTGTAGAGGCATCAATACTTAAAAAGACAGGAAAGGGTGATTAGTGTACATACACGGCATCACCCCAAAACCACAGCCTCACAAAGACTAGTGTAGAACAGTGGGACATGGAAGAGGAAGAGTATTAGCTGCAACTTCAAATCTTACCACCATGTTTTTCCTCTCCAGTTGAAAGCAAACATAAATGCAGCACACACTGGATTGTAAAGTTTTCTTCTTCTTTGAGCTTCTGCATCGCTTATCATATCTCCCCTGTACTTGACAACAAAGTCTCCTTTGCAGATTGGGCCTTTTGCAAATATACCACGTCCTGTAAAACACAATTTCAACAACTGTATGTTCATTTAGTCTCTTTGTTCTTTTGATCTTTTATCCAGTTTTTTCTGGAGATATCATCACTACCACTATGACAGTTAAGATTGGTGCAGATGGCTTAAACTAACCTGTATTTAATCTGACATAGAACATAGGCTAATCTTAGAAAAAAACTTGCCTTAATTTGTAGAAAATAATCTAAGGCCTAAATATTGTATATGGAATCTATTTGTATATGCAGCTAATTTGGTAACTGAAACATATCCCACTCAGTATAGCTGGCAGACTGCCATAGTACACAAATGTCAGGCAAGCAACTTGTATTGCCAGCAGCTTCAAAGGCATCTTATAATAATTTGTTGATTTGGCTATTGCTATGTTATCAGTGTGGAGCATGCAGGGACAGAGAATAGAGACTATTAACAGATTAACCATATACCACATTACCTTTAGTTGCATTAATGTATTTCACATCTAATTTAGACGTTTTGTCAGTATGTGACACAACATGATGAATGGCATCATTGATGGGGCTGATTCGGCATGACATTTTCAAACTGCAACAGAATGTAGAATGCATGAATCAAACTGATTACACTAAATCCAGTAACTTTTGGGAGTTTAAATCAGCTATAATAATTTATACTAACTCTTGTTTTCTGTACATTAAAAAATAATTGTGTACTTTCAATCTAATCTTACAAACACAGCTGCACCACTTACTCTCTCAAAGCAATGAGTTAGGCTAAAGGGCTAGCAGTGTCTTTTTAATGTACATAGACCCCTTTATACTCAATAACACGTGACTTAGCTAGATGTCAAAAAGTGGCTAATGTCTGCTTGTGAAGTGTTAAATGGGATAGCTTGCTATAACAAACAGAAGACTAAGAAGCTAATAGTTAATAGTGCTAGCAGGCTAGCTAGTTGGATAGTCATAACAGGGTAACTGAACTTAAATTCAAGTTTTTGCATTTTGTTCCTTTTTACGTTGTGTACTCAGTTTGACACCCCACGTGGTGTGATTTACTAAGAATGTTTTCAGCAGCTCGTACCCAGCTAGCTAACCCTTGTTGTAGCACCTACAAGTTTAACTGTCAAAATACATACATAATCACACCCATAATTACAAATTACATGTTTGCCATCAGCCCTGTGATGACCTGGCGACTTGTCCAGGGTGTACCCCACCTTTCGCCCGTAGTCAGCTGGGATAGGCTCCAGCTTGCCTGCGACCCTGTAGAACAGGATAAAGCGGCTAGAGATAATGAGATGAGATGAGATGTTTGCCATCAAGTTGCACTTACCATGGATCGGCATGTTTAACACTAAAAACATCTGCTTGCCGTTGTAAATGTTCCTTATGGGGACGGGAAATGGGCGGCGCCAGACCATATTTGGAATGTGTGTGTGTGAAAGCAATGAGTGCATTACCAGCTAGAAACTATAAGGGGACGCAGCTGTACACACACCTCACACACAAAATGACTGAAAAATGTGTCTTATGGGCCAATGTGAAAAACTTCACAGGTACCCTCAGTATGGCTCCAGCACTCAGGTCAAAGAGTTTCCACTATGGGGACCTGGATTTTTGTCCCCATAGTGGAACTGGTCCCCTTAGTGTGACTGTGTAAACAGATTTTTGTCCCCATAATGTAAGGAATATCAGAACACACACACACACACACACACACACACACACACACACACACACGTGTTCTGGTCAGGAGCCAGCTCTTCTCTGCTCTCGCCCTCCTTTTATGCTCCATCCCTGCAACACACACACACATTAATTGACACTGGGTGTCCGTCCTCCATTCACAAACTGCCACTTGGCCACGCCCCTGTTGCCACAAACCCCCAGCACCTGACTCAGGATGGGGAGCCATCTGGCCTGAAGCAGACTCCCCCCTCCAACGGGACAGGAAGTCTGCCACCACCATCTATACCCCGGCCTGTGGGCCACATTGAACTTAAATGGCTGGGGGGCAAGATACCAACGGGTGAGCCATGCATTGGCATCCTTCATGTGGTGGAGCCACTGGAGGGGCGCGTGGTCTGAACAGAGGGTGAAAGGGCACCCCAGCAGGTAGTATTAGAGGGCTAGGACCACCCACTTGATGGCAAGACACTCTTTTTCGATGGTGCTGTACTTGTTTTCATGCATCGAGAGTTTATGGCTGATGTACAGCACAGGGCATTCCTTGCCCTCCACCTTCTGGGACAAAATGGCCCCCAGCCCTCTGTCTGATGCATCAGCCTGCAAAATAAAGGGGAGAGAGAAGTCAGGGGAGTGCAAAAGTGGCGCCCCACACAGTGCAGCTTTTACCTTAGAGAAAGCCTGTTGGCACTGCTTTATCCACTGGACCCGATCTGGAGCCCCCTTTTAGTGAAATCAGTTAACAGGCTGGTGACATCTGAATAATTAGGTATAAACCTACGATAATAGCCAGCCAGCCCCAGGAACTGTCTCACCCCCTTTTTGGTCTTGGGCCTTGGTGCAGGCCGCAATCGCTGCAGTCTTGTTAATTTGGGGATGCACCTGCCCATGACCCAAGTGGAACCCCAGATACCATACTTCCACCCACCTAATTGCACACTTCTTTGGGTTAGCTGTGAGACCCGTGTGCCTGAGCAACTTTATAACAGTCCTCAGATGTTCCAGGTGCCGTGGCCAATAATGACTGTCGATTATTATTTCATCTAGGTATGCAGCCACATAGGCAGCATGGGGGTGGAGGATCTTGTTCATGAGCTGCTGGAAAATAGCAGGCATGTGGAGAACACGTCAGAAAATTCCTCCTGCAACTTGGCTACCTCCGTGAGTTGGGCTGGTGAGAGGTGGTCTCCACAAGGGACCAGAGTGGTCCAAGATGTTATCTTTTTTACTTCCAGCCCCAGATCCGCCTTCTCTGGGACTACCGATGCCATCGCCACGGGGACCCCCTCATTCCAGCGTTTTAAAAGGTTGAGGTGGTAGATTTGCAGTACCCTGCCCCTATCCGTTCACTTCACCTCATAGTCGACACCCCCGACTCGCCATGTGACCTCAAAGGGCCCTTGCCACTTGGAGACTAGTTTAGAACTCAACGTGGGCAATAACATGAGCACTTTGTCTCCCGGTGTGATCTCTAAAGAGCGTGCCCATCATACAGCCGACTTTGACGTTCTTGTACCTGCTGTAAATTCTCCTGGGTTAGGTGCACGAGGGTGTGGAGTTTTGCATGTAGGTCAAGAATGTACTGAATTTCATTTTCACTTGGTGAAGGTCCCTCCTCCCAATTTTCTCATAGCATGTCCAGAATGCTACACGGCTTACGCCCATATAATAATTCGAAGGGAGAAAACCCCATGGAGGCTTGTGGGACCTCTTGTACTGCGAACAACAGGGGCTCGAGCCACTTATCCCAATTGCGCGCATCTTCACTTATGAATTTCTGGATTATGTTTTTGAGTGTTTGGTTAAATCACTCTACTAAGCCATCCATTTGTGGGTGATAGACGCTGGTGCAGATAGACTTAATCCCCAGTAACCCATACAGCTCGCGCAGTGTGCGTGACATAAACGAAGTGCCCTGGTCTGTCAGGATTTCTTTTGGAATCCTGACCCGGAAGATAAAGCGGAAGAGTGCTTCTGCAATACTGCATGCTAAGATATTGTGGAAAGGCACTGCTTCCGGATATCGCGTTGCATAGTCCACTAGAACTAAAATAAAGTGATATCCCTGTGCTGACCGATCTAATGGCCTGACGAGATCCATCCCATTTCGCTGAAACGGGGTCTCAATTAGAGAAAGAGGGCGCAATAGCGCTTTTGGAGTGGCCGTGGTATTTACTAATTAGCATTCAATTAGTAAATTGAAATTAGTAATTGGCAGCTTGAAATCGCCAAGGGAATCCCTGAGAGAGGGAGGAGGAGCGGGCTGCTCCTCACTCTGACGTGCTGTTGACGTAGACGGCTCTGTGACAGCTTCTCCCACCAATGCCACACCGGGATCTTCCCGTGACCTACTTGGGCAGGACCCACTACATGTTAAATATTCCATTAGTTTTTTAAATCCCGGCCAATCAGTACCCAAAATCAATGAGTGGGTAAGACGGGGACTAACCGCCACCTTTATTCTATGCATTTGGCCCCGGAATAGAATATGGACAGACACTAGAGGGTAATGGTGAACATCCCCATGCGCACACAACACTTTCACCGCTTGTGCTCTCCCCAAAGCCTCACCTTGTACCAGGCATTGGTGAATTGAGGTCTGATTACAACCGGAATCCACAAGAGCATGATATGTATCCCCTTGAATACTCACCAATATGCGATATGCTCCGGCCCGATCAGGGGTGGTTTCTGGCATGTTGGGGATCCGGATTACAGCACCCACCTCCCTTGCAGAGCTCTGACTGTGGAGATGTTCCGGCTCCCCGCCGCGCCAGCACACTGGCCCAGGGTTTCCCTCTGCACTGGTGTTATGGGTGTCACTCACCTGAGGGGGAGACAACACAGACACAGAAGAGGGAGATGGGAGGACACCATTGGTGCAATGGGCCAGCTGGGGAGGAGCCAGTCGCCACCTCTGTGGCAGGGGAACAGGGTGGAGAGGGGGATGAGAGACAGGAGAGAGAGATGAGAAGCGAGGGGAGATGCCTCATCTGCCTGCTGTCAGAGCAACCTCCAGATGGTCCTCCACCAGCTCGATGGCTCATTCCAGCAACGCTGGGTGGTGACACTGGACCCATTCCGCCATTCCTTCCAGAAGTCGAGAGATAAACTGCTCCAGTGCCACCAGATCGATGATCACATCAGTGTCACGGTCTTCCGCCCTCAGCCACTGCCGGCAGGTGTCCCGGAGTTGCTGGCTGAATGCAAATGGCCGGCCGACCTCCTCCAGTGCCAGCATCCGCAAGCGCTGGCGATGTTGCTCCGGGGAGCAGTCAAGCCGCTGCAGAATGGCTTTCCTTAGGTCAGCATAGACCAGTTGGCTGTCAGCAGGGAGCTGCTGCGCTGCGAGCTGCGCCTCGCCAGTCAGGAGTGGGAGGAGGCATGCTGCTCCTGCGGCCACCCCCATGCCACGGCTGCTTGCTCGAAGAGAGCAAGGAACGCTTCCGGATTGTCCTGCGGTCCCATCTTCGCGAGGGTGGTGGCAGCAGTGGCCGACGGCCCTGCTGACTCGAGCAGGTGCCGGAATGCCTGGTGATCTTCTTGCTGGGCCAGCATCAAGGCTTTGAAGCATTGCTGCTGCTCCTTTCAGAGGGTGATCAGCGCTTGATGATGGCTCTGCTGGGTGGTAGCGAGGGCAAGGACGAGCTCTTCGAATGGGGAGGACTCCATGGGGTGGTTCCCTTCTGTGCTCCTGGGTTTTAGCACCATTGTAAGAATTCCTGATGTGGGTGGAGCACAGAAGCATGGCAGGCAAGAGTTGATGTTAGCCAAACCACTTTATTTACTGTAGTTTTTCAACTTTTTCTTTCTCTCTCTTTCTTACTCATTCACTCACTCATTCATACATGCGTTGTGGTCGGGGAGAGAGCTCCTTTTCTCTGCGCTCTCTCTCTCTCTCTCTCCTTTTATGCTCCCTCCCTGTAACAAACACACACACACACACACACACATACACACACACACACACAGACACACACACATTATTGACAGCAGGTGGAATGACTTAACCACTTACCTTCCCCGACCCTGTCCTCCATTCACAGACTGCTGCTTGGCCATGCCCCCGCTGCCACACAGATGTTCTCCTGTTATCTCCTTTCATGGTTAGGGGCATTTCTTCTTCTATATCCGAACTGACAAACTTAAGATAACCTTGCAGGACAGTGTAACACAAAACAACATTCTTCATCTTATATAAACATGATACCTTCCTTCTAAGGATCTAAGAATCATAGATTCTCTAAAAATTATATTTTCCTCTACATTTTACACCAGATGCCCTTACTGGTGCAACCCTCCCCAGTCTATCTGGGCTTGGGACAAGCACCAAGTATACACTGGCTTATACAACCCCAGTGGCTGGGCATTTTACTTAATCTGCCTGTCTTTGAACTGGGGGGGGGGGGGGACCAGAGCACCTGGAGGAAACACATGCAGACACAGGGAGAACATGCAAACTCCACACAGAAAGGCCCCTGTCGGCCTTGAGATTTGAACCCGGAACCTTCTTGCTGTGTGGTGACAGTGCTAACCACTGCATCACTGTGACTTGTGGTCAGTCATGAGAGCAAGTGGAAATTTTGGCTGCCTCTTGCCAATACTGCCATTCCTCCAAGGCCATATTGATGGCCAAGAGTTCCTAGTTCCTCTCTGGTGGTGTTAGTTTTCTGTGGAAAAAGGTCCAGGGAAACAGTTAAGCCAGTTTACATTGACGTCAGGATAGGATGGCCTGACCCCACTTTCAGAGGCATCCACCACTACAAAAAACTGCAGAATTGGGATTTGTGCAGTGCAGAATGGATGCAGTTAGAAACCTGTATTGCAGCACTTCAAATGCTTCAGATGTTCCTGGGGTCCTTTTCAGGTTTTTCAGCTTTAACTTTAAAATCGACATCAATGTGGTGCTCACAGTTCTAAACCCTGATATGAACCTCCTATAGAAGTTTGCAAAACCTAGGAAGTGCTGAAGTTCTTTTGATGTTTTGGTTGTGGCCAGGAGGTGACTGCTTCCACTTTGCCATAGTTCATCTTTACTCTTGTCTTCTCTAGGATACAACCAAGAAACTTGACATATTTCTTGTGAAATTTGCATTTTTCAAGCTTGACACATGCATTGTAAAAGTATTCATTCCCCATTGGTGTTTGTCCTGTTTTGTCACATGACAAGCTGGAATGGAAATTGATTTTTGGGGGGTTACCATCATTTAATTTTGACAACATGCCCATCACTTTAAAGGTGCATTTTTTTTTTTAAATTATGACCAGTGTTGGGGTCGTTACTTAAAAAAAGTAATCAATTACACATTACTCGCTACTGTAAAAAAATTTAATTTAAAACATTACTTCATTACTCTTTATGAACAGTAACTCCTTACATTACATTGCCTTACTCAGCTACAGTGTTAAGAAAAAACAAAAAAAACAAAACCCTAGGCCTATATGTACAGGCCAGGCACACTTCCTATTTCAATCAGTAAGACACAAGGCAAGCCTTTCTTTAATGCCCTTTAATAAAAAAATTTAAGGCTTAAATGTCATGATGACAACATGAACAAGTGGTACAGAGGAAGAAGAGTCAGTATGGGTCTGTGGACAGGCTTATGCCAAAAAAAAACAAGCCTCCTCAAAAGTCTAAAACAAATAAGAGGCTAGCTTGAAAACAGCACTGACTAGAAATAGCACAAATTAAATCGCCTGTAGACACTGTTAAAAGTTAAATAAGAGGTAGTCTATAAAGAAAACACAGCATAAATGCCTTAAAACTTAAATACCACAATGACCATTTAACCTAGATGAAGTCAATTAAACACGTTTGATTGTCGGTCTAGCCTTGCAAACAGACTTCGTTAACTTACTGGGGGTGCTCCCCACTAAAGCAATGATTGTAGCGCATGAGGAGCAGTCTTTCAAATCTGTTGTCTGACAACCTGTTTCTTCTAGGCGTCAGCACGAGACCACCCAGGCTGAACAGCCTCTCGACTGGCACACTAGATGGGGTAGCTGTGTTTAATTTCAGTGATATATTTTTTATATGAGGAAACCAATTAAGTACTTCCATCTCTGACCCCGATTGCAAATACTCTATGACTTCTGTGTCACAGCTGAAGGAAGATGTGTTTTCCTCCTCATCAAAGTCAAAGAACTCCTTCTCAGCCACAGTGCTGTAGGAGGTGGCGGGAGTCTTATTCCCCAAAATGGGCACATGAAGAACTGAAGCGCGAGCGTGACACTCTGCAAGCAGTAAATTCTTCGCGGCTTCTCTCCTCTCGTTTTCCCTCAGCCATCGCACTTTAAACTTTGGCAACGTCACGGCAGTGTGCACCATTTAGGAACTGTAGTGTGATTAATTAACTTATAAAAGTAACTCGTTACTCTACTACGTTAGGAACTGTAATGTGATTAATAAACTTATAACAGTAACGCGTTACACTACTATGTTACCGACAACTGTAGTGTGAGTACAGTAACGCGTTACTTAGTAACGCATTACACCCATCTCTGATTGTGACACAAACAATAAGATGAAAAACTAGAAATCTGGAGTGTGCATAGGTATTCACCCCCTTTTGTATGAAACCCCTAAATAAGAGCTGGTCCACCCAATTAATTTCACAAGTCACATAATTAGTTGATTTAAGATCCAAAGGGTCACATGATCTGCCACATTATGTCTGTATAAATCAACCTATTCTGGAAGGACCCTGTCACTGCAACACTACTAAGCAAGCAAAATGAAAACCAAGAAGCACTCCAAACAGGTCAGAGACAAAGTTTTGGAGAAATTAGATCAGGGATAGGTTATAAAAAATATCCCAAACGTTGAATACCCCACAGAGGAGCATTAAAACCATTACAGCAAAATGGAAAGAATATGGCACCACTGATGTTTGTCCTTCAGGGTTGAAGATGACCATGACTTCAATTTGATGGGTGGCAGTTGTGAGTCCGGAGGTGACTGATGAGGCCAATCTGGGCTTTGAAGGTATGCCCACATGTCTGGCATGCATGGGGAGATGCTGTAGTGGGGTGGCGATAGTTTGAACCTTCCATGCAGTTCATTTCTTCTGGGCCTCGGCAATGTGTTTCATCTCTGCTACATGTGAGCCACTGGTGAGCTTTGCTCATCATACTGGATGATCCTGAGCAAGCGACTCCCAGGAGTCGAGATCAATTTCTAGGGTTTTGAAGGACACTTTGAGATTGTCCTTGAAGCATTTCTTCTGCCCCCCAGATGAGCACTTGCCTTGGCACAGCTCTCCATACAACAACTATTTGGGCAGTCCACTGTCTGGCATCCTGAAAACATGGCCAATCTATTTGGCTTGGGCTTTCTACAGAAGAGTGTCAATGCTGGGAAGTCCAGTCCCCAGGAGTTTGTGCATATTTCACATGCCAAGGTTGAATAGCTTCACTATCTTGTATTAATTGTTGTATTTTGAATGTTGAGTGGAATCCCTGCCAGGTGTGGTGTGCTGGCCAGGGTGAGGTGAAGCAGGCTATGTTTGGGGCACCTTTTCTAGCCACTTCCTCCATAGAGGTGAGCAGAGCAAATCTGAAACAGGGCTGCTCAGACACCCAGGGGGCTGCCAATCTCTGTTGCTGTTTTGTTCCAGCAGAGAACAACCCTATGCCCTGGGCCACCTGTGTGCAGGTTCATGATTACAGCTTCCAGTGTTTCTGCACATGCTGCTTCACCACTTGTCCAATGCCACAGGACTTGAATTTTAAGTCATGACTTGTGCATGACTTGGATTAGAGTGAGGGAGAGTTACAAAGCCATCAGCTGCACTCCCTTGTCCCGACCTAACTGGGCCCAGGGGCTAGACAGAATCAAGATGGCTGGAGCTAATTTGGGCAGGGGCATTGCTAGAAATTTTGGGCCCTATGAAAGAATATAATATTGCCCCCCCCCCCCCCAAAAAAAGACCCTTAGTTTATCCAGAGGAAGTGTTATTAGTGTTATTAAAATATATTAATTAGTTATTACTTTCTGAACAAAAAACACACACAAATTCAAGTCTGAGTTTGTCAAACACCAGTAATGACCCACTGGATCTGAGCACCTCTATTGAATTGATCACAGAAGACATAGACCTTGTTTATACCCTGATATTACTTTTCACTTTTCACTACTTGGTGTCAGTATTCAGTTAGAGACCTACTTAGGCTGTGTGTACTTATCTACTAGCTTATCTATTCATCCATCCATCTATCCATCCATCCATCCATTATCTGTAGCCGCTTATCCTGTTCTACAGGGTTGCAGGCAAGCTGGAGCCTATCCCAGCTGACTATGGGTGAGAGGCGGGGTAAACCCTGGACAAGCCACCAGGTTATTGCAGGGCTGACAGAGACAAACAACCATTCATACTCACACCTATGGTCAATTTAGAGCCACCAATTAACCTAACCTGCATGTCTTTGGACTGTGGGGGAAACTGGAGCACCCAGAGGAAACCCACGCAGACATGGGGAGAACATGCAAACTCCACACAGAAAGGCCTTCACTGGCAGCTAGGCTCGAACCCAGGATCTTCTTCCTGTGAGACAACAGTGCTAACCACTACACCACCGTGGAGTAGATAAGTATAAACTTAGCATAGGTTGGCCTTGCTGTCACAAACAGACTTCCAAATTCATTCTTGTGTCTCCTTCATGTACTGACTCATTATATGCAGTTAAATTTTTGGGTTGATGAATAACTAATCGCTGGATACCGGTTCGGCTGGACCAGTTTGGACAGGTAAAACATTCAAGAACCAAGTTAAAAAAAAAAAGTCGTGAACCGGTTTTTTGGACCTGAAAGTCGGAACAAAGTACAATATAATGATTTCTATTCAGACATCTTAGTAGTACTATAGTTATGGAAGGTAAAAAAAAATATAGCCCTGAATCGAACTAGATAAGCCCTAAATAAATTGATATTCTTCTCTTTCTGTAACTGTCAGTTCAGTTTTAGGTCAACAATGAAAATGTGCTACGAATTAAAATAACATCAAAGTTTACCACAAGGCCGATGTTGGTACGTACCGAGCTCGAGTGGAATCAGCGTCATGGATCCCCATGATCTCATGTAAATTTTCACTCCAAATGAAGAATCAGTGCTAAAAAAAATTAAACATGGGACAACCAATATTTTATCTTTCTTTTGCATTTGTATTCAATCCATTTTTATGAGTTTGGGACACATTTATGTGGCCTTGAACAAAGAAAGTTTAGCGCCCAACAAAAACAAAAGAACCGCCATCTTGAAAAGACCCGGTCAAGTATCGCGGGTTCTCGCCAAATCACATGAGAGTGCAACTATCAGCCCTCTCGCTAGGGGGCATTGTTTAATTTGCTGCGACGTGATTGGTTACAAGTTGCCAAATTTGTGCCATTTTCCACATGTGCATTCTAACACGAGGAAAGTGTCAGAGCAGCCATGCCTAAGAGCAAGGAAAGCAAAGTTTGGGCTCATGTTAAGCAACTGCCTGATGGCAAAGCAATGTGCCATCACTGTAACAAGATAATTGTTGTATCAGGTGGAACTAGCAATCTTGCAAGACATTTTAGTAGACACCACAACATAGAAACAACCACACCCAGCAGGAAAGGTCATGCAGAGCTTGGTCATGGGTAAGTCTCTTTATTAGTAGTAGTTGATATTTGTTGTTCTTAGTCAGATATATCTTTCCATCTATTCAAGGCATGGATTTATTTGTTTAGAAAAATGACAAAAGCATGGTTGATGCAAATCAATGCTAATAGTAAATTGCACCATAAGTTGCCTGTAACAGTTTAAAATCTATCAATGATATAACATCAAAACAAGTAAAAAAAATAATGTGAATGTGGGAATCTCACAGCAGGAATTTATCCATACTGAATCAATGTTACTTAGTGCTTAGTTTTAAATGTGCAAACTTGAATACAAAATAACAGAATCCACTAGAACACTAAACTAAACTTTTCCATTTGTACAATTTCAGATTCAGCATGGACTACCCAGTGTGATACACCCTCACTTCCTTCAATGGGATCATCCAGTCAGTCCAGCACAACTGCAAGTACCAGCACAATGGGGTCATCCAGTCAGTCCAGCACAATGGTGACTCCATTCACACTTGCAAGACAGAAAAAGATGCCAGACTTCAAGAAACACAGAATCACATCCACAGTTTGTAAGTACATTGTCAAGTCCCTCCGGCCATACCACACAGTCGAAGATCCCTACTTCAGGGCTATGGTTCATGAATTGAACCCGGCATATCAGCTCCCAAACCGCCATGATGTCAGCGAACGTCTAATCCCTCCCATGTACGCGGCTGCCCTTGGATCCTTGAAGGAGGACCTGAAGAATGCAGACTGCGTGTCACTGACTGGTGACGGCTGGAGTTCAAGAGTCGCAGATCACTACATGACATTAACTGTGCATTATCTGAAAGATTGGGATCTGCAATGCAAAGTTCTCCAGACCCTTAAGGCGGGAGTTCAGCAAATTGGTGAGAACATTACAGTTGAAATCAACAAGTGCCTTAGAGAGTTTGAGTTGGGGGGAAAGGTAAGAGTAATGACCACGGATAATGCCAGGGCAATGATTAATGCATCAAATATGGCAGGAGCTGGCTTGTCCCTGGGCTCCTTTGCACACACCTTAAATCTTGCTGCCCAGAAGTTGCTTGAGGTCAAAGCTCTGTCCACCCTTCTGAGTACCATCCGGCCAGTCATCACTTACTTCAGGAAGTCATACCTAGCCAAGTTAGTCCTGAAGGAGAAACAAGCTGCACTTGGGATTCCAGCCAATGCACTGATACTAGACTGCAAAACAAGATGTAATTCTACATATCTCATGATGGAACGTTTCATACAACAATATCCAGCTATCATCGCAGCCACAGTGGACGACCGAATCAGGAAGAAAGACCAGTTCAAAAGAATCCAGAGAGTAGATGATGATGACTTCAACAAAATGGAAACATTTGTGCAGGTTACAGGGCTGCTCTACAAAATGACAACAATGTCCAGTGAGTGCAGGCCAATGGCTGGCATGGTACTACCCATGATGGAAAAGCTGAGGCTTCACTTCACCCCATCCTCAGATGACCACCCTTTTGCTGCAAATCTCAAATCTGCAGTTCAACATGATTTGCAAAAAAGGTATAAAGTTACAAGAGAACAAGAGTTTCTGGAGGAGGCGACAGCGCTAGATGCCCATTTTAAAACAGACATTCTATAAGGAAGATGTCTGGGATAGATTGTGATAAAATCAGCTTTACATGTGACATCAAGAAGGAAGCAATGAATGATGGAGAGGTAAAGGAGTCAAGAGAGGATGAGGGAGAAGCCAAGGAAGTGAAGCCGCCAAGGAAAATGACTGCTTTGGAGGAAAACTTCCTTGATGAAGTTGAGATCACCCATGTAATACCTCCTATACCTGTTCGTGTGAGAGTGCAAAATGAGATCACCAAGTACCGAGGAGTGCCAAAGATCAAGTCATCTGAGGACACTGTCTTCTTCTGGAGGAGCAACAGCAATGACCTCCCCCTGCTATCAGGTATTGCCCGACAATACCTGACAGCACAAGCAACAAGTGTTGCTAGCAAACGCATATTCAGCACTGCAGGAGATGTTGTGAAGGCTGAGAGAGCTTGCTTAGACCCTGACAATGTGAACATGTTAATATTCTTGAAGAAAAACATACAGTAGTACTGTTGCAGCTAGTTGCAGCTAGCAGTGGACTGATTGCTGACAGCCACTTGACAGTGTTGTAAAATCATGTTACATGTACTCTCTTTGGTTTGGTTTATGCTTATGTTTAATAAAGTAAGTGTTTTGAGTCACCTCTCTGCTTGGTAGTCACTAATAGATAAGGCATTGAAAATAAGTGCAACATTCAACCATAAATATTGGTTTAATAAAACATAAGATTACTATCAACTAGACAGGATCAGGTCCAGACCTGAACCTGAACATCTGGACCTGAACCTGTACTCGAACCTGATCAAGCCGAACCGGTATCCAGCCCTATGAATAACTAATTAATTGACAGAAGATTACATGATGTGCTGCAAGAAATCCACTGAGTGATTTTTTTTTTCTTTTTCTTTGTTGGCTGTGCCAGTTTAATAGAAAACACAAATACAGTAATCAGCAATGCAGTGAGAAAAACTCAACATTAATCAACTTAAAGACTTGAACAATAACAGCAAGTATAAATGTGAACAATGGCAAAACATCTAAACATACAAAGAGGTCAAATAGCAGAGAATAAATTCCTCAACCTCAAATATTTAGTATCTCAATGTGCAACAGCCCAAAAATGAGCTAGATAACCACTGTACATACTCTTCATACAGTTTTCAAGTGACTTAGGGGCTTTGTTGTGCAACAGAGGGGAACATTTTTTAACACAATTTTACATCAACAAATTGGTCATACCATGCTGCCTGCAAATAGACGCATCAAAAACAGAAAAGCATATTTTTTTCACATGCCTGTTAAGTTATTCTAATTTCAACAGGGTATTATTTTATCTACGGAGATTGTTTACCACCAAGGGTTCAAATGCCAGAAGACAAACGCCAAAACTTCTTGGTAGGAAAATCATTGATCAAATCTTTAAAATCAAGTGACAGAGCCAACTTGCTTTTGATTGAGAGGATTCCAAGATTATTCAACCTCTCCTGAGCCATTGTTGATCTCAGATAGCTCTTGATCAGTTTCAGCTTACTAAATACCCTTTCTCCACCAGCAACATGGGAGTGTGCAAAAGAATTTTAAGGGCAATACAAACCTCTCCAAAAATGCTCTGGAGTTGCAGTTTGTAAAGTGCATTTAGGAGAGCAAGACAGGTGCAGTCAGAAGGGAACGTGGCAGAAAATATTGAATTAAGATGCCTGATTTCACTCTCAAACTGGGGTGTGAGGTCTCTTGTGTACTTAATTAACAATGGCTAACACACAGAGGCAATAGTACTGTCACTTAACTGCCCAACTTTAAGTATGGCTGCAAATTCAACGACAATATTTGCTATGGTTTGGAACCAAGTGTCCAAGTCACTTATTATCTGGTCCATGCCAGTGAAAAAACAGTGTTTTGAAATGCTGTTTCTGCACTGTCTTCCTGACCTGTTTCTTCTGAGGTCTCATTATGGAACCTCTTCCTCTTCTCACGGCTGAGTTCTTTTCTAAATTGAGGTGGAACCCCCATTTGATTAGCAATCAATGATGCCTCAGAAAGGAAAGAATCCCATCCATTTCTAAGAGCCTGCATCCCCTCTTTGAGTGCATTTCCATTGGCTGTCTTCACCTCAAGTGATATTTTCCCTGACTGGAGTATAACATTTCTGTCATCAATATACTGCAATAGTTTCATCCAAATGTTGAGAAGAATAATGGCATCAAATGACAAAGTACTTCCTCAGACCAACAGCTTCAGCTCTAGCCTCACTTGTGAGACTACATGAGCTGTGTATGGAACCAAGGGCCTCAGTGACATCAGGTACAGTAAGTGTTTTGCTACAGGTTTAATAGCATCAGTCTGTGCACTCCAGTATGTGTCCGATAGGTTATGCAGAGAGCAGCCTGTAGTATCTTTTGGATATAGCCTATTGCTCTGGACTGGCACATACAAATGTGTAAAGGTGATCAATGAAGCCAAAAAATGTTGACACTTCAGCAATTGACCCTGCAGCATGCACAGCAACAAGACTTACTGCATGGGAGGCACAATGTGAAAATGTGGCCAGATTATTTTTCTTTAATATTTGTGCTTGAACTTCCTTGACTTTCTCTGATATACAATATGTGCACCATTGTCATAGCTTTGTTCCCTGTAGTCATTGATATCTATCCCTAGGTCCCCAAGCACACCATCTATCATCCCTGCTATTTCAGTTCCTGTTTTTCTGTAGAAATTTTTGTAACTCAATGAATCTGTTATTTCCCATTCGTTCACATCTTTATTATAATGGACATTTTGTATGAGCTCAACATTTTGTTCAGTGTGGGAAATATCTGGTGTGGCATCACAAATAATGCTATAATAGATGGCATTATTTGTGCATTTGCACTGTCACTATGAACTAGCCAGGTGCTTTTCACCTTTTCTCTTCCATTTGAAGCCTTGGTGTATTTCAAGTAGTCTGGAAATGGCTTTCCCTCTGAATCTTTGGGCGTTTCTTTGTCTTCCCTAGTTGCCAATTTTCTGACAATAGTTGCCCTGTCACTTAATTTTGCTGGCAACAAGCCTGGATCAGCTGACAGCAGATCATCTGGTTCTGAAACCAGTGTATGTGACTCAGTGTCTGAAATGTCCCTCATCTCAGCCTCATTTTGTTCCTTGCTCTTCACTGCTTCCTCCTCCTCATCTGTGACGCTGTCACTACTTGCACTGGTCATCCTTAGCCTCTTCTTCCATTTGAATAACTCTGGCCTCCTCTCTGGCTGCATCATGGCTTGAAGAGGGCCCTGGCTCTAAAGTATCCATCAGATACATAATTCAGAATCTTTCATATAATCATACTAACACAGTGTGTTGTGAGAACTATGTGTATGTATTACTAACATTTGGATGGAATGAGCTGCATGCTTGGTTAGTAAAATCATACATTTTAAGTCTAACTATCTAACTGGCTATCTTTTTAGCCAGTTTTTGTTCATTTCATATGCCAGTTGTCCATTTCATTATTAGAATGTCTATGTGAATATTATCAGCTAAAATTGTACTTGCTTGATATAATTAGCCACTCACATGGTTAATGCAGCATAAATACTAAAAATTGGTCTGCATGAGCCTCAACCCCAAAGCCCTTTATTCACAGACTAATCTGTATATACATTATCCACAAAATACTGCTCATCTCCTCCTGCTTCAACTGGGAGGGGCAGTGGCGTGCACAGACATTTTGGGGGGCAAGTGCTCTGGGGGGAAAAAGGGCACTTTTTTGTGCATGTGGAACATCTTATTATAAAAGTCTGAGATTTAAAAAAAAAATGCACAGGTTGAATGCAATTTGACATTTATTTGAAACATTCTCTAAAACTGAGTTTTTCAACCTATTTTCAATGGGAAAACATAATCAAAAGTCACACCACAAAATGATAAAGTCTGTATCCTATACTAAACTATATACAGTCATTCTCAAGTGCTTCAAGTATAGTGTACTGCTCTAAAGCAGCATCCTCCTTGGTGCCATATCTTTATAGATGTTGATGACCTCACTGTGATTTATCTCAACGTCTTTCTCAATGGCTAGCAGGAGAAGGTCAGAGAGCCTTTCTTCTCCACACAGACTTAGTTTACTTTTGATGATTTTTAGCTTTGAAAATGATATTTCAACTGACGCAGTTGTCACTGGTAATGTCACATATATTTGGATCATTTTGACAAAGGCAGGAAAGATCAGTTGGCCATTGTTTTCCCTCAGTATTGAAAATATTTCTCTGAGGTCTTTTGAAGTAAAGCTGGAGTGGAAGACCTTTAATTCTGTTTTCAGCTGGTCCTCATCTTCTCCATAGAACTCCCAGAGAATGTGGACAGCTTCCATGGCTTCTGGGTTTGGTGTGCCTACCCAGTTAGCATGTACAGTTAAGGGCTGGAAGGACTGAATGATTCTTCCCGTAGGGCTTCCAGTGTTGTCCCCTTTGAACCTCCTGTTCAGCTCCTCAGTCATGATATCCAGAAAGGTGAAATATACACCACTCCTGCAATATGCTTCCACTGACTCAAACTGAGCACCTACTTGAGACATTGTTGGGCTGTGTTGGAAACGCACTGGCACTTTCCACTTCCTCTCCTGACCAGGCACCACAGTAGGTACTGGAATGTTCAGACTCTCTGCCTTCTCTGACGCACATCCAAATACCTCCCCAAATTTCTCCTCAGACCTCATGGTTTGCAAGGTGTGAAGCACACCATCAATGACCTTGTAGGCAGTGGAATGGTCCAACCCTTCTTGCTGCAGAGAATCTGATGCCACAGCATTGACTTCGAATACTGGGGTGGTAATTTCCATGCAGAGTATAAACATGAAATTAATGGCATTCCTGTACATTTGAGCATCACCTCGAGCCAGGTTAGGTGGGTCACTGTCACTGATGTCATCAAGGAGCATCAAAATAGCTTTCAGATTTATCTGAAGTGCCTTCAGTGCTTTCTCCCTGCAAGCCCAGCGGGTATCTGACAGCTGCTGGAGCTTCATAACACGCTGTCCAGGATACAGAGACTCCTGGCATTTGACCAAGGCAACATGGCGCTTCGGAGAGCCTGTGCAAAAGGCATACAACTTCTCCACCAGGTTGAAAAATGTCACAAAATGCTTGCTGGACTTTGATGCTTCCACTAGTACCAAATTGAGGCAATGGGCTTTGCAGTGCACATACAGGGCCTTCTCGTTGTGCGCACGGATTCTCACTTGGAGACCTTTATACATGCCACTCATATTGGCTGCTCCATCATAGCCTTGGCCATACATGTTCTTCAGCTCTAGGCCATTCTTCTGCAGAAGCGAGAACACTGTATTCTCCAGCTCCTGGCCTGTAGTTGTATCAACATTGCACACTTCAATGAATCTCTCCTTTATTTGCATACGATGAAAATATCGAACAACAAATGACACTTGCTCTTTGTGTGAAACATCAGAGGTTTCATCAAGTAGAATGGAATACATTTCAGACTCTTTTATTTCACGTTGTATCTCCTTTCTGATGTAAGTACCCAGTGCTGCAATAATGTCATTTTGGCTTCTGTTAGAAAGCAGTGACACCTGGGGCCTTGTCTTGGTGGCTTTAACTTCGGCAATTTTTTCCAAATGCGTTTTCAGCACACTATCATAGCGGGAAAATACATTCACCAATTCAAGGAAATTGCCACAGTTGTCACTGGACTCACTCTCGTCATGACCTCGGAATGCTTGTCCCTGACGTGCAAGATACTGTATATTGTAAGGTCAATTAATCTTGTCAGGATTTCTCTATTTGTCTGCCTCTCTTGCTCTCTGACTTCCACCCCCTTTACATCTGAAACATCAAATGCAGACTGGAGGGCCTTTTTCTGGAAATTGGTCCATCTAACCATGCTTGTCATGTGCATCTCTGTGCTGGAGTGTTGCTTGATTTTTTTTCAAGAGCAGTGCTCCACTTCCTGATGCTATCAGTTGTCCAGGCTGTTCTGCTTTTATACTTTTCTTCTGAGAGGAAAAGCCAACAACTAAAACAGTGCATTGAATTAGCAGTGGGTGAGTATTCCAGCCACACATTACCAGAAAACCATTGTTTCTGGAATGATCTCCCCTCTGTTTTGGGGTAGGGCATATGTGGCTGACATGGGCCCACATTGCAGCACATTGAAATGTATCTGTCATTGCACTTGATTTTAAATCTATGAATGTGTGAAGGATCCATTGGGTATTGTAAAGTTGCTATCTTTGTCATTGTGTGATCTTGCTCATCTGTCTGCATCTGTTCTCCCTCATTCTGGTCTTCAGAGAGCACTGCTTCTGTGTCTGTAACTGAACCTGTTGCTGCTCTGGACTCGGCTTCTTCTGTGTCTGTAACTGAACCTGTTGCTGCTCTGGACTCGGCTTCTTCTGTGTCTGTAACTGAACCTGTTGCTGCTCTGGACTCGGCTTCTTCTGTGTCTGTAACTGAACCTGCTGCTCCGGACTTGGCTTCATTTGTTTCTATATCTCCCTCATCTCCTATGCTGGTAGATGGCATAGAGCTGCTTCCCTACTGCGACTGGCTACAATATAATAATAATAATAATAATAATAATAATAATAATAATAATAATAGCTTTAATAATATCCCACAGTTGGTTTTAATACATGACTGCAAGTCTATTAACATAGAAATAACTTATGGTTGGTACAAAATAATAGTTGCTGATTTAGTACAAGCCACTTTGCATATTTAAAAATAAAATGTGAACAGTTTTTTTTTTTATTTTTCAATAAAATTAACCTAAAGGAGCAGATCAACATTAAAATAGGAGCTTTAACAGTTAAAGTGACTCTGCCCTTGACTCTGACCTTTCATCTTCATTTGGCTTTGGTTTCATCCAGGAGAGCTGCTTCCCTGGGCTGCCTGTTGTAGCTCCTTTTCTCTTTCCCTTTTCAGCCTATCCTTTCTAGGCATTATGCTGAAATTAGTAAATAAATAGACAGACCAATTAGTTAATAAACAGACCAAAATGTATGAGAATGAATAAGACTGACTGTGGTCATTACAAGAACAAGGCAGAAGGGTAGTTTTGCCTCTTTCTTCTTTAGCAAATGAATGTGTTAATGTTGCTTAACAAAAACCTAGGCTATATAGTAAACCAGTGCTTCTCAAACATCGTGTACCCCTTGAAGCATTTGATCTCTAGCCATGTACTCCCCTAAAACTACCAATTACAACCGTGTCACTACTCTGTCACAACACAGTGTGCGTAAATGTCTGCAAGCATCACTGGAAGTAATAACTAGTTAAGGATGGCACCTTTAGACAGTTCGACCGTGTTCTAACTTTCTCATGGGAGACACCTCTTTAAGACAGTAAAAGATATTACTGATTTTCAATCTTACCCGAAGCGGGACAGTAGTTGATGAAAGAAATGGAGATAGCCTAATCCACAAAAACGGAGAGACATCCAGAAGCATGTCTGTCTACTCATAATCATATCAAAGTTTTGGGTATTTTTCTGTAGTTCCATCTTTAAAAAGTCTGATAAAGTCTGAAAGTCTGATCTTCCCGTCACTGACTTGAGTCTCAAGACTGTGTTTATTCACAGATTTCCATGAGATCATCTTAAAATTTGTAACGAAATATACACAGTCAATGGGCTCAACGGAGCTCTCCTTTATTTGCATAACAGCGTGCATACTAGCATAATGTGATATTCTTAATCATGTTATAAAAACAGGTCGGAATTGATGGAGAGTGGGGTTGCCTCAATGGTTTAGGCTACATTTAAAATGTTGTTCAGTTTGTTTCTCCATATGAAAGGGAGCAAATAAGTTGGCAAAGGCTGCCATGTGCAGTTGTTTCTGTATGTGACGGGCTACTTCACGACAAAATAATTACAGCTTGGGCTTAGAGGGCAAACAATACATTTTCACTCGATTCATGTGTTACCTGGCTGGTGGGGCAGGGGAAGAGCTGACTGACTGCCCGATGTGTTGTCTGCTCTACGACAAGGCCGTGGCTTCCAGGACGCTATGCTGCTGCAACCTCACATTGAATGCACTGCACGCTTGTTCACGTGACAGAGCAAGAGAGACAGAGGGACAGAGGGCAGAGGGGCAGGTGTTAAGGGCAGAGGGGCAGGTGCTTGAGCACCACCTCGTGTCTATCTGTGCATGCCACTACAGAGGAGCCTCAATGTCCTGGACAACACTTACACACAGGCTGGGCTCAGTATCAACATGGGGAACACTGAAGTCATGAGTCAAAGAGCATCCCACATAGCCCCAACAAACTTCCAGATCAAGAACACCACAGTGAATAACGTGGTCTCTGCACTGTCCTATCCAATAAAGGTTAAAAAGGCCAAAAAAAAACATGGATCAACGCTGAATGCCAACTGCGACATAACGGATGAGGTACAATGGTGTATAGGACTAGCATCTGCCTCCTTTGGTAAACTTGCAAGTAAAGTTTTCCTGAACAGAAACCTAACAATCAAGACCAAGATTGCTGTGTACAGGGCGGTCTGCCTCTCAATCTTGCTGTACGCCAGCAAAACGTGGACGCCCTACAGACACCACATTTGCACCCTCGAACACTTCCATACCCGTTGCCTCCAGAGAATACTGGGCCTCAAGTGGTGGCACAAGGTCCCTCATATAGAGATCCGATGTAGGGCCAACATTGAGCTGCTAGAGACCATACAGGAGTATGCAGTGCAGGCAGCTCAGATGGGTCGGACACACCATCCACGTGCCCTCCAATCATTTACCAAGACACGTGTTGTATGGTGAACTTTCCAAAGGTAAGTGCTCTGTGGGAGGGCAACAGAAGAGGTACAAGGACCATCTAAAGGCCAACCTGAAGGACTGCAGCATTGAGCCACAAAAACTGGAAGAATGAGCAGCAAATAGGTGCAGGTAGAGACAGCTGTGTTCGACAAAAACTGCCTCCTACACAGCCAGCTACAACCAGAAGGCGGAGGCCAGAAGAGTAAAACACCATCAGCCAGTCCAACCACATGTATGTGGTGTGTGCGGCCGAGCATGTATGTGATGTGTGCGGCCGAGTCCTTGCCGCCCGAATTGGACTGATCAGCCATCGAAGAACTCGCCAAGAGAGAGACGGCATGGAGTGACATCATCATCGATATCGATGGACAACCTTAAGCAAGAAGTAAGCACTATATATATAATGCTGTTTTGCTTTTTTTGTTTTCTGTTTATTTATTCATTGTTTGTTTACATGTTCGAAATAAAGATGAATAGTCAAATTGTCAAATTATCTGAATCTTTTAATGATATTATGCACCATACATGATGTGATCCCTTGTGATACATTGAGGAACATTATTCTTAAATTGTTGCACTATTTACCCACAGTTTTTCACAGAGTGGTGAACGCCTTCTCATCTTTATTTCTGAGAGACTCGGACTCTCTGGGATGCTCTTTTTTTTTAACCCTATCATGTCACTGACCTCATTATAAATAGTTTTTGTTGTTTGTTTGCTTGTTTGCTTGTTTGTTTGTTTGTTTAAACATTATACAACTTTTCCAATATTTTGTTGACTCTGTCCCAACTGTTTTGAAACATGCTTTGAAACAGCGGTTTTGAAACATGTTGCTGGCCCTAAATTTAAAATGAGCATCTTTTTTTCCCCAAAAAACAAAATTTCTCAGTTTCATTATTTGATTTGGTGTCTTTGTTCTATTTTCAATGAAATATAGGGTTTCAATTATTTGAAAATCATAGCATTCTGTTTTTATTTACATTTTACACAGTGTCCCAACTTCTTGTTGGAAATGGTGTTATACATACAATATTTACGAAATATTTAAAAATAGTATTTTCTCCCCAAAATCTACAATTATTACACTATTTTATGAACAATGTACTGTATACATCACTAAAAAATGACACAGTGAATGATATTAATCAGTAAATTGTCAGTCAGGTGAAGCATTCTGTCACTGAGGCAAAGTATACTGGGATGCAGGTTGATGGGAGTGGAGACAGATCTAAGTGCAGAAAGAGAGTCTTTATTAAAAAGAGACACATGCAAAAAATAAAAAATGGGCAAACTGAATCGATGTCAAAGAACAGGCAAAGGGTCTGGCAAGGCACAAACAGGCTACACAGGCCTAAACAATAACAGAATCAATAACACAGAACAGGAATCAGGAAACCAGGAAGACTACAATATGTGTGTAATGTGTGACTAGCAATGCAATACTTTGACAAGTGCATAAGTACTGAGAGTCCTTATATGAGTGTGCTGATTGCGCTTTAATTTGAGGCAGGTTTTAGTCATTAGTGGTGCATGCTGTTCAGAGGGTGCGTGAGAGTCTGTTTGTTGCATGCGCTGTTTAGATCACATGTGAGAGAAAGTCTGTTGTGTGCCCCCGTGTGTGTGTGTGACAGAAACCCCCCCCCCCCCCCAGAGCTCCCTCGGGGAGCTTAAACCCATCTTTAATGGCCCCAGGGATGAGGGTCTGGCACTGGATGCTGTGCCATTGGTGCTCTGCTCTGGGCAGATGTAGCACCAGATTCTTGGCTCAGGTGGAGGCTTGGGCTCAGGCTCTGGACAGGACTTGGACTTGGGCTTTGTATAGGACTTGGGCTCTAGACTGGACATGGACATGAGCTCTGGGCAGGACCTGAAAATGGGCTCTGGACAGGACTTGGGCTCTCAACAGAGCAAGGATGAGGGCTTGGGTTCCAGGCTAGGCTTGGGCTTGGGACTAGGCATAGGCTCTGTCTAAGCATCACTCTTGTCCTTGTCAAAGCCAGGTGGCATGGCGGCAATGTCTTCAAGCCCAGGAGGTGTGATGGTGAAATCTTCACCAAAATCTGGGGTAAAGGCTGCCCTGTCGGCCTCTGGCATTGGTTCTAGAGCTGGCTTCGGAGCAGAGGCCACCCTGTCAGCCTCTGGCTTTGGCTCTGGAATTAGCTGCAGAGCAGAGGCCACCCTGTTGGGCTCTGGAACTGGCTGTGGAGCAGAGGCCACCTTGTCAGCCCCTGGCACTGGCTCTAGAACTGGAACAGAGGCCACCCTATTGACCTCTGGGACTGGCTCTGGAACTGCTTCTGGGAAGGAGTTCTAGAGCAACGGCCTCCTTCATTGCATTGGCCTCTGGAGTCATAGCCCCCCCCCCAAAAAAAAAGATGGGGCTCCTCCAGAGCCTCAAACAGATACCAGAGCATAGTGTGAAATGACTGGGAGTTTGGAGGCATGGGTGTTCCACTCAGATCAAGTACTTGGCCCATCAGCATGCTCATCCCGTGAGCCAGTGAATCATGCAGCTGACCCAGATGGGCTCTGGAGGCTTGGGCTCCAACAGGTCAGCATAAGAAAGCACACAATGCAATGTGAACCCCTCTGGGTGATACCCATCATAGGGTATCAGGTTATTCAACCCAAGCTGGAAAAATATAGATATGGGTAGAGGAATGGAAACCTGGGCATGGCATTGAGTAGCATGTTGGTTCTTTTCTGCTACATGCATGGTGTGGCAAAGTATTCTGTCAGTCAGATGAGGCATTCCATCACTGAGACGAAGTATACTGGAATGCAGGGTGGTGGGAGTGGAGACAGATGTAAGTGCAGAAAGAGAGTCTTTATTGAAAAGATACACACGTGCAAAAAGTCCATAATTGGCAAACTGAATCAATGTCGAGGAACAGGAAAAGGGTCGGGTGAGGCACAAATAGAATACACAGGTCTAGACTATAACAATTGATAACGCAGAACAGGAATCAGGAAACTAGGAAGACTACAAGATAACAAGGCTCGATAATGTGTGACTAGCAATGCAATACTTCATCATGTGCATGAGTACTCAGAGTCCTTATATGAGCGCACTGATTGCGCTTTAATCTGAGGCAGGTGTTAGTCATTAGCGGCACATGCTGTTCAGATTCAGAGTCAGTTTGTTGCGCATGCTGTTCAGAGTGCATGTGAGAGAAAGTTTGTTGCACATGCCAGTGTGTGCAGGTGTGACACAACTCCCTCATAAATCTCTTTCATGATTACACTGGAAAAACAGCATAAGAGTAACTGTTGCAAAAATGAATAAATAAAAATAAATAAATAAATCAAGACCAAAACTCTAAATACAAGATACATGTTTTATATGTTTCATTACCTTGTCAATAATTATTGCCCACTCAAATAAGTCATCCAAAGAGCTGAAATAAAAAAAAAAAAAAAATCAGGATGGATTGAGGTGCACTCTCAGAGGTCCATTAACAGATCTTTTTAGGCCTTTATTTGCAGAGGCAACTGCCAGAGGTAGTAGCTTTTCAATGACAAAGTTATTAACTGCCGGCAACCAAGGTTAAGGGCAAGAGATCCAAGGAAATCAAAATTGGAAAAGAGGGACACTGGCTAAGGAAGGACATTTTTATCATATCTTGGTTCATGATAGATTATCAATGTCATTGTGAAAGATGATGCCAGTGCTTCATTATTTAAAATACTCATAAGTCTCTCATTTTCATCTGCCTTATGGAGAATTGCCAACACGTTTAGATGAGCTGTCAAAAAAAATCCTTTAAAAATTGATGACAGCACAGGTAGCAGAGTATGGCTGTTACACAAAGGTAAAGAGAATACATTACAGAGCAGGGATTTTAAAAGTAGCATTTGTGTTAGCTTTGCTGTTATTATCTATCATTTTTGTCAATCTTTTCATATTTTAATTCTTTGTGTTGCTATTAATTATATGTTCATGGACTTTTGTGACCATGTGTATGCCACAATAATCAATGCTACCCAGTAACACTTTTTGGCACATTGGCATACTAACAAAATAGCTGTGTTAGAAGAGTCTCTGTCACTGCTATATTTATGTTTACAAAATGAACTGAGCATACACTGAAATGTCCGAAGTATAAGCAACCTTGGACTAGACAACCTCATTAACCTCACAATAAGTGAATAAAATTGTGTGTGTGTGTGTGTGTGTGTGTGTGTGTGTGTGTGTGTGTGTGTGAGACAGAGAGAGAGAGCTCTGTCATGGTTTATTAATTATGCAAATGAAACCAAAAGATTAACAAAATATAACTGCAAGGCTGTTTGCTTGATTTCCTTCTTTTTTGGTTTAATAATGTTTAAGTCATGTCGGTCAGCTTCTTTACCATCTATTCACCACATCACACATCACTGGACTCTATGGAGAGAGAGAGAGAGAGAGAGAGAGAGAGAGAGAGAGAGAGAGAGAGAGAATAAGCGGAAATAAAATTCAATCGAAACTAATGGGCAATGAACAATAAGGAAGATAAATGGTCTGGCAGCAGGCAAGACAGACAAGGTTGCAGAAGTCAGATAACTTGCCCCTCATAACCCCCCCCCCCCCCCCCCACACACACACACACCCTCATATGAGAACTGAGGCATTCAAATCCTAGGGTTTTTGTTTGTTTGTGTTTTGATTGGGAGAGATGGAGGGATGCCATCCTTTGCCCCGGGTTCAAAACATCCTGGTGTGATGATGAAAGGCACTGCTATAGAATTTGATGTGAAATACACACACACACACACACACACACACATATACATACATTATATATATATATATATATATATATATATATATATATATATATATATTCCAAGCAGATATTAGTGAGAGGGCGGCACGGTGGTGTCGTGGTTAGCACTGTCGCCTCACAGCAAGAAGGTCCGGGTTCGAGCCCCATGGCCTGCGAGGGCCTTTCTGTGTGGAGTTTGCATGTTCTCCCCATGTCCATGTGGGTTTCCTCCAGGTGCTCCGGTTTCCCCCACAGTCCAAAGACATGCAAGTTAGGTTAACTGGTGACTCTAAATTGACCGTAGGTGTGAATGTGAGTGTGAATGGTTGTCTGTGTCTGTGTCAGCCCTGTGATGACCTGGCGACTTGTCCAGGGTGTATCCCGCCTTTTGCCTGTAGTCAGCTGGGATAGGCTCCAGCTTGCCTGCGACCCTGTAGAACAGGATAAAGCGGCTAGAGATGATGAGATGAGATGAACTTTTCTGTAAAATTAATTTCAATCAGAAAACAGAAAATTATTAAAATTAAAGGCATTAACAGATTGCCCCCTTGTCACCAGAGCTCTGAATGGGGCTGAACTTGGTCCCATTTCCTGTGTCTCCCACCCTGTTGCTTTGAAGGTTTCTGGTAATCACACTGATTCAATTTCATTCTATGCCATGAATGACTCCATAGAGTTTATTGTCCTGGGTCTTCCCTGGTTACACCTCCACAATCCCCATATTAACTGGAGTGATGGGGCCTTTCTCTCTTGGAGTACCCATTGCCTGGCCTCCTGCCTATTGTCTGCTTAGACTCCTCTGGCCCCTCTTGTCACCAGTCCTGATGAAACTATTGATCTTTCTAATGTGCCTCCTGAATACCTGGACCTTTGTGTGGTGTTCAATAATGCTCATGCCACCTCTCTTCCTCCACACCATCCCTACAATTGTGCCATCGAACTGTTACCTGGAACCACACCTCCCATGAGTCATATCTACTCTCTTTCCCCCTTGGAGTGGAAGGCCATGGAAAAATTACATTTTGGAGTCTCTAGCAGCTGGCATCATTCGTCCATCATCCTCTCCAGCTGGAGCAGGGGGGTTCTTTGTGGAAAAGAAAGACAAGTCCCTCAAGCCCTGCATTGACTATTGGGGACTTAATGCCATCACTGTCAGGAACTGCTATCCCCTACCACTCATGTCCACTGCCTTTGAATTACTTCAGGGGGCTCAGTTTTTTACAAAGCTAGACCTCCACAATGCTTATCACCTGGTATGAATATGAGAAGGAGACAAATGGAAGATGGCTTTTAACACACCTCTGGGCCAATACAAATATCTGGTTCTTCCCTTTGGGCTCACTAATGCCCCCTCTGTTTTTCAAGCCCTAATCAATGATGTTTTACAAGATTTCATTAACTAGTTTGTCTTTGTTTACCTTGACGATATCCTCATCTTCTCCCCCACGTTGGAGATCCACTGATCCCATGTCAGACAGGTCCTGCGACGACTCCTAGATAACCAACTCTTTGCCAAAACAGAAAAGTGCGAGTTTCACAAGCACACTGTGTCCTTCTTGGGCTTCATGATTTCCCCTGGGATGGTCCAAATGGACCCCGACAAGGTCAAGGTGGTCCTTAAGTGGCTTGTTCCCTCTTCCCATAAGGAATTGCAGTGCTTTTTGGAGTTTGCTAATTTCTATTGAAAGCTCATCAATAACTATAGCACCATCACTGCTCCTCTGACCGAACTCACATCTTCCAAGCACCCCTTCCCATGGTCCAATAGGGCTGAGAGAGCCTTCTCTTCTCTTAAGAGCAGATTCACCACAGTGCCAGTTCTCACCATCCCTGATGCTGCCATTCAGTTCATCCTCGAAGTGGATGTCTCTGACACTGACATTGGGGCTGTCCTGTCCCAGAGGTCAGCCAAGGATAACAAGATGCACACCTGCACATTTTTTTTCTCATCACATGACTCCAGTGGAACGTAACTATGGCATTGGGGATTGAGAACTGTTAGCTATCATGCTGGCCCTGGAGGAGTGGAGGCACTGGTTGCAGGGGACTGAGATTCCATTTATCATTTGGATGGACCATAAGAATCTTGAGTACCTCATGTTCTCCCACCAATACTTGCTACTCAAAATCTGGTAAATGTGATTGCTGCTGGGATGCCCTGTGGCTGGAGAGGAGTGAGCCCATATGATGAGTGTGCCTCTGAGTCTTGGTGGCACATGCATGAGTCTGGGAGGACAGTTCTCAGGTGGGTTAGCTGGTTGAGATTGCCTGATTTCTTTTTTGATGTCCCAAGTGATAGCTTGTACAAAACAGGCTGGTGGAAGAATGGGAGGGGGTTTGGATGTGTGATTCAACATGTTATGGATTCTGGAGAGGGTGTCAGCCTTAGAATTTCTGGAGCCAGGATGGTAGGATATTGTGAACTGGAATCGGGTGAAGAATAGGGTTCATCTGGCTTGGTGGGGATTCAGACATTTAGCTGTCTTTAGGTACTCCAAGTCCTTGTGGTCAGTGATGATGGTGAACAGGTGTGCATTGCCTTCCAACCAGTGCCTCCATTCCTGTCGTGGTAGTTTAATGGCTCTCAGTTTCCAATGTCATAATTTCATTCGGTTTGGGTGAGCTTCTTGGAATAGAAGGTGATGGGATGTAGCTTGGGCTTTTTCCCATGATGCTGAGAGAGAACCCCTCCTACTCCAGTCTCTGAGGCATCTACCTCCATGACAAACAGCTTCATAGGGTCTGGATGTTGCAAGAAAGGGGCCATAATGAAGGCGGACGTGAGCAGGTTTAATGCATCTTCGGCTGTGGAGTTCCACTGGAGGTGGCATGGTCCATTTTTCAGTAGGGTCATGAGAGGAGCAGCTATTGTGCTAAACCCATGAATGAAGAATTGATACAAGTTTGCAAACCCCAAGAAAGGTTTTAGTTCCTTCACTGATGTGGAAGTGGGCAATGACATGACTGCTGAGACTTTGCCCTGATCCATGCTCACATCCTCTGAGCTGATGATATAGCCAAGAAATGAGATCTGGTTGATGTGGAACTCACATTTTTTGGCTTTGACATACAGATGATTCTTGAGCGAACAGGAAAGCACTGACCTGATGTGTTCATGATGGGTGTCCTCATCTCGGGAGTAGATCAAGATGTCATCGATGTAAGTGATTACAAACTGCCCAGCATGTCCCTGAGCATGTTGTTAATGAGGCACTGGAAAACATTAGGTGCACAAGAAAGGCCATAAGGCATGACCAAATATTCAAAGTGACTGGCGGTGGTGCTAAACACCATCTAAATTCATCATGCTCTCAAATCCTGACCAGGTTATATGTGCTATGGAAGTCTAGTTTGGAGAAGATCTTGGCTGTTCTTAACTGTTCCAGAGCTGAAGGCACCAATGGAAGCAGATAGGGGTATTTGACAGTGATCTGATTGATTAGATTAGATAGATTAGATGATAAAACTTTATTGATCCCTTTGGGTGGGTTCCCTCAGGGAAATTAAGATTCCAGCAGCATCATTACAGATAAACAGAGAAAATAAATAGAGAAAACTTATAGATAAATTGAAATAAATTATTTACATATACAAATATAAAAAGAATAAGATATGGGGAAGGGGGGAGGAGGGGAAAAAAGGGGGCGGTGGCAGGAGAGATATTGCACTTTATATTGCACATTATATTGCAGGTTGTCTGGTATTGCTTATTGTTAAGCTAGGCTACTGCTCCTTCCCATCCTCTGTCCTCCTGTTACCCCTCCTCCCCCCCAGAGAGGAGTTGTACAGTCTGATGGCGTGAGGGACAAAGGAGTTTTTAAGTCTGTTCGTCCTGCACTTGGGAAGGAGCATTCTGTCACTGAACAGGCTCCTCTGGTTGCTGATGACGGTGTGCAGAGGGTGACTGGCATCATCCATGATGTTCAATAGTTTGTCCATAGATCTCTTCTCTGCCACCGTTACCAGAGAGTCCAGCTTCATGCCGACCACAGAGCTGGTCTGCCTGATCAGTTTGTCCAGCCTGGATGTGTCCTCCTTGGATGTGCTGCACCCCCAGCACACCACAGTGTAAAACAGGACACTGGTGACCACAGACTGATAGAACATCCACAGGAGTTTCCTGCAGATGTTAAAGGACTGCAGGCTCCTAAGGAAGTATAACCTGCTCTGTCCCTTCCTGTATAAGTGTTTGGTGTTGCAAGTCCAGTCCAGCTTGCTGTCCAGCCACAGCCCGAGGTACTTAGATTAGATTAGATTAGATTAGATTAGATTAGATTAGATTAGATTAGATTAGATTAGATTAGATTAGATTAACTTTATTCATCCCACATCGGGGAAATTCACGTGTTACAGTAGCAAGAAAATGTCAAACAGATAACAAATAAAACTGAAATAAAAATTAGACAAACAAAGGATTAAGTACAGAGGACTATTTGCATTATGTACCGTGAAAAAGTATAGAAAAATTGCCTTATTGAGAGGCTTGGAAAAATTGCACATTACAGGTAGACTCTGTATATATACACACACATATATATATATAAGTATGCATAAAATATTTTAGGGCCTATATTATTGCACATAATTGCATCGATGAGAGATGGCAGAGGTAGTAGTGGTGAAGTAGTGCAAATTAAATGACAAACAGGTTATTGGTGCTATGTTACAAGTTGTGGGTGTTATACAGTCTGACAGCAGTAGGTATGAATGACCTGCAGTACCTCTCCTTCTTACACTGTGGGTGTAGCAGTCTACTACTAAAAGAGCTGCTTAAAGCCCCCACAGCCTCATGTACGGGGTGAGAGGAGTTAACCATGATTGAGGTCAGCTTAGCTAACATCCTCCTCTCACCCACCTCCTCAATGGAGTCCAGAGGACAGTCCAAGACTGAGCCAGCCCTTCTGACCAGTTTATTAAGTTTCTTCCTGTCCCTCTCTGAACTTCCACAGCCCCAGCAGACCACAGTGTAGAAAATCTATGATGCTACCACAGAGTCATAAAAAGTCCTAAGCAGTGTCCTGCACACACCAAAAGACCTCAGTCTTCTCAAGAGGTGGAGACGACTTTGGCCCTTTTTGTACAGGACATCTGTGTTGTTAGTCCAGTCCAGTTTGTTGTTGAGGTGAACACCCAGGTATTTGTACTCCTCCACAATCTCAATGTCCAAACCCTGGATGTTCACTGGTGCAATTTGAGGAACCATCCTTCTGAAATCGATCACCACCTCCTTTGTCTTGCTGGTGTTGATGCGCAGGTGGTTCAGTTCGCACCAGGCAACAAAGTTGGTGATGACCTCTCTGTACTCCAGATCGTCCCCCTCTGACACATGTCCAACAATGGCTGTATCATCTGAGAACTTCTGGAGGTGGCAGCTGTCCGTGTTGTAGCTGAAGTCAGATGTGTAAAGAGGAAAGGAGAGAGTACTGTACCCTGTGGAGCCCCTGTGCTACAGACTACCACATCAGACACACAGTCGTGGAGCCTCACATACTGCGGTCTGTTAATAAGGTAGTCGATGATCCATGCAGCCAGGTGGCAGTTGACACCAGCTCCCTCCAGCTTCCCCCTAAGCGGTGATGGCTGGATTGTGTTGAAAGCACTGGAGAAGTCAAAGAACATGATTCTCACAGTGCTCCCAGTGCCCTCCAGGTGCAAAAGTTACCGGTGTAGCAGGTAAATGACAGTGTCATCCACACCAATCCCCAGTCGATATGCAAACTGCAGGGGGTTAATCTCACTGTTCACCAGGTGTCGGAGGTGGGAGAGAACAATCCTCTCCATGATCTTCATTAGGTGAGACGTTAAAGCTACTGGCCAAAAGTGGTTGAGCTCCCTGGGGTGCGCAGTCTTGGGAACTGGAACCACACATGATGTTTTCCACAGAAGTGGAACTTTCTCCAGACTGAGGCTCAGGTTGAAAATGTACAGAAGAATCCCACAGAGCTGATCTGCACAGTCTTTAAGCAGTCTGGAGTTGATACCATCAGGGCCAGCAGCTTTCCTTGTCTTGATCCTCCTCAGCTCCTTCAACACCTGATCAGCTGTTATGGAGAGGCAAGGGGTGTAGCCGAGGTGTGAGTCCTGTAGAGTGAGGTCGGGGGTGGAGTGTGTGGATTGGTCTGGCAGGGATCGGAGGGGGGTGATGTGGTGTGAGGATGGAGCTGTTGGTGTCAGAGGTATTATGAGGGGAGGGGGGCTGGAGTAATATCACAGACCGGTCAGGACTATGGTGAGTGGGGGAGGGTGGGGTGGCACAGTCAAATCTGTTGAAAAAGAGATTCAACTAATTTGCCCAGTCTTGGCCCCCAGATACAGGGCCCCTCCCACTGTCCTTTGTGTGGCCAGAGATGGTTTTCAGGCCTCTCCATACCTCTCCAGTGTTGTTCCCCTTGAGGTGCTCCTCCAGCTTCCTCCTGTAGCTGTTCTTGCCTCTCGTTATCCCCCTCTTCAGCTCCCTCTGCACTCTCCTCATCTCCTCCTTGTTGCCAGATTAAAAAAAAAAAAAAAACTCTTCTTCTCATTTAATAGGGCTTTTAGTTCAGAGGTCACTAGTGGTGTCAACAATAATCAATTCGGCAATGCATCGCAATGCAGGGCATGGACGATTCAGCATCGATTCGCAGAGGTGGAAAAACCCAGGTGCAGAAAGTAAAAACCCTGCCACATTTTTGCTCCAGCCAAATCAGTGAACCAGCTGATCCTAATTGCCACATCCCCTAAGCCAGGTTGATGAGCTTATTGGTGAAATCACCTGTGTTGAGAGCACAGGCAGAAGGAAAACCTAAGCAGGACTTTTACTTTGTCAATCCAGTTTTTCCACCTCTGTCGATTCGGCAACATGCCAGATCGATTCAGCGTATTAAAAAAAAACCTTCCGTGGGCATTTCCGGAGCAACATCACAGACATGCGCAGTCTGTAGCTGCACGCCAGTTGAGAGAGCACTAGCTTAGCAAGATGGCTGAGGCGGAGGAAGAGGACTGTGAGAGACAGGTTATTATTAACGCTAAAAACACTAAACAGCTGTAATTTGTTTTCTTTTTCATATTTGAAACTCTATAACATTCAATTTTATTTTGTTTAAAACAGGAGTGATACACACAACAGCCAATAAAATGTTGTTCAGTATCTGACTGCTTGTATTGCCTCATGACTACTGAAAAATTTGCCTTGCTTTCAGTAAAATTTTAACGCATCACAATGCATCATAGAATCGGATTGAATCGAATCAAATCGTTACCCTCTGAATCGTAATCGAATTGAATCGTGAGGGCTGTGCCAATGCACACCCCTAGAGGTCACCCAAGGTTTATTGTTGGGAAAACACCATACCTTCCTGACTGGCACAGTGTTTTCAACACAGAAATTAATGTAATCCATGATGCAGGTTGTTAGGCTATCAATGTCATCCCCGTGAGGTTCACACAACACATCCCAGTCCGTGGTGTCAAAGCAGTCCCTCAGTGCCATACTGGTCTCCTCAGACCAGCTCCTTACATACCTCTTGTTGGGTGGTTGTTTATTCACCATAGGTATGTATGTAGGGGACAAGTGAACCAGATTGTGGTCAGAACGGCCCAGTGGGGGGAGGGGTGATGAATTATATGCGTCCTTGGGGTTCACATACATTAAATCCAAAGTTCTCTTGTCTCTGGTGTGGCATTTCACATACTGAGTGAAGTTTGGGAGAGTGGAGGACAGAGAAGCATGAATGAAGTCACCAGAGATTAGTAGCAGGGACTGGGGGTGCGATGTCTGAAGCTTTGACACTGTAGTGTGTAAGAGCTCACAGGCTGCAGCAGCATCGGCTGCCGGGGGGATGTACACAGTTATCGTGATAACGTGCGAGAATTCCCTCGGGAGGTAATATGGCCGAATGGTAACCGCTAGCAGTTCAATGTTTTTACTGCAATACTGCTCCTTTACCCTGATGTGCCCTGGGTTACACCATCTGTCATTCACAAACATCGCTATACCCCCTCCTTTCCTCTTACCGCTCTCCTTGGCTTTCCTGTCCGGTCTCATGAGTTGAAATCCATCCAGAGTGACGTGTGAGTCCGGTGAGAGTTCATTCAACCAAATCTCTGTGAAGCACATAAGGCTACACTCCTGGTACTCCCTCTGCAGCCTGGTTAGCACCGTTAGCTCATCCATCTTATTAGGGAGAGATCTTACGTTTCCCATGATGACAGACGGTATACATGGTTTATACCGTCTTTTCTTCTCCCAGCACTTCATTCCAGCTCTGCATCCCCTTCTCCTTCTCCTTAATTCCGCAGGGATCACCGGTCTTTCCACGGGGAATACCTTGGTGTTTTTGCAGTGCTAACAGCTGCTCCCGAGTGTAAACAATGGAGCCATGGCTAAAAGGGGCCGCTGATGCTGATTTAACGAGCCCCAGAAAGAAAAAGAGAAAAATACAAATGCACAGTCTCATGAGTAGTACATCCTGAGGTGCACACTTCTGACTGAGACTAGTGCAGACAGAAACACGAAAAAAGTACAAAAAACATACCAAAACACATAAACACGCTCGGAGCTACTGCAACTAGCTGCCACTCTTGCGGCACCATCATATCATGTAGGAATCCACAGCCTCCACCTCGACTCCCTCAATCAGAACTGGTCGTGACCTTGGTCTGGACCTCCCAAAGTCAATGACCAGCTCCTTGGTCTTCGAGGTGTTGAGCTGCAGATGGTTCCTGTTGCACCACACAGCAAAGTCCCTCACCAGGCTCCTATACTCCTCCTCTCTGTTGTCACTGATACACCCAATGATGGCTGTGTCATCGGCAAACTTCTGAATGTGACACAGCTCCAAGTTGTAGCAGAAGTCCGCGGTGTACAGGGTGAAGAGAAGAGGGGCCAGCACCGTGCCCTGGGGTGCTCCAGTGCTGCTAATCACAGTGTCAGACGTGATGTCCTTCAGCCTGACGTACTGCGGCCTGTCAGTGAGGTAGCTGGAGATCCAGGTGACCAGGCAGGGGTCCACTCACATCCTGTTCAGTTTGTCCTGAAGCAATAGGGGCTGGATGGTGTTGAAGGCACTCGAGAAGTCCAAGAAGAGGATCCTCACTGTGCCATTTCCGTTATCCAGATGCGAGTGGGCTTAGTGTAGCAGGTAGAGGATGGCGTCTTCCACACCGACACCTTCCTGGTTCAGAAACTGCAGACAGTCCTGGGCATGTTGTACCTGGGGTCTGAGGAGGCTGAGGAAGAGCCACTCCAATGTCTTCATCAGATGTGAAATGAGTGCCACCGGTCAGAAGTCATTCAGCTCGCTGGGCCAATTCTTTTTGGGAACTGGAACGATACATGATGTCTTCCAGAGGGTTGGCACTCTCCCCAGTTGCAAGCTGAGGTTGAAGACGCGTTGGAGTGTTTCACCCAGTTCAGCAGCACAGGTCTTCAGTAGTCAGGGACACACCTTGTCCAGGCCTGCTGTTTCCTGAGGTGAAGCTTCCTCAGTTGACCTCTGACCTGGTCTGCAGTAATGCATGGAGGAGTCTGTGTTGAGGTGGGGGAGGAAGGGGAGGAGGGGGCTGCTGTGATGACTGGGGGGAGGTGTGTTGAGGGAAGAAGGAGAGATGGCTGCCATGAGGGAGAGGGTGGGGGGGGGGGCGTGGGCTGGTTGATCCAATTGAAAAAGTCATTCAAATCATTCGCCCTCTCCACTGTCCCCTCAATGACTCTGGTCTTTGTATTGTGGCCTGTGATGGTTTTCACACCTTCCCAGACCTCCCTCATGCTCTTCTCTTTCAGCTTCTGCTCCACCTTTCTCCTGAAGCTGTCCTTAGCTTCCCTCACAGTGTTATACCTCCTGCTGTGCTGCTTTCATTGCCTCCCTATCCCTGCTCCTGAAGGCGGCCTTCTTCCTGTTGAGGACAGATTTGACTTCTTGTGTTACCCGTGGCTTGTTATTAGGGTAACACTGTACAGTCTTAGTGGGGGAGACCATGTCTGCACAGAAGTTAAGGTAATCCGTCAGACAGTGTGTCAGCCCCTCTATGTCCTCACAGTGTGGGCTAAGCAGCACATCCCAGTCCGTGATGTCATAACAGTCCCTGAGGGCGTCTTCCATTTCAGGGGACCACCGCCTGATAGAGCTAGTTGTTGCAGGCTGCCTTTGAACTGGGGGGGTGTACTTCAGCTGTAGAAGAACCAGGTTGTGGTCAGACTTCCCTAATGGGGGGAGGGGTATGGATCTGTATGCATCCCTCACATTAGCATACAGCAAGTCAATTGTCTTGTTCTTCCTTGTTGGATAATCCACAGCCTGGTAAAAAGCAGCCAAAGTAGAGTCCAAAGTAGCGTGATTAAAGTCCCCAGAAATGATGATAAATGCCCCAGGGTGCTGTGTCTGCAGCCTTGCAGTGACAGAGTGAATCCTCTCACATGCAGCAGCTGCGTCTGCCCTCGGAGGGATGTAAACACAGATGGTGATCACGTGACTGAACTCCCTCAGCAGATAATATGGCTGCAGGCTAACAGCTAGCAGCTCCAAGTCTGGGCAACATAAAACTGTCTTTACGGAGATATGTCCCGGGTTACACCAGCAGTTGTTCACATAAATGATTAGTCCCCCACCGTTGCTTTTCCCGCATGTGTTAGTGTCTCTGTCGGCTCTCACAGCAGTGAATCCCCACAGGTCCATGTTAGCATCCGTTACAAGGTGTGTTAGCCATGTCTCCATAAAGATAAATAAGCTGCTCTCCCGGTAAATCCACTGGTTGTTCAGAGCGGAAAGCTCATCGACCTTATTTGGCAGCGAGTTCACATTCCCCATGATAATGGAGGGAATGGATGGTTTGTAGCACTGCCGGTTGTCCACTAGCCTAGCCTTTAGCTTAGCTCCAGCCTTGCAGCCCCTGGGTTTCCTCCTCAGCTCGGCCGGGATGAGGTGTCGTATCCCGGCTCGTCCCATTGTTTTCAGGGCCAGCAGCTCCTCTCTTGAATAAGTGAGAAAACTGGCTCCTGGTTTCGTGTTAAAGTTAAAAATATCCATGTTATATAGTTAAACACACTATGTCTTTGTAAGAAAAGTAAAAAAGGTGAAAAAAAAGAGATTTAAAGAGCTAAAACTACAGAGCTACTGGAGAGGCAGTCGTCTGACACAGCGCCCATACACAATTGAGGCCTTGATAATTAATACATGGGCAGAGCCCTCCCCCTTTCTTCTCAAAAAATAAGCTGGCTGAAGCTGGAGATGTTGATGGTCTAATATACCCTTGTTTCAATGCCTCTTGAACATACTCCTCCATAGCAGCTTGTTCAATTATGGACAGGGGTTGATACGGTTGTGAGGAGTTGTATCTGGGAGGAGGTCTATGGCACAGTTGTAGGGACAATGAGGAGGCAGGCCACTGGCTTTACCCTTGTTGAACATTTCTTTGAGATCTAGATAGCATGAAGGAACATTATCTAGTGAATTGGGCAGAGGGCTCTCCACAGAGGTGGAAGAGAGCATGAGTTTCAGGCAGTTCTGGAAACAAGACAGGGACCACTGGAGGATTTTTTTTTTTTGCCAAGATATTAAAGGATCATTAAGCTGAAGTCATGGGATTCCCAAAATAAGGTCATGATTGGCAGTATGGGTGACAAACAGGGAAATTTCAAATTCAAATTCAGAACACTTTATTGAGCTCAGAATGAGCTGAGGGTGGATTACCCCCACCAAGGAGCAATCCAATTTCAAGGGGTGACATGTGTGCAGAAACAAGCCCATCACTGATGGGACCCCCGTCGATGGCTTTTAATTTGAATGGTTTTTGGAGTTTGTCAGTTGACAAGTGGAATGTCTGGATGATTCGGCTGCTGATGAAATTTCCTTCCACCCATGAGTTTATGAAGACAGAGAGAATATGGTTTGAGTCTCACAGTTTTAACACAACAGGTGCCTTACATGAGTCAGACTTGTGAATAGCTTCGGAACTCACCGGATTCGGAAGACTGGTTAATTGGTGGGTCTGATTTTCCTGTGGTGGGCGAACAGGGCACATAGCAATCTGATGACTGGACTCACCACAGTAGAAACAGAGGCCCTCGTGGTGTCTCCTGTCTCTCTCAGACCATTGTAAGAGAGTGTGAGAGACTTCCATGGGAGTTGGGAGGCCAAAGTAGGAGAGGGTGCTGGACATGGCTGTAATTAGGGTCTGTTCTTGATGAGGTGATCCAAATGAATAGCCAGATCAATCATGGAGTCAAGGGAGAGATGTTTATCATGGTAGGCCATTTCACTGAACACTTCAGGGTGTAGACCTTGATGAAACGTGGCTTTTAGCGCTTGCTCATTCCAACCACTGCCAGCTGCAAGTGTGCAAAAGTCCAGTGCATATTAAGTGTTTCTCCTATATCCCTGTCTGATGGTCAACAAGTTCTTACCAACTTCAACTCCTTCAGGCTGATGCTCAAAAACGCGCTTAAAAGCTCTATGAACTGGTTATAGGAGATGGTATGTTAACCCCCAAGCTTCCACACAGCACCAGCTCACTGTAAAGCTTTGCCTGAAAGGAGATAGATGAATTGAGCGATCTTCTGTTCTTCTGTGGCTCCTGTTAGAGCAGAGAAATACAGGGGGCATTGGCGCAGGAATCTCTTGCAGTTAGACACTTAACCCGAATACTTTTCAGGTCATTGAATCATCTGAGAAGCACTGGCAGAAGATGAGGGGCATGTGAGGATGGCCTACAACACAAGAGCAGTGAGTTGTGAAATACTGGTGTTGAGATTGCTGATCATCAGCTGATGTTCTCCAAACAGACACCCCTGAGTGTTAATCGCAGTTTGCTGGGTTTCCTCTGCTGCATCCATTGAGGGCAAAGCATCCTGTCAGGGTGCAGGCACTTATGGATGCAAATGCAGGGGAGAATGGGTGTGTCATAAACTGTAAACAAAGCTAAATCAGGAAACTGAGATGTAGTCAGGGATAGGCAAGGGTCAGTTGATCGGCAAACAGAATATCAGAGATCAGGCAAGAGAACAAAGTCAGAAATAAAAATAAACAGAGTTTAATAATGGGAAGTCAGGCAGATAGTCAAATGGCTCGGTAAAGTCAGGCATGGGGACACATAATGATAATTTGCAAAGTCAGAGTGTGAGAGCTGAGCTTGTATTGGGAAGATGATTGCCAGTAAATTAGAGATAGGTGTTGAGGTTAGAATTTTGATGACACTGTGGCTCTTGGTAAGTGTAGTCCAGAGAAGCCATGTTTGGAAGCTGCTCAAACTCAGGTTTTTAGTGCTATTACTGACATCTCCTTCAAGAATATCACCTTCTATTAAAACAACAACAACAAAATAAAATGTACCCCATATCCTACACACATAGTTGGAAAATTTATTCTATATATCTTAGTAAACAGCTCACAGATGCAGGCCTCCCAAACGACCCGCATCTGGTGGGTCAGACCCACAGAATGAAATCCAAAGCAGCTGACCCACCAAGACATGAAAATCCCACATCAGAAAAATCTAAAGAGCAATGTTAATAATTTGTCTGGATTTATCTCAGCTTAAGCTTGCTGATAAGTGTTTTTGGACTGATAAATAGCTAAAACAATACATATTTAGGGCCTACGTCTTCTGGTATGTATGGGTTTAGTTGACTGGGCACCTTTGCCAGGCTTGCTGACAAGTGACAAATGAAATCTGGTCTTTTCCTTCACAGTAGTCTGATTACTTGACCACTTCTGAAACTGATTTTTGGCATTTCCTGTGCCAAGATTTTCCAATTGCTTGGACAGGGCCTGTGAGTTTACAAACCTACAGACATATGAGAGCTGCTGTCATTGCACGCATGTCAGTTAATCTTTATAATTATTGAACTCTACCATACATAATTTATATTTCACATGCACAATCAGTCATTTGTGTCCTCATGTCAGATTATGATGGACAATGTGCAAGTACACCAATGAAAATGTGTGTATTCTAAAATGAAGTTCAATAAAGAGTGGTCTTTTGCATTTCTGTGTATACAGCCTGGGGTGTATGGGGTGTCAGGGAGAGGTAGCACCTCTCCAGTCGTGTTCTTCAGAACAGCTCATACGTATTTGGTCCTCACCTGATGCCCAACTCTCACCAGTGGCTCCTCATAGCTGTTTGCATGCAACAGCGGCCACACCCGGGGCAACAGCTTCGACAGCCTGGCTAAACCTGGTGAGGGTAACCGATGTGTCTCAAATCCTCAGTGAGTTAGGGATTGCCTACCTTATGCATGCGAAGACTGGTGCCAGCAGACTGGGCAGATGAAACCAACAGGAAGGTTCAATGGCTAGGAAGGCAGTTCCAGCAGGCACTGTGGGATGCTGAGAGCAAGGCGAGGTATGGAAGGAGTCCTGGTCATCCACTGCAGCTTGGGAGGTCTCCAGGTGCAATAATTCTCCATGATACTGGGTCAAGGTCTCCCTGGCCGAGAGAGTGGGATTGCCCCAGTGCAATGGCTCTACCACTTTAAACAACTTCATGCACAGGTTCCATTGTTTGACTTCATCTCTGACCTTTTCATCTCTGATCTTTCATATCTCCTCAAGTCCTGTGGTGATGGGGGAGTGGTGAATCAACAGGTAGAGGTGACCACTGGTGGTTGTAGTCATGAACCTGCACGCAGGTGGCCCTGGACATTGGTCACTTGTCCTTCGACCCCGGGGCAACGGAGACATTTGGCAACATCCAGGGTGGCTGGGCAGCCTCTTTAGGACAGCACTGCCCACCCACACAGGAAGGAGGGGGTTAGAAAAGGTACCCCAAACATTGCTTGCCCTTAATAATTTGGCCAACATACTGCAGCTGGCAGATCATCTTTCATAGCAGTCAAACAACATTGCAAAGACAAACAAATCAAAAGAAACTCATCTTTGGAACATGGAATGTCCATACCTTGATGGATAATGTTAGGATTTCCAGACCCAAAAGAAGAACAGCATTAGTGGCAATTGAACTACGTCATTACAACATTGACATAGCTGCACTCAGTGAGACGAGGTTCACAGATGAGGGCTCTCTGAGGGAGAATGCAAGTGGATGCACTTTCTTCTGGAAAGGAAAACTTGACAGTGAGGACAGGATGCATGGAGTGGGATTTGCAGTGAAAACAGTGCTATTGCAAAATATCACTACCATCTGGCGTTAATGAGCGCATCATGAAATTTCACTTCCTGCTCTTAAAGTCCTGGCACATTACCATCATTAGTGCCTACACACCAACTCTCACAAGCTCAGAAGATGCCAATGAGCAGTTCTACAAAGACCTGGACCATATTGTCAGGTCAACTCCTGCCTGTGACAAGCTAGTCATCCTCAGTGACTTTAATGCCAGAGTAGAACAGGACTACCAGAGCTGGGATGGTGTGCTTGGGAGGCATGGTATGGGAAATTTGAACAGCAATAGACTGCTACTCCTAAGCAAGTGTGCTGAGCATGGCCTGTGCATCATTAACACAATGTTTCGCATCACAGACAAATACAAAACCACTTGGATGCATCCCAGATCCAAATATTGGCACATGATTGACTTTGTCATTGTTCACCAGCATGACCTGTAGGATGTCAGGATCACTTGTTCAATGTGAGGACCACAGTGCTGGACAGACCACAGGCTGGTCAGAGCAGTCTTCAACCTGCACATCGCTCCCCACCATCGCATGACCCCTAAAGCTGTGAGGGTGTCCTTTGACACAGCAAAACTGAAGCATCCATCTGTCTTCATTCGTTTCCAAGAGGCACTAGAGGAGAAATACCCCAAGGATACAAGTCTCACCAGATCCAGTACTAACAAGTGGGCACAATTCAAAGACACAGTCACAGCCACTGCAAAAGAAGTGCTGGGTCCCAAAGCCCGGAAACGTGAAGACTGGTTTGAGAAGAACCATGCTCCCATTAGAACTGCCTTGCACACGAAAAACAAGGCCTTTGCCAAATGGCAGAATGACCCTCTGTCCATGTCAAAGAAAGACAAGTTCAAAAACTTGCAGACCAAGGTGCAAAAAGAACTGAGGGAAATGCAAGACCAGTAGTGGTAGAAAAAGGTGGAGGAAGTTCAACTCTATGCCAACACCCACAACACAAAGCAGTTCTGTAATTCCCTAAAGCAAGTCTTTGGCCCAACAAGATTAGGCTGCTCCCCACTATTGTCCTCAGATGGATCATGCCTGATCAAAGACCAGGAAGGACTGAGAAAACGCTGGGCTGAACACTTCTCCACTTTGCTCAACCAGCCCTCAACTGTCGAACTGACAGCACGTCAACAGATCCCTCAACAGCCTGTCCTTAAAGAATTGGATATGCTGCCCTCAATCGGTGAGATAGAAAAGGCCATATCATCCATGAATTCTGGCAAGGCATCAGGAAAATACAACATTCCAGCTGAGGTCTACAAAGCAGTGGGCCCAAATGCTCTGAAGGCTTTCCAAGATGTTCTGCAAAGCATATGGAATGAGGAGAACATGCCTGAGTATTTCCATGATGTTCTTATTGTATCCCTCTACAAGAACAAGGGAAGCAAAGCTGACTGTGGAAACTACAGGGGCATATTACTTCTCTCAATAGCAGGCAAGATCCTCGCTTGCATCCTCCTAAACAGACTCATCACTGTCTCTGAAAGAAATCTCCCCAAGGTGCAGTGTGGCTTTAGACCAGGGCACAGCATTGTGGACATGATATTTGCCATGAGACAGGTGCAGGAGAAATGCATCGAGCAGAACAAAGCCCTCTACTCTGTCTTTATAGACCTGATGAAGGCCTTTGACACTGTTAACAGAGGGGCTCTGTGGACAGTGCTGGAAAAATATGGTTGTCTTCCCAGGTTCATGAAGATGATCCGGCTGCTCCAAGATAACATGACAGGGCAGGTCCTTTGCAGTGGTGACCCCTCTGAAGCAGTCACCATCACAAATGGCATGAAACAGGGGTGTGTTCTAGCCCCTGTCCTCTTCAACCTGTTCTTCACCCGCATGCTGTCACATGCTGTTCAGAACATAGAGGAGGGTGTCTACATCAGATACCATCTGGATGTCTCACTGTTTGATCGCAGGTGCCTAAATCCTAAAACCAAATGCCTCCAGAGACTCATACAGGAAGCCCTTGTCGCTGATGACTCTGCCCTCCTAGCACATAAGAACAGAGACCTGCAGATGATGCTGAATGAGTTTTCTGAGGCATCCAAAGCTTTTGGCCTTACCATCAGCCTAGGTAAGATAGAGGTGTTGCACCAGCCAGCTCCAGACTCAGTCTCACTGGACCCAAGCATCAGCATGGACAGCACACTGCTTAAAAACATCAATAACTTCAAGTACTTGGGAAGCATCATCTTGAAAGATGAATCACTGGACAGAGAGATAACCTCCATGATCAGCAAGGTGAGCCAGGCACTGGGAAGACTGCGCAACAGGGTACTCAACCAGTGCAGAATCAAGCTCTCCCGAAGTTAAAAGTGTACACAGCTGTTGTCCTGACATCCCTCCTCTATGGCTGTGAGACCTGGACTCTGTACTGCAGACATATCAAACAGCTGGAGAGCTTCCACATGCATGCCCTCTGCTCCATGCTTGGCATCCAATGGCAAGACAGAGTCACCAACCTGCAAGTCCTGGAAAGGGCAGACTGCACCAGCATCGAAGCCACCCTGGTCAAATCTCAACTCCATTGGGTGGGACACGTCATCAGGATGGAAGACCATCACATCCCCTGCCAGTTGCTGTATGGTGAGCAAGTGGATGGAAGAAGGAAGCAAGGTCATCCACGTAAGCAATACAAGGACACCTTGAAGGGGAATCTCCAGTGGTGCGACATTGAGCCCAGAGAACTGGAGGCCACAGCCAGTGACAGAAGTCGCTGGTGCACACTGACCCATGCAGCCTCCACAAATTTTGAGGAGAAATGGTGGCAGAGACTCATTGAGGCATGAGAGAGATGCCACAGAGCACGTTCAACAGCTGTCACAACATCAAAATTCCAGTGCTCCATCTGTTCAAGACTCTGTGCTTCCAGATTTGGACAGCAGAGCCACATGAGAAGCTATAAATGAATCACACAACACAACAAGTCTTCTTCAGACATGAAGGACAACCAGAGAAAGAGTATACAGCCTGTAAAAGATCAGCCAGGAAAAGCTTTCTGTACAGTGAGTATATATTATTTTAAATAGCTTAACAAGATCTAGGCCTAATGCTTAAATTTCCCTTTATATTACTGATTTGTAAAGAGATCCATAACTTGGAAATATCCCAGTGTTTAAATTCACTTTAATGTCCCTAAACCACACTTTTTTCCTTGTATAAAGCAACAATCATTATGATGGTTGACCATGTGTTTTCAAACCATAGCTGATCCAAAAGCCCCTCCTAGAACTGCCACCTTATTGTGGTGGAGGGGTTTGTGTGCTTTAATGATCCTAGGAGCTATGTTGTCGGGGGCATTACACCCCTGTTAGGGTTTCCCAAGGCAGACAGGTCCTAGGTGACAGGCCAGACCAAGAGCAGCTCACCAAACCCCATTATGGAAATTAAAAAATCAAGGACCGTGACATCGCACGGTATGGCGCAGCTGGGGCCCCACCCTGGAGCCAGGCCCAGGGTTGGGGCTCATATGCGAGCGCCTGGTGCCCAGGCCTTTGCCCACAGGGCCCAGCCAGGCTCAGCCCAAAGCGGTGACGTGGGCCCAAACTCCTGTGGGTTCACCACCCACAGAGGTAGCTGTAGGGAGCCGGTGCAGTGTGGATTGGGTGGCAGTCGAAGGCAGGGGCCTCGATGACCTGATCCCTGAACACAGCAGCTAGCTGTTGGCCTGGACGCCTCCCTGGGGAGGTGTTCCAGGCATGTCCCCCTGGGAGGAGGCCCCGGGGAAGACCCAGGATACGCTGGAGGGACTATGTCTCTCGGCTGGCCTGGGAACACTTCGGTGTTCTTCCCGAGGAGCTGGCCGAGGTGTCTGGGGAGAGGGAAGTTTGGGCTTCCATGCTCAGACTGCTGCCTCTGCGACCCGGCCCCAGATAAGTGGATGAAAATGAGATGAGTTGAGCTGATCCAAAAGGCCATAAATTAATGGAAAATCAGTAAAATCAGCCAATTTTCATGGAATCTGCCAAGACTGAACCAGAAGATCCTGAAGGGGCGTGTGACATCGCATGTGTAACAATCGAGGTATCAATTTTGTTCATGTGCGTAGCAGTGGTTAGACCAGTTTTGATATGGAATCACGTTTTGGAGAGAATTCTGATGGTGATTGCGATTTTTATATGTCAGATGAAGGGGCAGATGATTATAAAGGATATTCTAGAGTAAATGGTTATCTTTTCGAGCCCCCAAGATGAGAAACTGCCAGTTTACTCAGTTCACAACAGTCCCACTCACTACCAATAATGCACCACCAGCCAGAGAGAACTGGAAACACAGATTGGTTTGTGGATTTTTATTCTAAGGTGGTCACTGCAAAATACAGGGAAAATATTTACATGTACCTCAATAAATGCAGAAATATAATCTTTAAAATGTACACTTATTCAGTGTAATTACAGAAAGAAAATATGAAATGAGTGATAATTGGGGAATCGACTAACTGTCCAAATGTCAAGTCAAATGTCATTTATTAAATAAATGGGTTTCTTTTTTGTTCCAATAATTCCCATGTGGTCGTTCTGGTGGTGATGAACATTTGATGAATCAGATTTATTAGTAGTAGGTGACATGAAACCTGCCTGCTTCATTTGCACAAGCCTCACTCACTGTCGCTTTAGATTAGTGTCATTTCTCAGAAATTCGTTAACTGAATATCCTGTTGTATATGAATTTGAACATCCAAACACAACGCAGCACTTTCCCATCATGATTTTTGTAAGATTCCAACAACAATATCTGATTTCAGTGAGTAATGAAGCACGGAGTCAGATGAACCAAAATGACCCAGATAACCGGGGTTCCACACATGACATCATGCGAGATTAGCCCTGGGGCAAGGCTGCCTTTTTCCAGGATCTGGAAGCCGTAATTTATTGATAGTTTTGTGCTTGATAATGAAATAACAAATAATTAATATTATTTTCCCCCTGCTTTATTAATTAATTTTGGTCATTACTAATGATATATATTAATTTTAAAGCATTACAATAAGGCATTACATACACTTTAAATCTATCTGAAATCTAGATCTGCATCTGATAGACCAGGGGTGGGCAATTATTTTTTCCATGGGGCCACATGAGAAACAGAAAATTTTGTGGAGGGCCGGACCAAAAGGCTGAACTAAATTCTGCATAATATTAATTGTATTTCTTTATATAAAGCAATAAATAACATTGTTTTTACAAGCTGCTAAGACTGGTAAGAGTATGGAAAAAACGAGGTTGCCTTACAAAAAATGTCATTTATTCAATCAAATTTCCCAAAACAATGGTTAACAAAATGTGAACGTTTGTACCTTTTTTTTCAGTCACATTCACCCCAAAACACAATAAAGACATCACAATATTGTCTTTCTACTCCAAATATCAAGCAAGATACATCATATTATAATAATGATGTCCACATTTGTAGTTTAATCACCTCATTTGGTGCTTTTTGCCGGAGATCGGCTCCGGCTCCTGCTGGTGACGTCACACGATGTGATTGGCTGGACCGTTTGAAGGATGACATACAAGTTTGTGGTTGGTCTGGACAAATTATGGAAGTAGTTATCGCAGGATTAGGTTTCGTGGGATTTCATGTCATTTTCATGTCGCGCGCATTGCGTTTTTGTTGAACACAACTTCAAAATAAAAGCAATGCACATTCAGTCCATGCATGAGGTAAAATTAGAAAATACGTTTATTTTGTAATTTCTCATTAACCTTACGCGGGGCAGTCAGAATGAACCAAAGGGCCGGATGCGGCCCGCGGGCCGTAAAATGCCCAGGTCTGTGATAGATGCTAGCGTAGGCTTATAATAGCCTCATGCCTGTAATATTCTAAGACTAATGTGTGACTTATCAAATGTCAAGGTCATTGCCCTGTCAAAATAAACACTGCTCAGTACTGTCAGACACTAAACATGTGCTGTTATAAACTGTCAGCAGATACATGATCCAATTGCAAGTTTTGATACCAATATAAATGTCATAAAATTTAGCTGAAATGCTTGGAAATGGCATATTTCATTGCCATTCTTTAAAAAAAAAATTCTGGGGCATACCTCCAGATCCGGGCGGCACGGTGGTGTAGTGGTTAGCGCTGTCGCCTCACAGCAAGAAGGTCCTGGGTTCGAGCCCCGGGGCCGGCAAGGGCCTTTCTGTGTGGAGTTTGCATGTTCTCCCCGTGTCCGCGTGGGTTTCCTCCGGGTGCTCCGGTTTCCCCCACAGTCCAAAGACATGCAGGTTAGGTTAACTGGTGACTCTAAATTGACTGTAGGTGTGAATGTGAGTGTGAATGGTTGTCTGTGTCTATGTGTCAGCCCTGTGATGACCTGGCGACTTGTCCAGGGTGTACCCCGCCTTTCGCCCGTAGTCAGCTGGGATAGGCTCCAGCTTGCCTGCAACCCTGTAGAAGGATAAAGCGGCTTGAGATAATGAGATGAGATACCTCCAGATCCCCCATCAAGAGGGGGATACCCCCTCCGCATCCTCCCCCCTTGGTGGCTTCCCTGTCGTCAATTAGCCACTATAGCCTCAGCCTCCGAAATCACTTCAGAAATGGACCAGCATTTGGAAATTGGAAACTTGGAACCTATGCAGATGTGTAAACCATAGCTGCTCAGTTTGTGAGTTTGCCTAGTTTGTCACCTTTATCTTTTCATTAAATATAGGGAAAACAAACCCTTGAAGACTGTGGTTCATGAGTGCATGTTTCTCATTTATTGATATATTTTTGAAATAGCATCATTTTGATATTTGTTTTCTAAAACAATATGTGTGGCATTGGGGGTGTGAGCAAGCATCAGGTGTGAGCAGCAAGGAGTCATGGAGAACCGACATATAACACATGATGAGTTTCACCTGCGTTTGATTACTGGCAGTTTATTTATGTGTGTCTCTTTTATTCTTGCAGAGAGAAGCCAGTAACAAGAGAGCAAGAGAGAGAGTGAGAGCGCGTGCACACACGCTGAGCAACCCAGCAGTGTGTGTGTGTGTGTGTGTGTGTGTGTGTCTAAAGTGCAGAGAGCAAAAATAAAGTTGCTGAAAAGTAGACCAAAATACAGCACACCTTGAACTGTCATGCCTGTCTCCCATTTCCTCATTCCATGAGCTGCAAGATTGTTATAAAAAGTTATCTTGATAAAATGTTATGCTCATAAATTGCTGACTGACAGCATACACTGAGCTCCTGCTAAATCACTTCAGTTTAAGGACTTAGTGACTGTGTGGTAACACACATTAACACAATCCCCCCCCCGCTTTGTCTGTTTTTGTTTCTATGATTTGATGTTTGTTCTTTGTTTGAATGTTTTGTCCACTGGTTGTGGTGTAACTCCAGACCCAGTTTTGGCCATCGGTTTCCCCAGGCCTTGGTCCGCCATGGGTGGCTTGTGTTCTGCTCACCATGGACAACAGTGAGCTTTTTTGCTGTCTTTAACATCGGGGTTGCCCAGCACTCTGTGTAGCAGTGTTTCTGTGCTCACTGTGTGGATCCATGGCACAGTGTTCTGAGCGCTGTTGCTCAGTGGTGTTGTGGTGGCTTTGCAGGCAGTGTGGTATTTACTTTTGTGCACCTTTTGGTGGGATTGTGGGCAGCTATACAACTGGAATTACATCCTGGCTTCTTTTGGTGGATTTTTTTCTTTTTTTTTGGCAATTGTAAAGCAACCTTGTGTGTGAGAAAAGCGCTATACAAGTTAAGCTTATTATTATTGTTGTTGTTAAAGGTTTGAACTTAATGTATGAACACACACACACACACACACACACACACTCACACACATATATATACACACACTTACTTACTTATGCCCTTCGCCCCCTGCGGAGCATAGGCCATCGATGAGCTTCCTCCAGTGCACCCGATTCTGAGCCTTTCTAGATAGTTCTGTCCAACTCCAGTCATTCGCTTTAACTTCGCTCTCCAGATCCCTTCTCCAACTGTTTCTTTGGCACCCTCTCTTCCTTTTTCCCCTGGGGATTCCACAAAAGAGCCTGTCTCGTGATGTTGTTTGCTGGTTTTCGCAGAGTATGACCTAACCATCCCCACTTCCTTCTTCTGATTTGCATTGCTACTGGTACTTCCCCAGCTCATTTCCACAGCTCCTCATTTGAAACCTTGTCTTTCCAGCAGATTCCAAGAATTCTTCTAAGGCAGTTGTTAATAAAGCTTTGGATTCTGTTCTGTATCTTTACGGTAGTTCTCCATGTTTCTGCCCCGTAAAGCAAGACGGACTTCACATTTGATCGGAATATACGAAGTTTAGTTCTTATCGATGGCTCCTTTGATGACCAAACCTTTCTTAACATAAGGAAAGCTGCTCTAGCCTTGCCAATCCTTGTCAAAGCATCCTTGTCCATACCTCCCATGGTATTAACAACACTTCCAAGATAGGTAAATTCTTTAACATCCTCCAGCTGCTGTCCATCCACCATGATAGGTTCTTCACACGTGGTATTCATCCTTAGTACCTTCGTCTTCAACTTGTTTATCCTCAGCCCCAGTTTTGCTGATTGCTCTGCCAGCCTTGATGTCTTTCGCTGCATTTGCATATGACTGTGAGAAAGTAAGGCAAGGTCGTCCACATAATCAAGGTCATCCAGTTGTTTCCAGGTCGTCCACTGTATTCTGTTCTTAGCCATCTTGGTTACCAATCTCATTATCCAATCAATTGCCAAGAGAAAAAGAAAAGGTAACAGCAAACACCCTTGTCGCACACCTGTCTTGATTTCAAAAGTCACACACACACACACACACACACACACACACACACATATATACATATATATATATATATATATATATATATATATATATATACATGAATTACAATGTTAACTCTGTGTAAGCATATGGTTGAGCCACCTGCTAAATGGCTAAAATAGCTGATGACAAAAAAAAAATGGAGAAGTCAGTAATGCACAAAAAATGGGTTGTCAAAGTCCATTAGCACCTGTGTGAATTATCCAGTTTTGCCAACTTGTCTGACTTATCAGACTAAGAAAGAATATCTGCAGAAGAGCAGAACATTTGAATGCTCTTAAAGGGCTGTTGTCAGAGTTGAGTTATGAGCACATGGGGATGAGTTGATACTGAAATTGTGCACATCAGTATTCAGACCTCAGATGTAACTATGGATTTAAGCGCTACCCAGACAGCTGCAAGTTAGATACGCATGAAGTCCATTTTCTTGTGTGATATTGGCTTGAGCAAGAAGCAGTATATAGCCACTGTCTGAGAGTTTAATCTAACCACAGTACATCACCCTGAAATATAAAAAATATGGAGTGTCTTTTCAGGCCAATATTAAATACATAAATATGAGACTATTTATTAATTAATAGTATCAGCTCTTTAAAGCCCACTTAGGACTTTGGAAGAGACAGAATCTTAATAATTGACATCTCAAAGACAGATTTTTTTATAGATAAAATTATGAACTACACTTATTTAAAGTGAGGCATAAACATAGCAGATAAGTATTGCATCAGTTTATCCTTTAAGCCATGGCCTTGGTTTATTTATTGGCAAGCACACTGAATTAACCTAAGTGCTGTAATTTTTAAAAATAATTCATCAAATCAAAATAGTGAAATAAACAGTGAAAAATAGCCTACATCTTCCATACATTGTTATTTCATGACCATAGTATCTAGCGGCCACATTAAAGATGACATACCCCTTTTATACAAGTTGGCACAGTTCCAGCTGCTGGTGGAAAGAAACTGGCCAGGCTTCCTCAAACCACTCTCACCACAAAGAGAAGTGAACTGAAGATTGGGCTGACTTCGATGCAGCCAACAGCTGCAGCCATCCAACAGCCCCACCTTCCTGACCCAAGATGAGGACAGCACTGCTGATGCTGAGGCAGAGCCCCCCCAAGCCCTCTCTCTGTTTTGTCTCAGCAGGCTGCCAGGGGGGAACTTAGTGAGGGAGCAAAAGGCAGTTGACTGCCGGAAGCACTGCTGGGGCCAGGTACTAGAGGTTGATGCAGTGAGATAGCACCCAGAATGTGATCCTCCAGTGGCCTACATTCTGGTGAAGAAATTAATGCTATAATAATGCTGCCAGTGATGCAGCACTCATCCCTCAATCTCATGGTCATCCCCCAATCTAAGGTTGATGCCTTCATGCACCTGGCTCACACCCACCCACTCAGGTGCCACCTGGGTGCCTGCAAACTCCCTAGAGAAGCTGCCACTGCTTCGACTGGCCCAGCATGGTAGCTGAAGTGACAAACTTTGTCCAGCAGTACACCCAGTGTCAAAGGACAGCTCTATATAAACCAGCCCCACCGTCCTCCCCCGCCCATCAACGACATTCTGTTTGAGCAGGTGGGCATGGACCTGGTAGGGCCACATCTCCTCCGTACTAAATGCTGTCCTCACATAGAACATGAATGTGACATTCCAACATTTTTTTTTGAACATTTGAAGCCACATCCTAATCTTGAGGTAGGGAGTAGACTGTCTCAAACCCCTGAGTCAGTCAAGGGTTTATTCTGCCCTTGTCCTTGAGACATGACCCCTTAGCCTAACAACACATAAGCTTGGCAGTCTCTTATTCAAAAGTGTCCAAAAAGAAACTGTCTCCACTATATTGAATGCCTTACGGGCTATAATGAACTGGTGGTTTAACAGGGCTCGAAATTCATGGTGGTCTGGTCGCCCGAGGTGACTTAATTTGTCATTTGGCGGGTAATTCCTGTCACTAGCTAGCCCAGCTGGCTAGTTGAAAATAAAAATATATATATGAAGCGAAAATTCAGACACACTGTCAACTAAAGCCGACACATATTAAGCGCGTGCCGTGTCTGTGTTAATCGATGTGTTTATCGGCAGGACGGAAAATACCGAAGAATTCCGAATCATATCGTGTACGAGTCAGGCTGTCGGTTTTTTCACTACTGCTCATGCATATAACGCATCTTGTTGAATATCGCGGTAATCACATGTAGTATTGGACCAGGTGGGTGGAGCACAGAAGCACGGCAGGCCTGAACTGAGTTCTCAATGAACTATTTATTGCTAGATTTTCAGCCTTTTATCACTTCCCAGCTGCGCGCGTGCACGCACACACACGTGTTCTGGTTGGGGAGAGAGAGCTCCCTTTCTCTGCTCTCCGCTCCTTTTAAAGGGCGTGGTCACTGGGGAAGACACACAAACACAGGTTAATCCCCATCAGGTGCAATGATTCCACCACTTACCTTCCCTGACTCCGCCCTCCATTCACAGAACAATGCTTGGCCATGCCCCTGCTGCCACATCACGTTATCAAATTCAATATAGATGTGGCCACATTATCGCCCATTTAAACACGTGTCTTTGTTGTTGTTTACATCTACATCTGCCAAAGCTATGTTGCGATGTAGAATTTTCTGAAAGGTGTACAGAAACTGCCAGAGACAGGGACAAAGTGACCTTGGTCTGAAGAGGAGAAACGACAAAGGACTTATAAGCAAATGTGGGAGCAGGGTAGGCCTTGGCTGCGATATGATTTTTCTGGAATAATTAATTTTTTTCAAGTTGATTCCTAGTCAATATGAAGCTCCTAATGCTTTCTCTCTCATAAATGGTTAAATACAGAAAGCATGTTGGACATATTTTGGGTGCTATAGTCATGATAGTAAGTATATTTGCTTTCAATACTCATACACCAAGTTGCCAAGTTTTCCAATATATTATTATTTGTTGATATTATATTATCGTGCTCTGTGTTGTTCTCATTTATGTATTTAACAACAGTATCAAAATACTTGGGTCTTGAAATAAATGCACATTAGTCATGAACAGTGGTAACTACTCTCTTTTGCGTTATTTTTGACAGAAGTAAAATTCATACATAAACAAATTTTGGCTAGCTGATTTTCTGTTTGGCTAGTTACTTTGGAAGGTAACTAGTCCGGCTGGCTGGTGAAAAAAAAAATGAATTTCGAGCCCTGTTTAATAACATGGGATGGGTACTGCTTACCAGTCTCTTGAGGTGGCGTGTTGGTTTCTTCTGATGTTACCTGAGGTGACAACACACTCTTGATGAGCCTCTTGATGAGCACACTGTGCCTTTTGTGTTTTCTCCACTTCTGATGCAACATTTGGCTTCAGCAGGTCAAGTCGAGATCATAACCTGCAATGCATGAAAAGCATGCATGGTGACTCCTTGGTTGTGGAGTGCAGAGTGTAACAGAGTCATCAGCAAGAATGCATCCAGCCTGTGTTGAATTGAAGATGTTCCCATGGAGTGCTTCAGTGAATGCTTGAAAGTTTGCACAAAACATTCTTCAAGGCCATTTGGGGAAGGATGGAATAGTGCTGAGCATATGTGCTTCACTCTGTTGCTCATCATGAATGTCTCAAACTCGCTTGAAGTGAACTGTAGGCCGTTATCACTCACTAAGACTTCAGGGAGCCCATGGCAACTGAATAGCCCTCTCAGCACCTGTATGGTCTTAGAAGCCATGGTGGAACTCATGAGGTGCACTTCAGGTCACTTAGAGTGTGCATCTATGACCACCATGAACATAGGCCTTAGAACGGACTGGCAAAATTGACTTGGATCCTCTGCCATGGAGCTCCAGGCCAAGTCCACAGATGGAGAGGTGATGGTCCTGGTGTTTTCTGTGTGAGTTGATAGGACTGGCAGGTCTTTGAGACTTGCCTGATTGGAGCATCAATTCCTGGCCATGACATGTAACTGCGAGGGACAGCTTTCATTTTGGCAACACCAGGATGTCCCATGTGTAGCTCAGACAGTACTCTGGGTCTCAATTTTAGAGGGATGATGACATGGATACCCAACATAAGGCACCCTTGCTGGACCATCAGTTCATCCTTCCTACTGATGAATGGTACCAGTGCACTGTCCTCATCCTGGACCCTCAGGAAATGACCTGTTACCATTTCTAGTACCTGAACAAGAACAGGATTGGTCCTGTCCTCTCTGCAGATTTCTTTGCAGCTCACAGGTAAGGCTTCCAAGTGTCTAATGTGAAAACTGTCCACCACATTGATTTTCTCCTTTGGAGATGTAGGAAGTGGCAGGTGTGACAGCCTATTAGCATTGCCATGACATGCTGCTTCTCTGTACTGTATGGTGTAATCATGAGCAGCCAACAGCAGAGCCCACCACTGCATTCTGGCAGCTACCATAGATGGTATAGCTTTGCTGGGGCTCAGAATTGTGGTCAGTGGGTGATGGTCTGTGAGGAGTGTAAATTTCTTGCCATACAGTTTGTGGTGGAATTTGCAAACTCCAAATATGATGCCAAGAACTTCACACTCAATCTGGGCATAATTCTGTCCTTTTTTATTCAAAGTCCTTGATGCAAAGACTATGGGCCTCTCTTGTCCATTGGGAAGGATGTGTGAAATGATGCTACCTACTCCATAAGGTGAAGCATCACACACCAGCTGGATGGGAGGCTTTGGGTCATATTCAGTTAACACTATCAGGGAGAGTAGTTGTTCTTTGACCTCCTTAAAAGCTGTTGCACATTCTGACATCCATTGCCACTGCTTTCCTTTACACAGAAGGGCATTAAATGGGCTAAGAATGGATGACAGATTGGGAATGAATCTGCTGTGGTAATTAATAAGCCCTAAGAATGAGTGACGCTGACTCATGTCAGTCGGTACAGGAGCCTCCACAATTGCCTGGACTTTCTCAGGTGATTTGTGCAGATCATGGGCATCAGTGACATGGGCCAAGTATTCCAGTGAATCCTTGAAAAATTTACATTTTTCCTTTTGAATACACAAACCAAATTCTTCTAGGTGCCCAATAACTGCATCCAAGTTCTTTAGGTGCTGAGCATGGTCCTGGCCAGTGATCAAAATATCATTCAAGTAGCAGTGGACGTTCAGAAGATCCTGGAGGACCTGGTCCATGGCTTGCTGAAAAATTGCTGGTGCTGATATGATCCCAAAAGCAAGTCTGTGATAACAGAACAGTCCCTTGGATGTTGTAGTTATGAGGTATTTGCAAGATTTTTCTTCGACAGACATTTGCAAATATGAATGGGATAAGTTCAGCTGACTGAAATGCTGCCCCCCTTGGGAGTGATGCAAATAAATCCTCAATGTGTGGAATTGGATATTTCTTCACATAGAAAGTGGGTTTGATTGTCACTTTAAAATCGCCAAAAAACCTTATGTTTCCATTCTTTTTGACAACTGGCATAATGGGTGTTACCTATTCACTGAACTTGACAGGGGATATGATGCACTATTCACACAGATCTCCATTTCCACTTTTGGCCTAAAGGCATATGGAACAAATCTTGCTTGACAAAACCATGGTTGATGATCTGGTTTCAGAGCTATGACAGCTTCAATACATTTCAGTGTGTCCAGCTCTTTTTGGAAGAGTCCATTATGCCTTTGTAGCACCCCCTTTAGTGTCTCCTCATGGATCATCTTAATTTCCCACCAGTCAATTTGTAATTTATGCAGCCATTCACAACCAAAAAGTGGGGGCAAAGCCCCTTTAACGACTGACAGTGGCAGCTTAGCCCACTGTTTGTTCATTTTTACTGAGACTATGATGACCCCCTCTGGTGAGATCATCTTGCCCTTGTATGTCTTCAGTATTATGTTTGTTTGGTGCAAAGGTAAGTCACAAAACGGCATGTCATGCAATTCTTTTGAGATCAGGGGAAATGCAGCACGTACTGTATGCCTAATTCCATTTTGATTGTTTTCCCCTCAATTTTTGGCTGAACACATATGTGGCAAGTTTCCCTTCTGAGCCACCATATGTAGAGTTACAGTGGTGCTTGAAAGTTTGTGAACCCTTTAGAAATGTCTATATTTCTGCATAAATATGACGTGACATCATCAGATTTTCACACAAGTCCTAAAAGTAGATAAAGAGAACCCAGTTAAACAAATGAGACAAAAATATTATACTTGGTTATTTGTTTATTGAGGAAAATGATCCAATATTACATATCTGTGAGCAGCAAAAGTATGTGAACCTTTGCTTTCAGTATCTGATGTGACCCCCTTGTGCAGGAATAACTGCAACTAAATGCTTCCAGTAACTGTTGATCAGTCCTGCATACTAGCTTGGAGGAATTTTAGCCCATTCCTCCATACAGAACAGCTTCAACTCTGGGATGTTGGTGGGTTTCCTCACATGAACTGCTCGCTTCAGGTTCTTCCACAACATTTCGATTGGATTAAGGTCAGGACTTTGACTTGGCCATTCTAAAACATTAACTTTATTCTTCTTTAACCATTCTTTGATAGGATGACTTGTGTGCTTAGGGTCATTGTCTTGCTGCATGACCCACCTTCTCTTGAGATTCAGTTCATGGACAGATGTCCTGACATTTTCCTTTAGAATTCGCTGGTATAATTCAGAATTCATTGTTCCATCAATGATGGCAAGCCATCCTGGCCCAGATGCAGCAAAACAGGCCCAAACCATGATACTACCACCACCATGTTTCACAGATGGGATAAGGTTCTTCTGCTGGAATGCAGTGTTTTTCTTTCTCCAAACATAATGCTTCTCATTTAAACCAAAAAGTTCTATTTTGGTCTCATCTGTCCACAAATCATTTTTCCAATAGCCTTCTGGCTTGTCCATGTGATCATTAGCAAACTGCAGACAAGCAGCAAATGTTCTTTTTGGAGAGCAGTGGCTTTCTCCTTGCAACCCTGCCATGCACACCACTGTTGTTCAGTGTTCTCCTGATGGTAGACTCATGAACATTAACATTAGCCAATGAGAGAGAGGCCTTCAGTTGCTTAGAAGTTACCCTGGGGGTCCTTTGTGACCTTGCCGACTACAAACCCGATTCCAAAAAATTTGGGACAAAGTACAAACTGTAAATAAAAATGGAATTCAATGATGTGGAAGTTTCAAAATTCCTTATTTCATTCAGAATAGAACATAGATTACATATCAAATGTTTAAACTGAGAAAATGTATCATTTAAAGAGAAAAATTAGGTGATTTTAAATTTCATGACAACAACACATCTCAAAAAAGTTGGGACAAGGCCATGTTTACCACTGTGAGACATCCCCTTTTCTCTTCACAACAGTCTGTAAATGTCTGGGGACTGAAGAGACAAGTTGCTCAAGTTTAGGATTAGGAATGTTAACCCATTCTTGTCTAATGTAGGATTCTAGTTGCTCAACTGTCTTAGGTCTTTTTTGTCGTATCTTCTGTTTTATGATGCGCCAAATGTTTTCTATGGGTGAAAGATCTGGACTGCAGGCTGGCCAGTTCAGTACCCAGACCCTTCTTCTACGCAGCCATAATGCTGTAATTGATGCAGTATGTGGTTTGGCATTGTCATGTTGGAAAATGCGAGGTCTTCCCTGAAAGACACGTCGTCTGGATGGGAGCAAATGTTGCTCTAGAACTGGGATATACCATTCAGCATTGATGGTGTCTTTCCAGATGTGTAAGCTGCCCATGCCACATGCACTAATGCAACCCCATACCATCAGAGATGCAGGCTTTTGAACTGAGCACTGATAACAACTTGGGTCGTCCTTCTCCTCTTTAGTCCGAATGACACGGCGTCCTTGATTTCCATAAAGAACTTCAAATTTTGATTCGTCTGACCACAGAACAGTTTTCCATTTTGCCACAGTCCATTTTAAATGAGTCTTGGCCCAGAGAAGACATCTGCGCTTCTGGATCATGTTTAGATATGACTTCTTCTTTGAACTATAGAGTTTTAGCTGGCAACGGCAGATGGCACGGTGAATTGTGTTCACAGATAATGTTCTCTGGAAATATTCCTGAGCCCATTTTGTGATTTCCAATACAGAAGCATGCCTGTATGTGATGCAGTGCCGTCTAAGGGCCCGAAGATCATGGGCACCCAGTATGGTTTTCTGGCCTTGACCCTTTCGCACAGAGATTCTTCCAGATTCTCTGAATCTTTTGATGATATTATGCACTATAGATGATATGTTCAAACTCTTTGCAATTTTACACTGTCAAACTCCTTTCTGATATTGCTCCACTATTTGTTGGCGCAGAATTAGGAGGATTGGTGAGCCTCTTCCCATCTTTACTTCTGAGAGCTGCTGCCACTCCAAGATGCTCTTTTTATACCAAGTCATGTTAATGACCTATTGCCAGTTGACCTAATGAGTTGCAATTTGGTCCTCCAGCTGTTCCTTTTTTGTACCTTTAACTTTTCCAGCCTCTTATTGCCCCTGTCCCAACTTTTTTGAGATGTGTTGCTGTCATGAAATTTCAAATGAGCCAATATTTGGCATGAAATTTTAAAAAGTCTCACTTTCGACATTTGATATGTTGTCTATGTTCTATTGTGAATACAATATCCAGTTTTTTTAGATTTGTAAATTATTGCATTCCATTTTTATTTACAATTTGTACTTTGTCCCAACTTTTTTGGAACTTGGGTTGTATTACATGCATTGCTCTTGGAGTGATTTTTGTTGGTTGATCACTCCTGGGGCAGGTAACAATGGTCTTGAATTTCCTCCATTTGTACACAATCTGTCTGACTGTGGATTGGTGGAGTCCAAATTCTTTAGAGAGGGTTTTGTAAACTTTTCCAGCCTGATGAGCATTCTGAGGTCCTCAGAAATCTCCTTTGTTCATGCCATGATACACTTCCACAAACATGTGTTGTGAAGCCCAGACTTTGATAGATCTCTGTTCTTTAAATAATACAGGGTGCCCACTCGCACCTGATTTCAATCAATGGGATGACAAATACCTGACTCTAATTTCACCTTCAAGTTAACTGCTAATCCTAGAGGTTCACATACCTTTGCCACTCACAGATATGTAATATTGGATCATTTTCCTCAATAAATAAATGACCAAGTATAATATTTTTGTCTCATTTGTTTAACTGGGTTCTCTTTATCTACTTTTAGGACTTGTGTGAAAATCTGATGATGTTTGAGGTCATATTTATGGAGAAATATAGAAAGTTCTAAAGGGTTCACAAACTTTCAAGCACCACTGTAAATGCTCCACCCGTGAACTCATCTTCAAAGCAGCACTATCACAGCCTATGGCCAGATCTGGACCCAAAAGCAGACTCAAAACAGTTCTGAAAATAGGATGGCTTTAATGTGTCTTCACATTAATTGTCACACAAAATATAAATTCTCAATGATAACATGGAAAAGGGCAAATACTGGTACAAACGGTCATTGCACTGTCAGAGGAGAAGTTAAGACACAGCACATCAACAGTGTTCATGTTGAAGCAGATGTATAAATGGGTCAGGTTTATATTTCACCAAAAATCCATCTTCCTTTATTTCCATTTCATATGTATATCGAAGGCACACTTAACCAGCATGGCTACCACAGCATTCTGCAGCGACATGCCATCCCATCTGGTTTGCGCTTTGTCGGCCCATCATTTGTCTTTCAACAGGACAATGACCCAAAACACACCTCTCGGCTATGTAAGGGCTATTTGACCAAGAAAGAGGGTGATGGAGTGCTTCCTCAGATGACGTGGCCTCCACAATCACCTGATCTAAACCCAATTGAGATGGCTTGGGATGAGTTGGACTGCAGAGTGAAGGCAAAGCAGCCAACGAGTGCTCAGCACCTCTGGGAACTCCTTCAAGACTGTTGGAAAACCATTTCGAGTGATTACCTCATGAAGCTGAATGAGAGAATGTCAAGAGTGTGCAAAGCTGTAATCAAAGCAAAAGGTGCCTACTTTGAAGAATCTAAAATCTACAACATATTTTGGTTTGATTAACATTTTAAAGTTTACTAAATGATTCCTTACGTGTTGCTGCATAGTCTGGATGACTTCAGTATTAATTTACAATGTAGGGAAAAAAATAAAAACAGCGAATTTGAAGGTGTTTCCAAACTTTTGACTGGTAATGTGTGTGTGTGTGTGTGTGTGTGTGTATATATATATATATATATATATATATATATATATATATATATATAAATAAATAAAACAGTTATTCCATGAAATTGAGTTGTACTTGAGCTGATAGCTGACGAAGCATTCAGCGGTGAGTTGGCTATAAGCCATGTAAGATGAGATTGAGTGGAATAATTGTTTTATTCTATCCACATTCACTGGATTTTGAGAAATAGAGCATTTTTATTTTTATCAAATTTGATTCAAAAAAACTTGATACAAAATGTCAGACAAAATCATTTCTGTTTAGAATGTAAACAAACCGATGAAATGACAGTAGCAATTTGTGAAAAATGCTGTAATAATAATTCTTGAAAAATAAAAAAGAGAGGTTCTTCCCATCAAATGCTTTCATTCCATATTTTGTTGCTTTTTTGTGGTTTTGTTTTTGAGTAGAGTTTTTATTTCATCCTCGTTTGGTTCAGCAAAACACTCTGTCATTTTGTTGTTCTCTATTTACAGTAAGGCCCCGGTCACACCGCCCGAACTTTGCTGGAGCATTCCTGGAGCGGTGAAAAAAATTCATCACCGCTCGTAACCGTTCACCACCGTTTAACAAAAGTTGGCCCCCGTTAAAGCAACGCCGTATACGCTTGGCCACCGCTGATGTTTCTCGAGGGGCCCTCCTACCGCTCCAAAAGTTTTGAGCTGCACAAAATATTGCGAGCGGTGAGGAGGGGGCAATTTTCCGCCCCAGCAAAGTTCACCCCCGCTCCACCAACGCCCAGTCAAAGTTTGGCACTGCTAGACGCAAGTTCGTGGACGCTTGGGTCCGCTAGGCCAACGCAGAAATCTTGAACCCTGGACCACTGCTGCTTCGCCAGCGTTGCCCGGGCGGCGATTAAACGTTGCACAAACTTCGGTGGAGCGGTTGTAAGCGTTTTACGAGCAGACACGGGGTTGCTGGAATGGTGTCGGGCGTTGAAGCAGCTATCCATGGCGGCGATGAACTTTGGTTTGGCGTTGGTATAGAGGTGTCAGAGTGGGACCAGAATTTGGCTATAAATACGGGCAGGGGCGCAGATACGTTTTTTGAACTGGGGGGGACAAAAAACTGGGGGGGACAAAGCTGCCAGCAAACCAACCCCAACCCCGATATGCCTGTCAAGCTTGTTGTGGGTTACCATAGCAGCCAAGCTTGAGCTCGCAACCTGTGCAGTCTGCGCAGCTCAAACAACCGAATATTAGTCTTTGTTTTGTTTTATGTGAGTTGTTGCAACTATGTATACACTGCTGTGCACCTCAATAAACCGAATGGTAATTAGTCTTTTGATTTTTCCGTGAGGTTTGCCTTATGCAAAGAAAGACAGCATAGATGTTTTTTCCTCCCGTGGGGGGGACCGAACGAAGTGAATTTAAATCTGGGTGGGACGAATCCCCCCCGTCCCCCCCCCTCTATCTGCGCCCGTGAATACGGGGAGAAATGGACCAGGAGCTCATTTGGAATCGAGCTGCCGTTGAGTTCAGACCTCATCTATATCGAATTTGCTCAAAGTTACAGTAAAACTGTATCACCATGGATGCTGAGAGACTTGCTATGATTGGTGCTAAACCAACTTTATACCCCCGCCGAGCCAAAGCCCGCATGCGCAGAACACCACTATACCAACGCTCGCTACCGCTAAACCAACGCTAAAGCAACGCCGGCTTCAGCGGTGCACCGCTAAGCCAACGCCCGTGTTTTCGATTTTTTTTCCCATTTTGTGCGCGGTGACGAGCGTTGTCGAAATTCGGCCCCCCCTCCCTACCGTTCAAGGAACGCTCCAGCAAAGTTCGGGCGGTGTGACTGGGGCCTAAATAAGCTCATAGCTTAGTAGTAGAGTCGCCAATCCAAGCATGTGATTGCTCATATCCAATGAATGTGAACAGAATATATATATCAGGGTTCTCCACGAGGGGTTTTAGAGATGCGGGCCGCCCCCCTTTCTGTGATTCCCGCCCCCGTTTAATTTCTGTCGCCCCTTTACAAAAGGAAGAGACGTCCCTTTGTTTTCTTTGTGACAGATAGCCTTTCTCTGTTGGAGTACCGACAACGTGACAACACCCGAGTGTGAAACTCATTTACCTGCAATTAGTTTAGTCAGTCTGATGATTATAGTCTAAGAAAAGCATTTCACACTTCGGCGTTTTTGACACATTGTTCTGGCGCCAGGAGATAACACGCCTTTATAATAACATGCGTGAATCGACACCAAGTTCGAGATAACTGATTGTTATTGTCGGCAGAGAAATAAAGGATAAAAACAAAAAGTTCAAAGTTGGTGCGGCAAGCGTGATATTGCCTATAAAATCGTGAGGATATAACCTGGCTGTCAGTGTTACTGTAGAAGAGGAAGTGCTACTGTAGAAAAGAGGAAAGCAGGTAATTTTGAGTTAGTTTCTTTCAAATATCAAAGCATTTTGTGCAACCATATTTTAGAGATCATGTTAGGCTGTGTAACTATTACAATGCATTTTGCTTGAGTCTGTATGAATGAGTTTAAATTACAATGTCATTGTTCTTTTTTATCTTCTTAGACTGTTAACTGGTGAACATGGATGGAGCAGTGTAAATATAGCCATAGAGCAGTGTAAATATAGCCATGGAGCAGTGTAAATATAGTTAAAACAACATCTTTTCAATGTACTTTACTCTAAAAAAAAATCATTTTTTCCAGTGGTGCCTGCAATTCCATTTCCATTTCAAACAATGTCAGCTTTTGTGGAGCAGTGTGAATATAGTTAATACAAAAACTTTTCTGTACTTTTCTGTTCTTTTTTTGTAGTTTGCTAAATAAAAAAATATTTTTTCCAGTTCCATTTCAAACAATGTGTCTGAATATGATGTGTAAATGTGTAATGTTTGATGTATGATGTGTTTTGTACCAGTCCAATTGATTCCTCTATTCTAAATGATTACTATTGAGAGTATTTTACGCAAATTTTATGCATATGACATATGTAAATTTATGCAAATTAGTTTCGAGGTAATCTGATTGACCCCCCACCCCCCTATATTTTCAATCCGTGGAGAACCCTGTGTGTGTGTGTGTGTGTGTGTGTGTGTGTGTGTATAGATAGATAGATAGATAGATAGATAGATAGATAGATAGATAGATAGATAGATAGATAGATAGATAGGGGGTCGCCACAGCGGATCTTTCATCTCCATTGCTCCCTGTCTTCCGCATCCTTCTCAACCACACCTGCCACTTTCATGTCCTCTCTCACCACATCCATGTATCTCCTCTTTGGCCTTCCTTGTTTTCGTTTGCCTGGCAGCTCCATCCTCAACATTCTTCTTCCAACATGCTCTGCATCTCTTCTCAGGATGTGCCCATACCATCTCAGTCTCATCTCTCTTAGCTTAATTCCCAAGCTCTCCACATGTGCTGTCCCTCTGATGTGCTCGTTTCTTATCCTGTCCAACCTTGTCACTCCCATCGCAAGCCCTAACATCCTCAACTCCACCACCTCCAACTTTGCCTCCTGTCTCTTCATTAAGGGTACGGTCTCCAATCCATACATCACAGCTGGTCTCACTACTGTCTTATACGTCTTACCTTTCACTTTTGCTGGGACTTTCCTATCACAAATGTGGCAGATCACAGAATCCAGGGACACATGTCTGCCCGGGGGCATTTTGAGTTATTGACAGATTCAGAAAGTACAGTTTCTAAGCTTTCCAATGATGCCTTCCATGTGGAGATCTGACAATATTTGAAGAATGTGTGGCCTTTTGAAAGTGTATACTTCTTAAAACAGAAAAGGGAGAAAATCGCCCTCAAAGTTTTCCATCTCAGCTACTCTGGGTGTTGGGCGGGCACATAATGGTGCTCATTTGCATGACATTAAGGAAAGCCCTATCCCCTACTAGCTAGCACGATACTACTTTCATGTAAACAAAGATCACCATGTCAATTTTCCTTCCATGCAAAGTATGCCCAAAACAATTATGAAGTATAAAAATAAGTCCTAAAGTATACTTTAACGTTTTGTGGTTGAAAAATTACTCACACTGTAAGAAAGAAAGATAGCACGATGATGACACAACTAACACAACACTAGTTTCATGTAAAGCCTCAGTCACAACCGGCTGTACCGTGCTCCTACGGCCGGTCTACATGCAAAAAACGCAAGAAACACACGGAGAGCGCGCATGAAACGCACGAGAGCGCGCGTGTGATGTGCTGATTTTCGAGCCGCAGACTGGCCGCAGAGGTTCTTTGTCATGTCAAACAAACTCTACGGGCGCTTACGTTTTTTTCAGGTTGCAAGACAAACTTGCGGCCAACGCGTGTCTTTCTCCATGAACAAAAAAAAAAATGCAGCGATTTGGGAAACGCCAAAAATCACACGCCCAAAAAATCGTACGTCCGGTTGTGACCTAGGCTTAACCAAACCACAACACTCTCCGTTACATGCAAAAATAACCACACAGCCTTAGATTAATAAACTTACCCCATCAGAAAGAGAAACGGCGTCTTGCACACACCAATGCCTCCGATGGAATGTAATCCTAGAACGGTCCATGTATCATCCTATCATTCAAGTATTCCATTCAATCTGGAAAACGAGGTTGCGAGTTTTTTTTTGCTAGAAATGGTTATCTCCGATGTAAATACCGTGTGTCTGTTTGCTTCGCGGTTTTCAGCTCCTCTGCACTCTGTTTAGTAACTCATTCCATAGTGAAATTACATGCCTGTATGCAGTTAAGTAGCCATGCGCTCAGCCCGTGTCATACAGCTGATTCGTGGAAAAAAAAAAAAAGACTTAAATCATCATGTGAATGGCCCATATGGTAATTTACCCACACCCCCCAGCAGGCTACAGTCCTGACAAAAACGAGACAATTTGCAACAAAAAATGTATGCTTTTCCAACAAAACAATCTATTATCTGAAATACTGATTGCATTCTTCAAGATCTCAACTTGCACATGATGGAAAAAAACAAAAATCACAAATTTTGAAAAAAAAAATGCTTCTTTTGCGATTATCTCAGATTCGTTTCGGCCGACATGTGTCCCTGGATTCAGTGAGGGGTCACAAATGATTCCTGAAATCCTTCTCCAACTGCTCCACCCTGCCTGCACTCTCTTTCTCGCCTCACTATCTCAGCCCCCATTTTTCTGCACAGTTGACCCCAGGTACTTGAATTCACCAACTTTCTTTATGTCTACTCCTTGCATCTTCACTACACTTTCATCCCCATTCTCATTGATGCACATGTATTCTGTTTTGTTACTGCTCACTTTCATTCCTCTTCATTCCAATGCATGCCTCCACCTCTCTAAGCCCAAATCAACCTCCTTTCTACTTTCACCACATACCACAACATCATCCGCAAACATCATGTTCCATGGTGACTCTTGCCTCACTTCATCTGTCAAGCTATCCATCACTATGGCAAAAAAGAAAGGACTCAAAGCAGATACTTGATGGAGTCCAGCCTTCACCTTGAACCATTCAGTTGTTCCAACTGCACACCTCACTGCTGTTTCACTGTTCTCATACATGTCTTGCACCACTCTAATATACTTCTCATTCACTCCACTCTTTCTCATACAATACCATAAATCATCTCTCGGCACTCTATCATATGCCTTCTCCAGGTCTACGAACACGCAATGTACAATTCCAAAAAAGTTGGGACGCTGTGTAAAGCATGAATAAAAACAGAATGAGATAATCTACAAATCATGGAAACTATATTTCTTTGAAAATAGTACAAAGACAACATATCAAATGTTGAAACTGAGAAATTTTATTGTTTTTTGAAAAAAATATGTGCTCATTTTTAATTTGATATCAGCAACAAGTTTCAAAAAAGTTGGGACGGGCAACAAAAGACTGAAAAAGTTGCATAATGGTAAAAAAAATAATAATAATTTGGTTAATTGGCAACAGGTCAGTAAGATGATTGGGTATAAAAAGAGCATCCCAGAGAGGCGGAGTCTCTCAGAAGTAAAGATGGGGCAGGGTTCACCGCTCTGTGAAAGACTGCATGGGCAAACAGCGCAACAATTTAAGAATAACATTCCTCAATGTTAAACCACAAAGTATTTGTGGATCACATCATCTATGGTCCATAATATCATTAAAAGATTCAGAGAATCTGGAGAAATCTCTGTATGCAAGAGACAAGGCTGAAAACTGACACTGGATGCCTGTGATCTTCAGGCCCTCAGGAGAGACTGCATTAAAAGCAGAACCGGTGTCTGTAGTGGAAATCACTGTATGGGCTCAGGAACACTTCAGAAAACCATTGTCTGTGAAAACACTTCATTACTGCATCCACAAATGCAAGTTAAAACCAGATATAAACAATATCCAGAAACACCCCCCCTTCTCTGGGCCCCAGCTTTTTTATGATGGACTGAAGTGAAGTGGAAGGCTGTCCCGAGGTCTGACAAATCAAAAGTAGAAATTCTTTTTAGAAATCACAGACATCACGTCCTCCAGGCTAAAGAGGAGAGGGACCATCCGGCTTATCAGTGCACAGTTCAAAAGCAGCATTTGTGATGGTATGAGGGGACATTAGTGCACATGACATGGGTAGCTTGTACATGTGGTAAGGCATCATTAATAATGAATGATATAAACACGTTTCAGAGCAATATGCTGCCATCCAGACTAAATCTTTTTCAGGGAAGGCCTTCCTTCTTTCAGCAAGATAATGACAAACTGCTTTCTGCACATATTACAACTGCATGGCTCTGTAGTAAAAGAGTCCGGGTGCTAAACTGGCCTGCTGCAGTCCAGACCTGTCTCCCAGTTAAAACATTTGGTGCATTATGAAGTGCAAAATAGAACAAAGGAGACCCCGAACTGTTGAGCAGCTGAAATTGTATATCAGCAAAGAATGGGACAACATTTCTCTTTCAGATCTACAGCAATTGGTCTCCTCAGTTCCCAAACATTTACAGTGTTGTTAAAAGTAGAGGTGATGCAACACAGTGGTAAACATGCCCCTGTCCCAACTTTTCTGAAATGTGTTGCTGACATCAAATTCAAAATGAGCATATATTTTTCAAAAAATCAATAAAATTTCTCAGTTTCAACACTTGATATGTTGTCTTTGTACTATTTTCAATGAACTATAGGGTTTTCATGATTTGCAAATTATCACATTCTGTTTTTATTTACAGTTTACACAGCGTCCCGACATTTTTGGAATTGGGGTTGTAGCTTTCTCTGGCCTTCTCTGTACTTCTCCATTAACATTCTTAAAGCAAAAATTGCATCCAACATGCTCTTCCTTGGCATAAACTTGTACTGCTGTTCACAGATTGCTACCGCTCTTCTCAGTCTCACCTCCAATACCCTTTCCCATAGCTTCATGGTGTGGCTCATCCGTTTTATCCCTCTGTAATTACTGCAGCTCTGTACATCTCCCTTATTCTTGTATATTGGGACTAGCACACTCTTTATTCATTTGGCATTTTCTCATTCTCTAGGATCTTATTAAACAATCTCATTAGGAACTCCACAGCTGTCTCACCCAAACATCTCCAAGCCTCAATCGGGATACCATCTGGTCCGACTGCTTTCCCAGTCTTCATTCTTTTCATGGCTGCCCTCACCTCATCCTTACTAACCAAATCTGCTTCCTGATTTGCTGTCTCCAACGAATCTGACCTTTGTATGCCTCCGCCACCTTAAAGTGCAGGAGGCATTATGTTTTCGGGTTGTCCATCTGTCAGTGCGTGCGCGCACGCCCGTGCGTGTGTGCGTCCATCCCGAAACCTTGTGAACGCAATATCTCAAAGGCTAATGAAAGGAATTTCACCAAACTTTCACCATTTGTGCGCTTTGGGACAAACATGAACTGATTAGATTTTGAGATCAAAAGGTCTAAGGTCAAGGTCACGGTGAGGTCAAATGTCTGTCCGAAAACCTTGTGAACACAATATCTCCAAGGCAAATGAAAGGAATTTCACCAAACTTTCACCATTTGTGCGCTTTGGGACAAACATGAACTGATTAGATTTTGAGATCAAAAGGTCTAAGGTCAAGGTCACTGTGAGGTCAAATGTCTGTCCGAAAACCTTGTGAACACAATATCTCCAAGGCAAATGAAAGGAATTTCACCAAACTTTCACCATTTGTGCATTTGGGGACAAACATGAACTGATTAGATTTTGAGGTTAAAAGGTCACAGGTCAAGATTATTGTAAGGTCAAATGTCCATCCCCAAACTTTGTGAACACCATATCTCCAAGACTAATGAAAGGAATTTCACCAAACTTTCACCATTTGTGTGCTTTGGGACAAACATGAACTGATTAGATTTTGAGGTTAAAAGGTCACAGGTCAAGATTACTGTGAGGTCAAATGTCCATCCCCAAATC